>NC_072376.2:2415000-3015000 GCF_028885625.2 Pongo pygmaeus | reverse complement strand
CTACTGGCACATGGAACTGGCTGGAAGCAAACATATCATCAAAGGACAAAATTACATCAAATTTCAAGTTGGAATCTAGTTGGCTTTTATTTGCAATGCTAGAATTGGGCAACACCTCCTTCTAAAAAACAGAATGCGGCCTAGGCAACACAGTGAGACCCCATCTCTACAAAAAGCAATTAGTCAGGCATGGTGGTGTGCACCTGTAGTCCCAGCTACTCAGGAGGCTGAGGTGGGAGGATCACTGGAGCCGAAGAGGTCAAGGCTGCAGTGAACCATGACTGTGCCACTGCATTCCAGCCTGAGCAACAGACAAGAGCCTGGGAAAGAGAGGAAAAAAAAACAAGGAAGGGAAGGAGGGAGGGAGGGTAAGAGAGAGAAGGAAAGAGAGAGAGAGAAAGAAAACTGAGTGTTTCAATGAGCTAAACAGAGGAGTTTGGTTTATAGGCAGAAAAGGGCTAAAGCAAGCAGACACAAAGAACAAAAAGCAGACTAGTCCTATCATGGTTACTTCCCTTGCACCTTGCCCCTTGCAAAGGTTGAAGCAGAGGGGACCTCCTTATCCTGCTGGCTAAAACTAGCCTGTTTGGGAATTTGGCTACTATATATCTCTATCTCCTGATTTCTTGGAAGGTCAAACAACTTTCAGCATGGTGACATGGAACTTTAGCATGACTGACTCCATTTTGGTTTGATTTGTTGGGCCTAGTACAGGAGCTCAGTACAAACCAATGGCCACTTATAAATTTAGCTTAACAAGATCAAAAATGTTTCTGAGAGAAGTATGGTGCTGAAGAACTTGGATCCAGGATGAAGACAGCCTTGAACTGCTTGAGCCTTAAAACAACCTTCAAGCCCACAAACTTAAATCAGTAGAAGTGGGTCTGCAAAGCTCTGCACTGCTCAAGAAACCTGCGGAGGTTTCATCTGTCTGTCCATCTTAGCTGGCTCAAGGAGGAAAATGTCTTGGGGGTGGAGCCATGGGACACAGTGAACACAGGTGAGGGCAGAACTGGGCGCTAAAATCAAGGAATATTCCCCACCCACAAAGGGCCCTTTTGCTGATGGGCCAGTGTCTACTGAGGGCACCCTGCTCCTCCTTTTCTAAAAGGGAATTTCTACAATAGTCACCCCGCCTCTGCTCCCCCATGGTATATTAGGCATGAGGAGGGAAGATCATTTGGTTCTTTATGTAGGCTGCGGAATCCTGAGGAGCCACGTCTGGCCCTCATGGAGGAAACAGAGCAGAGGTCTTTCTGGTCTTTTTTTGAGACAGAGTCTTGCTCTGTCACCAGGCTGGAGTGCAGTGGCGTGATCTCAGCTCACTGCAACCTCCACCTCCCAGGTTCAAGTGATTCTCCTGCCTCAGCCTCCCAAGTAGCTGGGACTACAGGTGCGTGCAACCACGCCCAGCTAATTTTTGTATTTTTAGTAGAGACGGGGTTTCACCATGTTAGCCAGGATGGTCTCTATCTCCTGCCCTCATGATCCATCCGCCTCGGCCTCCCAAAGTGCTGAGATTACAGGCGTGAGCCACCGTGCCCGGCCTCATTCTCGTCTTTGAAGGGAGATTAGGATACCTGTAAGGGAAGAAGGCTGTGCATGGATATTTGGTGGCTAGAGGGCAGACATGGCACAGAGAGCCAGCTGTCCTATGCTGACTCAAGACATACTCCCATTATGCAGCTGTCCCCAGGAAGTGGCTGCCCAGCTAGTACTTCTGTAGCTCTGCCCCCTTTGCAGTTAAAAGTGGCCATGTGATGGAGCAATGTACAAAACGGGTGTACCGCTTGGGTGACAGGTGCACCAAAATCTCAGAAATCACCATTAGAGAACTTTTCCATGCAAACAAAACACCACCTGTTTCCCCAAAACTATCGGAATAAAAAACAACCAAAAACGGGTGTACCCACTTCCAGGGTTGGACCATAAAGCCCTCCTGTCCGATCCTCCACATTACCTGAGCTAAGTACTTGCCTCCATGACTGTCAGCTTCTCAGAAGGAGAGATTCATCTGTTTTTATTCATCCCTGTATCCCTAGAGCCAAGCTTAGTGCCTGGCACACAATAAACCGTTTTTGAGTGAAACTGAAGTAACTGGCACCGTCGTCGAGATGGTATAAAGAGGGCACTGAGATATAAAGCCCAGGTCTGGCTGGCTCCAAAGCCAATGATCTTAACTGCTATTCATACATTCATTCATTCAACAAATATTTACTGAGCATCTAACGTGTGCCAGGAACTGTTCTAGGCATGAAAAATACAGCAGTGAACAAAGCAAATAAAACTTCCTCCTCTTATAAAGCTTAATTTTAGGGAGAAAGCCTGACGAACAAAGTACAAGTAAAATATACAGTATATGAGATAATAAGAAGTGCTATAGAGAAAAATAAAGGAAGAAAAATAAAGAGTAAATGAGAGCCAGGTGTGGTGGTGTGTATCTATAATCCCAGCTACTGGGGAGGCTTAGGTGGGCTCGCTTGAGCCCAGGAGTTTGAGGCCAGCCTGGGCAACATAGCAAGACCCTGTCTCCAAGAAAAAAAAGAGTGAATGAGGGAAGGGGTAGTGGTCAGGAAATTCCTCAGGTGAGAGAACAAGCCCTGTAAGAAAAAGTTCTCAAGAGACAGAGGAAACCGTGTGGCGGCAGAGTGTGAGAGGGCGGACGAGGTTGGGGCGGCGGTCTTAAGGCCACTGCAGGGACCTCGGCTTTCACTCTGAGTTGTCTGGGAAGCCATGAAGAGAGTTCAGAGGAGGGGCCGACACAATCCGGCTTAAATTTTAATAGGACCACTCTGGCCACTGTGATGAGAACGGGCTGTCGGGGGGAAAAGGCAGAAGCTGGCCATGGTGTTCCAGGTGAGATGCTGACAGTTTGAGCCAAGTGATAGCAGTGGAGGAGGTGAGAAAAGGTCGGATTCTGCTGTGTTTTGAGTTGAGGGCTGAACACTCTGTCCAAGGATTGAGTGTGGGGGTGTGAGTAAGTCAAGTGCAGCTACATGAGCATTAACTGAGGTGCAGATGGAAACATCGGGGTGCTGGGGTTGAGTATTTGGAGTCTGGTGCAGGTTCTTTCTCATGCAAATGAGGCTTCCATACAGCGATGTCAGGTAGGCAGGAGCACAGTGAGCTGCAAAAGTTGAGTGGAGAGGCCCAGCCTGCAGGCGTGAACTGGAGACAGGAGCTTGTTTCAAGCCATAGTACTACAAGATCACAAGGGAGCGAGTGTGGATAGAGAAGGCGAGAAGACCCTGGACAAAGACAGGAGGCATTTGGTATTAAAAGATCTAGAAGATAACGGGGGACCAGCCAAGCCATCTGAGGCAAGCAGTGGAACAGGAAGGGTGATGATACAGAAGAACATGCTCACGGAAGAAAACATGACGCGCCACATCAGTGCAGCCCACAGGGGCAGCGAGACAAGGACCAAGAACTGATCCCTGAGATGTGGCAAGGGTGGCTTTGGTGAAGTGGTGGAGGTGAGAACTCGGCACCCAGCATCTAACTAACCCCACACTTGTTTGAAGAGTAAATAACAAGGCCAGGTGCGGTGGCTCACGCCTGTAATCCCAGCACTTTGTGAGGCCGAAGTGGGCAGACCACTTGGGTTCAGGAGTTTAAGACCAGCCTGGGCAACATGATGAAACCCCATCTCTACAAAAAATACAAACATTAGCTGGGGATGGCAGTGTGCACCTGTAGTCTTAGCTACTCGGGAGGCTGAGGCAGGAGAATTGCTTGAGCCTGGGAGGTGGAGACTGCAGAGAACCGAGATCGTGCCGCTGCACTCCAGCCTGGGTAACAGAGTGAGACCCTGTGTCAAAAAAAAATTTTTTTTTAAGAGTAAATAACACACACAGCAGTGCACACACTGTGCACCTCTGAACACGGGACTCCCCCTCCGCCCCCGCCACATATGACTAGACCTGGTGGGGCATGGAGCACACAATGCACACTGCAGCTACAAAAGGTCCCCTGGCTTGGTCTAAGGGACAGAGTGTCACAGGCTAAAGAGAGAGAGAGAAGAAAGGGGCCCTCTCCGCAGGTTTGGGGCACATGTGCTGGTGAACCCTAGCACCACTCTACCCCTCATTCAGCTGTCCTCAGTTCCAAAAGTCTCCACTGGCACAGTACAGCAGTCTGGTTCCACGCCCCCGCTGTTTGGCCCGGGCCCGGTCATACTCAAAGGTGGGCCAGCTATGCTGTCAATACTACGTAAAGACAAGGAGGCCAGAGGGTGAAGAACCAGGCAGAGCATGATGAGTCATGGGGCCATGGCGAGGTCAATGGTGGTTGGCAGGGCCACAGGCATTTCAATGGAGGACCATAAACAGACACTAAAGTCTGGGCAGCATACTGGGTTGAAAACTGTCAGAGGATTCCTCTAAGTTTTTGAGGTCCCCAAAAGCAGGCAGTAAAGTGGGGCCACAGTGTTTGAAGGCCCAAGGATCCCCTCTATGGGCTGCCTTCATCTGTTTCAGAGGTACCTGTTACAGGTTGAATTCGTCCCACCCTAAAAAACATATGTTAGAGTTCTATTCCCCAGTTAGCCCCTAACCCTCAAACAGTGATCTTATTTGGAGATAGGGTCTTTATAGAGACAATTAAGTTAAAATTAGGTCATTAGGGTGGGCCCTAATCCAACATGATTGGTATCCTTATAAAAATGGAAAATTAGACACAGACACGCCCACAGAGGGCACGTCACGTGAAGATGAAGACCGATCAGAATGATGCTCCTCCAAGCCAGGGGACAGAGACTGCCAGCGAGCCAGCAGAGGCTGGGAGAGAGGCCTGCGACAGATTCTTCCTCACAACCCACAGAAGGAACCAGCTCCGCTCACAACTTGATCTTGCACTCCGGCCTCCAAGACTGTGAGACAATAAATGTCTGTTGCGGGAGACATCAGGTTTCTATCACTTTGTTACACAGCCCTAGCAAACTCACACAATACTATCCTCCACCCTTTCTTCTTCCTGCTATTCCTGCCAAGTTTCTTTTCCTTGCATTTTTGGGCCACTTCTGCTTCAGATACAGGCATACCTAGCGTGCTCATTTCCTCGTCCTTGTTCATTCATTCATCCAGCAGCTATTTATTGAGAACTTACTATAGGCCACAACATTATGCAAATGACCTCAGAGAAGCATTTAAAGGACTTCATGAGGTGCTGACAGTCCTCTGGCCAATGAAGCAAGCAAAGCTGGGCAAAAGGTGCTGAAACAAGCATGAAGAATCCTACAGATTATTTTGTTTGAGGTAAAGGTAGCAAAGCACAAAAATGTAAGATGAGACTATTAATTTGCATTTTGGAAGTAATCTGCATATCAATTAACCACATATTTACTGGAGACTGAATACTGTTACCAAATTAGTCTTTATGACCATGACACAAATGTTAATAAGCGATTTTGCACATATGTACAAAATACCGTAAATATTTCTGCTAAAAAGTAACTTAAGAAAGCCCTAATTCTAGAGTTTTTTCAGGAGCTTTAATAAAGTCAAAATGATTTTTGCTGTATCATTTTTCTTTAAGGTAACCATTGCCTAATTTGGGTCAAAATATAAAGCTCAACAACATTCTTTTTTTTTTTTTGAGATGGAGTCTCACCGTGTCGCCAGGTTGGAGTGCAGTGGCACGATCTCGGCTCACTGCAACCTCCACCTTCCAGGTTCAAGTGATTCTCCCGCCTCAGCCTCCCGAGTAGCTCGGACTACAGGTGCGTGCCACCATGCCTGGCTAATTTTTGTATTTTTAGTAGAGACGGGGTTTCACCATGTTGGCCAGGATGGTCTCAATACCTGGACCTCGTGATCCGCCCGCCTTGGCCTCCCCAAAGTGCTGGGATTACAGGCATGAGCCACCGTGCCTGGCCAAGAATATTCTTTTATAGTATCAGTGGTATAGATATTTTTGGTCCTAAAGTAGCATAAAGCCACTAAACCCAATATTTGCTTCACTGACCAAGAAATAAAAATCCTGATTTAAAGCCATTATAATCTAGATAAACACAGTAGAAAATATAAGAAAACCAAACTGACCTGGTTGCTAATAACCTGGCTGATTGACAGCATCCCAAATTAGCTGTACCATAATGATGGTAACAGACGGTAGACATTATTGTTTTGGGAGAATGGGGTAACCTTTTGTTGGCAGAGAAATAATTTGGCTGACTACTACACAGATTACTTCAAATATCTGACAGATAAGAAATACTATGTTTATAACTCTTTCTAGAAAACTTGATCTTACATGCTGTTGAAAATTCTAAAAGTCCGGGTGTAGTGGTTCACCGTGTAATCCCAGCACTTTGGGAGGCTGAAGTGGGAGGGTAGGATCACTTGAGTCCAGGGGTTCCAGACTAGCCTGGGCAACACATTGAGACCCCATCTCTACAAAAAAACACAAAATTATCTGTGCATGGCAGTGCATGCCTGTGGTCCCAGCCACTTGGGAGTCTGAGACAGGAGGATTGCTTGCCCCCGGAGTTCAAGGCTTTGAGGCTTCAGTAGCTATGATTTCCCCACCTGCACTCCAGTCTGGGCAACAGAGTGAGACCCTGTCTTTAAAAAAGAAAAAAGGCTTGGCATTGTGGCTCACGCCTGTAAATCCCAGCACTTTGGGAGGCCGAGGCGGGTGGATCACCTGAGGTTGGGAGTTCGAGACCAGCCTGACCAACATGGAGAAACCCCATCTCTACTAAAAATACAAAATTAGCTGTGCGTGGTGGTGCATGCCTGTAATCCCAGCTACTTGGGAGGCTGAGGCAGGAGAATCGCTTGAACCCAGGAGGCAGAGGTTGCGGTCAGCTGAGATTGTACCATTGCACTCCAGCCTGGGCAACAAGAGCGAAACTCCGTCTAAAAAAAAAAAGAAAGAAAAGAAAATTTGGCCAGGCACAGTGGCTCACACCTGGAATCCCAACACTTTGGGAGGGCAAGGCGGGTGGATCATTTGAGGTCAGGAGTTCAAGACTAGAAAGAGCAGTCTTTTAACTTCCTCAGCTAGGGAATTTCAAAGGCAACTTTGAGGATTCTCTGCAATCGCTCCTCTATCCAGTGTCTTCTACCTTCAGCATCTCTCTGATCTCCTCTTTCCTCTCCTTTCTCCTAGCTACCCCTCTGGCCCTAGCGCATATGGCCTATGCCTGCTTACTATGTCATGTAAACAGGCCCTTGCAATGGCCCTTTGTTGGTTTCTTCTGCAGCCCCTCCCTTACTTCTCCCCGACGGTGTGTGTGTTGGTGGGACTGTCAGTCCAGCTGCCTGGTTCCCCCTTAGCCACGGATGCAGGAAGGGAGCCAGAGCCAAGCCAGCCAATTGGTGCTCTCTCCCAGGATAAGAATCATGAAATTCTCCCAGGATAAGAATCATGAAATTCATGAGGCAAAATCAGATAAATAAAATAAAAAGATACCTGCTGTCACAGGAGTGACAGTTGAGACCTGATTATCAATCAGCAGCCCCCTGTCTAAAACTATCCGAAACTGCAACTACCAATGCCACCTGGGCGCTTCCAACCCCCATCTCTGCTGTAGAGTTTCCCTTGGCACTCACCGCTTGCTACTATGCCACGTATCTTATTTATGTGTCTCAAGACTGCCTCCCCTATAAGAATGTGGTCTCCAGAATGGCGGGAATTTCTAAACATGTTGTTTATTGCTATAGGAACAGCACCTGGAACATTCTGAGTACACATCTGCCAAATGAATGAATGAATGAATGAATGAGTGAGTCCCAGCTCCTGTTCTTTCCAGCCTGATTATTAGGTTCTTACTTTGATTCTTTGAGCTACCCAATATCTTCTCCATAAATTTCCTATTTGCTTAAGTTAGCAAAAGTTCTAGGGAGGAAGCCTCAGCAAGAGACAGCATTAATAATAACAGGTATATTAACCATGCTGCAGGTATTAAAGAAACTGCTAAATAACACCGCAGCCTGAAATCAGAACAATTGCAATATGTAAGACCAAAACCCACATTAAATGCATGTCTTACGTATTCCTCTCTGCATTTGTTTTCAATTTCTCCAAGAGATAAGATGGTGTTAAAGTCTCCTCAGAAGTATGATGTGAAATAATCTAAGGTTATTTAAAAAATAAAAGTTATAAGGTGCTTAACAAATAGTATTATACAGGGAAAAAAATCCTAAATTAAAAAAAAAAAAAAAAAAAACAGGTCGGGCACAGTGGCTCACGCCTGTAATCCCAGTACTTTGGGAGGCCGAGGCAGGTGGATCACCTGTGATCGGGAGTTCAAGACCAGCCTGACCAACATGGAGAAACCCCACCTCTACTAAAAATACAAAATTAGCCGGGCATAATGGTGCATGCCTGTAATCCCAGCTACTCGGGAGACTGAGGCAGGACAATTTCTTGAACCTGGGAGGCAGAGGTTGCGGTGAGTCGAGATCACGATTGCACCATCGCACTCCAGCCTGGGCAACAAGAGCGAAACAATGTCTCAAAAAAATTTGTTTTTATATTTATTAACAATATGATCTATGAACCTATGAATTATATCAAGGAAAAAAAATAAAACACCAACAAAAATCCAACACGGGCCGGGTGCAGTGGCTCACACCTGTAATCCCAGCATTTTGGGAGGCTGAGGTGGGTGAATTACTTGAGGTCAGGAGTTCAAGACCAGCCTGGCCAACATGGCAAAACCTTGTCTCTACTAAAAATACAAAAAATTAGCCAGGAATGGTGGCGAGTGCCTGTAGTCCCAGCTACTTGGGAGGCTGAGGCAGGAGAATCACTTGAACCCAGGAGGCAGAGGTTGCAGTGAGCTGAGATCGCACCACTGCAATCCAGCCTGGGCGACAGAGTGAGCCTGTCTCAAAACAAAATGAAACAAAATAAGACCAAACCAATATGATCATTTCACACTTCCTTCGTGTCCCTGGCAAAGTGACACACAAACGCTTTCAGTGCAGCATCATCTGCCAACATTCCTGAAAGGAAAAGGTTCTAACAATCTTCTGTTTAGACCATCTTAGTCTGTTCAAGCTGCTCTAACAAAATACTATAAACTGAGTAGCTTATAAATTGCAGAAATGTATTTCTCACAGTTCTGGAAGCTAAGAAGTCCAAGATCAAAACAGATTTGGTGTCTGGTGAGGGCCCACTTTCTGATTTATAGCTGGCACCTTCTTCTGTGTCCTTCACATGGTAGAAGGAGTGAGGGGTGTCTCTCTAGTTTCTTTTATAAAGGCACTAATACCATTCACGAGGGTTCCACTCTCATGATCCAATCACCTCCCAAACGCCCCACCTCCTAATTCCATCCCCTTCGTAGTGAAGATTTCAACATAAGAATTTTGGGGGAACACAAACATTCAGACCATAGCAGGGACCAGAGAGGGAGGGGGGGATTGAGACTGACTGATTCTATTTGAAATAAATTCAGGAAATGACCGGACTCACTAATAATATTAAATCAACATTGCACTTCTCAGGACCAGAATATAACTCTTGCGCTACATTCATTCATTTCAAAGGTTAATTTTCTAGTATATGAGCCAGTGAAGCTAAACAAGGAGCTGAAGTTGTTTGGACACATGAAGTTATGTGTCCAAGAAGACACCTCCTGGTACTTCCTGGGAGATACTTTAAAGTAACAAACGCAGTCATCAACTTGGGAAAAAGCCCTAAAATATAACCAATACTCAGCATGTATCCATGTATTTCTAATACTATATATTCAACTTCTCTAACCATTAATCAAGCTATACATAATGACTCTTTCTGACCCCAGGAGCAAATACTCTCACTCAATGGGGACAGGCCTCATAATCACACTACCATGGAGTTAATATGAGATATTTCAGGGAAAAAATTAAAACTTTTTTTTTTTTTTTTTCCGAGATGGAGTCTCGCTCTGTCATCCAGGCTGGAGTGCAGTGGCACAATCTTGGCTCACTGCAAGCTCTGCCTCCAGGGTTCACGCCATTCTCCTGCCTCAGCCTCCCGTGTAGCTGGGACTACAGGCGCCAGCCATCACGCCCGGCTAATTTTTGTATTTTTAGTAGAGATGGGGTTTCACCATGTTAGCCAGAATGGTCTCAATCTCCTGACCTTGTGATGCGCCCGCCTCAGCCTCCCAGAGTGCTGGGATTACAGGTGTGAGCCACCACGCCCGGCCAAAACTTTCATTTTTCTTTTTTTAATTATTATTGTACTTTAAGTTTTAGGGTACATGTGCACAATGTGCAGGTTAGTTACATATGTATACATGCCATGCTGGTGTGCTGCACCCATTAACTCGTCATTTAGCATTAGGTATATCTCCTAATGCTATCCCTCCCCCCTCCCCCCACCCCACAACAGTCCCGAGTGTGGTGTTCCCCTTCCTGTGTCCATGTGTTCTCATTGTTCAATTCCCATCTATCAGTGAGAACATGCGGTGTTTGGTTTTTTGTCCTTGCGATAGTTTACCGAGAATGATGATTTCCAATTTCATCCATGTCCCTACAAAGGACATGAACTCATCATTTTTTATGGCTGCATAGTATTCCATGGTGTATATGTGCCACATTTTCTTAATCCAGTCTATCAACTTTCATTTTTCAAACCATCACTGTGGTCTTAGGTTTTGTGACAGAATCTGGTTTTATGTTATTTAGCATTTATAGAGCACTTATATTTACCTCATTATCTAATCTCTGCAGCATTATAAGGAAGGCGGCTTGGTACAATTCCGTTTTGTAAATCACATGCAGATAGGAAGGTAGTGTAAAAAGAAAACTGGTTTAGCTTCAATCTGACTTCCACTAAGGATGATTCTGTTCCATGACCAATTTGGAGTTCACAGTGGGGGATAAGAGGCACAATCAAATGCTCCACTGAAAATGGCTGCTGAGAATGCATGCTGTTCTGGGACTCCCTGATCGTCTTAAGGGAAAAAGATCCCATTCTCTTCCCACCCATTCTCAGTTCTTCTATTCAAAATAGTGTGAGTTGGTGCACAAAAATACTGAGAAGATGAAGTCTTTGTTTTAGACTTTTTTAAAGAGATGTGTTTTGCCCAGGCTGGACTCTCCTGGGCCCAAGTGAGCCTTCCACCTCAGCTTCCAGAGTAGCTGGGACTACAAGCGTGGCCGCCACCTTCGGCTCCAGGCTGTCCTTTAAATATGCATCGCCGGCTGGTGTGGCATCTTCAGTCGGCATTTACCCTGTCCTGGAGCACAAAGTCCAAGCAGAGCTGCTCCATCACGCCAGGAAATAGAGGAAATCAGCAATTCCGTAAGAGTGATGGGGTGTGAAGAACTACCGTGGCTGGCACGGGGACTTGAGGTCCGAGGCTCTGTCGCCAGCTCTCTTGAGAGGCAAGCAAGGGAGACATGAGGTCCGAGACAAAGGATTGCACAGAGGATTGTGGGGGTCTCCCGCTGAAGGGCTGGACCAACTGATGCTTTTGTGGTGGGATGCAGAGGACTAGAGAGACCAGAATGGGTGAAAACAGGAGGATATTTATTTTAAGGTATGCAGCAGCTCAGTGGATTCACATCCAAAAAGCTGAGCCTTGAACAAAGACTGAGCAGGATTTTTATAAGCAAACTTACAGAAGCAAAACAAAGGCAGTTAATCCTATAATGTCAGGTCACATAATCTATAGCATAACTGATGACTTGGCATAACTTGTGGCCTTGCATAGCTGGTGGCCTTGTAGCTGCGTCGAAAGAAAAAACCAAGAACTGGCTAAACACAGACATTTGTCCTCTTTTTTTTTTTCTTCACCCCTGCTCTGGAACGGGGGTGTCTGGGGCCTATTCCTTTGGATTCGACTTCTCAAACAGAACAGCATTATCTTATAACTGTCCTTGAAGTGAGCTTGCTAAGCAAAAGAAAACTTGTTCTCCTTTTTAACCCTTGCCTTGCCACATTCCGGCCTTGGCTTTTTCTTTTCTTGGAGTGAATGAATGCAGTACTTATTATTATTTTTAAATTTCTGCCTCACTTTAATAATGATAAAAGGCTGAATTTTTGCCAACTTATCCATCTGTGACCACGTCGTGCTAAAGCACACTTGACACACCATAGAGCCTCAGATCAAACCTCAAAACCAAGCAGCTATGTTAAAAATAACATTGCCCTACAATCATTATCGGAAGGTTCTCACCCAGAGTAGTTCCCAGGCTGCTATTCTTTGTCCCCCTTAAGACCATAAAGACACCGTTCTTTTTTGGTGGGACAGGTTGTCCAACACAAGCAGGACACTGCCTGCCCCATCCTGAAGCAACACTGTCACCGAGGTCACACCGAGAGGACAGGACAAGGACACAGGGCAAGACTAAGAAGAGCAAAGCGCAGACTTCTCTCATCTGGGCCAGGAGATGGGGGCTGGGGACCTGGCCCGGGCAGCCTGACCACACTGCACAGACCCCGGCTCCGGCTCCGTGCAGATCTGGGTTCCCCCAATGGGAGGTGTCGGGGCTCTCCAGGGAAATCGGGGTTCTCCGGAGATGTCGGGTTCCTTCAGGGGGGCCAGGGTTCCCCAGGATTCGGGGTTCTCCGGGGGGAGGGAGTCGGGGGCGCCTGCCGCGCACCCACCTTGACGCGCTTTCAGCAGCAGCGAGTTGGCCACGATGTTCTCGAGCTCCATGTCCTGGCGCCGCCGCCGCCGGCGGATTCTGCGAGACCGATGAGACTGAGGAGGAGGAGACTGAGGAGACGGAACAGGAGGAGACGCCGCCGCCCCCGCGCATAGCTCGCCGGGCGCCACCCGCTCCTCGAGCTCCGGACACGATCCCGGGGGGCTGCTCCGCCGCCGCCGCCGCCACCACTGCCACCGCCGCCGCCCCCACCACCACTGCCACCAGGGGCGCCGCCGCCGCCGCCTCCGCCGGCCCTCACCAGCAGGGGAGCGGTCGGGGCGAGGGGAGGGGGCAGCCCGACCGCGGCAGGTCCCAGCTGTCACCGCTGCCGCGCTATCGCCCCGGTTCTTCTTGGCCCCATCGCCCTCGCCTCGCGCGCGCAACTCCCTCCTCAGTGCCCTGCCCCCGGGCAGCCCCGAGTCAATGCCGTGGCCCACTTCGGACAGGGGCTCACTGGCAGGGGCGCCGCCGCCGCGACCGGCGACCCGCACCCGGGCGGGCTCGGCGCTAACGGCTTAGCTGAAGAGGGAGCGCCCCTCGCCGCCGCGGCCGGGGCACTACCGCTCCCAGAAGGCCCTGCGCCAAGAGTACACGGCGGGCCGCGGCGCGTGGCCTGCTGGGAGTTGTAGTCGCTGAGCCTATCGGCGACTAAGCCGACCAGAAGCCTGCGGGAGCGGCGTTTACTTCTCGCGAGTCGGAGGTGCTGCGCTGTTCTCGCGAGACGAGGCCGGGAGGCGCTTCCGCGGCCCGGCACGTGTCTCAGGGTAGGGCGCGCTTGTCTCTCTTCGGGTCTCGGCCCCTTGGGCGCAGCGGGGCGCGCGCCATGGCGAAGGCCAAGAAGGTCGGGGCGCGAAGGAAGGCCTCCGGGGCGCCGGCGGGAGCGCGAGGGGGCCCGGCGAAGGGCAACTCCAATCCGTTCGAGGTGAAAGTTAACAGGCAGAAGTTCCAGATCCTGGGCCGGAAGACGCGCCACGACGTGGGGCTGCCCGGGGTGTCTCGCGCACGGGCCCTCAGGAAGGTAAGCGGGGGGCGCACGGGGAGCCGGACGGCAGGATCTGGACCCCACGCTGCTCTCGGCCGGCTGCGTCCTTCTCGGTGCGTCTGTTTCCTCGTTGAGCGGCACAGGCCGTGACAGGGACACGGCACTGACTTTATAGTCCGAAAGCCTCTGCTGTTCTCTGAGCTGGAGTGAGCTGGAAACTCTCGCCCTCTTGGAGACCCTGCGCTCGTGTTATTTTGGTGACTCCTCCAACCGGGTCAGGCGGAGTCAGTCACTTCGGGCGGCGCCCTGGACCAAGCTGCTTGTTAATCCTTCCGCGTTTACTTTGAGCTCCGCCGGTTTGGGGACGGTGGATAGGGGCTGTGTAGGATGCTGCGTTTGATGTGTGATCGGCTGTCTCCCGAAGCGCGTAACCTTGTTCCTTGGGGAGTAACTCTATGGAAACTCATTGCTTTCTAGTTTTTTTTAACATTTTTTTTTTTTTTTTTTTTTTTTTTTTTTTTTTTTTACTGAGGAACATACATTAGTAGGTTGATGAAAAAATTAAGGCACAGAAAGGACAAGTGAATTTCCTAAGGTCACGCAACTGGTAAGGGCTGGGCATGCATTCACATTTCAGTGTCTACAAAGCCTTCTTGCTACCCCGAGCGCTTGTTTGACCTCGCTTCCAGGTTCGGGGAGATAAAGGTAAATAAGACTTGCCCTTTCCTTCATGAGCTGCTGATCTCTGTTCCATCACAGTGTGCAAGCTGGATGGTCTTTGAATCAAAACACATATTATCCTTACTGCGCGAAGACGACAGCGTGTATAATAGGCAAGATAGACTTCCAGCTGAATTCGATAGGAGTCCCTCATTACACACCCCAGGGCCGAGTTGGGAGAATAAGGTAGTGTGGTTCCCTAGAAGAGACACATTTGTCTTCACCACTGAAGCCTCAGTTTTCTCATTTCAAAAGTAGAGATGATAATATGCATCCTACCCCTCGTGGTGGTTTGTGAGAATTAAGTAAGATAGCACATAGAGCACACAGCAAGTGTTCTCTAAATACTGTTATTCTTAACCTTCTTGGCTTGTTGTTCGAGTCCCGCACAGTCTGGCTGTTGTCCTTGCTTCGCCTCTTGCAACTCAGTTTGTCCAAAAGGTCTGCCTTACCTCCGAAAGCCTCTAAAGGGCCAGCTCAGGTTCACCACCCAAGCTATGTAACCCAAATAGGACAGGTTGCTCAAACTTCTGGTATTGAGCAGATCCACCTCCCTGCCCTGTGCTGAAGGCCTGGGACGGGGGCAGGAATTGCTGCTCCTTTTTGGATCTCCAATGCTTGGCCCATGGAAGAAACACAAATATTTGAAGAAATCAAAGATGGAACCTGAGTGCCTTAGGAGAGCACGGTCAGGAAAAAGTATAATAGTTAGGAAAGTCCGAAAATTCTTCCTAGAGGGAGTTACAGTCAAGCTTTGCAAGGGGAGTGAGCTGTTCATGGGCCCAGGGTGGGCAGAGGACACACGTGCAAAGGCACATTGTCCTGGTGTGGTGAAGTGTGGCGCTCACAGCTGTCTAAGGGACAGCAGGTCGTCCAGTTGACTCCAAGCTTGATAACACGTGTAGGGGCACGTGAGGCCGTCGCAGGAGGCCTTGGTCTTTTCATGTGGGCTAGTCCCTTAGAAGTAAACAGGCTGTCTCAGTTGGCTTCTCCCCTCTGGTCAGTTGTAGCACTCTGAGGCACTCAGTCTGGCAGGAAGAGGGCAGCCCCCAGGTGCCAGTCTTAGGACATTGCTTTATAGCTGTGCCTCAGTTTCCTTATTTCTGAAATAATTTATAAAATAAGTTATATTAATGTAGTTCTTAAATCAGTGACTATATTAATAATATAGTTACTGGTCCCTTACAGTTGGTCAGGCCTTGTGCCACACGGTTTACATTTAATCCTCACCGTTATGAGGGGGAAGTACTGTTATTATCCCCATTTTATGCCGTAAATTCCGTATGATGTCACAACACCTATATAGTTTAAGAAAGAAAGAGAATCACAATAATGTAGAATAACTCATATTACGTATTTATAGCCTAAGGGCTGTTCTTCGCTAAGATTTACCCATAGAATCGTATTCTAGATAATGAGAACTAATGTTTTTACAGGCAGAGATGGCTGATGCCTGCCCCATCTACCTGCTTCCTGCTAGAAGCCAGTGACACTCCCCCGCCTCTGTAGGGATAGACCTCAGAAGTCTTCTCAGTGTAGGCCGGGTTTGGTGGCTCACACCTGTGATCCTAGCACTTTGGGAGGCCGAGGCAGGCGGATTGCGTGAGCTCAGGAGTTCGAAACCAGCCTGGGCAACACGGTGAAACCCCATCTCTACTAAAAATACAAAAAAATTAGCCGGGCATGGCAGCGTGCGCCTGTAATCCCAGCTACTCGGGAGGCTGAGGCAGGAGAATGGCTTGAACCCGGCAGGCGGAGGTTGCAGTGAGCCAAGATTGTGCCACTGCACTCCAGCCTGGGCGACAGAGCAAGCTTCCATCTTTAAAAAAAAAAAAAAAAAAATCTCAGTGTAGCATGTAAGCAGCCTCTGTCCGTACGGAGTTCATCGAGCAGTACAGGCTAGCACATGTAATGTGCTCCCATCTGATTGCCAGCTAGACCTTATGATTTAAATAGTGAGATGTTGTTTTAAAATTTTGCTCTGCGGATAAAGAATGGTGAAGGTTTAGAGAGCTTAACCTGATTCAGTACTGTGTGTGGTTCACTATCAGCATCCAGCAGGATCTCACTCTGGAATGGCTCCTAACAGAAGCGGAGAGAACAGAGCAATGGCAATGGAGCCCTCTGGTCTATCTGGGGACACTCGCTGTCTTTAGACTCTGGTTCAGGAAATTGTACCCAAGGTGGTTTGTTTGTGTTGTTTTTTTTGTTTGTTTGTTTTTTGAGACAGAGTCTTTGTCTGTCGCCCAGGCTGGAGTGCAGTGGCGCAACCTCAGCTCACTGCAAGCTCCACTTCCCGGGTTCACGCCATTCTCCTGCCTCAGCCTCCAGAGTAGCTGGGACTACAGGCGCCCACCACCACGCCCAGCTAATTTTTTTGTATTTTTAGTAGAGACGGGGTTTCACCATGTTAGCCAGGATGGTCTTGATCTCCTGATCCGCCCGCCTTGGCCTCCCAGAATACTGGGATTATAGGCGTGAGCCACCGCGCCCGGCCCCAAAGGTGTTTTTAACAAGCATTGTTTAGCACTGCCAAGGTAGGAAGTTACTAGAAGTTACTAGGGATTAATAACTCAGTGTGTCTCAGTTGAAACAAATTGGTTCTTGAAACATTCTTGAAGAAAATGATGAAAATTGCCTTGGCAGTATTTATTGAACTAATGGATGGTTTCCTACTCTTCAGGCAGCAGAGGGGTTTTTCGTGCATTTTAAGTGTAATAATAGCACTTTCACATTTCAAAGTGAGATAAGAGAAATGGTTTTTTCACATCCTTTTCTCCTGTCCACATGAGTAATATTTCGGTTGACCTCTCCAGATGGAATGTGCTCTAAATGGAAAGGAGGGCCAGGGCATGCTTCTGTCCCTGCTAGAGCATCTTCTGCTCTTGCCCAGCTGCTTCTTAACCCCTTCCACTCTCTTTTCCTCCTCTTCCAGCTCCTGGTTTTGACCTTAAATGTGGGTTTCTTAGCCTTTAAGTTCATCTCCGACCCTGGGGAAGTGACCTATGTCTGGAGCAAAATCTGACCTGTCCCCTCCTGAAACAGAACTTAGAACCAGAGTGGCAGTGACCAAGTCACCACACGCTCCCTCCTGCCACACGCACGCCTTCTTTCAAAGTGACTTCACAAATTAGAGAAATCCTTGAAGAAGGCAAGGAACACTTAAGTCTGGGGTTAGATCCGAGGTTTCAAATGTCTGCTGAGGCACCAATTTGTGGTGGGTTTGTAAAACCACTGAATTGGATCATTCCAAGGGCCTTCCACTGCATCAAGATTTTGCCTTGGTGCCATTTCCTTTCGGAATTGCTGTGTAAACACCAGTGTAATGGCAGTTCCTTAGCAAATAGAAGAAGTTCTGCAGCGGGAAAGAGTTTGCAATGTGGCCATCTCAGGTTGCAGAGGCCACTCGTTCCTCATCCACCTCTGTCCTCTCCCTGCTTTAGGGAATTCAACCTCCAGGACAGCCAACTTTGAATACTATTAAACTTGGTCTTTTTTCGTTGCTGCTGGGAAAATAACCAAATTATTTGATACTTGCTATCTGTATTTAAAATATTGCTCCTCTTGGTGCTATAAAGGTGAAGCCCCTACACTGTGACCTTGCTAACTTGTTTATTGCCTTGTGTCTAGTGTGAACTCACAACTATACATTTCTTAGGAGTACCTTTGATGGGAAATAGTACCCTCCTCCATGACGGAAGGAGTCTAAACCCATTTCCACTTTTCCAAATGATTCTGGCGGAAAGTGCACATTTTAAACCTTAAGGCAGCTGTTACGGCTGAGGGAGCCATTCATGCCTTGAGCTTGGCTAGTGTGTTCTTTTTTACCCTTCCTTTTGGCAGCGATAGACTCTAAAGAAGAAAAGAAAGTGATCGCCCCATTATCATTGAAAGTTGTTTTGCTCTTCTCAAAATTCTGTCACTAGTAGAGAAAGCCTATCGTGGATGAAAGCAGATTGGGTGTGAACTTTGACATCACTCTGCATAGCCCTGAACTTTAAAGTATGCACTGTTCTGATGTCCCCTGTAGTGGAAATCACAAGAATTTTTTGTGAGATTGTTTTCTGACCTGTTTTCCAGCGTACACAGACTTTACTAAAGGAGTACAAGGAAAGGGATAAGTCCAATGTATTCAGAGATAAACGCTTCGGAGAATACAACAGCAACATGAGCCCAGAGGAGAAGATGATGAAGAGGTTTGCTCTGGAACAGCAGGTATGGAAAGAAACTGGAGGAGGGTTTTTGCTGTACATTTCACAGGGAAGTCAAGCCCAAGGAGAAGGCTGATTCTGCACGTTCTGCATGTTCCTGGGCACTTGGAAGGTCCAGGGGATAGCCCTCGAATCCTGTGCCTTATCTGGCTAGGCCAAAGGAGAAGCAACCTCTTCTGCAAATGTTAGCCAAATGGATAAATGCCTTAACTCTACTACATGGCAGCAGTGTGCACAGGAGTTCTCAGCTGAGCTGCTGCCTTCAGCTCTGTTGGATGGAGAGCTAGTGGCCTGAGCAGCATTGCTGGAGTGGAAACTGGCCCCTGGGCTTATTTAAGAATTCCCCTCCATGAGGCCGGGCATGGTGGCTCATGCCTGTAATCTCAGTACTTTGGGAGGCTGAGGCGGGTGGATCACAAGGTCAGGAGATCGAGACCATCCTGGCCAACATGATGAAACCCTGTCTCTACTAAAAATACAAAAATTAGCCGGGCGTGGTGGTGCATGCCTATAATCCCAGCTACTCAGGAGGCTGAGGCAGGAGAATCACTTGAACCAGGGAGTCAGAGGTTGCAGTGAGCCCAGATCACGCTACTGCACTCCAGCCTGGGCGACAGAGCGAGACTCTGTCTCAAAAAAAAAAAAAAAGAATTCCCCTCCATGAGTTCCATTTCTGTCTGAATCATGAATCATTGCTTAGTTGACCCAGAATACTCTTTAAGGCTGCTTAGGATTCATTGTCATATTTCAAATATAATGGAAATATATATATATATATAAATATATATATTTATCTTTTTTTTTGCTGTGAAATGGAAGTGGTAATTTTAGGAAACTTCTTTTTTCTTCTTCTGTCAGCGACATCATGAGAAAAAAAGCATCTACAATCTAAATGAAGATGAAGAATTGACTCATTATGGCCAGTCTTTGGCAGACATCGAGAAGCATAATGACATTGTGGACAGTGACAGCGATGCTGAGGATCGAGGAGCGTTGTCTGGTGAGGCTGGGGTGCCCTGCACGGGCCTGTGGGCATGGAGTCAGGGAGAGTCTGTTCATTGTTAGACCTTCTGCTCTTCTTAGAGACTAGAGAAAGTTATTGCATGAAAGTTTTACTGATCATTAACCTCTCTACAAATTTCACAAGTGACAGTTTTTATGTATTTTTTTTTTTTAAGTTTTCAGAACTTTAAGATGGTGTGTAGATAGATGCTTTTATGGGCCAAGAAAGCATGTTGATATCCATTGTTTTATTTGAACCTCAAAATAATTCATTCTACCCATGAGCTCAGAGAAATAAGGTGTTTTGCCCGATGCCAGAGTTAGAGCTGTGGGGAGAACCCACCTCACTGACTCCAGGTGGCTCACTGAATGCACTACTTTGCTCCCCCTACTTTATCAATTCCAGCCTAATATTTGTACCAGTGGCATTGATGTAGTTCCTTTAGCTTTTACCTACTGTGGAATTATAGCAGTTTGAGGAAAATCATATTGAGCCTCATATCTGTAGATAACAACATGAAACAGATGAATTTTGGCCTTAAATAATGTTAACAGAGTTTAAGATTCAGTTCGAATCTGACTGTCTTGAACCGTATTTATAAGGTTGCAGTCATGACATCAATTACTTGACATTTCTTGTAAGTTAGAGTAGGTCCCATTTTCCAGCATCTTCAGAACAGAGGTGTACAAATCTAAAACTGACTCTCAAAGCTTTGTCTTGTCAGTGTGTGAAAGTTAAGGCGTTAAAGCCTGGGGCTGCCTTCTGATACTTGGCTAATCCAAGGGGCAAAAGGCTTAGGAGTTAGGGCAGCAAGCATGTGGTGCAGAACCCGCCATCTGCAGCATGCCAGGAGGCCCCGCCACTGCTCGGCTTCACGGGCTTCACGGGCGTGAAGAGAATGGCCAGTTATTTTAACCTCCATGCCTTTGTCTTTGCTCTTTTCATTGTTCAAGACTTCTCGTGGACCCTTAGCTATAAAACGCATTCCCTGGGGAGATCCTAATTCCCCGAGACTGAAGGTAACTGCCTTGGTGTGAGTTGGGCGAGTGGCAATCCCCTCATTGCCAGGAGGCGCTGCGGTGCGCCGGTGACTAGAGCAGAAGTAGGACTCAGTTTCTCCGAGTGACACGTTCTGGGAATTCAGCTATTCATTCCTGATTTCCTATCCTTTGTTTTTGATTATGAGCTCGCCAAAAGCCCAGGTAATTTTTATAAAAGAAAAGCCTCTTACATGTGAAAATAAATGCACTGAATTTGTCGTGAGGAGACAAATTCTGTTTTGTTCAACTGTTGCATGGTCTGTTCTCTTAGGAGAATTTCATCTTAAAAACCACCCCGTGAGCGAGGTGTTACCCCACTTTACCGCTGCGGAAGCTGAGACTAAGGACAAGAGTTGGTGGTACTTGCTCAGGCTTCATAGCCAGAGGGGGCTGGGCTTCAAATCCCAGGTAGCCTGACTCCTAAATTGTAGCTGCTGTGTGCTCTTTTACAATGTGAATACAGACATTTCACCTACTGTAAAATATACTGTGTTTGGACTTCAAAATAAATAGATACATAAAAAAGCGTTCTAACCAAATCCTAATACAAACTCATTAAGGGAGGATTTCCTGTTTTTTTTTTTTAAATTAATCCTTTTCTGAATCTTTTATATAATTAATACAAGCTTATTAGTTGGCATTTTGCAAATCTTTCTTTTAAGAAACTATTAAAATGGTACATATACAACATGGAATAGTATGCAGCCATAAGAAATAATGAGATCATGTCTTTTATGGGAATGTGGTTGGAAGTGGAGGCCATCTATCATCCTTAGCAAACTAACTCAGGAACAGAAAACCAAATACCACACTTTCTCACTTGTAAGTGGAAGCTAAATGATGAGAACTCTTGAACCTAAAGAAGGAAACAACAGACATGGGGATCTACTTGAGAGGGAGGGAGAGGAGCAGAAAAGATAACTATTGGGCTTAGTACCTGGGTAATGAAATAATCTGTACAACAAACCCCCATGACACAAGTTTACCTGTGTAACAAACCTTCACATGTACCCCGAAACCTAAAATAAAAGTTAAAAAAAAAAAAGAAAATAGTGTGATCAACCTTGGATTACTAGAGTACTAAATAGTGTTTGCTGATATGCTTAGTTTTCCAGGAAGGAAATCATTCGTTTCTGGAAATCAGGAATCATTCATTCATTCATTCAGTTACCAATACTGGTTTATGTGCCAGGCACTGTCTCAGTTCCAGAGAAATGCCAGTGTCAAAACAAAAAGCCTTACCCTCCTTCAGCTCACATTTTATGAGGAGACCCAAACATTAAACAAATATGTCACCACATTATGCTGTCTGATCAAAGGCGGAAGTGCTATGGAGGAGAAAGCAGGAAAGGGCAGCACGCGCCATTGAGGCGTCTTGTTCAGCCTCACTGGAGTGTGGTCGCGTGACCACAGCTCACTGCAGCCTTGGCTTCCTGGGCTCAGGCAATCTTCCCATCTCAGCCTCCAGAGTAGCTGGGACTACAGGTGTGCACTACCATGCCTGGCCAAGATTTTGGCTTTTACTTGAGAAATGGAGTCGGGGTATTGGAGCCAAGGAATCACACAGTGTGACAGGACGAGGCCAATGGGATTTCCCAGCTAACTGGATACAGGTGTGGGAGACAGGCATCAAGGACCACTCCAAGGGTGTGTGGCCTGAGTACCTGGGAAGATAGAATTGCCATTCGTTGCGATGAGAAGACTGTGGGATAGATGGGTTTGGGGGAAGTTTGAAATGCCCGCTAGACATCCATGGTGCGGTGCTGGAGGTGCAGTCTGGAGTTCAGGGAGAATGCAGGCCGGAGACAGGAACTGGATGCTGTCAGTACAGAGACTGAATGAGGCTGCCAAGGGAATACGAGCAGATAGAGGAGGGACAGCAGGAACTGTGACCTGAAGAGTTGGAGAAGAGGAGACAGTGAGGCCCTGGCAGCGGGGTTGGGCTGGAAGCCAAGGAGAGAAAGCTTTTCTAGAACAAGTGATGAATGTGTTGAGCACTGCTGGTAGTGAGAGGAAGACTGAGAACTGACCCGAACTCAGGCAAGACTGCATTTCAGAGGAGAGGCAGGGGAGAGTTAGAGAGGGATGAAAAGAAAGGAGAGAGGGGGTGTTGAGAAGGGAGTGGAGGTGGGGAGCCCAGGCAGGCACCAGGCTAGGGCCCTGCTGGCCAGGGAGCTGCTCACATACTGCAGGCCCAAGCTGGAGAAACCATCTAAACATTTGTTTCTGTTACGACATGAGGCTTTGGATAAATCATTTCCCATCTGAGCCTCTTTTTTCATTTGAGAAATTGGATTTTTAAAGATTTCTTTTATTCCAAATGTGATGTTTCCTACAATGTTTAATTTCTCTTCTGCCCTAGTGCGTAGGGCAGACTTAAGATCAGTGGCCCTGGTAGATGATTCCTGCTCCTGCCCTTAGCTCAGGGCTTTGGAGTCTCCAGGCCCTGCCCAGGGAGGTGGGAGGGACACTGATCCTGGGCAACGCTCCCACCAAGACCCTGGAGCCAGCTTGCTCTGGGTTTGCCAGTCTTCACTAGAAGCAGCACAATCAAAAATAGGTGCTCGGTGTTCCCAACCACTTGGGTTATGGCCAGTTGGGAGTGTAATGGGTCTAGGTTTTCTCAGAGTGGCTTACCTTGGGTATTTCTCAAGTGCCATTGTGCCTATGGTCTCAGGCCAGGGTGTTGCGTGTGAGCATTTTTTTCTCAAATGTGGACTTCTCCAGACCACTATGGGGGAAGCACTGGCAGAGTGCCACAGGAAACACTTCCCATGCCAGGGCTGGGCTTCACTGTGGGGTTTTCTGCCTTTCGCCCCCAGCTGAGCTGACTGCTGCCCACTTTGGAGGAGGCGGTGGGCTCCTTCACAAGAAGACTCAACAGGAAGGCGAGGAGCAGGAGAAACTGAAGTCCCGGAAAGAGCTGATTGAAGAGCTCATTGCCAAGTCAAAACAAGAGAAGGTGGGTTAGTGAGTGTTCTTGATCATCTTCTCCACAGTAAGACAGGCTCACCAAAATGTGTTTGAGCTTTTTTTCCCTGTACATTTTTAGGCTGTGTTTAATATTTTATATGAGTTTAGTAAAAGCATTTATTGTGAGTAGGAATTTTAAAAATCACATGAAGCATATACCTCTGACAGGTTTTGGTTCTTTTGCCTTTTTTTGGTTTATGTTTTGTTTTATTTTGAGATGTAGTCTCTGTTTCCCAGGCTGGGAGTACAGTGGCACGATCAAAGCTCACTGTGGCCTCAAACTCCTGGGCTCGAGGATCCAGAGATCCTCCCACCTCAGCTCCCAAACTAGCTAGTGGGCACCACCATGCCCAGCTAATTATTTTTTGTAGAGATGGGGATCATGCTTTGTCGACCAGGCTGGTCTCGAACTCCTAGCCTCAAGCAGTTCTCCCACCTTGGCCTGGTTCTAAAGCACAGGGTGAGCCACTGCACCTGGCACGGATGGGTTTTTTGTTGTTGCTGGTTTTAGTATCTGACAGGTACCCAAAAAATCACTTTTTTATTCATTTGCAGTGAACTGCTCAGAGCATCTAAATTAATGGTTTATGGCAGGAAATGATTTCCGTCTGATGAGATTTTGTGGCTTTGCATTTAAAATACTACTTTCTCCTGGCCTCTTTTCTGTGTTGAAACATTTGGTGCCAACTGAGTGGTCACTGTGTGTGTCCTTAGCTCTGACATTGGGCCTCTGGGTTGAAGTCCAGTAGTAACGGTATGGGGTGTGTGTCTGTTTTTTTCCCCAGAGGGAGAGACAAACTCAACGAGAAGATGCCCTCGAGCTCACAGAGAAGCTAGACCAAGACTGGAAAGAAATTCAGGCTCTCGTGTCCCACAAAACCCCCAAGTCAGAGAACAGAGATAAAAAGGAGAAACCCAAGGTGGGAGCCAAGTGACTGAAACAAACTCTTCACTCACTGAGCTTGGCTGACCGACTTTCTCCAGAGAAAGGGCTGGGGCTGGACTGCTCTTCTGGCTGTTTCCTTTAGGATAAGTTTCTGTTGAACATTGGTATTGAACTACCTGCTATGTGTAATCTTGGGGTGGAAGTAGATTCAGTTACTTGAGTCTCTATTCCAGGTGAATTAAACTGAAAAAAGTGGTGTTTCTGGATGGAAGAAGTAATTCAGGGTGGACACATTAGAATAGGTGTCTGAACTTTCCTGTGACACGTTTGTCTGTTGATACATAATACATACATTTAATATACATTTACTTATTTTTTCCTCTATAAACAGTTTTTGTTTCCTCCTGCATTCTCTTTAGTCTATAAACTGTTGGAAAATGCTGCATTTGTTTAAGAAACTGGGTTCTCAGAGAAATCTAGATTTCACCAGATTAGTGTCATGTGGTCATCTGTACATCTTTGTGAGCCACCCTTGTTATTACTGTTACTTTACTTAATTTCCCATGTTTAGGGCGTAATGCCTGGATAAGTAGTCTTTTTGTTGTTGTTTGAGACTGAGTCTCGCTCTGTCACCCAGGCTGGAGTGTAGTGGTGCAATCTCGGCTCACTGCAACCTCCACCTCCTGGGTTCAAGTGATTCTCTTGCCTCAGCCTCCCAGGCAGCTGGGATTACAGGCGTGCACCACCATGCTTGGCTAATTTTTGTATTTTTAGTAAAGACAGGGTTTCACTATGTTGGGCCAGGCTAGTCTCAAACTCCTGACCTCAGGTGATCTGCCCACCTCGGCCTCCCAAAGTGCTGGGATTACAGGCGTGAGCCACTGCGCCCAGCCTGTTTTTGTTAAAGCAGATGTATTCTGAGAAGAATTTTTCTAGGGTTAAACAAATTCTTTGTGACAAAAAATGTCCACTGATGTCGCAATCCTCAAGGCTGATCAGAACAGTTTTCTCTCTATAAGAAAAGACGTAGATGTGGCTTAGCTACTTCAATAACATTATCCAGCCATTACTAGAATGTGCCAGGAAGCTAGATCTTTTCTTTTTGTAAAATAAGAAATAACTATATTTTTAAAATGAAGAATTTCTTCTTTCTACCTTAGCCCGATGCATATGACATGATGGTTCGTGAGCTTGGCTTTGAAATGAAGGCGCAGCCCTCTAACAGGATGAAGACGGAGGCAGAACTGGCAAAGGAAGAGCAGGAGCGCCTCAGGAAGCTGGAGGTAGGGTGGCAGCACCTCAGGAGCGGGGCTGTGCTGCTGTCCGTCCACAGCCTCTTCTGCTCCATCTTGCAGGATGGGCTGAAGAGAATACTCTGTTTGATCAGTGGAATATTATAGTCTATTTAAAGTGTATATTTATTCATGAATACCTTTTTTTTTTTTTTTCAGACAGAGTTTCGCTCTGTTGCCCAGGCTGGAGTGCAGTGGCGCGATGTCAGCTCACTGCAAGCTACACCTCCCGGGTTCATGCCATTCTCTTGCCTCAGCCTCCTGAGTAGCTGGCACCACAGGCGCGCGCCACCACGCCCGGCTAATTTTTTTGTATTTTTAGCAGAGACGGGGTTTCACCGTGTTAGCCAGGATGGTCTCGATCTCCTGACCTCGTGATCCACCCGCCTCGGCCTCCCAGAGTGCTGGGATTACAGGCGTGAGCCACCGTGCCGACATGAATACCTTTTTATTTCTGATCATAAAAGCAAAAACATAAAATAAAATACAAATAATACCCAAGTACACCAAATTAAAAATAGACATTCCTTTTTTTTTTTTTGAGACGGAGTTTCACTCTGTTGCCAAGGCTGGAGTGCAGTGGCGTGATCTCGGCTCACTACAACCTCTGCCTCCCGGGTTCAAGCAATTCTCCTGCCTCAGTCTCCTGAGTACCTGGGATTATAGCCGCCCCCACCACGCCCAGCTAATTTTTGTATTTTTAGTAGAGATGGGATTTCGCTGTGTTGGCCAGGCTGGTCTCGAACTCCTGACCTTAAGCAATCCACCCACCTTGGCCTCCCAAAGTGTTGAGATTACAGGCATGAGCCACTGTGCCTGGCCAAAAATGGACATTCCTTAATAATTACTCTATTCGAAAACGTCTACTAACAATGTAATGAGTATATTATCTTGTAAGCTTTTTTTTTTAATGCAGTTTTAAAAATTCATTGCATTAAAACAAAAACGAAGTAAAGACACTTCTACAGCTGGCTGAGTTTTTTCGTTTGTTTTTTTTTGTTGTTGTTGTTTTGTTTTGTTTTCCAAGACAGGGTCTTGCTCTGTCACCTTGGCTGTAGTACAGTGGCATGATCTCGGCTCACTGCAACATCTGCCTCCCAGGTTCAAGCAATTCTCCTGCCTCAGCGTCCCAAGTAGCTGGGATTACAAGCACCCGCCACCACACCTGGCTAATTTTTATATTTTGAATAGAGACAGGGTTTCACCATGTTTGTCAGACTGGTCTCAAACTACTGACCTCAGGTGATCCACCCGTCTTGGCCTCCCAAAGTACTGGGATTACAGGCGTGAGCCACTGCACCCAACGACATTTGCTTTTTTTAAGACAAAGTCTGTCTTGCCGAGGCTGGAATGTAGTGGCACAATCACAGCTCACTGCAGCCTCGACCTCCCAGGCTCAGGCAGTCCTCCTGCCTCTGCCTTGCAGGTAGCTGGGACCACAGACTCACACCACTATGCCCAGCTAATTTTTTTTTTTGAGATGGAGTCTCGCTCTGTCCCCCAGCTAGAGTACAGTGGCACAATCTTGGCTCACTGCAAACTCCACCTCCTGGGTTCAAGTGATTCTCTTGCCTCAGCCTCCTGAGTAGCTGGGATTACAGGCGCCCGCCACCATGCCCGGCTAATTTTTATATTTTTAGTAGAGACGGGATTTCGCCATGTTGGCCAGGTGGTCTTGAACTCCTGACCTCAGGTGATCCAGTCATCTCGGCCTCCCAAAGTGCTGGGATTACAGGTGTGAGTCACCGCGCCCAGCCCCAGCTAATTTTTAAAAATTGTTTGTATAGATGAGCATCTCCCTATGTTGCCTAAGCTGTTCTCAAACTCCTGGTCTCAGCTGACCCTCCCACCACGGCCTCCCACAGTGCTGGGGTTACAGGTGTGAACTGCCATCACACCTGGCTCAGCTGGCTGTTTTGACATAACCACATCACTAGCTTCTTCCCATGTCCAGTGTGTGGTCAAATAGTGGAGGCCGTGGAGCTGCTTGCTCTTGGCGTCCTGGCTCCTCTTCTCTCAGTGCAGGGGGTGATGAGTCCCAGTCGGGGCTGGCCAGCAGAATTGGGCTATGAAGACCTCAGAATAATAGGCTTGCCTGGTGACTGGAGAGTATTGGCCACAAAGTTTGAACAGTTGATTTTGTTAAATGAGGAATGTACTGCTTAGCAAGTGTTTGCATGCCTGATTGAAAACTGCAGGCAGAAAGCAGGCTGGATGCACCAGCCTCAGAGCTGGGAGGACCGTAGGCCCAGCCCACTGCCCAGGGCAGGACTGCACGGCCCCCTCACCAAATGTTGGAAGAGTGTGCTCTAAGACATCTCATTCCTTCCTGCTCAGGCTGAGAGACTTCGAAGAATGCTTGGAAAGGATGAAGATGAAAATGTTAAGAAACCAAAACATATGTCAGCAGATGATCTGAATGATGGCTTCGTGCTAGATAAAGATGACAGGCGTTTGCTTTCCTACAAAGTAAGATGTTTATCTTCATTTTCTTTCTCTCTCTCTCTTTTTTTAATTTAAAAACTTTTTTTGGTATTCATTTTAGGGATTTATTATAGTTGGGAATTTTAAATGTTTTTAACCAGTTTCTCTAAAGTTCTTTATCTGAGTGTTTATGGCATATCAGATATCAAAACTTTAGAGAGAAGACTTTAACAATAGTGTGTGCACTCACTTGTTCATGCTCTCTGTCTCTTTCTCACTCTCAAAGGAATACAGATAAAACTGATTACTCGGTTAACATCAACTACTTTTGTTAATAACTGCATGATTCTATCTGCATGAGCTCATCATACTATCGAGGGAGCTAACTCAAGGCTAGAGCTGGGAATTTTCTTTGAGTGATGTCGTTGAGTTTCTATGACTGGTGTAGTTTTTAATTCACGAACTTTATAAATCGATACCCTTTTCTCGTTTTAAGAGTGTATCAGTCAGGGTCCAGGGAAGAAAAATAGGCAGGACGGGTTTCAAGCAGAAGAGATCCACACAGGAAAATGGATACTGATAAAAACACTAGGTTACCTGGAGGAGCAGAAGGTGCAGCGCCCCCAAACCAGTAGTGGGTGCTGTAGACACTCCTCATGCTAAAGCCCACGGCCACTGTACACCTTCCAAATCCTGATCCCATGCTGCTCCCTGGCAAAACCTGAACCTGGCCCAGCATCGTGCAGCAGGGTTCTCTGGCAGCCTGTAGCTCCTGTGGCTCGAATAGCCTAGAAGCGGGTGGTGGGCAGGAGGCCTAGTGCCAGTGGGCAAATGGAGCACACAGGTTTGTGTTCCTTGCAACCACGTAGGAAGCACTGATGTGGGCAGCCTCTTGATGTGGCTGTGAGATGGTCCAGCGTTGTCTCCGCCTGTCCTGATACCCTGTGGTTTCCACGCTCTTGGTAGGATGGAAAGATGAATGTTGAGGAAGATGTCCAGGAAGAGCAAAGCAAGGAAGCCAGTGACCCTGAGAGCAACGAGGAAGAAGGTGACAGTTCAGGCAGGGAGGACACAGAGGAGAGCGACAGCCCAGATAGCCACTCGGACCTGGAATCCAATGTGGAGAGTGAGGAAGAAAACGAGAAGCCAGCAAAAGAGCAGAGGCAGACTCCTGGGAAAGGGTTGATGAGCGGCAAGGAAAGAGCTGGAAAAGCTACCAGAGACGAGCTGCCCTACACGTTCGCAGGTGGGCAAGTGTGCGGGTTTCCTCAGGCTCTGGGATAACCTTCATGACCTGGCCGTAGCTGTGAGTGTTCGTCTCCCTCCCAGGGGTTGCATTTGTGGAGTGGGGACCAAGGATGCCCTTGGGAGTGCCTGGACACACCCCCGTGTCTGCTGATCCAGGTCTTAGAGCGAGTGGTCGTCTTAGTTTGTGACTGTGGTTAAGTGGGCCGGCCCCCGATGGGCCAGATGCGCCTCTCTGTAGTGGTACCTTCACCTCCCTTTTAGTATATGGTCAGCCTCTTGTGGTGGACCAGAGGGGCAGGGCTGGGGAGGTGGGTGAGCATCTGCAAGAAGGCTTCCATGTTCCCACCTGGGCCTCCTGTTTGGCCACGTAACATTTTAGATGGAATATACAGTGTTGTTTTGTCTAGTATTTGGAGAAAAATTGTCCAGGCCAGGTGCGTGGCTGATGCCTATAATCCCAACACTTTGGGAGACCAAGATGGGTGGGTCACTTGAGCCTTAGAGTTTGAGACCAGCCTGGGCAACATTGCGAAACCTCGTCTCTACCAAAAATATAAAAAATAAGCCTGGTGCAATAGCTTGTGCCTGTGTTCCTAGCTACTCAGGAGGCTGAGGTGGGAGGATCACTTAAGCCTGGGAGGCGGAGGTTGCAGTGAGCTGAGATTACACCACTGCACTCTAGCCTGGGTGGCAGAGCAAGACCCTGTCTCAAAAAAAAGAAAAGAAAAATGGTCAGGTTCTAGTAAGCAATGCCGAATTGTCCTGTGCCTGCCAGATGCTTCCAGAGGAGAAGCTAGTGGTGAAGCTGGCCTCTGTGAAGTGCCCTCTGGTGGCAAGAGTCTCATGAGCTGACACTGCTTGGCTCACAGTGGCTCCTTCCAGGTCCTTCTGAAGCAGTCTGGGCACTAAACCCAGCACCCTGCCACCAAGATGCTCTGAAACTGTGGGTGTTTTAGCAAATTCCTAATCGAGGAGAGGTGGGAGGGCATTTCCTTATTAGCCTGTTCCCAGGTGCGTGATCACACCTGACAGCCCAGGTCAATATGGCTGAGACCTCTCCAGATGTGCCAGAGCAAAAGCTGGTGAGTTTGTTGTGATGGTGAAGTAGAATAGTTATATAAAATTACCTCTCTGTTAGCAGACATGTAAGTAATTCTCATTTTAAATGTTAAATGTGGGCCAGGTGCGGTGGCTCATGCCTGTAATCCCAGCAGTTTGGGAGGCCTAGGCAGGCGGATCACCTGAGGTCAGGAGCTCGAGACCAGCCTGGCCAACATGGTGAAGCCCTGTCTCTACTGAAAATGCAAAAATTAGCCGGGCATGGTGGCAAGTGCCTGTAATCCCAGCTACTCAGGAGGCTGCGGCAGGAGAATTGCTTGAACCCAGGAGGCAGAAGTTTCAGTGAGCTGAGATCGCACCACTGCACTCCAGCCTGGGCAACAGAGCGAGACTCCATCTCAAAAATAAATATATATATATATATGTTAAATGTGCAGTATGTTTTGTGTTTTTGATAGCCCCTGAATCCTATGAGGAACTGAGATCTCTATTGTTAGGAAGATCGATGGAAGAGCAGCTTTTGGTGGTGGAGAGAATTCAGAAGTGCAACCACCCGAGTCTCGCAGAAGGAAACAAAGCAAAATTAGAAGTACGTGGATTGAGTGTGTGTGGAGCACTGGGAGTGTCAGCATAGCCCCGTATATGAATGCCAGAATTGTATGAAGTTGTGCAACAGCCATGTGTGCCTCAGGCCAGATGGGGCCAGCCTGTCACCTGGTTACCTATGATGATGGCTGGGAGTACTTGGTATGGCACCGGCAGAGGCCTCCCTTGGCTTTGTCCCCTCTCTAGGCCTCGTGTCAGACCCAGCCAGAGGCAGGCATGGGGACCTTCACCTTCATCTCACAGAGGAGGACACTAGGGTTCACATAACCAGCATAACCAGTCTGGCAGAGCCAGACTTTGCTGTGTCAGATAGGTGGCTGTGATTGTGCCTTTTTCTCTTTGAGTGAATGGTGAATATTCCCTGTGAGGAGGGCACTGTGCTGCCTGTGTTCCTCATTTTGTTTTCCTAGTGATGTGTTGTCAGCTGTTCTATAGAAGGATGCACCTCACCCTTAGCTTCCCCCCCACACCTTCTAGTGTTGAGCAAGTTCTAGCAGTGTGTTTGCTTGCATGTTACAAGGCTGCTCGTGTCTGTAACCCTGGGCTCCCCTGCCCCACCTGGTTGTCACCAGAATGTAGGTGACCCAGAAGCTATGTGCCTGTGGCTTTGTTCTTGGTGCTGAGCACTGAGCTTTATTTCCCAATTCATGTTCCTGCAGAAACTGTTTGGCTTTCTTTTGGAATACGTTGGCGATTTGGCTACAGATGACTCACCAGACCTCAGAGTAATTGATAAGTTGGTTGTGTAAGTAAAAATCGTGTGTCATATGGGATGTGGGGTTAAGCAGAACAATTTTTCTCCCATTTACAGTCATAAAAATACATTCCAGAGTTACTAAGGTAGGTAGAATGGTGGTGTCAGCATGCCAAGTGGGCAGGTGGTCACCCAGGGCTTGTGAGCCTCACAGCGCAAGCTGGCTTCTCACACATGCCGCTACAGCCGCTGTAGAGCTGGGACTGACTTTTAACCACAAACAAGTTGATTTTGAAACAAGTGAACCCCTTTAGATTTGTGGCTGGGATGGGGTGGTTCATTGTAAGTTTCAAGCTCTGGGTGATTGAGAGGTATTTGGAAAGCACGGTAAACACCCCGCCCCTCACCCTTCAGTGAAACCCAGTTGGGTGGCTCTGCATGCCAGGGAGTGTGTCCCTCTTGTCTGCATGGGGACCGCCAGGGCGAGCTCCTGCCCTCGCTGCACTCTAAGCCTGTGTGACCCACTCGGTGGCTCCTGGCCCTCAGGGCTGGTGGCTGGAAGAATGCCAGAGGGGCAAAGTTCTCAGTTGAGAGGTGTGTGTTGGCTTCGGATCCGTGAGAGTGCACACCAGCTTCCTGCCCTGTGCCGCGCGGAGCTCTCCACGTCATCTTCTGCATGCATGGAGGCACCATCAAAGAAGTACCTGTCATGAGGAGTAAATGAGTTCATATGGAAAGTGCCTTGGAGCTGTCAGCTGCAGCTGCCACACAGAGCGGTGCCCCCAACAACGTCTGTACCACAAATCGAGCTGTTTCTCCCACCACCTTCAGTCCGTAATGTTATGGCCGAGTTTTTAGGAAATGGCAGAAGTGAGTATAGACTCTTAAGAATGCTGTTAGAAAAAGCAGATTCATCCAGTTCTTACTTGCTCAGTCAACAGGTGACTTCATAGGAAAGTGGCTTGCAGGGTTTGTCTGTTTCTTATCTAAAGTCATTCTCTCCTGACTTTACATTTCTGCTTAACAGGCAGTTATATCATCTTTGCCAGATGTTTCCTGAATCTGCAAGTGACACTATCAAATTTGTTCTCCGAGATGCGATGCATGAGATGGAAGAAATGATTGAGACCAAAGGCCGGGCGGCATTGCCAGGGTTGGACGTGGTAAGCAGAGTTCAGTCTATAGGCACTGCCCCTGCCACAGAAGTTCTGTTTGGAATCACAGAAGGTGGACGACGGGTACGATGCTCTTGGCCGTGCCCTGTGTTTCCAGGGTGATGTGGAGTGAGCTGCGCTGCAGCGAGGGTGATGTGGAGTGAGCTGCGCTGCAGCGAGGGTGATCTGGAGTGAGCTCACTGCAGCGAGGGTGATCTGGAGTGAGCTGCATGGCAGCGAGCCTGGGAGGGGAGGGCGCTCCTCCACTAGCCATGGACTAACGTAGGTCGTACAGGGAGATTCTGGTTTGATTCCACGTGAATAGTGCTGTATTTGGTCCAGTGACAAAAACGTTGGAAGGCAAATAGAACCACGGTATTTTCCTTAAGGGCCCAAGCCTGTGGGCTGGTTTAAATTGGTCTCAGTTTCTATGTTATTCAAAGGTTGGGAGACATTTGAATGCTCTGAGATTTTTAACAATTTTATAACAGCCTCATGCTGTATTTTCAGCTTTAGTAACTTTAAGGAAATACTTGCTGAGATACGCTCTTTATTCTATTACCTGGTGTTTGTGTTGAAATGGATTTACAATAGTTAGCAGAAGCTTAAAAATGTAGGACTTAGGTTAGTGATTTTAATCAACTCCCCAAAACGTGATCTGAGCCCATGTCTATAACCATTGTTGACTGCTTTGAAGTCTTCATGGGCCTCAGTGTCCTCACTGCACATTTAGCTGGTTGACTCACGGTGGTTGGACGCCTGTTCTGTGACACTGAGGCCAGAGCTCTGGGCCAAGGAGATGCACCCTCTCCTCCCCAGATCCTGTTCTTGGCTCCCGAGTGTTTGCGGGGAGGGCATATGGATGGACTTCATTTACCTTCTTTAACCTGTGGTAACACTTTCTTTCCAGCTCATTTATTTGAAAATCACTGGGCTGCTGTTTCCAACTTCCGACTTCTGGCACCCAGTGGTGACCCCTGCCCTCGTGTGCCTGAGTCAGCTGCTCACCAAGGTGCGTTCTCTCCACATGCGGCAGGGGCTGGCCTGCTGCACCATGGGTGGCCAGAGCCACAGCCCCTCGGGGCCTTGTGGAACATGAGAGTGGCTGTTTAAGGGCCGCAGAGACTGAGCACTGGGGTGAGGCCTAAGAGAGGGCCCATCTAAAAGAGCCCCGGCTCGAGCAGCCCCAGATGTGGGTGGGAGTGGGAGGGCCTGGATTGGCACCTCAAGGTTACAGATGGTGCTACCCCAGAAAACAACTTTTCAAGTTAGTGGTGAAGTTATCCAGTGTGATGATAAGGGCTTTTGTTCCCTTTCTGGCTTAAAAAGTTCAAGCTGTTCCTTTTTTTTTATTAGGCATGTGATTGGTGCATGCTTACTGCAGTAATCGTACACTCTGTATGGGTGTAAGGAACTTTATTATCAGTATAGCTCTGGCCGGGCGCCGTGGCTCACGCCTGTAATCCCAGCACTTTCAGAGGCTGAGGCAGGCGGATCACCTGAGGTCGGGAGTTCAAGACCAGCCTGGCGAATATGGCGAAACCCCGTCTCTATTAAAAATACAAAAATTAGCTGGGTGTGGTGCCACGTGCCTGTAATCCTAGCTACTCGGGAGACTGAGGCAGGAGAATCACTTGAACCCGGGAGGTGGAGGTTGCAGTGAGCCGAGATTGTCCCATTGCACTCCAGTCTGGGTGGTAAGAGTGAAACTCCGTCTCGGGAAAAAAAAAAATCACTAAAGCTCTTTATCTTGTTTTCCTCTCATTTGATCCTCTGGACACTGCTATAAGGTGCGGGGGTTCCCTCTGTACTCGTGAAGCTCAGTGGGGTGCGTGGTTCATCAGGGAAGCCCGGTGGTCGGCCTAGCATGGCATGACATCGTCCCAGGACAGTAACCCCCCGTATGTTCCTTTCCAGTGCCCCATCCTGTCCCTCCAGGACGTGGTGAAGGGCCTGTTCGTGTGCTGCCTGTTCCTGGAGTATGTGGCTTTGTCCCAGAGGTTTATACCTGAGCTTATTAATTTTCTTCTTGGGATTCTTTACATAGCAACTCCAAACAAAGCAAGCCAAGGTGAGTTGATTTGAGGGAGCTTCCTACAAATATTTTATACTTTAGAGTTTTTTTAAGTAGTTCATACTCATTGTAGAAAGTTTAGAATATGCAAAAGTAGAGGAAACACACAAACCTGCCACCCGCTGCACTCTCCGTCCGTCTGCGTGAGCGTGTGCCTGCGCCACGTGGGGAAAAGCAGTGCTACCGGTGACCTGTGCTGTCCAGTGTGGTCACCAGTGGCCAGAATCTGAACTGAGACGTGCCCCACCTGTGACATATGCCCAGGTGGTGAAGACTTAGTGCCAGAAATACTTAAAATATCTTAATTTTTTGTATGATGTGTTAAAATCATAATATTTTGGTATTTGGGGTTAGGTAAGGTCTGTTGTTAAAATCAATCTTAACTTTTTACTTTTTCTCACATGACAACAAGGCAGTGTGAAAGTTCTTGTGCACCTCACACAGGCAGTGCTGGTGTGTCTTCTGTAACGCTCTGAATTCAGGAGGGAGGGCGGCAAGAGCAGTGTTGGGATGAGGAGCAGTCTGCACACTGGCTGCCCTCCTGGGCCCTCACTCCAGCCCCTGTGCTCCTCCCCCTTCCCCTGATGCCAGCCCTGCTCCTGGATGCTTCCTCAGCACTTGCTGCTTCCCTCTGGGGGGGTGAGGAGCTGCACAACCTCTGTCCTGAGCTCTTCCGTGTCTGTGGATGCCTCTCCCAGCCTGAGCAGAGGTTGGACCTCAAGGCTAAGACTCCCGTCCTCTATTTCCAGCTCCCCGTGCAGTGCTAAGTGCCTGCATGTCCAGGGGACTGACCTGAGGAGCAGGTGCCGTGGCGTCATTCACACCGCCACCAGAGTCCCTTCCAAGAGGGGTCTGGGCCACTCCTCCGGTTCAGTGCTCCCATTCTGCCACCCCCGGCTCCTGAGGCTCCTGTCTGTCAGGCTCGGTGCTGGGCGCCAGAGGGGCGCGGCCGCCCGCATGCTCCCTGCCTCGGGGAGAGCCACCTGTAGATAGCTGCAGTCCCGCGTGTGAAGGGCTGCGACGGAACAGGCTGAGCACAGGTGGAGTCAGGGAAGGGGCGGGCATCTCGGCTTTGGGGAAGTGTGGGGCCGGGCCTGACCCACCGCTTTCCCCTCTCGCTTGGCCCGGCACCTCTGCCCCACTGTACCCGCTCTCCACCCCTCCCCCTGCAGCCACACCCTCGGCCTGGATTGCCCTTCTCCCTGGCGAGTGAATTGACTCCTGCACGTCCTACAGGCCTTTGCTGACGTCTGCCCCTCAGGCCTCTCCCACCCCCGACTGACTCCCGTCTCCCTCCTGCCCCTCCGCTTGCCTTTCTCGTGTTCTGTCTGGTCCATTTGCTCCTCTGGGTGCCGTGCACTGCCTGCCTCCCCGACAGGGGCAGGGACTTCAGTCTGTTCTGGATGTGGCCTGAGCGCCTCATCAGCCCCATGTGTGCCTAGTAGGCGCCAGGAAGTCTGTGGCCAGCAGGCCTCTCAGGCAGGATCAGGCACTTGGCTCTCACCGCGCCCCCTGCCAAAGCTTTTCCCCTTCCCTGAGGTGTCCCTGCCCACGCTGAAACCCTCAGTGTCTGGCACAACCCAGAAACATAAACATCGGTGTGCGTCTGTTAGAGAGTGAACTTCCACAGGCTCGGTGCTGCGGAGCCTGCCGGGAGCCCAGTAACGTTCTGGCCATCTCTGTCCTGTCGCACTTGGAATTCAGGTTCCACTCTGGTGCACCCTTTCAGAGCGCTTGGGAAGAACTCGGAACTGCTCGTGGTGTCTGCTAAAGAGGATGTGGCCACCTGGCAGCAGAGCAGCCTCTCCCTCCGCTGGGCGAGTAGACTGAGGGCCCCGACTTCGACAGAGGCCAATCACATCCGGTATGTGAGGGGACCTCTCTTTGGGGCCTGTGCCCTACAGCGTCCCCAGAGGCAGGAGAAGCCACTTGTGCTTTCTGATGTGCTGTTCTTAGCGAACTTGTCGCCTGGCTGTTTGGTTTGATGGAGGGCGGAAGCCTTTCTGAGGCATGTCGGCTTGGTGTCCCTTTTTCTTTTCATTTTCAAAATACATTTGCTTGATTTCCCAAATCATAATTTGGAACCAAAAATGGAGCCGCCCCATCCCCGCTGGCGCTGCAGTTCCCACAGCCTTCCCTCCCGTGTTAGGCCTGGCACTGAGCCTGCCTTGCCCGTGGTCGTGTGGGCCCAACCCTGGCCGGCCAAGGTGACCACGTTGGATTTTTCAGCCTAGTGGAAGTGGGGGACTTCATTTTTGCCACGTTATTGGTTTTGTCAGTGACAAATAGAACAAGTTGGACCTCCTCTTGCCTCCTGCCCTCACAGACTGTCCTGCCTGGCCGTGGGCCTGGCCCTGCTGAAGCGCTGTGTGCTCATGTACGGGTCCCTGCCGTCCTTCCACGCCATCACGGGGCCTCTCCGAGCCCTCCTCACGGATCACCTGGCGGACTGCAGCCACCCACAGGAGCTTCAGGTGAGGCTTCCTGGCCACTAGGGTGCTCTGCCTGGGCTCAGACGTGTCCCTGAGCTGGGGCCAGGCTGGTGGCATTTAGCCATTTGATGCTGCAGCTGTAAGTCAACACCATCTTTGCAAAATCACAAACGTGAAAGGGAAGTAAAATCGTAAGAGTGGGCAGTGACGGTGAGCAGTGCTGGGCTGGAGTAAAGCAGATGCTGCATCTCAGGCGGTAGCTGGGAACTGTCGCCTTGTGTGCTGCCTACAAGAGGCCGCACGGAGGGTGCACCAGCGCCCAGGGGTCAGCCCCTGCCAGGCCTGGACAGTCAGCTCTGAGCCGCACTCTGCAGTCCCGATGGGTTTTCCAAGAATGGTCTCACTCTCCTGCACAAGGTGACAGGAAGCCCCAAGGGACAGTCTCAGCTGGACCCAAGAACGAGCCTTTGATGGCACATCCGTCCTCTACAGGCTGCTCCAAATTCACCTATGGCTTCCCCACCTCCCTGCCTTTCACCCTGACCCTGACAGGCTGGACCCTGCATCCACTTCCTGCTTGACATGCTGTGGCTTGTGCCTTTTATCCTGCCCCAACCCTGCCCCTCGTTGGCCCGCACCAGCCCAGGATGCTGCTGGAGCCGAAGGCATCAGTGCCATGTCCGCAGCTACCCCCGCAGGGCTGCCCCGCACCACCAGCACAGCCCTGGCAGCCTTGCCTCATGCCTTCCCCTCATGCGCTCCGGCCTCCTCGCAGGCCTGGCTCCGTCTCTGGAGTAGTTCTTCTCTACACCTGGAACTCCCCACAGCCATGCTGCTCGCACCCACACCCCTGGGAAGCCAGGCCTTCCCTGGCCCACACTGTACCATGCTCCCTGTGTCTGTCTGTGGTGCTGACCCCCGGGCACGGTACACCGTCCTTGTCTCTGCCCCACTAGGATGAGAGTTCCATGAGGACAGCAACTCCCGGCCAGGTCCCCGGAGCATAGAGCAGACAAGCTAGCTATCACAGACTCCCGTCGCCTGGTCAAAGGCTGATGAGGATGAGATGTGAGCCCCGCCTCTTATCCTGTATCCACTTCCTGCTGATGTGGCTGTGGCTTGTGCCTTTTATTTAAAAGAATTTGGGTTGGCCTGGCTGAGGGGCACAACAGGGCTCGTGGTCTCGGTAGACTGGGCCAGTCAGGCCCTTGACTTTGGTCTCCATGGAGACGAGGCATTCCGGCACTCGAAGGTTCCATCCACATGGGCCCAGGAGTGGCTGTGTCTGTGGGTGCAGCCAGGGTTCCAGGACTCACCTGTGCAGGAGAAAGCGGGTAGGACCAACCTCAGTGAACTGCCTTTCGGGAGATTCCTCAGAAGCCACCAGCCAGCTCTTCTGGAAGCCAAGGTCTTGGTGAAAGTGGGTTTTATCCATCTGGTTCTGTTGGCTTGAAAATAAGGTCAAACTGCCAAGACTGATGGAAACCCTGCCTCGCCTGGCACCCAGCGTCAGTGCACACTGGGCTCTAGCGTGCACACGGCCCCCCGCAGCAGAAAGGGGTTCTCCTGTGAGCCTTCTCACGAAGCAAGTGCCAAGTTTGTCTGGGAAAGAGGGGTTCTGTTGACGTTTCTGGCTGTGAGGAGCACAGACTATCGTGACCTCCAACTCCCCGAGTCCCCTCCTTTCAGAGAGTGCTCTCAGGAGCCAGCACACTGCCCTCCCTCTTCAGGAAGACAGTGGCTTTACTTCGTTCCGGCTGTGCCAGGCCTTGAGCAGCCACAGCCTTGGCTTCCCCCCCAGCCCACCGATAGGTGCACAGCAAGGGCACCATCCTGCTGCAGGGAGCTCGCAGTACTGTCCTCATGCTGCCTTGACACCGCAGAACCCGTGCGTGGAGCTCAGGGCACGCAGCAGGTAAGTCATCGCAGAGTCGGGGATTTCGTGTTTTTCAGGAGCTGTGTCAGAGCACACTGACCGAAATGGAAAGCCAGAAGCAGCTCTGCCGGCCGCTGACCTGTGAGAAGAGCAAGCCTGTCCCACTGAAGCTTTTCACACCCCGGCTGGTCAAAGTGTGGGTGTTGGCAGCATCTCCCTGGGAGGACGGGGCTGTGGGCTCAGTGGGAGTTGATGGGGGGCGTCTGCCAGTTCTGCAGTTGAGCAGATGACTACAGAGTGAAGCCACACTCCCAAGCAGGCTCTGGCTGAGAGGTGGGGACAGACTCTTGCTTCCTTAACAGTGGCTTTCTGATTGTAGCCTCGAGTTTGGAAGAAAACAAGGCAGTAGTAAGGAGGAGCAGGAAAGGAAGAGGCTGATCCACAAACACAAGCGTGAATTTAAAGGAGCCGTTCGAGAAATCCGCAAGGACAATCAGTTCCTGGCAAGGATGCAACTCTCAGAAATCATGGAACGGTGAGGGGGACGTGTGTGTGCGACACGATTGTGGTGTCACTCAGCTTTGGTGCTGTGTGGCCCTGGGCAGAGTAACGGGCACCTGGCATCCCACAGCCTTGGCTCTGGCTGGGGGTTGGAGCCAGGCAGGTTCGCTTCCCCCTGTTTGAACTGAACGTGGCCACGGTGGCTAATGTGGTTCTGATGTGGGAGAGAGAGGGCAAGATGTTCTCCAAGAGCTAATCCAAAAATGGGCATGTGCCTTTTGTTTCTTTTAGGGATGCGGAAAGAAAGCGGAAAGTAAAGCAGCTTTTTAACAGCCTGGCTACACAGGAAGGCGAATGGAAGGCTCTGAAGAGGAAAAAGTTCAAAAAATAAATTACATTTTATAAATTAGGCAAGGAAATACTGGACATTATCTCACATCTGCAATTCCAACCCTCTGGGAGGCCAAGGCAGGAAGATTGCTTCAGCCCAGGAGTTCGAGACCAGCCTGGGCAACACAGGAAGACCCCGTCTCTACCAAAAAAACATAAAAATTAGCCAAGTGTGGTGGCACACACCTGTAGTCCCAACTACTCGGGAGGCTGAAGCAGGAGGACTGCTTGAGCTGAGTCCAAGTTTACAGTGAGCCGTGATTGAGCCACTGCACTCCAGCCTCGGCCACAGTGCAAGACCGTGTCGCTTAAAAAAAAATTTTTTTTTTTTTTTTGAGACGGAGTTTCGCTCTTGTAACCCAGGATGCAGTGCAGTGGCACAACCTCCACGTCCTGGGTTCAAGCGATTCTCCTGCCTCGGCCTCCTGAGTAGCTGGGATTACAGGCATGTGCCACCACGCCCAGCTAATTTTGTATATTTAGTAGAGACGGGGTTTCTCCATGTTGGTCAGGCTGGTCTCAAATTCCCGACCTCAGGTAATCCACCTGCCTTGGCCCCCCAAAGTGCTGGGATTATAGGTGTGAGCCACAGCACCCAGCCAAAAAAGTAATTTTTTTTAGAGTAATAATGCTGTAATGTTGGTGTGATTCCAACCTCCAGCTCTCCCCCACCACTGCCTGCGGTTTTCTTCCTGTTAAAACATCTCCTGATGAAATAGAATGAATCCTGAAATGCACCTCTGGGATCAGGAATGGTCTGCGTGATGTCAGCTGCGACTGGTTCATTGCATCTGGACAAGCCTCATGGGGACTGGGGATTCTGGCCAGTGTAATTTCTGTCAACCACAGACGTTTGCCTTCATGTGTAGAATTTAGACTGTTGTTATGCAAATTATATTTTCAATTATAAATGAAACAAGTTTGCAGATAGCTTAGAAATCAGAGAAGGGAAACATCACCCACAGTCCCTCTGCTGGAACAGCCACAGTTGGCCTTGTCCTACTTATGTCCTTCAGTGGATGCCTCTGGGTGCTGGGGTCCTCCATTCAGGACACTGGGGTCCTCCATTCAGGACACTGCACTGTGGGAGGTGGGAGGAGACTGGGTTGTGTCTGTGCCGACCTGGGATGCAGTTTCAGGTCAGAATCAGAAGATGTGCAAGTTACACACGAGACAGCTTTTTAAAGTGCTTTTCCCCTGCACTAATCGAGAGGGAGGTCAGCCCTCAGGTGTGCTGGACCCGGGAGGGGCTGTGAGCTGTAAGAAGTAATGAGCCCCCTGAATTTCACAAGCTGGCCAGGGAGCCATATCCCGAATGCCACTGCCACTTCCTCGTGCAAGGCTTGTTGGGACCTGCCACCTTGCTGAGGGAGGTGCTGAAGTAGGTTTCCCTGTTGCAATGCGGCATTCGGTCTTGCGGGCCGAGGCATTCCCTAGGGCATGACGGAGCCCCTGCCGGGCTACAAGCCAGGGCAGACATGACAGCATCCCAGGAAAGAAGCCCGGGGTCAAGTTCACACCTCATGAGATCACACTGACCAGCCCTGCCCAGGCTGCCCTAGTACGTGCGTGAAGCATCGTTGAGGTCACACGTCTAGCCGTGGTGACCATGGTGAGATGTGAGGATTAACCAGACTAGGACTGGGGAGGTGAGGAAGGTGACAAGGACCCAGTTCCAGCTTCTAACGGGGTGTGGGATCTTTGAGCAAGGAAGAAGTTGCTGGGGAGAATGAGTCTGGCTTTGTTCTTGTTGGGAGGTATTCAAGCCATGGCTGGACCAGAGCATGAGCCATCCTCAGTGTGAGAGGCAGTTCCTGCCGCGGTTGGGCTGCCTGGTAGGCCTGGAGCTCAGAATGAGTCAGTCTCCCTCTGGAAAGCGCAAGACAGAGACAGCGCTGGTGGCAGCTGGGCTGAAGCCAGCAGCTTGAAGATGAAGCTCAGGCCCTGACAGGGGAATCTTACCCAGCCTCCCCAGATGGCTCAGAGACAGGTCTGGCAGGTGCATGGATCCACAAATCTAGAAGGGTCTGGGGTTGTCACATCCACCAACTAGGCTGGCTGTCTATATACACTTTGTCACTGTGTAGGCCCAGGATGCTGTTAACATCAGCTGCAGGATTTCACCCATCTACAAATTTTCTCTGCCACACGGCTACTGCCACTTTAATCCACCAAGCCAAGCCCTTGCACTCAGGACCCTGGCCCAACCCTCTTTGGCCAAGCAAAGAGGAAAAGAGAACAGCACAAAAAAAAGTGGGACCGGACCAGGCACCTGGCTCTCCGTTGAGACCTTGCTATGCAATCCAGGACGGAAGGTGCCAGCAGCAAGCTCACACTCTAGCTGTGTGGTATGTCACTGAAGAGGGCGCGTGATCCAGCTGGAAGGGTGGATAAAAGTGTAACTGCCCAATGGGTTCACCTTCCCTGTTACCTAGACAGCCCATTTATCAAGAAAGGGCATTTGCAACAGAGAAAAAGTAATTCACGCAGAGCTAGCTGTGTGGGAGACTGGAGTTTTATTATTACTCAGTCTCCCTGAGCATCTGGGGTTTGCAGTTTTTAAAGATAAGCTGGTGGGTGGGGGGCAGCCAGTGAGTCAGAAGTACCTATTGGTCGGGTCAGAGATGAAATCACAGGGAGTCGAAGCTGTTCTCTCGCACTGAGTCAGTTCCTGGGTGCCACAAGATCAGATGAGCCTGGGTGGTACCAGGTGACCCTCAAGTACTGATGTTACGCTTTACAATAGTGATGTTATCGCCCGGAGCAGTTTGGGGAGGGTCAGAATCCTGTAGCCTCCAGCTGCGTGACTCCTCAACTGTAGTTTCTAATCTTGTGGCTAATCTGTTGGTCCCACAAAAGCAGTCTAGTCCCCAGGAAAGGTTTCTTTTGGGAAAGGGCTGTTATCTTTGTCTTAAACTAAGTTCCTCCCAAAGTTCAACCTGCGCCCAGCAATAAACAAGGAGAGCATGGAGGTTAGAAGCAAGATGGAGTTGGTTATCTCACTGTTGGCAAATTTTGCAATGGCAGTTTCATAGGGATGCCTGTCCTCTGGGGAAAAAGCTAATAACAGGTTGTCTTTTTGGCCGCAGGTGGAAAACTACATTAGGCAGAGGTGGGGCTTTGTTCTTACCCACAATTGGAAGTTCTCCATGGCGTAAAGGCAGTGTGTGTGCGCCACCTGATTACTTTCCCCATGTGTATCTGGTTAGGGTCGGCCACGAGATCCGCAAGCATTTTAGAAAGTGGGAGGGGAGGTGGGAGCTGGCTACAGGCCAGGCGTTGGCGCGGTTCCGTGAGTGTGCTCCAGCCAGGTCCAAAGCTTCTCCTGCCCAGGGGGACCGTTTCCTCCAGCGTGGGTCAGGTGCTGCTGCGCCCGGAAAGAGCGCCAGCTCCTCCTTTCGGGTGACCCAGGGAGCGGGGCTGCAGGCAAAGGCCCAGGAGGCCAAAAAGGTGCCAACCGGGTCCTGTGGCTTTCAGTTGTCTCTGCCCACCCAATTCACATCATCTTTCCCCCTCAGCCGCCTGTCCTGGGACTTCAGGATCAGCACCAAACGCAGCAAAAGTAGGTGCAGAGACAGCGGGGTCGGCTCACGCAGCCCGAGCAGAATAGCTGTGCTGCCGCCCCAGGCCCGCAGCCACCGCTGTATGTGTGGCAGGGGTCAGCCCCCCGGCGTGGGGCCCCGAAGCCCGCGGTCCTTCCACGGGGAGGGCCAGGCCCGCAGGGCGCAGAGGGTGGGGGACAGGCTGCGCCAGCGCTCGCCTGAGGCCCCGCACACAAACCTCAGGCCCATGGGTCCGCTCCGCGGGGCAGGCGTCGTGGGCCCAAGGAGGCCAGGCCGGGAGTCTCGGCCTCGGGGTTACGCGGGGGCCACTCCGGTCAGGGTGCTGCTAACCCACAGCCGAGCAGCTAGCGGTAGAACCGGCAAGAACCCCGCCACTGCCTTCAGCCGGAAGAGAACGTGCAGAGATGTTCGTCACTTCCGGGGCGTGGCGTGGCCGGGCGTGGCCGTCCCGCCCCTGGCGGCGTGCCTGGCGCTGTGTTCCGTGTCTGTGCGACCGTCCGTCCCGAGCGCGCAGCCGCGGCAGGTGCGGGGCGGGATCGGGGGCGCGCGGGTATGGGGGCGTTGGGGGTGGGACAGGGGACGCGCGGGGTGGGCGAGGAGACGGGACCGGGGGTACGCGGCGGTGGGGCGGGTGGGAGGTGCGCAGGGTTGGGGAGTAGGGGGCGCGCGGGGGTGTGGGGCTGGACCAGGGTCGCGCGGGGTGGGTGCGGTGGGAGGCGCGCGGGGTGGGGGTTAGGGGGCGCGCAGGTTGGGGGACGGGACCGGGGACGCGCAGGGTGGGGGGCGGGACCGGGGGCGCGCGGGGTGGGGGCGGGACCGGGACGCACGCGGGATGGCGGAGTGGGAGGTGCGCGGGGTTGAGGGTGCTCCCGTGTCCGGTGTGCACCCCATGGCCCCCGCCAGGGAGACCGAGTCCGGGCCAGGGGCCGGAATCGCGGCGCATGGGCTGGGGCTGGAGTTGGGGTTGGGGTTGGGATCGGGGTTGGGATCGGGATCCGGGTCCCCCGCGGCTTCAAGTTTCCTCTCGCTGTTACGAGAGCGTAGGAGGCGCGGCCGTGGGGTGGGGTGGGGCCTGTCCGCGATGTGCTCACCCTGGTCCCTCGGGACCGTTGCCTTTGCGGCTGTTTCTTGTGCAATACCCGAAGCCTGCGTTTCCTGCTGCCTGGGGTCGGGGCGGGGGCATCGCGCAGGCCAGAACGGCCCCTGCGTCGGTAGGCCAGAGCCCCTGCCCATCAGCCCCTTTAGGGGGTTCGCCGGCTGTCCGGTGTGGGGGTATGGCAGGCCCTGGAGGACTCGGCTTCTCCGCTCACCCGACCCGCCGCACCCCAGCCAGGCCAGGTCAGAGCAGCCCACCATGGGATGGGGAGGGGGTGGAGGCTGCACCCCGCGCCCACCCATCCATCAGCAGCCGCCGGAGCGCCGCGTGGTCACCGTTGTCTTCCTCGGCCTCCTGCTGGACCTCCTGGCCTTCACGCTGCTGCTGCCCCTGCTGCCTGGGCTGTTGGAGAGCCACGGCCGTGCCCACGTGAGTCCTTGCCCTGCGGCCCACAGTGCCCCCTACCCCCCAGGGCCCATCAGACCTCCCCAGCCCTTATCTTGCCTCCTCATCCCCTAGGACCCCCTCTATGGCTCCTGGCAGGGCGGGGTGGACTGGTTTGCCACCGCCATCGGTATGCCAGTGGAGAAGAGGTACAACAGCGTCCTGTTCGGAGGTATGGCTGGCTTTGTGCTCTTGGCGGGCTCTCTACGGTCCTATGTTTGGTGGACATGGTCCAGCCCAGGCCCCTCCCCAATTCTCGGTCCTTCCCTTCCCACTCCCTGGGCTGGCTTCAGTCTGGTGCCCTTGCCCACATGTCCTGGCTTCTGGGCATGATCCCTTCCCTCTGCGTGTCATGTTCAGATCCTTTTTCATCTCTCCATTGGGGCCCCCTCGGCTCAAGGGCCATAGCCTGTGAGTGTAGGGCCCAGCATGACTGGACCCTCAGGACGGGGCTGGACATTGGCGTTGAAGGCCCCAAGACCACAGCTCGTGGTGCGAGGCAGCCCCATGATGGTGACATCTGTCTCTCAGGTCTCATTGGCTCAGCCTTCTCTGTCCTGCAGTTTCTGTGTGCGCCACTCACTGGGGCCACCTCTGACTGCTTGGGGAGGCGCCCGGTGATGCTGCTGTGCCTGGTATGTCCCTGGGCCTGGGTGCCCATGGGGAAGCCTCCTCCCACCCAGCCAGTAGCGCCATGGGGTTAGATGGGGAGAGGGAGGTGGCTGTGGGCCCCTCATGGCCACTGGTTGGCCCTCATCGCATCCTGGAGGGGGTTCTCTGGGGGACCAGTGGCTCCTGTTACAGAGCCAGGCTTTCAAGGAGCTGCTTCTGGCCCCTAGGAAGGCATTGAGAACACAAGTGGCCCTCAGATGCTTCGAAATAGGGCAGGGTCGAGGGGTGTTGCCTGGGTTGCCAAGCCCTACTCTGGGCCACTCCTGGCCTTAAGTGACCGCCCCTGCCCCTTGGCCCCTGCCCCTGGGCAGATGGGTGTGGCCACCTCATATGCAGTCTGGGCCACCTCTCGGAGCTTTGCGGCCTTCCTGGCCTCCAGGCTGATTGGGGGCATCAGCAAAGGGAACGTGAGCCTCTCCACGGCCATCGTTGCTGACCTGGGCTCGCCTCTGGCCCGCAGTCAAGGCATGGTAAGTGCACAGGCTGGGCCTTTGGGGTCCTGGTGGGGGGACTTCTGGGCCTGGGGTCTCCCTGTGCAGCTCAGGTGGTCTTTTCCCTAGGCGGTCATTGGGGTGGCCTTCTCGCTGGGCTTCACCCTGGGCCCTATGCTCGGAGCCTCCCTGCCCCTGGAAATGGCACCCTGGTTTGCCCTGCTCTTCGCAGCCTCCGACCTGCTGTTCATCTTCTGCTTCCTGCCGGAGACGCTGCCCCTGGAGAAACGGGTAGGGCTGCGGTCTGGGACCCACGGGCCTAGGGGCTGGGGGCTTGGTTCCGTAGCGATGTAAAGTGCCCCTGTGTGCCAGCCCCAGATGCCAGGGAGGCTGGGCCGCTCTCTTGGTGTTGGGGCCCTTGAGGCCACAGTCCGTGGGTTGCCAGGCCAGCAGCCGCTCCTGCAGGCTCTCCAATCCCATCCCCACAGGCGCCCTCTATCGCCCTGGGCTTTCGTGATGCGGCCGATCTGCTCAGCCCCCTGGCCCTGCTGCGCTTCTCGGCTGTCGCTCGTGGCCAGGATCCACCCTCTGGAGACAGTAAGGACTTGACCAACCCAAGTGTGGAGCCTGCTCTCCCTTGGGCTTCCCCGGGCGGAGCCCTTCCCTGCTGTGGTCGCCTTCTCAGCACGCTCCACCTCTCCCCAGGGCTCAGCAGCCTGCGCCGCCTGGGCCTAGTCTACTTCCTCTACCTCTTCCTGTTCTCGGGCCTGGAGTACACGCTGAGCTTCCTCACACACCAGCGCTTCCAGTTCAGTAGGTGGGTCCCCATCTGGCGACGGCCTGCTGTCTCCCTGAAATAACGCCCCTGCTTCAGGGAAGCAACCCCCATCCCCAGGAAGCCTTGGCAGCCACTCTCGCCCTGGCCCTGCCCCGGGTGGCCCTGCCCCGGGTGCCCTGCACTAACACACCCACTCCCAGTCTGCAGCAGGGGAAGATGTTTTTCCTCATCGGCCTCACCATGGCCACCATCCAGGGTGCCTATGCCCGGCGGATCCACCCTGGCGGGGAAGTTGCTGCCGTGAAGCGGGTAGGGGGCTCCCTCCAAAGCGGGTGGCAGGCAGTCCCCTGAGCCCTGCAGGGCACGGGCTGTGCTGAGGCTGCCGTGCTCATCTGCAGGCCCTCTTGCTGCTGGTGCCTGCCTTCCTCCTCATCGGCTGGGGACGTTCTCTGCCCGTGCTGGGCCTGGGGCTGCTGCTCTACTCCTTTGGTGAGTGGCCCTGCCCTGGCAGGGGATCCGATGGGCAGCAGGGGCTGGGTGATGTGCCCTCCCCTGGGCTGACGGGCACCTCCTCGATGTCTCCCACCAGCCGCCGCCGTTGTGGTGCCCTGCCTGTCCTCCGTGGTCGCTGGCTATGGTGAGCGCCCCTCCCTCGGCCGAAGCCACCTAAGCGGGAGAAGGGCAGTGATCCCTGACTGCGCCTCTTCCCACAGGCTCCCCAGGGCAGAAGGGCACGGTCATGGGTACACTGCGCAGCCTAGGCGCTCTGGCCAGGGCCGCGGGGCCCCTGGTGGCTGCTTCAGGTGAGGGCGCGGGATGGTGCTGGGGCAGCCTGGGGGCCACGCACCTGCCCTCGCCTCCCCAGTGCCAGCCCCCTCGGGGCCTGGGTGACGCTGCCATCTCTCCACAGTGTACTGGCTGGCCGGGGCCCAGGCCTGCTTCACCACGTGGTCCGGGCTCTTTTTGCTCCCCTTCTTCCTCCTGCAGAAGCTGAGTTATCCGGCACAGACGCTCAAGGCTGAGTAGCTGAGCCACTGTGCCCAGGCTGTGGGCACCAGGCAGAGAGTGGGAGCCTAGGTCAGGCCCCTGCCCACTGCCTGACCCTCCGCTCCTTCCCAGTCCAGGGAGACCCTGTGGGTGGGGGCTAGCCCCTAAGCAGGAAGTTCAGGCAGCTCCTCCAGACTTACTCCTTGGATGACTCCGAACTGCAGCACTCCAAGGCTGTCAAGGTTCTGTTTGTTTTTTTAAACTATGCACCAGTTTCTGATGATGAAATAAAGCACCTGTTTATACCAAGTGCCTTTCGCCATATATAGCCGTGCCTCTACCCACACCAGGAGAGGCAGCTGGAGCCGAATGAATGGCTCCACTGACCAGAAGGGTCCAAGGCTCTTCGAGACCCTGTTTCCCTCTCTGCACAGTGGCAGCCTGGGGACTCAGGCAGGCTCCTCCAAGGCTGGGGTCAGCCCTGGCCAGGTGGTATCTGGCAGTGTGCCCCGCACCCTGGCAGGATATCCCCAGCACAGAGCCCTCCCCATCAAACATGAGCACACAGTGACAGAGAGAGAGAGACTGGGACCATGGGGACAAGGACAGGCCAGCAGTTCCCTGGACACCCTGAGTTCCCGTGGGGAGGGACAACAGGAGTGCTGGGCGGGACGTCCTCCCGCACGCATGGCTGCAGGTGACATTTTATCAAGACGACATGAACATCTGGAGGTCTCCTTTCGACACGAGACAAACGTGGGAACAAAGAAATTAATTAAAATATAAAACTGCTTTTCAGATTTAGACAAGGAAATTGCTGAAAGAATTTTATTTGTGAGTAAAACATGTTACACTGGAGAAAGGACATTCAGGACCTGTCCTCCCAAGTCGGTGTCCATATATGCAACTATATTTCATGTTGTAATACAAAGGATTAAACTACAAAAGTGAAAATTAAAAGTCATTGCATATGTGGGGTAAAGGAAGGGATAAAAGGGGATAAAGGAAGAGTCCGCGGTTAAGGACTTTTCATTCTGCCTTGGCAACAAAACGACAAAGAGGCAGCACACTCGCCCGCGTAGCAGGCCCTGCGGCTCAGAGGAAGCTGGAAGCGGCAGTCAGTGCCATGCAGCAGCCTGGTTCTCGCTCTGCCGGCCAATCAGTGGGATCTGAGGTGGCTCGGCCCATCGTGCCCAGGATCTGAGCCCACATCTGGCACCAGCTCTACCAGGGGCCTGTTGGGCCCACACAAGCTTGCCTGCACCTAGTCAGGCTGGTACCGGCAGCTCCTGAAATGCATCACCCTCCAGTTCCTGCTCAGCAGCTCTGAGCCCTTTTCCAGCCTCGCAGGGAAGTAAAAACAACAGTATCTGCCACGGAGCACATGTCTCAGGCTCCATCAATGACGGCGATGTCGAGGGGCCCCAGGGCTACCCTCCACCTCGAGTTACCTTTTATCACAACTAGGGTATCTTTCCGGCTGAGTTAAGGTGAGAACAGATCCCCTGAAACCTCCCCCAAATAAGTGAAAAGTGCTCTACTGTGGGGTCTGGAAAGAAAAAAGCAAAAAGCAGCCTATTCACGTTCACAGTCAAAAAATGTAAGCTAAATTGTAAACCTGCTCAAAGAAAATTCTAGAAAGGACTCTTCCCCTCCTGATACACCTTCCCTATGACAGGAATCCAGAGACCCAAGTGAAAAAGAAACTGAGCTCCTGAATCTGATTCTGGTCGAGGGATCGTCGGTCAGACATGCATAGCATCGCGTTGGGTGCACACAGGCCCATCTGTCACTGGGGTTTCCTGACCAGCATCTGGCCCAGACCTGCCTCTTCAAGGCCGCTGGTGGGCACACGAGTGTTTTCACGGGACCAAGGCTTTGTATATAGATTTAAGTGAGATCACTGAGCAGAGAGAACGCCACGTGAAGCCAGGAGTCTGAGTCCGTCACCTGAGACTTTAGGGTAGAGGGGAAGCCAAGCAGGGACAGAACGTGGCGATTTCACAACAGGAGGGACGGCAGGAAAGGTCAAGGCTCAGGAGGGTGACGTGCAGCCAAAGCTGCAGAAGCCTTCAGTACCTTCCAGCCAGGACCATGACTTAGTGCCTCCCACCTGTGGGGAGAGCATGTCTCCCCCAGAAGCTGAGGCTCTGAGAGGACAAGGGGCAGGGTGGGGTGGGGCTGCTGAGCACGCACTGGGTCAGCCCGGGGCTACACGGGGCTGGTCACGTGAGGGGACCTCTAGGTGGAGGGCTTGGCTTTTTTGCATTCCATTACACTAGGACAGGGCACAGACGTGGCCGGGGACACTGGCAGAGCCAGGGTCGCTCCGGACAGGACAGTGTTAGCGCAGGGCCTTCAGGACTCACTCTTCTTCTTGCTCTTCTTCAAAAAGGACGGGGTACGGAACTTCTTCTTCTTTTTGGATGGGGACTTGCCTGGAGACCCATCGCTGCCAGGGTCCGCGGCGGCCCCCTCCTCGGCAGCTGAGGGGGCAGCCTCTTCAGCCACCGGGGCTGGGTCTGGGGCTGGTTCGGGGCTGGCCTCAGTAGGGGCCTCAGTGGGGCTTAGGGGTCTATGGGCTTCCTCCTCCTTCTCTAACATTGGGAAGCCGAGTGCTTCTGAAGGTTCATCAGGGGACAGATCGGGAAGAGTTGGCTTAAAGGTGGCGGCATCACTGTCATCTCCAGTAGTTGGCTCCGGCACAAGGTCTAGTGGGTAAGAGATGGGATTAAGGGTTCCTGCCTAGATCTCAAAGGGCAGCTTGAGATGGGGGAGCCCCACACACGAAACTGCCATTTTATTTTACTCTATAGATTTTTACCAAGACAAGAAACTTAAAATACGGTCTACTCTACCGTACGGCTGGATGGAGCTAATGTCACAAATACAGACTTGGTCTCGGGGTAGGTTTCAGCTCCTTCTGGTGGGCAGCGTGCCGACACCACCAGACTCCCCCCCAGGCCCGGGTCCCCCCGCCGGAAAGAGAGACTGCCGCACAAGCTGAGGATGACTAAAGGAGCGACGTCCCGCTTTCATTAATGTGATGAGAAGTCTGCCCTGTCACCCTAAGGGCCTGTACTAGTAGTCTTGAAATTAAGTCCAACTTTGGGTCTACAACACCTGGTCTCCCCCAAAACAGCCAGTAGAAAATCGTGCGTAACTCCCACAGCACGTTGTGTGACGTCAACATCCAAAAGAACTAAGCCATTTAGGCTGGAAGTTAATTAAAAGGAAAGAGATGGCCTGTAAGACAAGGAGTGGGGGCAAAACTCCACCCAGCATCAGGAGTGGCCATTTGTGAAGGAGCACAGCGGCCCTGAGGACACAGCCTGGGGGCGCCTTCCTTCCACTTACCCGGGCACCCAGTTTGTCCATTCATAAACGGCCTACAAAGTTACCAGCAACTGACAGGTTAGGCACCACAAGCTGTTTAGTGTTTAAAAATCAAGCCACACATCAGGGCCAGGGGAGTCAGCTGAGTGGTTAGGAGCAGCACAGGAGGCCCAGGCCCCAAACTCTCAGTGCTTTACCTTTGGGAAGCTGGAAGCCACCCCCACCCTGCCAGCTGCCCCAGGCTAATTCCAGGCCACACTTCATGAGAACCGGGAGAGGGGTATGGGCACACAGGCGCCGCTCCCCCTGAGGAGATGGGGCCCGCTCTGCTGGGCACGGTGTGGCTGATGCTAGGACAGAGGCTGCCCCAGGGCACTCGCTCTGGAGAGCTGCCATCATCTGAGTGAACATCACACTGCTTTACAAGGGTCCAATATCCACTCCTCTGCCCACCTCCTCTGGACCAGCTTCAGCAAAGGTCCAAGGCAATCTGACCCCACACAGCAGGTGGCAGAACCCCACCCTGTCTGAACCGAGGCTGCACTTACATCTGATCCAGTGTGGTAAAACCCTCCCACCAAGCAATCCAAAGAGACCCTCAAAGGCCGGAGGTAAGAACTCCTGAGGCCCAGAGTGCTGCAGTGGCACCTAGGTGCGTGGAGGCCCTGGCGGAGGCACCCGCTGCTGCTGAAGGCAGCACAGCGCTCAGGTGACTGAGCCACTTCTAGGAAGGCCTCCAAGGGACTGGGTACAAAAAAGGGGGGCTTCTGTTTTTATTTTAAATAAACAGAAAACAAAACTTAATAAACAACAAAGAAGCAGGAGAATGAGGCAAAGCACAGGGCACCGGTGGAGAGCGGAGGCAGCGCGGTACTTACTAGGGTAACAGGTACTCTCTAGCGCATCCGTCTCCTGCTTGTGACGCAGCCACAGGAAGAAAAAAGCACAAGGAGAGAATCTATGCATTCAGTCACAGCCATCAGGTTACAGAAGAAGAAAGGCAGGGCCATGGGCTTCACGAGAGACATGGATGTACGAGACCGAGGGACAGACACCCGGGATCACACACCACAGACACACAATGGCTGAGAGGCAGCCGGCGTGTGGCTCACACAGCGGAGGGCACCTCCGGAGGTGGGATCTGCATGACAACATGGCACAAGGAGTGTGCGAGCAATGGGCAACGTGGACACCAGCAACCACGGTGGGTTTCGACCCCCGAGGCCGGCCTTCCTACCTGGTCACAGCTCACATACAAATCTGTTTTGCCTGGAGTTACCCAGGACAGAACCAATATAGGAGGAGACAGGTGTCACGTCCTGGCACTGATGCAAGCACACACTTCTGTGTTGCTGTTAACACAACTCCCGCCACATTCCGCCACAGTGCGCACGAGCCGTGCACCCTCCCACAGTGGTGGCCGCTGCCACCCAGAGCTCACCTTCCTCCAGCTTGATGGGAGTGCTGGGAGGCGGGTAGGGGACCGCAGGCTGGTCTGGAGGACTCTTTTCTTTCTGTTCTCTAGCCTCGTCCAGATTCTCTGCAGAGAAGCAAGAAGGATATGGTAGGAGCTGTGGACGCCACGCCATGAGCCTTCACCCGCCTCCACGGCAGATGGGGCAGCCCGCTCTGCCGCCCTCTGAGAAGGCAGGGCTCTCTCAACCCTTTCCCTGATCCTCTCCAAGAGAGGATAAAGGAAGCTGTGACCTGGGTGTTGACTGATGCGAATTTCAGAGAAACTTAACCAACTTCAGATACAAAATTTATTTCTATTCTTACTCCAAAGAGAGTCTGCCAGAGCCGCCTCTGTGATGGGCTCAAATGGTATGCCCTGGCCTGTCCCTCGCTGTCCTGTGCGAGTAGGGACCCCTCCCTCCCTGCCTTCTCCCTGCTGAGCAGGTGGCCGAGGGTCCTGAACCCACTCACCACCTCAAGGGACATCACATGAGCATTATTTTGGTTTTAATTCTGTGGCAGGGCATTTTATCCCAATAATTTAAACTTGGCAACTGTAATGCGTATTCTTACTTTTTAAAGTGAAAAATGCTAATAAGAACCAGAGGGAAAAATGCAGGAACTAGGATCCTGGATATAGAAAAGGATTCCAAGTCTACTTCTCATTTCGGAGAAAATACGGACCAACACTATTCTAACTCCTTCCATCTCTGTCTTGATTTTAGAAGTTTAGATGACTAGCTTAGGATCAGCAGGTCCGTATTTTGAACAAGCAGCTGTCATCACCCTTCTGAGCTCCCAGAGCCTCTGCTCCCACCCTAACAGCTGGCTCGCCTCCCCAAGTACCATGTTGGCAGCCACCTTCCAGAAGCCAGGTGTCCATAAAACGGCCGCCATACCACCTAGCTGAGTGAGCATACAGCCTCAACCGGGAAAAGATGCTGACCTCTGGCAGCCAGCCTGCATTTTACCTGTGGCACACACTCCCCTCAGCCCACGCCAAGGGCCAGATCAGACCTCCTGTGGGTTCTCCTGCTGACAGCTCTGTGATCACAGAGCACGGCCACAGCCTGTCCCCATCCACTCAGCCGCCATCATAGCCCTGCTGAAGGAGCCTCACACATCAGGGGGGAAACTCCAGGTATCTTGTTTGACTTAAAAACAATCCAGGTTACTCAGATCCCAGGAGACTCCAAAGGGCAGACACATATCTGTGTACATGTGCACAGAAACTAGGATTAGGCCACATGACCCACAGCTCAAGCTGACTACCTCTAGTTCTCGCTCTAAGGCAGGTAATTACAGCAATGGCTCAGACAAAGCCTCACTGGAGGGAGACAACCAGCAGCAGGGCCCGGTGTGTGACGGCCTGAATAGTAAATAGTGGTGTAACACTGAAAAACGATTCAGCAACTCAAATTTCAGTAACAACTACGTAATGCAGTGGCTGGTCTAGAACAAGACAAAAACCGGTTAAGAGGTCCTCTTAGGAGGAGTGCCTGGCTCCCAGGATGACTACAGCCCAGGAGAGCAACAGTCAGTCCCATACAACAAGGTGGCTCCAGCAAGGCTGACCCCGGAGGACTGAGCAGCACACTGAGGTTTCAGTAAAAACCTGAGTTGGAGCTTACGGCCCTGAGGATGCTGACGGGAGCCTCCTGGCAGGGGTCCCTGTGCCCCTGGTTCTTCTTGGTGCCAGCACCAAGGCTGCTCAGAAACTAGTGGACAAGAGAGCTGGCAGCAGGGAGGTTGGGGGAAAAGCAGCTGATCCCCAAAAGCCCTCAAGGAAGAGGCTTTGGAGACCTGCTTCTCTCATTAGTTCTCAACATTTCCTTTTCAAAGCCCGACATTTGAAACCACCTGCTCCGTGAGAGTCTCAAACTTGAGCCGCTTATTTGTATTCATTGTAAGACTGCCCCATCTTTGACAAAAACACGACCACCTTTGTCAGCGGGCTACCAAGAGAAGTACAGGCTGCACCAGTCACTCCTGATGGGACCTGGGCACATGCCAGGGCAGTCAGCATTTTCACCCTCCGGCCTGTGACCACACCTGCACAGGAAACCCTCAAGGTTTATGGAGAAAGAGAATTTCTGTCAGAAACCCGAAGCCCTACACACAAGCACAGTAAGGACATTCAGAGCGCCCCCCTGCACAGAGGCCGGGGCTGACTGCTGTGACCGAAGACTCAGTGAGGAAGGCAGTGCGCTTCTGTCCAAATCAGGGCTCGGCCACGCACAACCTCATTCTTGGGAGCCGCCCTGTCTGAGCTCCCTATTCCTCTGCTCCAACTGGGGGAAAATGACTTCTCTCTCAGGGTTACTTTGCGAATGAGATGAAATGTACGCACAATAGCACTGGGCATGTGCCTGGCACAATGACTGCTCAGCAACAATGAGTGTTAATGAATCAAACCAAGTAAAGGAGGTCTCTCCCCAGTGAAGCTTCAACAGACAGAAATACTGTGTTCGTAAAGAGACAAATGTCAGGATGACTGGCAACATGGCCGAATAGGAACAGCTCCGGTCTGCAGCTCCCAGTGAGATCAACGCAGAAGGTGGATGATTTCTGCATTTCCAACTGAGGTACCTGGCTCATCTCACTGGGACTGGTTAGACAGTGGGTGCAGCCCACGGAGGGCAAGCCAAAGCAGGGTGGGGTGTTGCCTCACCCAGGAAGTGCAAAGACTCGGGGAACTCCCTCCTCTAGCCAAGGGAAGCCGTGAGGGACTGTGCATTCCAGCTCAGATACTACGCTTTTCCCACGGTCTTTGCAATCCACAGACCAGGAAATTCCCTTGGGTGCCCATGACACCAGGACCCTGGGTTTCAAGCACAAAACTGGGCAGCCGTTTCGGCAGACACCGAGCTAGCTGCAGGACTTTTTTTTGATACCCCAGTGGCGCCTGGAATGCCAGCGAGACAGAACCCTTCACACCCCTGGAAAGGTGGCTGAAGTCAGGGAGCCAAGTGGTCTTGCTCAGCAGATCCCACCCCCATGGAGCTCAGCAAGCTAAGATCCACTGGCTTGAAATTCTTGCTGCCAGCACAGCAGTCTGAAGTCGACCTGGGATGCTGGAGCTTGGTGGGGGGAGGGGCATCCACCATTAGAGGCTTGAGTAGGCCATTTTCCCCTCACAGTGTAAACAAAGCTGCCAGGAAGTTCAAACTGGGCAGAGCCCACCGCAGCTCTGCAAAGCCACTGTAGCCAGACTGCCTCTCTAGATTCCTCCTCCCTGGGTGGGGCATCTCTGAAAGAAAGGCAGCAGCCCCAGTCAGGGGCTTATAGATAAAACTCCCATCTCCCTGGGACAGAGCACCTGGGGGAAGGGTCGGCTGTGGGCACAACTTCAGCAGACTGAAGTTACCGCCTGCTGGCTCTGAAGAGAGCAGTGGATCTCCCAGCACAGTGCTCGAACTCTGCTAAGGGAAAGACTGCCAACTTAAGTGGGTCCCTGACCCCTGTGCTTCCTGACTAGGAGACACCTCCCAGCAGGGGTCGACAGACACCTCATACAGGAGAGCTCTAGCTGGCATCTGGCGGGTGCCCATCTGGGACGAAACTTCCAGAGGAAGGAACAAGCAGCGATCTTTGCTGTTCTGCAGCCTCTGCTGGTGATACCCAGGCAAACAGGGCCTGGAGTGGACCTCCAGCAAACTCCAACAGACCTGCAGCAGAGGAGCCTGTCTGTTAGAAGGAAAACTAACAAACAGAAAGGAATAGCATCAACGTCAACAAAAAGGACATCCACATGAAAACGCCATGTGAAGGTCACCAACATCAAGGACCAAACGTAGATAAATCCACAAAGACGAGGAAAAACCAGTGCAAAAAGGCTGAAAATTCCAAAATCCAGAATGCCTCTTCTCCTCCAAAGGAACACAACTCCTCACCAGCAAGGGAAGAAAACTGGACAGAGAATGAGTTTGATGAATTGACAGAAGTAGGCTTCAGAAGGTCGGTAATAACAAACTCCTCCAAGCTAAAGGAGCATGTTCTAACCCAATGCAAGGAAGCTAAGAACCTTGAAAAAAGGTTAGACGAATTGCTAAGTAGAATAACCAGTGTAGAGAAGAACATAAATGATCTGATGGAGCTGAAAAAGCGTGAGAACTTCGTGAAGCATACACAAGCATCAACAGCCAAATCAATCAAGCAGAAGAAAGGATATATCAGAGATTGAAGATCAACTTAATGAAATAAAGTGTAAAGATTAAAAGAAAAAAGAATGAAAAGGAACGAACAAAGCCTCCAAGAAATATGGGACTATGTGAAAAGACCAAAGCTACGTTTGATTGGTGTGCCTGAAAGTGACAGGCAGAATGAAACCAAGTTGGAAAACACTCTTCGGGATATTATCCAGGAGAACTTCCCCAACCTAGCAAGACAGGCGAACATTCAAATTCAGGAAATACAGAAACACCACAGAGATACTCCTCAAGAAGAGCAACCCCAAGACACATAATCATCAGATTCACCAAGGTTGAAATGAAGGAAAAAATGTTAAGGGCAGCCAGAGAGAAAGGTTGGGTTACCCACAAAGGGAAGCCCATCAGACTAACAGCAGATCTCTCTGCAGAAACCCTACAAGCCAGAAGACAGTGGGGGCCAATATTCAACATTCTTAAAGAAAAGAATTTTCGGCCGGGCACGGCGGCTCACACCTGTAATCCCAGCATTTTGGGAGGCCGAGGCGGGCAGATCATGAGGACAGGAGATCGAGACCATCCTGGCTAACACGGTGAAACCCCATCTCTACTAAAAATACAAAAAAATTAGCTGGGCGAGCTGAGGCAGGAGAGTGGTGTGAACCTGGGAGGTGGAGCTTGCAGTGAGCCGAGATCGCGCCACTGCACTCCAGCCTGGGTGACAGAGCAAGCAAGACTCCGTCTCAAAAAAAAAAAAAAAAAAAAAAAAAAAAATTTTCAACCCAGAATTTCATATCCAGCCAAACTAAGCTTCATAAGTGAAGGAGAAATAAACTCCTTTACAGACAAGCAAATGCTGAGAGATTTTCTCACCACCAGGCCTGCCTTACAATAGCTCCTGAAGCAAGCACTAAATATGGAGAGCAAAAACCAGTTCCACCCACTGCAAAAACATACCAAATTGTAAAGACCATTGACACTATGAAGAAACTGCATCAGTTAACGGGCAAAATAACCAGCCAGCATCATAATGACAGGATCAAATTCACACATAACAATATTAACCTTAAATGTAAACAGGCTAAATGCCCCAATTAAAAGACACAGACTGGCAAACTGGATAAAGAGTCAAGACCTGTCAGTGTGCTGTATTCAGGAGACCTGTCTCACATGCGAAGATACACACTGGCTCAAAATAAAGGGATAGAAGAATATTTACCAAGCAAAAGGAAAGCAAAAAAAAAAAAGCAGGAGTTGCAATCCTAGTCTCTAATCAAACAGACTTTAAACCAACAAAAATTTAAAAAGACAGAGAAGGGCATTACATAATGGTAAAGGGATCAATTCAACAAGAAGAACTAACCATCCTAAATATACACGCACCCAATACGGGAGCACCCAGATTCATAAAGCAAGTTCTTAGAGACCTACAAAGAGACTCAGACTCCCACACAATAAAGTGGGAAATTTTAACACCCCACTTTCAATATTAGATCAACGAGACAGAAAATTAACAAAGATATTCAGGACTTGAACTCAGCTCTGGACCATGAGGACCTAACAGACATCTACAGAACTCTCCACCCCAAATCAACAGAATATACATTCTTCTCAGCACCACATCACACTTATTCTAAAATTGACCACATAATTGGAAGTAAAACACTCCTCAGCAAACACAAGAGAATGGAAATCATAACAAACAGTCTCTCAGACCACAGTGCAATTAAATTAGAACTCAGGATTAAGAAACTCACTCAAAACTGCATAACTACATGGCAACTGAATAGCTTACTCCTAAATGACTACTGGGTAAATAACAAAATTCAGGCAGAAATAAGTAAGTTATTTGAAAACAATGAGAACAAAGACACAGCATACCAGAATCTCTGGGACACAGCTAAAGCAGTGTTTAGAGGGAAATTTATAGCACTAAAATGCCCACAGGAGAAAGAGGGAAAGATCTAAAATTGACACCCTAACATCATAATTAAAAGAACTAGAGAAAAAAGAGTGAACAAATTCAAAAGCTAGCAGAAGACAAGAAATAACTAAGATGAGTGCAGAACTGAAGGATAGAGACACAAAAAAGCCTTCAAAAAAAATCAATGAATCCAGGAGCTGGTTTTTTGAAAAGACTGATAAAATAGACCATTTAACCAGACTAATAAAGAAGAAAAGAGAGAAGAATCAAATAGACACAATAAAAAATGATAAAGGGGAGATCACCACTGATCCCACAGAAATACGAACTACCATCAGAGAATACTATAAACACTTCTACACAAATAAACTAGAAAATCTAGAAGAAATGGATAAATTCCTGGATACATACACCCTCCCAAGACTAAACCAGGAGGAAGTCAAATCCCTGAATAGACCAGTAACAAGCTCTGATATTGAGGTAGTAATAAATAGCCTACCAACCAAAAAAAGCCCAGGACCAGACGGATTCACAGCCAAATTCTACCAGAGGTACAAAAAGGAGCTGGTAGGTACCATTCCATCTGAAACTATTACAAACAATAGAAAAAGAGGGACTCCTCCCTAACTCATTGTATGAGGCCAGCATCATCCTGATACCAAAACCTGGCAGAGACACAACAAAAAAAGAAAATTTCAGGCCAATATGCCTGATGAACATCAATGCGAAAATCCTCAATAAAATACTGGCAAACCAAATCCAGCCGCACATCAAAAAGCTTATCCACCATGATCAAGTTGGCTTCATCCCTGGGATGCAAGGCTGGTTCATCATACGCAAATCAACCGGGCGCGGTGACTCATGCCTGTAATCCCAGTAGTTTGGGAGGCTGAGGCAGGTGGATCACAAGGTCAGGAGATTGAGACCATCCTAGCCAACATGGTGAAATCCCATCTCTAATAAAAATACAAAAATTAACCGGGTGTGGTGGCGTGTGTCTGTAGTCTCAAGTACTCAGGAGGCTAAGGCTTGAACACAGGAGGTGGAGGTTGCAGTGAACCAAGACTGCACCACTGCACTCCAGCTTGGGTGACAGAGGGAGACTCTGTCTCAGGGAAAAAAAAAAAAAAAAACACAAATAACAAAAAAACTATATGCAAATCAATAAACGTAATCCATCGTATAAATAGAATCAATGACAAAAACCACATGATTATCTCAACAGACGCAGAAAAGGCCTTCAATAAAATTCAACATCCCTTCATGCTAAAAACTCTCAATAAACTAGGTATTGATGGAATGTATCTCAAAATAATAAGAGCTATTTATGACAAACCCACAGCCAATATCATACTGAATGGGCAAAGGCTGGAAGCATTCCCTTTGAAAACTGGCATAAGACAAGGATGCCCTCTCTCACCACTCCTATTCAGCATAGCATTAGAAGTTCTGGCCAGGGCAATCAGGCAAGAGAAAAAAATAAAGCGTATTCAAATAGGAAGAGAGGAAGTCAAATTGTCTCTATTTTCAGATGACATGATTGTATATTTAGAAAACTCCATCATCTCAGCCCAAAATCTCCTTAAGCTGACAAGCAACTTAAGCAAAGTCTCAAGATACAAAATCAACGTGCAAAAATCACAAGCATTCCTACACACCAATAACTGACAAAGAGCCAAATCATGAGTGAACTCCCATTCACAATTGCTACAAAGAGAATAAAATACCTGGGGATACAACTTACAAGGGATGTGAAACACCTCTTCAAGGAGAACTACAAACCACTGCTCAACGAAATAAGAGAGGACACAAACAAATAGAAAAACATTCCACGCTCATGGATACAAAGAATCAGTATTGTGAAAATGGCCGTACTACCCAAAGTAATTTATACATTCAATGCTATGCCCATCAAGCTACCACTGACTTTCTTCACAGAATTAGAAAAAACTACTTTAAATTTCATATGGAACCAAAAAAGAGCCCGTATGGCCAAGCCAATCCTAAGCAAAAAGAACAAAGCTGTAGGCATCACACTACCTGACTTCAAACTATACTACAAGGCTACAGTAACCAAAACAGCACGGTACGGGTACCAAAACAGATATATAGACAAATGGAACAGAACAGAGGCCTCAGAAATAATGCCAGACATCTACAACCATCTGATCTTTGACAAACTGGACAAAAACAAGCAACGGGAAAAGGATTCCCTATTTAATAAATGGTGTTAGGAAAACTGGATAGCCATACGCAGAAAACTGAAACGACCCCTTCCTTACACCTTATACAAAAATTAACTCAAGATGGGTTAAACATAAAACCTAAAACCATAAAAATCCTAGAAGAAAATGTAGGCAATACCATTCAGGACATAGGCATGGGCAAAGACTTCATGACTAAAACACCAAAAGCAATGGCAACAAAAGCCAAAATTGACAAACGGGATCTAATTAAACTAAAGAGCTTCTGCACACCAGAAGAAACTATCATCAGAATGAAAAGGGAACCTACAGAATGGGAGAAAATTTTTGCAATTTATCCATCTGACAAAGGGCTCATATCCAGGATCTACAAGGAACTTAAATTTACAAGAAAAAAACAACCCCATCAAAAAGCAGACGAAGGTTATAAACAGACACTTCTCAAAAGAAGACATTTATGTGGCCAATAAACATGAAAAAAAAGCTCATCATCACTGGTCATTAGAGAAATGCAAATCAAAACCACAATGAGATACCATCTCACACCAGTTACAGTGGCGATCATTAAAAAGTCAGGAAACAACAGAAGCTGGAGAGGATGTGGAGAAATAGGAACACTTTTTACACTGTTGGTGGGAGTGTAAATTAGTTCAACCATTGTGGAAGACAGTGTGGCGAATGGATCTAAAACCAGAAATACCATTTGACCCAGCAATCCCGTTACTGGGTATATAACCAAAGGATTATAAACATTCTATGATAAAGACACATGCACACATATGTGTACTGCACCACTATGCACAATACCAAAGACTTGGAACCAACTCACATGGCCATCAATGATAGACTGGACAAAGAAAATGTGGCACATATACACCATGGAATACTATGCAATCATAAAAAAGGATGAGTTCATGTCCTTTGCAGGGACATGGATGAAGCTGGAAACCATCATTCTCAGCAAACTAACACAGGAACAGAAAACCAAACACCGCATGTTCTCACTCATAAGTGGAGGTTGAACAATTAGAACACATGGACACAGGGAAGGGGACATCACACGCCAAGGCCTGTCGGGGGTGTGGGGCTAGGGGAAGGATAGCATTAGGAGAAATACCTAATGTAGATGATGGGTGCCACCCATACACGTGCCACCACCATGGCACGTGTATACCTATGTAACAAACCTGCATGTTCTGTACATGTATCCCAAAACTTAAAGTATAATTAATTTAAAAAAACAGAGAAAGAGACAAATGTCTCTTAAAAATAATATTCAGGGACGGGCACAGTGGCTCACACCTGTAATCCCAGCACTTTGGGAGGCCAAGGCGGGCGGATCACGAGTTCAAGAGATTGAGAATGTCCTGGCCAACATGGTGAAACCCTGTCTCTACTAAAAATACAAAAATTAGCTGGGCGTGGTGGCGCACGCCTGTAGTCCCAGCTACTCGGGAGGCTGAGGCAGGAGAATTGCTTGAACCCAGGAGGCGGAGATTGCAGTAAGCTGAGATTGTGCCACTGCACTCCAGCCTGGCGACAGAGCAAGACTTCATCTCAAAAACAATAATAATATGCATGCTGGCTTTCCCACTAACTGATCCAAATTAGTGAATTCTTTTGTCAATGTTCTGGTCCCTCCATGTGGACAGAAACCCCCCTGGGAGAAGGACCAATGCCCTCCAGCCCAGAGCTCTGTGGGTTGCCCCTCGCTCCTGCTGTCTCCTCTCGTCACAGCTGCTCGATGGGACCACGGCAGGACATCTTCAGGGTCAGCCTCGTTTTGGCAGAGGGGCCCCGGCGTGTCTTAGTATGGCAGACTCTTGTGAGCCGCCACCACTAGTCCTCCACATCGTCATTTACACACGTCTCCCTCCTAGCCAGGGCCACTCACAAGTGTGCCTAACTTTGCGATTTCTTTTTTTTTGAGATGCCCAGGCTAGAGTGCAATGGCACGATCTCGGCTCACCGCAACCTCCGCCTCCCAGGTTCAAGCGATTCTCCTGACAGCCTTCCCGAGTAGCTGGGATTACAGGCATGCGCCACCACACCTGGCTAATTTTGTATTTGTATTTATTTATTTATTTATTTTGAGACAGAGTCTCACTCTGTCGCCCAGGCTGGAGTGCCGTGGTGCAATGTCGGATCACTGAAAGCTCTGCCTCCCGGGTTCATGCCATTCTCCTGCCTCAGCCTCCCAAGTAGCTGGGACTACAGGTGCCTGCCACCACACCCGGCTAATTTTTTTTCTATTTTTCGTAGAGACGGGGTTTCATCGTATTAGCCAGGATGGTCTCATCTCCTGACCTCGTGATCCGCCCACCTCGGCCTCCCAAAGTGCTGGGATTACAGGCGTGAGCCACCGCGCCTGGCCTAATTTTGTATTTTTGGTAGAGATGGGGTTTCTCCATGTTGGTCAGGTTGGTCTCGAACTCCCGACCTCAGGTCATCAGCCCTCCTTGGCCTCCCAAAGTACTGGATTAAAGGCATGAGCCACTGCGCCCGGCCTGCAATTTCTTCCATTCTGGCCTGAGTGACTAGGTTGGAAATGAGTACTGGATAAAGTTCTGGTTTGTCTTTGATGCATGTGACTATTCTTATCACCACCCACAACCAGCACCTGGACCACAGAGAAGCTCCCAGAGCACTTTCACCTTCTGGAGTGGCCGTGCCCAGGACCACAAGCACTCACCTTCAGAGCCCTTCTGCTTCCTCTCCACCTCCCTGCGGTACTCCTCCAGCTCACGGTCTGTGAGTGTGGTGAAGGGGTTGGGGCCCGTGGTGCTCACAATGACGTGGGGCTGGTACTCCTTCTCAATGATGGCCTTGGAGGCCGTCACCAGCTCTCCCTGTGGATGAAAGGCACATCTGGTCTGCAGGAGCCGGGCCCAGTGGGGACTCGCCCTCCTCCCAGGCAGGCTGCAGGCAGGGCGGGGGCAGGAGGCTTTCCAGGAGCAGAGACCCCTGAGACTGCACTGCCATGGGCCCGAGGCCTAGGCTGAGCTGCAGCCTTCAGTGGTAGATAATGGAAACACAGGTCAGTGCCACGATGAACAGACAGTAACCGCAAAAGAAATCCTACAGAGCCTTCCAGGTTTCAGAAGCAAAAGCCCAGTGCAGACCCAAGAGCACAGAGCACCTCAGGGAGGGTGCCCACTCCTCACTGTGGAGCAGAAGGGGAAGAGGCCCTTTCCTGTTACTGTTTAAAAGTCAGTAACTTTTCCTCATGACATCAGAAACTGTCACGAGGTACAACACTCAGCGTAAGGCATGCTCAGAGCTTTGCTTATATTCTAAGAGCACAGGTAAGTTCTGTTCTTTTGACTATGGTTAGTTTATAACTAGTTCCTGGAACTTATCCCAAAACATTCAGAGATAACAAAATGTCCCAAGACACCAGTGTTCAGCTGAGGAATTTGGAAAACTGTGAAAATTTGTACCAAAGAAAAAAAGAAGAAAGCGAAGCACAAAGGCGGCTCACAGACCACACCAATCTTAAAGCAGGAGGTGGAGCCTGCAGGCCGGCACAGTGGGCTGAGTGGGCATCAGGGGGTGCGGTCCACTCACAGCCACCTGCCCCACCACAGTGCTGTGCCCACAGTGCAGCCTAATTGGGTCGGGGCAGGAAAATGTCCCCCAATTCCCTGGAGCTCACTTCTTTTTTTTTTTTTTTTTTTGAGACGGAGTCTCGCACTGTCACCCAGGCTGGAGTGCAGTGGCAAAATCTCGGCTCCCTGCAAGCTCCGCCTCCCAGGTTCACTCCATTCTCCTGCCTCAGCCTCCCGAGTAGCTGGGACTACAGGCGCCCGCCACCACGCCCAGCTACCCTGGAGCTCACTTCTAAGACAGTTATCCAGCACTTACACACATGCACATGACTGACAGCTTCCAAAACCAAATAAAAACAGGAGAATCCACAATTCTTTGGATGCCAGGCCTGGTCCTTCAGTGCTCCTCTCAGTGAGGGGTGAACACCAGAGATGGAAAGAGTCCTAGCTGGGCTGACTCGGGAAATTCAACTCACACGGGCCGACTGCTCCTCAAGCAAAGACGGGGAACCTGGACTGACTGGGATGGGCTGAGGGGTTACCACCTAGCATGCTGCGTACCCAGTGCCGACCAGTGACACAGAGCTCCGGGAGGGACAAATGGGCTGCTGGAATAGGCAATCTTTGCCCAGGAGCCTGGAGACTCTCGACAGTCAACAGGTCAAAGGGAACCCTCTTCTGAACCAGGTCTGACTCGAGGCCCATTGGCTTTTCGTTAAGTTGCCCTGCCTCACCAAGACAGGAAGCTGAGTCCTGTCTGCCATGTCTTAGCTCTGTGGCCCGAGCCAAGTCTTTCCCTGACCAGAGGCCTGCCTCACTATCTGAAGGAGGAGCTGCTGGGCTGGCCACTGCTAAGAGCCCTCACATGATGGCACTCTAGAGACGGTATCCCAGCAACGGCAGTTTGGCTGGCTGCACCTGCATCCTGATATCACTGCCAATGAAACGAGAAGGTGATACAAGAGAAATGCTTAAGTTCATTTAAATCAAGTGGTTAAAATTAGTAAAGGAATCAAATATCAAGAATCAACTATCAGGCCAGGCATGGTGGCTCACACCTCTAATCCCAGCACTTTGGGAAGCTGAGGCGGGTGGATCACCTGAGGTCAGGAGTTCAAGACCACCCTGGCCAACACAGTGAAAACCTGTCTCTACTAAAAATACAAAAAAATTAACCAGGCGTGGTGGTGGGCACCTGTAATCCCAGGTACTCGGGAGGCTGTGGCAAAGGAATCACTTGAATGTGGGAGGTGGAGGTTGAGGTGAGCCGAGATTGCGCCACTGCACTCCAACCTGGGCAACAGAGCAAGACTCCGTCTCAAACAAAACAAACAAACAAACAAACAAAAAAAGAATAAACTATCAGTCAGGCGCCACAGCTCATGCTTATAATCCCAGCACTTTGGGAGGCCAAGGCAGAAGGACTGCTTGAGCCCAGGAGTTTGAGACCAGCCTGGGCAACATAGTGAGACGTTGTCTCTACAAAAAATTTAAAAATTAGCCAGGCGTGGTGGCATGCACCTGTAGTCCCAGCTACTGAGGAGGCTGAGGTGGGAGGATTCCTTTGGCCTGAGAGGTCGAGGCTGCAGCGAGCTGTGATCGCACCACTGCACTCCAGCATGGGCCACAGAGTAAGATGCTGTCTCAAAATAAAAATAAAAATAAAAATAAAAATCCACTGGCACAGAGACACCAAAACGCTTGTGCCCAATTTTGATGCCCCAAAGGACAAGCGGGGCTCTCTCATACTAAGACAGCTGAAGCCCGAGGCACAGCGCAGCAGGTGCCCAGTGGTGGAGAGCTCCCTCCTCCAAAGACCACAGCTAAGGGTTAAGCTGCTGTCAAGACCAGTTACGGGAACAGAGAATCACATTCCTCTGCAAGAAAGGACACAGAGCAATGACTGGGATGTAGAGAAACATACGCCACTCGTGGACAACCCAGACAAGAAACCAAGATGTACCTAGCTTCCCCTCCTGCCACTCCCCTCACCTCCCTGTCACCTGAAAAGGCTCTAAAGCAAAACACAGGCCCAGTAACACTTTCCATACTTGACTGAGGCAATCTGGGTGGAACAAGAGCTCCACCCGAGGCTGTGCAATCTGCACTAGTGGCTGATCTCTCTGAGCATCAGGTTTTCATCTACAAGCAGGGCCGACTTGGATCTGGACTGGCATTCCCAGTGCTGGACCATGCACAGGTTAGGTGCTCGACACAGGTCACTGAGAGAGTCCGAGGGGTGAGCTTATTGCCCCTCTGCATTTCTACCACACAGCATGAAGGGTGGTGGAGAACACAGCCCCTGGTGAGGTGCACGTGGGAACACAAGAATCCTTCCCTGGGCTGAACAGCTTGCAGTGTAGACTCACATCTTCATCTCTAATCCTTCATTTCACTTGCAACTGAATCCAGAGGGCAGCCAAAATTATTTCAGGTTATGCCGGGCACGGTGGCTCACACCCTATAATCCCAGCATTTTGGGAGGCTGAGTCAGGTGGACTGCTTGAGCTCAGGAGTTTGAGACCAGCCTGGGCAACGTGGCAGAACCCAGTCTCTACAAAAAAATACAAAAATTAGCCAGGTGTGGTGATGTGCACCTGTAGTCCCAGCTACTCAGGAGGCTGAGGCGGGAGGAGGGAGGATTGCTTGAGCCCGGGAGGCGGAGGTTGCAGTGGGCCAAGACAGCCCGACCACACTCCAGCCTGTACAACAGAGTGAAACCCTGTCTCAAAAAATATATATATATGTATATGTATTTCAGGTTACATGTTATGATGCCCAAGGCAAAGTCAACACAGCCTTCGGCTGGGCTGCAAACTCCTGTTTGAACTGTGATTACTGTTTCTTCTATCACAAGGCAGCACTTGCCCTGTGGGAATGGCCATCACCAGTGAGGGAGAAATGGAAGGCAAAGGAAAGTCCTTTCCAGAAAAGCCCCAGCTCCCTAAGTCCGAAATACCCGTTCTTCAGGTTCTCAGATGGGAAGCAGGCATCCACGCGCTCGCCTCACTGGGGAGGGGAGTGTGTGGGTCAAGGAGAAACTCGACTTCTCAACATGCAGCTCCATGTTCCAGAAGGAGCAAGACTGTCTGTGCTCCGACGCTCACATGACAGGGAGCGGAACAATCGCCCAGTAAAGGACTCCCATGGAGCCAAAGCACATTCTCACCAAAAAGAGGGATCTATTTTAGCCAGTGTGGGATAAAGATCAAGGGTGCAAAAGTGAACTTGAGATATAAGGAGGTAGAGAAAATACAAAGGTGGAACAAGGATTTCTGTCCAGGTGGTCAACCTCTCTTCCTCTGGGGTCAGCGTACAGTGGTGTTCTCTGCTAATGACACCTGGAATGGTGTTCAGAAAGTAGGGACCCTACCTCTATCATTCAGGAAGCCCCCAGGTGACAGTGACACACACCCACATCTGAATATCACTGGGACAGAGCACACAAAGCTGTAACTGGTGGTTGAACACGGCGACCCAGGCTGCTTTCTGAAGAGCCCTAACAAGGTCCTCAGTGCTGCCCTCACGTGGGCTCTACACAGGAGGCCAGCTGGGCTCATGGCCTGCACAGCCCTCACACACCTGAGAGAAAGAATAACTGACAAGACCGCAACAAAGTGCCAAAAGATGAAAAACAAGCAACAGGCAGTCATCTTTCTCCCCTGCTCTGAGAAGCTCTTCCAAGAATGGCAGCCGGAAGGATGCTCTAAGCACAGGGAAAAACAGGACCTGTGGAATTAATAAGCAAATATGCAAAATAATGTTATTAGCAGGGATTACAGACAGGAATACAGAATCTTTGCTACAAATCTGCTTCTATGTGGGACACCACGAGAGTGACACGTGCATCTCAATGAAGGTGTGACAAGTGAAAGAGACAGTTCTGGAAATTTCCTTTGACAAGAATATAAACATACCTCTCAGCTAAGACTCTTCAACCATGCGGTCAGCCACTTTCTGCGTGGGGCACCAGCTCCTGCACACTAGCAGCCTAGATGCTTAGGGAAGGTTTCCTTCTATGTGGGTGGGTTCAGATAGATCTTCCGCCTACTGCACATACTAGACGCGCATGCACAGAGGGGATCACAGTGAGGGGTTTCAGACTCTCCTAAGTCTTTCTCCTCTGTGGCATTTAAAAATGTTATTTAGGGTATTTTTTTTTGAGGTACAAATAAATACATTTTATCAACAAGGGCTGACAAAGACTGTCTGAATTCCCATTCCTCTGAAATGACATCTTTCAATGATATGACCTCCAGTGGCTACATTCATGACATTTACAGTCAAAGTTGAACCAGCGAGGGTGGAAGGGCACTCGGGAGTGGCCGCTGCCAACAGCAACAGACTGCCCAGAAGAGCCTGTCTGCAGTCAGCGTCATGGAAAAGGCAAATTCTGAAACCCAAAACACGCACTAACCAAAGTCCCGTGCGGAACTGCAGAAATGCACCACATTGCTCAGACTGGCCATTTCTCAGCAACAACTTCGAATGCTGGAAATTGTTATCACATCTCATACCAAATGTTTTAATTAAAGAATCGAGTAGGTAGAACAGAACCTTCTGTACAGTCTCACAAACAGGTTAAAGATCCATTTGAAGCTACTTCAGTAACTAAGACAATGCCTGAAGAGAGGAGACGGGGAGCGGGGAGGGGAGGGGAGCAAGGCGCATAGACAGGTAGTGAGGACAGGGCAGTGAGTACCTTTCTAAAAGAGAGAGATTTAGCGGGACTAAAGGTCTGCTCTGTAAGCTCGAGCCCTTCGATAGTTTCCGTACAGTCAGAGAGAGGTGCATCCTGAAACAGTAAACTGAGTCACCAAAGCACACCAGGCCCAGCCTGTGAAATATCAGCTGAGAGCACAGGATGGAGCTGGCTAAGAGCATGCAGCAGGGACAGCTGTCAACAGTAAGTGTGGCAGTGATGATGGCAGGACGTGCAGACACTGAACACGAAACCAGGACCACGGCTGGACAAATCCAACAATCGTCTACCCCTGCAGAGTCAGGTGTTAAAGCATTAGGTGGCATATTAGTTTTCAGAGATAACTACTTACACAATTATCTTCAATGTGCCACAAGGTAGAGTTATTTTGTAGAAATGTGTGTAAATGTGTACCACATTTACAGGCACCCACCCCTCTGCAACCCAAGCAGCACTTTGTTGCAGACAGCAATATGTACCAGAACAAGAGTCCCTAAACCCACCCTCTCCTAGCGCCTTACACAGAACGCTGCTGAACCCTTGCCGAATCTGAGCCCCAAAGCTGATGGTGTATGTGCCACCCTCACATATGCATGCATTACAAGGGGCGGGACCAGAGGGGTGGACATAGCCCTCAGCATGCTCGCTCCATCTAGAACTCAAGGAAAAGTGCCTGAACTGTTTCTCATCATGAAGGTTTTAACAAAGGTAACTGGTTGCCTAGAATACTTACCTCATAAAGTCACTCTCTCAATTTCAGAATAACTTTGGAGCAGGCGGTCACACAGCCACCACCCACTAATGTCAGAGACACTCTGGGCTCTCACCTGGACGAGGCTCCTGTCCATCACTACACCACACAAAACCTGGGACTGAGGGCCAGCCGTCTTAATGTCCTGTAAGTTCTGCTCTCGGATCTGAGGGCGGGAAGGAGAGGCACACATCAACGGTCCTGAGCAGCCACGCTGCCTGGGAGCCCTGCTGCTTGTGCACTTGGGCCCCAGCCACATGGAAGCTACATTTCAGCTCTCCCACTGCCCCACACAGGCAGAATGGCCCCATGTGTTCTGAGTGACCGCCATGCCTGCTTAGTGGGGTGTGGGTCTGCAGGGATGGTGACTATTCCGAGCTCCCCACATCTTCCAGATGCTTGGGCAGGACACCTATATCTCACTGTCATTAACTTGGGGGAAACACTCGCTGCATGTCCATCGTCTAGTGATGTGAGCACTGGCAGGGCTCCTGCTCTGATACACCAAATGCCACTCACAAGTCTTTGAACAAACCCTGAAAGTCAGGGACAGGAGTCTGCTCTTGTTAAGAATAGGTTTTGCAGCTTCCAATTCTGACCTGTGAGCAAACATCAGTTCAAGAATCAACGGGGCCCAAAAAATGTCTGCTGCTCATACTTCACACTGGTGATAGAACAGCAGCGGTGTGAAGAGATGGCTTCAGTTACAACAGCGGTAACAACAGCAGATGCCCTCTGCTAGAAGCAAGCACCCCCTCCCCCCGAAGCAGCCGGCATCCCTTCCAATCCCACACGCAAGCCCCCGCTGAGTGCCGACGCAGGACGTACCTTGTTCCTCATCTCCTGGACCTCTTTTGGGTTAGTGTTCAATGGAACAAACAGGTTAGGGACAGCAGAGGTGGAAGTTCTATGTCCATCCTCTTTAGTCCACTGTAATATCAAGAACAGTTGAAAAGTCAGAATTATGACAATAAGTGACATAGCATCCAATCTATTCAGTTTATCTCACATCTGGTCATGCACTGAACATCACAGAGAGGACTGAACCAATGACCACAGCTAATGTGGGTCACTCAGCAGAGTCGCCAATGGGAGCAGGATGCAGCCACATGAAGACCAGTTACTGGTGGAAGTCAAAGTCATGACTGATGGAAAAGGACCATCTGGAAAGCCCAGCTGAATCTGGGTCACAAGGTAGGCTGACGACAGAGCTGAGCCCCATAACCCTGGGACCAGCAGGGGAGGCCCCTCAGAGACCATTGGTTCACCGCTCTGAAAATCATCCAACACCAAAGCCAACTGGAAGCATGAGATGACAGGGTCATGAAAAGCAATGTGATGCTGCTACCCGGGGGTAGGGAGGAGCCTGCACCGTGAGGCGAGAGTGGGCATCACCAAAGTTTTGCATTAAAATAAATGACAGCATCAGAATGCACTGTCTGCGTAACTTTCAACCCAAGAAAATTACTGTACGGACACTTACACAGTAGCTACCTGGAAGAAGAGTTTGGTGATGTCGAATATTTTATATAACTTAATATTTTTGAGTGCTACAAAAATATCCCAAACAAACTTGAAGCGCTTCATGAGTCCTTAATATTTAAAGGCTGTTTTAGTATCAGTGCATCTCGTCAGCATGCTTAGCCTGCCACTCATAATTTTTTTTTGGATCTCCAATCAAATCTGAGATTTTTAATCAAATTCTAAGGCATGAGTAGGCACTGAACATTAAAACAAGCCCATCTTCGAGAGCAAATGTTATGCCTTTCAGAATACTTTCGAGAGGCAACAAGATAGCCATAAACCATACAACTTTAAAAAAAAAGCAACAAAACCGTCAAATGCTGAGCCACTGCGAGGAGAGTGTGGAATGGGCATGGAGCTGTGGGTACTCACTGATGGTTATCTTCTCAGATAAAAACAACTCCAGCGTTTTATTAAAAATAATTTTTAGTCAAAACATTTCAAACAGCAACCTCAGAAACTTGAACACATTTGAAAAAGTAACAGCAATCATTATAAATGAAAAGATACCAACCTGGGAGCACTGCATGGACTCTGTGTCACTCCAGAACAGTAAGAAACAAATTTAAATGCGGAGCAAGGCCTCCCCTTGGATGTACACATTGACTACAAGGCCTAAAGTGACTTAGTTGTTTTGCAAGCTAATGGTAAATAAAGCTCGCACTGCTGCCTAAACACTTTGGAAAACTTCCTCATGGCAATTCAGCACTGTGCTTCACATCAGCCGCAGAAAGGTGTTTTGGGGTTTTTTTCTGTTTTATAAGGCCCACTTCCTTTAACAAGTGAAACAAGTAAAAAATAAACAAATGAAAGAAAAGGGGGATACAGGAAGAAGGGGGGAAAGGAGACAAGGAGGGTAGGAAAGAAGAGGAGAGACGCATTCCCACGCTCGGAGCCCCATGGCCACACAGGGTCCCTGCCCAGGTGACGCGGCCGCTCAGGAGCACGGAGGCTTCTCACCAACTGCGTCAGGAAAACACCAGGACCACCTGGGGAAGATAAAACTTTTTTTCTTTAAATAAATCTATAAAGTAAAACACTGTTATAAGGGGAAAAGAAAGCCCCGCTTTATGTATTTGGTTGCCCATGGTTTTAGGAGCATCTAATCTAATTTCAACTGAACTCCTAATGAACTAGTCATGCATAGATGAGTCTGCTTCAGCCCCTGTCTCCTCCATTCCAGGGGCTTCTGGAAATGGGCCTCTTCTACAGTTTAAAGCAGAGCTGGGTGGACTGTTAGAGGTAGGTTACAGGAGGAGTAAAGACCGATCTTCAGAGGAGGTCTCAGCACCACGACATGGGAGCACCTCTCAGGGCAAACGGTAACTTGAGCGGCATTAACGCTGAAACGAAGCACCCCTTGCAGCGTCTGTCGCTGGTGCCTGCAGATGGCCTGCGCTGCACTTGGGTCATGCCGCACCCAGCAGGAGTCAGAAGGTGACTCGCCACTATGGCCGTCTACTCACATGCAACAGTCCATGCAGAGGGCAGCTGGGGGTGTGCATTCGGAGGCTTTGGGATAGAAAGCAGGGGAATAACACTAAGGGCAGGGGACAAGAGTCAGCAGAGAACACGCCAGGGAGCCACAAGGGAAAACTGCTTAAGAAAACACTGAAGACTTAAAGAAGAAACTTTAGTGACTTGAAACCACTAGAGTTCACAACACTAAAATACAGGTTTAGGACTGAAGTGTCTTTTTGTGCATGAAGTATTAAGAGTCCCTGAATATAATTTGAATTAAATAAGAAGAGCTCCTATTTGTAGGTTAATACATGTAAATTATTTTGTATTTTTGCTATATACGGAGATATACTGGAACTACTGAGGAGCTACATTACATCTTAAGCAGTTTCAAGCAGATAGTATTACCCGAATTTTAGTAATGCGTTCAGTGGACTTAGGTTCAGACTACAAGAAAGTGAATAAGGAAGGTTCGCTTTACACCTGGGTCAGAAAGGCTGGATTCCCAAAGCCTCCGAAGCCCCAGCTACCCAACTTGCTCTACGTCATCTAACTATGAACAGTAAGGTAGGCACAGACCAAGCAGTTGGTAATACAGCTTGGCACGCAGACACCGGACGAGAGAGACTGCAGCAAGGGTTTCACGTGATCGTGTGTAATGTTCGTCCACACCTTAGTCTTCGACTTGGGACTGCTTCCATTCTGCCCTTCCTCAGAAGCTTCGTCGCCCCGGCCAGAGTTCAGCCATCTTGTCTTCTCCCGCTGCTGCTTCTGAAAACTGTGTCTGAGAGGGGAGCAAGTGCCCGAATCACCGTCACTAGTAAAGGAGTAACCTGTGACACTAGCAGGAACCTCCACATCGCTGTATTTTTTAGACTTCTCTCTCAGAGCAGGGTATCGATAAGGGTAGCCAGTTCTGTAGCCCTAGGGTCCAAGGAGAGTGAAAGACAGTCAATATTCCAGATCTCAAAACAGGGTTTCACTTTGGAAAATCATGTGGAAATATCCACAAAAGTTGAACACATGCATACCCTATGACTCAGCAATTCCACTCCTAAGTTTATACCCCACAGAAGCAAACGTGTTCACCAAAAGCCAGGTACTAAAATGTGGACAGCAACCCTACTCCTCGTAAACCACAACTGGAAACAACCCAAAAGTCCATCCATATAGGAGATGGATAGTCTAGTGTCTTCGTAAGATGGCCTATAGCGACACAATGTGCTCTAAACCAACCATGTGGATGACTCTCCTGAAGGCAACGCTGAGTGAAAGACACCAACCTGCAAAGAACATACACCATGTAATAGCATTCATTAAAAGTGCAGAAGATGCAAAACAACCTTTGTTTTGGTTGTCCTGGGAGACAGGACAGTTGTCACCCCTGGGATGGGACAAGTGAACCGAAGGAGGTGCTGGGGGTGTCCTGAGGTGCCGCTACTGTTGCTCTTATTGATTGCTGGTTATACAGGGGGTTCAGTTTTTAAAAATTAACAAACTGAACACTTGCGGTAGGTGCACTCTCCTGCTTACATATTTCAACAAAAAATTAAAGTTGAACACCCAAACAGGGCTTACTTGCTGCCAGCCACTGTGCAGGTTATATTCATCAACATACTTAATAGACTTTTACCTCTTAAGTTACAGTTTAAATACTGTGATAATCTTTAGGTAAGTAAGGTAAATAAGTATACCTCATGACAACTGGTTCTCAGCAAAATTACTTTACGTCTGAACACAACAACATTCAAATTCACCTCCAGCTCTGGCTCATGACCATGTGCTCTGTGGTCAAAGACAGCCCCACTTACTTCATGCCTCTACTGGATCAACTCATCTGCAGAGTCCTCCCACAGACAGCACCTCTAAGGGCATGGATGGTGTCCTCTGCATCTCTCCTGGCCAGTGCTTAGCACTTAGTAAGTGTGACAGACAGACTTCATAATGGCCCCAGGCCCCCAGCTCCTGTAATCCCCTCCCACCTTGAGCATGGGTGAGATCTCTGACTTGCTTCTAAGTAGCAGAATTCACAAAAGGTGATGATGGGCTGTATCACAGAAGAGTTTAGCGCCTATCTTATAAGAGTCTCTGTCTCCACTGCTGGCTCTGAAGAAGCAAAGCTGCCAAGAATGCTTCAGCCCTAAGAAAAGGAATTCTGTCCCCAGTCTAGAAGAGCCTGGATGTGGATCCTGAGTCAAGTCTCCTGATGAGAACCCAGCCCTAGCCAACACCCTGAATGCAGCCTTTATGAGACCCTAGGTTGAGTTCGCTGTGCCTGGACTCCTGCCCCACAGAAGCTGGGAAATAAATGGCTGCTGCTCGAAGCCACCAGGTCTGTACTGATTGGGTTGCACAGCACAGAGAGGTAATACGGGGCATGCTGAAGAGCTGTCTGCTCAACCTAACAGATTCGCACCTGAACCAAGTCACTCACAGCACCTTCACAATACATCACAAGAGAATCAGGACTTGGAAGGACTGCACAGGGTCAGACATACCAGACACTTCAGTGGCCTGTGCCCTGCTGGCTGTGGTACTCTAGAAACATTCCTCTCAATTCAGAATTCTCTCTCCCCTCTGGGTACTGCTCTTTTCTGGGGGCCACCTTCATTACTAATCACTCTTTCAATATTTTTTTTTATTTTTTTAATTTAATTTTTTTTTTTTTTTGAGATAGTCTCGCTCTGTGGCCCAGGCTGGAGTGCAGTGGCGCCATCTTGGCTCACTACAACCTCCGCCTCCCAGGTTCAAGTGATTCTCCTGCCTCAGCCTCCTGAATAGCTGGGACCACAGGCACGTGCCACCACACTCGGCTAATTTTTTGCATTTTTAGTAGAGATGGAGTTTCACTGTGTTAGCCAGGACGGTCTCAATCTCCTGACCTCATGACCCACCTGCCTCAGCCTCCCGAAGTGCTGGGATTACAGACATGAGCCACCACGCCCGGCCTCCTTTTATTTTTTTGAGATGGAGTCTTGCTCTGTCACCCAGGCTGAAGTGCTGTGGCTCGCCCTTGACTCACTGCAACCTCTGCCTCCCGGGTTCAAGTGGTTCTTCTACCTCAGCCTCCTGAGTAGCTGGGATTACAGGCACCCTCCACCACACCTGGCTAATTTTTGTAGAGAAGGAGTTCCACCATGTTGGCCAGGCTGGTCTTGAACTCCTGACTTCAGGTGATCCGCCTGCCTTGGCCTCCCAAAGTGCTGGGATGACAGGCGTGAGCCACTGCGACCGGCCTACATTTTTTTAAAAAGGCAATAACAATCACGAATGGAGTTGTTTTGGGTTTTATTTTCATAATTGTCCTCAGAAAGATAAGGTAAATATCTGTACTGGCAGTTTTCCCATTTCTGAGCATGCTTTGTTGAGGAATAATAAAAGATAATGACTCTGCCATAAAGAGTATCTGCAGAAAAACACAGTTCTTACTAATTCAAGTTTCCTTTTGCTTAAAGAGCCAGAACTCAGTAATCTCCACAACTTCAGAATAAACCACCCAGGACTCATCAACATCATTTTATCCTGAAACCATATGGATTTTTCTTTATTCTTCCCCTTTAAATGCTGTTAAACCAAAATCAGAAGTAATACTCAGACCTCAGAACTACTATCTGGCTTGTAGTTAAAAACATGGATTTGGGTCAGGCGTGGTAGTTTACACCCATAATCCTAGCACTTAGAGAGGCTGAGGTGGGAGGACTGCTTGAGCCCCAGGAGTTCAACACCAGCCTAGGCAACATGATGAGATCCTGTCTCTACAAAAAAAGAAAGAAAGAAAGAAAGAAAACATATATATGGATTTGTTCCTTCTTTGAGAAACTGAAATTATATCTTGATTTTTTTGGGGGGGGGGAACAATTTAGCATTTTTTTTCTAACTGTAGAAGTTCAAATGAAATATATCTCTCTTTTTGAAATTTTTTTATTTTTTGTGGAGAGGAATCTCGCTATGTTGCCCAGGCTGGTCTTAAGCTCCTGGTGTCCCAATTCAGCCTCCTGAAGTGCTGGGATCACAGGAGTGAGCCACTGTGCTCGGCTGCAATATATATTATAGTGTGGAAACTGGCAACTATTCTCTACTTAGTTATTAGCAAACAACATATATGCCAACCCCGATGCTAAATTAAAACATGGACTATGATTAGTGATTGCTGTCTAGTTTATTTCTTATAAACTATATGGCCTTCTAATATTAAAACAATCTGTACACATTAAGGACACTGAATAAACATTCATCACGCTTTTTGTAGTAAGTGTTTTGCTTCTTAATCATTCATCCTTATCTTCCTTCCCTACCAAATCAGAGTTCCTGCCTGATTTTGACTTCCCCCTCTCTGCCTTCTAGGATGTACTTTCAGCACAGTCTTTGGCGGCTGCTGTGCATTCTGACCCCCTCTCTCCCCTCCCTCACACTGACTTTAAGTAGAATACGGCAAAATGTCGCCGTATTTACCAGGAGGCAGGGGCTGTGTGACTGGGCCAACCCCAGCCCTCCTCACCTTGCGCAGCCATGCTGGATGACCTGGCTCCTGATGCACACCTGGGCCATGGCTGCCCCACTCTCAAGCTTTCTCCAGCTGTGAGTTCCTGCAGCTTCACTACCCTGGCTGGCCACTCAACTCTAGCTGCTTCTTCGTGAGCTTTTGCTCCTCTTCCTACCTCCTTGGCCAATCGGCACCCGCCTCTGCCTGCAAAGCTCTCACCATGCCTGTGACTGCAAGCTCTCATCATGCCTGTGACTGCACAGACCACAGGGCAGGGCTCATTTGGGAATCGTTTGTCCATCTCTCTTATTAGGTCATAAACTCCTGAGGGCAAGAACTGTGTCCTGTTCATGACTCAACAGTAGACAGTCAATTAATGCAATCAACCTTATTGATTATATGAACTCAAAAAGTTACGCTAGACTCTGCCTTCTCTGTTCATCCCTGTGTCACTGATTGAGTCTACTCCACTGATTGACTATCGCGCCCAGGCAGAAAACCCTCAGTTCCTCCTTTCTAGCGGACAATATTCATCCCAAGTGCAAAGAATTTCAGTAAGAACATTTAACATAGCCTGAACCAGACCTATGAATACTTTTTATTCCAAACCTTCAGGAAAGTTAAACTTCCTGCCTCCTGAAGCCACCCATCTCATCTGTGATCTGTGATCTAGTCCAAGGGCCACGCCCGTCTTAGGCTAGAACGTGCCCACTTGTTCAGTACTGGCTGGCAGCATACAAGGATACTGGCCCCTCTGAGGCCTTCTTTCCCCACACTGACATGTCCTCACATCTACACCACTTGAGGTCATGTGGCGTTAGGATGGACCATCGTGACCCCCATCTAAGAGGTCTGACGTGCAGCATGGAAGGGATCTGCTCCAGAGCCCTGTGTCTGATGATGTAGCTGCGGGACTGAGACCCCAAGGGCAGTGTTCTAATACAGCTCTAGGAACTGAGTATTTAATGATCCTGGTAAAGTCAAGATGAACCTGAAAGGTGCACCATATGGTGCATGTTCCCATCTCCCCACTCCCGTGTCTGCATGTGCTGTGGCCTCTTCATCCTGTCATCCTTTTTTTTTTCCAGGCTTTTAAACTCAGGCTAAGATCCTACCTATTCTTTGAGGTCATTTCCAAGGGCTACCTTCCACATAAAATTTTCTCTCCAGTCCTTGCAAAAGAATGAAATTCTTCACGGCAACCCTGTGACACAGAACACATCCTGTGTGTCCATCCTCCTATCACAGTGTGGGCTCACTTTCCCTGTGTGCTGGAGGCCCCAAAGGCCCGCCTTCTGGACCATGCCAGGCTCTGTGTCCCTGCAATAAGCAGCTGAGGGGCTCCCACACCGTGGACAGGGAGTGGATACCTATGGAACACAGTCATCAGGCCCCAAACAGCCAGGATTTGCTATTAAGACAAAAGCCTAAATACCTGACTGACCGATTTCAAAAGCGCCACCTCTCTTGCTTGCTTGTGGGATGGTGGGGACTGAGCTGATGCAGCTGGTCATCCAGCTGCCTACACATTCTCTGTGCTCTTGTCCCCACTGAGTCCAAACACAAGGTTATCTTTAAAAAATAAAACAATACCAGGAACCCTTCACCTCTACATTTTATTGTAATTTACCTTAGAAGTTAAACAACCCTAGTGCTTCTTCATGACTTTGAAGGTGAAAGTATTCAGATACCGCATAAAAGACAGCAATCGCACTTGCTATAAGAACACCAACACTGATGCTTTTAGAACAAAAGGTTTATCATCAAGTGGTGGCACCATTCTTACCAGATTATCGAGCATCCGCATGAGGGCTTCAAATTCCTGCTCACCAATCTGCCACTTGGGAGGCGATCCAGTGCCTTCCCCTACCGGAGACCCTGGGGAACGGGACTTGGCTTTGTACTTCTCAGGATTCAGCAGGACTAAGTTGTCTGGTCCTCCTGCACTGGCCAGAGTTCGAACCTTTTCCAAAACACACACAGCATGGCTTGAGTTCCTTACTGAGATCAAGAGGGTCAGATGACTTGAATAAAAATGTAGGTTTCAAAAGAAACCAAATCTCTAGAGTGTAAGAATAAAAAATGTAGAATGGATAGTGACAGGCTGATCACAAGGTTACTTTCAAAAGTATTTCTTTAGCATGACAAAAATATTGGGCACCAAAGTTGGCAGAGAAATAAGAAAACACAGCACCTTTCAGGATCCTACAAAGGACTTGGGACTTCACTACGCCACAGACGTAAGTCAAGCAGCAGAGGGGAGAACGTGAACTAAGGGCTGACAGAGCGAAGGGGAACTCACAGCTGTAAGCTGCAGGCAAGTCTCTGAGTCTCTACTTCTTTATACCTGCTTTTTCAAAGAGTACTGTGGGGGTCACGTGACATCACGTATGAGATGACACACACTAAGCACCTGATGCCAGGCCTGTACACACCAGTACTCCATAAACGGTAGTGACTGACATATTTGAAAATTTAAAAATTAGAAATGAAAAGCCCAGTAATCCTTTGCCAGCTTCAATCAGTGAAACAGCATTTGTCCTGATCAAGTCCCAAATCCATGAGCTTATCTTTGGCAAAGAGATTTCTCAAAGACTCCTCTCCTACTCGGTAAGTATCAAAAAAAATCGATGTGAACCCCAGACACATTTAAATAAACTGCAGAGTGATTGGAATGGCTGTCCCCTACCTGGATCTCACAGGCAACCACAAGGTTATGGATGTAATAGAAGGCCTCCTCAACGCTCTCTCCAACTGACACGAGCCCATGGTTCCGGAGAATAAGAACCTGAGGGGAAGCACGAATGCTCTATGGAGCTGGGCAGGAAGACTGGTCCTTTGCTTTATTCTTCTTTCTGCTGTAATTTAAATACCAGATTAGATGCCTACTGACCTTGCTTTTAGGCCCCAGATTTTTCTGAATCAAAACTTTTTCCTCTTCGTCAACCAGAATGCCATGGTAGTCATGATAAGCCACTTCTCCAAGGGAAAGCGCCTCCGGGGAGATTGGCAAGAGGCCACATTTCATTGCAGAGACCTAGAGACCAAATGGTTGCCATGAAAAAGGAAAAGCTGGGGTTACACAATGACTGATGATACGGTAAATGCTTTCCTTGCAGAAATAAAATGGGAAGGGAAATGTTTTTGTTCTCTTCTTGAAAATCAGTCTATGAACTTAAGACAAACTTGGTTTCCAGTGCTAACAATTCACACTTAAAAACAAAACTACCCCTAAACTGGGAGAGCCTCAAAAGAAAATCCACATCTTTCTAGACTTTTTCCCACTGATATAAGTGCTGTGTAAACCTGGATTTAATTATACAATGAGCACTGCATCTAGTGCAAGGAGCAGACCACAGACTCCTCTGAGGACTCAGTGCATTTCAAAAGAAGGCTTCCCGTCAGGTATGGTGGCTCACACCTGTAATCCCAACACTCAAGAGGCTAAGGCAGGTGGATCACTTGAGCCCGGAAGTTCGAGGTCAGCCTGGGCAACAAAGGGAGGCTCCCGCCTCTACAAATAATATTTTTAAATTAGCCAGATGTGATGGCATGCACCTGTAGTCAAGAGGCTACTCTAGAGGCTGAGGCAGGAGGAATCCTGAACCCAGGAATTCAAAGCCAGCCTGGGAAACATATGAGACCCTCATCTCCTTTAAAAAAAAAAAAAAAGAGGAGGTTTTCCAAGTGCTCTAAAGTTTTTCTGTACTTTTAATCTTAGGTTGTAGATAACATTGAAACACCTAAAAATTAGGTGAAAGCAAATTTGTACAAGTTTGTATATATATTATATATATATACAATTTATATATAATTTCTTATATAATTTCTCCACATGTATTTAAGTAAAATTGACTCTCAAAGAGAAAAATCTAAGTGTTCATAGAGTCCTTAAGTTTCCTAAAATTCCCCAGAGTGGCCTCAGAATATGCCATTTTTGAAGGTCTTCTAAAGACAAGACCTATAGACAGCAACATTATGACCCTAAAGTAACAGGCTCCAAAGATTCGAAAACTATCTTTATCAATTCCATAGAGAAAAGTTAACCTAAAAAGACAATACCACATTTAACTCCTTCCAAAGTATCAGCTCTCATACAAGAAGAAATTTCCTTACCAAGCAAAATTATTTTGATAATTTTAAAAACAGGCTGGGCACAGTGGCTCATGCCCATAAACCCAGTCATTTGGGAGCCAAGGTGGGCAGATCACTTGAAGCCAGGAGTTCAAGACCAGCCTGGTCAACACGGTGAAACCCCGTCTCTACCAAAAAATACAAACATTAGCCAGGTGCAGTGGCGCACACCTGTAGTCCCAGCTACTCAGGAGGCTGAGATGGGAGAATCGTTTGAACCCAGGAGATGGAAGTTGCAGTGAGCCAAGATCGTGCCACTGCACTCCAGCCTGGGAGACAGGGTGAGATCCTGTCTCAAAAAAACAAACAAAAACAGGTTACATGATAGCTGTTCATAACCATACCGTCAAAGGTATCTTTAATAGTTCTTTAAAATCCATAAACATTTTAGTGGCTGGAGTGACATGCATTCTTTCAGGAAAAAAAAAATAACATCATTCACACAATGATGTATCTAATAAAACCACGATGTTGATATAAGAACCATATGTTCAGAGTGAAACAAACCAGAGGTAATGTTCATCCAAATAATCCAACACACATGACATTAAAACATCAAGATCAGGTCAGGCGTGGTGGCTCATGCCTGTAATCCCAGCACTTTGGGAGGCCAAGGTGGGCAGATCACTTGAGGTCAGGAGTTCGAGACCAGCCGGGCCAACATGATGAAACCCCATCTTGACTAAAAATACAAAAATTAGCCAGGCATGGTGGTGTGCACCTACAGTCCCAGCTACTTGGGAGGCTGAGGCAAGAGAACTGCTTGAACCCAAGGGCAGAGGTTGCAGTCAGCTGAGAGTGCGCCACTGCACTTCAGCCTGCGTGACACAGCAAGACTCCATCTCCAAAAAAAAAACCCAAGATCAATTAAAATACAGCATTACTGGGACGGGTGTGGTGGCTCACGCCTGTAAACCCAGCACTTTGGGAGGCTGAAGCAGGCGGATCACGAGGTCAGGTGATCAAGACCATCCTGGCTAACACGGTGAAACCCCATCTCTACTAAAAATACAAAAAATTAGCCAGGCGAGGTGGCGGGCGCCTGTAGTCCCAGCTACTCGGGAGGCTGAGGCAGGAGAATGGCATGAACCCGGGAGGCAGAGCTTGCAGTGAGCCGAGATCGCGCCACTGCACTCCAGCCTGGACGACAGAGCGAGACTCCGTCTCAAAAAAAAAAAAAAAATACAGCATTACTGAATCAATAAGGTCATTTGTTGTACAATAAACCCCAAAAGTCCTTATATAAAATTGGTGATAAAAAGCATACTTCTCAAGTACTGTGCTTTCACATGACATTGAGCAGATAGCCTGCACGTGCACTTTCATACAGAGGGGTCTGGGGCTTTGTCAGGGTGGCCCATTCACACCAGAAGGGGCAAGGCTTGGTGCAGAGCTGAGGAGGAGGGTTCCTGAGTAGCTTGGAAACTAAGCCTTGTAACAGCCTGCACTGCCTGTGTCTCCTCTCCCAGCCGCTCCTTTTCTTCTTCTCCCCGTCACAATCCAGCGTGGGTACCGCTGGTTGGCTGCGGGGAGCTGGACAGGTTGGTTTCTAGGCCTCAACCTCTCCCTTTCCCCAGCTCGTCTCCACAGACTGTCCTCATGTTCAAGTCTCCCACACCCCAAACACCCTTCCCTGAGCCCACAGCACCCTCCACCCACCACCCCAGCTTGCCCTCTCCTTCTTTTCCCATTCTTCTCGAATGAGGTGCCTGCTTACTGCTGTCATTTTGCACTTCCCCGCAGTCTTCAACACCCTGAAATCTTACCTCTCCCTCAAGTCTCTATGACTTTGTTTTGTTTACTGTTATTTTATTTTCTTGAGACAAGGTCTTACTCTGTCACCCAGGCTAGAGTTCAGAGGCACAACCATAGCTCACTGAAACCTCAACCTCCTTGGCTCAAAATCTTCCCACCTCAGCCTCCCAAGTAGCTGGGAGTACAGGCATGCACCACACTGGTTAATTTTTTATTTTTATTTTTGTATAGACGGGGTCTCACTATGTTGCCCAGGCTGGTCTCCAACTCCTGGGCTCAGCAATCCTCCCGCCTCAGCATCCCGAAGTAGTGTGATTACAGGCATGAGCCACCATGCCTGGCCAATTGTTAAATCTAATAGGCATTTTCAGACTTATCACATGTTTTTCAAAATTAAATGGGATATATGGACCCCTTAAAAGGAAAAAAAAATTATTTTAAGAAAGTCAAACTTAGTGATACACCATTTTTTTTTATATTCAACAAAATTAGTTTTACTGACTATAAACAAGGAAGGGCAATTCAGAGGAAACGTGCAGTGCCTTTCACTAAGCAGCTTTAAAACTTGAGATGCTACCAGAGCAGCCACTCACCGCAGCCCCTGCTGGGGTGTGAATGTGCACAACGCACTTCACGTCCGGGCGTGCAGCATAAATTGCAGAGTGTAAGGTGAAGCCGGCTTGATTTACTCCCAGATTAGTGCTTCCACGATCTACTATATCTCCTTGTAGATTGATCTTAACCTGAAAATAAAAAAATAAAAATTTAAAATACCAAGAGGACTTCATTGTTCTTTTTTTTTTTTTGATAGGGTCTGGCTCTGTCGCCCAGGCTGGAGCGCAGTGGTGCGACCTCGGCTCACTGCAACCTCCAGCTCCCAGGTTCAAACAATCCTCCCATCTCAGCCTCCCAGGTGGCCGGGACTACAGGCGCACACCACCACGCCCAGCTAATTTTTGTATTTTTTTGTAGAGTTGGGGTATCGCCATGTTGGCCAGGCTGGTCTCGAACTTAAGTACTGGAATTACAGGTGTGAGCCACCGCACCCCAGCCCAAGAGGACTTCAAATTACCCTAACTAGAAACTATTCAAACTCAAGCTTAGAATACTTGTAACTTCTCTCAAAGGTTTTTCTCTAACCGAACACATCACATAAAACATAGGCTCTTTCTTGTTTCTTGGGTTTTATATATTTAGCTGATCTAAAGATGTTGAATGACCTAACATGACCTGCACATTCAAGCTGCCAAAGAGAAGGACATTCTTACCAAGCTGGATGCAGTCACTTCACTGTAAAGAAGCCCAAAAGGGACAATGAGGAAGTGTTCCTGCTCGGAGTTCACTCTGGTCTGTGGGGAAAATGACTGAATTAGCTCAAAGATCCAAGTGAAATTATTTGCATCTCTTTCAGGCTACAAACTCACGGGTTTGTTCAGAACACTGAGTGAGCTGTGCAGGGAAGCGTCCATGCACAGTGCCTGTCACGAAGCCAAGGGGTACTGGAAGCTTTCCATTATTCTATTGTACCAATTTATCACGTATATAAAGTGCTTCTTGCTCACGTTCATGATAACTGACTTTATAGAGGGAAAAAACAGTTCCACACTAGCCTTCTGACAGGCCAATAAATTACTGCTGGGTTACTCTATTGCACTTTCTGGCGGCTACTAGTGTCAAAGGCAAAAAGGTGTCACTCCTCAGGGATATAATAATGAAAACCAAAACTTACATGTGTTTTTTTTTTTTTTTTTTTTTGAGACAGGGTCTCACTCTGTTGCCCAGGCTGGAGTGCAGTGGCGTGATCATGGCTCACTGAAACTTCTGCCTCCCAGGCTCAAGTGATCCTCCCACCTCAGCCTCCCGAGTAGCTGGGACTACAAGCGCACAACACCATGACCAGCTAATTTTTGTATTTTGTATAGAGACAGGGTTTCGCCATGCTGGCCAGGCTGGTCTCAAAAACTCCTGGGCTCAACTGATCCGCCTTCCTTGGCCTCTCAAAGTGCGGGGATTACAGGCAGGAGCCACTGTGCCTGGCCAAAACTTACTTTTAAAAAGTCAAACAGAATGTCCTTTTTTTTTTCCCTTCCTGCAGTAGGCATTGACAAAATGAATTTTTAAAAATACTTAACACCTAGGCTGGGGACTGTGGCTCAAGCCTGTAATCCCAGCACTTTGGGAGGCGAAGACGGGTGGATCACTTGAGGCAAGGAGTTTGGGACCAGCCTGGTCCACATGGCAAAACCCCGTCTCTACTGAAAAAAAAAAAAAATAGACAACTTAGCCGCGTGTGGTGGCGGGCGCCTGTAGTCCCAGACACTCAGGTGGCTGAGGCACGAGAATCACTTGGAACCCAGGAGGCAGAGGCTGCAGTGAGTCATGATCGTGCCACTGCACTCTAGTCTGGGTGACAGACAAGACCCTGTCTCAAAAAAATAAATTAAATAAATAAAAAATAAAAAAATAATTAAAACCAACCTGTATCCTTACTACTTGATCCGTTTTTTGTGTGTTTGTTTGTTTGTTTTGTTTTTGAGATGGGGTCTCACTCTGTTACCCAGGCTGTAATGCAGTGGCGCAATCATGCTCACTGCAGCCTCAACCTCCTGGCTCAAGCAATCCACACATCTCAGCCTCCTGAGTAGCTGGGACTACAGGCACAAGTCATTAAGCCTGGCTATTTTTTTATTATTTATTTTGGTAGAGATGGGGTCTCACTAAGTTGCCCAGGCTGGTCTTGAACTCCTGAGCTCAAGCAATCCTCCCACCTCAGCATCTCAAAATGCTAGGCTTACAGGTGTGAGCCACTGTGCCCAGCATAATCCGTTTCTTAAGTCTCTACAACACCACATCCTCATTGCCTTCGTTGGTTTGCCTCTTCCACAGTATGTTTTTCTCTCCACAGTAATTAATTCAATGCAGATTTGGTTTACACTATGCATCAAGCATATGCTAGACACTAGGAATACAGCAGTAAAAAAGAAGAGACCTGCCCTCAAAAATATTCAATCTAGTTTTTCTAATGATTTCGGTATAGGCTCAAAAGGCTTCCTAAAGATTAAGTTCAAATACATTTACTACTGGGTTAAGGAACCCAGAATCCTAACTAGGGTCGGATAGGTGGAGCTGAGTGTTTGTTGAAAAGGACTTAAGGTGTTTAGTCCAGCTTCCTAACCCACATAGTGATTTCTTCTGTAGTGGCCCAAACAGAAGCATACCCAGGGTCTGCTTGTTTTAGTTTCAGTGATGAGGATGCTTACCCCAGCCTCCCTCATTTATTCATTCAGGAAAGAAATGATCACCTACTCGCTGAGAGCCCACCATGTCATGGGCGCTGAAGCACTGTGATGAACAGATGCTGGAGATACTTAAGGATTAAAACGTTCTTTCTAGCACTGAGAAGAAATCTGTTTTCCTGTTTGTCACCACTGCCTCTAGTATATAACACAGAACAAATTCTAACCTCCTTCTACAATTTAATTTTCAGACATCTAAATCTATCCTGTGTCCCCTTATATGATCTGTAGGCTAAACTCACCTGATTGTCTCTGTAGAACATAACAGGGTTAAGAGCACAAAATCCAAAGTCAGATACGACTTAAGTTCAAATCCTAGCTCTGCCAAGAAGTGGCTATGGTGTTCTGGGCACCCTGAGCTCCTGTTTTCCTCATGACTAAGTGGGGATGGAAGAGCCTGTGTCTACAATAAAGCTCGCAATAAACGGCATCTACCCATTATTACCATCATTAGTGGTAGTGGGAGCAGCAACACTAAATCATTGCTAGGGGTCATTTACATGGATAGTGAACTACAACATCTAGTCTCTATAAATCCCTATGACCCACTTCTTTGCAATGCTGAGTCAGCCTTGCTTTCTATTTCCTAAAGTCAGCTCCTTTATCTTTTTTTTTTTTTCTTTTTTTGAGACAAAGCTCACTCTGTCACCCAGGCTGGAGTGCAGGGGCACGATCTCAGCTCACTGTAACCTTTGCCTCCCGGGTTCAAGCGATTCTCCTGCCTCAGCCTCTGAGTAGCTGGGATTACAGGCACACCATGCCCAGCTAATTTCTGTATTTTTAGTCGAGACGGGGTTTCACCACGTCAGCCAGGCTGGTCTCAAACTCCTGGCCTCAAGTGATGCACCCACTTTTTCTGGCCTCCAAAAATGCTGGGATTACAGGCGTGAGCCACCGTGCCCAGCCTCCTTTATCTTAAAAAGCATGCTGACCTTTTTTTTTTTTTTTTTTTTTTTAATAGAGACAGGGTTTCACTATGTTGCCCAAGCTGGTCCCAAACTTTTGAGCTCAAGTGATCCTCCTGCCTTGGCCTCCGAAAGTGTTGGGATTACAGGCGGAAGTCACTGCATCCAGCCCATGCTGACCTGTTAAACTAGTTAACACAAAAGTAAGCAGTTGTCTAATTGCTAAGCTCAGTCAAAACGAAACATAAAACAAGGGATCTGTGTATATGCTGGTTGGAATGAAGAAAATTAAGGATGAAAATAAGAAAAGATTAAGTTTCAGATTTTTTTTGTTTCGCTTCTTTTAAAAGCCTTTATTTTAAAAACACACATACAAGGGTATTAAGAAGATATAAGACAATGTAAGTATAATAATAAATCAAACATCCATGTATCTATCAATTAGCTTAAGAAATACAATAATTCCAGTGGCCGGGCATGGTGGCTCATGCCTGTAATCCCAGCACTTTGGGAGGGCGAGAAAGGTGGATCACAAGGTCAGGAGATGGAGACCATACTGGCTAAAATGGTGAAACCCCGTCTCTACTAAAAATACAAAAAAAATTAGCCGGGTGTGGTGGCGGGCAACTGTACCCCTAGGTACTCAGGAGGTTGAGGCAGGAGAATGGCGTGAACCTGGGAGGCAGAGCTTGCAGTGAGCGGAGATCGTGCCACTCCACTCCAGCCTGGGTGACAGAGCAAGACTCCGTCTCAAAAAAAAAAAAAAAAAAAGAAAGAAAGAAATATAATAATTCTAGTATCTCTGAAGCTGTTTCTCTTCCCTCATATCCCAAAAGTAACCACTATTCAGAATTATATATTAAGTATTTCCTTTTTTCTTTACAGTCTTCCCGGTCATCCCTAAGCAATTTATTGTTTAATTTTTACCTGCTTATGAACTTTACATAATTGAAATCATACTGTATGTTTTTCAGTGACTTTTTTCTCAACATTATTTTTGTGATTCCTCCAGATTATGACCAACATGACTATAATTTATTTATTTTCACTGCTGTATAGTATCCACTCGATGAATACACTACGATTTATCAATCTATTCTTCCATAAGTGGATGTGGTTTCAGTCTTTGCTATTAAAAACTATGCTGCCATAAACATTCTTGTACCAGTCTCCTACTGTACACATTCAAGTTTCTCTAGCATAATAAACTAGGAGGTAACACCAAGTTATTTTCCAAAGAGCCTAATTAAAGATACATTCCTCCAGTAGTAAGTACATGACAGTTCTGTGCTTCTACAGCCATCTTTTTTAAAAGTTAAAATCTGATGTCTGGGACCAGGCACGGTGGCTGACGCCTGTAATCCCAGCACTTTGGGGGGCCGAGGCAGGCAGATCACAAGATCAGGAGTTCGAGACCAGCCTGGCCAATATGGTGAAACCCCGCCTCTACTAAAAATACAGAAATTGGCTGGGCATGGTGGCACGCGCCAGTAGCCCCAGCTACTCAGGAGGCTGAGGCAGGAGAATTGCCTGAACCTGGAAGGTAGAGGCTGCAGTGAGCAGAGATCGTGCCACTGACTCTAGCCTGGGTGACAGGATGAGACTCTGTCTCAAAAAAAAAAAAAAAAAATCTGATGTCTATAAAATGACATTTCATTGTGGTATGAATTTATAATTTCCTGGGGACTAAATGATTTCAGTAACTTTTCATATTTTTATAAGGCATTCTTATCTCCCCTTCTGTGAAATTCCTTTCTTGCCTTTTGTCCATTTTATACTGGTTTGTCTTTTTCTTACTGACAGTTATCTATTCCAGATATTATTTCTTTTTTTTTTTTTGAGACGGAGTCTCACTCTGTCACCCAGGCTGGAGTGCAGGGGCACAATTTCAGCTCACTGCAACCTTCACCTCCCAAGTTCAAATGATTCCTGTCTCAGCCTCCCAGTAGCTGGGAATACAGGTGCGCACTACCACGCCTGGCTAATTTTGCATTTTTAGCAGAGACGGAGTTTCACATGTTGGCCACACTGGTCTCAAACTCCTGGCCTCAAGTGATGTGCCCACCTTGGTCTCCCAAAGTGCAGAGATTACAGGCGTGAGCCACCGCAGCCAGCCCCAGATATTAATTTCTGTTGGCTACATGTCGGACAAAGCTTCCAGGTTACGGCTTTTATTATTACTGTCTTAATGGTGTCTTTTATCTTTTTTTGAGACAGGGTCTCACTCTGCCCCCCAGGCTGGAGTGCAGTGGCACAATCTCAGCTCACTGCAACCTCTGACTCTAGGGTTCAAGCAATTCTCCTGTCTCAGCTTCCCCAGCAGCTGGGACTACGGCACACCACCATGCCTGGCTAATTTTTTTGTATTTTTTGGTAGAGATGGGTTTCCATCATGTTGGCCAGGCTGGTCTCGAACTCCTGACGTCAGGTGATCCACCCACCTCAGCTTCCCAAAATGCTGGGATTACAGGCGTGAGCTACCATGCCTGGCCTATGGTATCTTTTAATAAGGAAAAATTTTGTTTACTTTAAATGTAGACAAATTTATCCATCTTTTATGATAAGTGATTTTTGTGTCATAAGACATCTTTCCTTAGGCCAGAGGTTCAAGGCCAGTGATTTTCACCTATATTAGTCCTAAAATTGTTAAAGTATTACGTTTCACATTTAATCTTTAATTCACTGGGATTGCTCTGTGATTATGTATAGTATAGAAGTCTCATATAATTATTTCCACTTGTGACTTTTCTACTCAAGCATCCCAGCAGCCATCATTGCCAAGTCCGTCCCCCACCCCACTGAGCTGCAATGCCGACTATGGCATGTCTGTTTCAATGCATGCAATTTGGCCCTGCTGATCCCTCTGAATCTTCTTTGCCCAAAGGACACTATTAATTACCACCACTTTATATTAAGTTTGACATCTGGTAGGAAAAATCTCCTTGCCTAGCTGTTCTTCAGGAGTGTCTTAGCTATTCTTGGCCTTCCGCTCTTCCATCTAAATTTTAGAAGCATGCTGTCAGGTTCCACATTTAAAAAGTATTACACAACCGTTTTTGTCAGTCATTTCTCTTTTGTCTCTCTCTCTCCATATATATGTACATATTTCATATAGCTGTAAACAGTATACATTTCATATTTTCTCATTTCTGATAACTTTCATTTTTCATGTTTCACTTGTTCTGCATGATCTTTGTAATTGTTTTTCATAGTATACAACATTTTCTCAAATTGATATTGAATAACTGAGCCATTTCCTATCTACTGCTGAATACTTAAGGACTCTTAAAATTTTTCATTATTGGCTGGGTGCAGTGGCTCACGCCTTTAACCCTAGCACTTTGGGAGGCTGAGATGGGCGGATCACTTGAGGTCAGGAGTTCAAAACCAGCCTGGCCAACATGTTGAAACCCCATCTCTACTAAAAATACAAAAAAATTAGCTGGGTGTGGTGGCAGGTGCCTGTAATCCCTGCTACCTGGGAGGTTGAGGCAGCAGAATTGCCTGAACTCGGGAGGTAGAGGTTGCAGTGAGCCGAGATCATGCCACTGCTCTCCAGCCTGGGCCACAGAGCGAGACTCTGCCTAAAATAATAATAATAATAATTATTATTATTATTATTATTATTATTATTATTATTTCATTATTACAAATAATGCTGAGCCGGGCACAGTGGCTCACACCTGTAATCCCAGCACTTTGGGAGGCCGAGGCAGGCGGATCACTTGAGGCCAGGAGTTTGAGACCAGCCTGGCCAACATGGTGAAACCCCATCTCTACTAAAAATACTAAAATCAGCCAGTGGCATGGTGGTGCACACCTGCGCATGGTGGCACATGCCTGTTCCAGCTACTTGGGAGGCTGAGGCAGGAGGATCACTTGAACCGAGGCAGTAGAGGTTGCAGTGAGCTGAGATTCCACCACTGCACTCCAGCCTGGGTGACAGAGTGAGACCCTGTCTCAAAAATAATAATAATGCTGTAATCAATATAATAATGTTTCCTTCTTTTACTTATTTTAAGATTTATTTCCAACTGTAAGCTTAACTAACAGATCTATTAATACATATTTTAATTTTAAAGGCTTAAAACATTCAATTCTCTGAATCTAAAGCAAAAAGGAGAAAGTGCAAAATTACAAACATCAAGTAAAAATAGAGAAGGACATTTTGAAGTCAGTTTCCTCTGCAGTGGTCCCTCCCCGTCAGACCAGCACTGCTCTCCCTGTGTCTCTTCCCACACATGTACTGCCCCTTCTCTGTGTATGAAGAATGAGACTCTCCTGTTGCAGACCAATGCAGTACCCAATTCAGTACCTCCAGAGGAGACCACTATCACGTCCCTGAAGCACAGGGCACTGGTCACAAAGGTGGGTCCAGACCATCACCTCAGAAGCTTAGCATTCTCTGGAATCCAGAATGGAGTTGAACAAGCACCTGCCAGGTTCTGCAGGTGTGAAGCCTTGACAGCGTTCCACTGACATAAGGATGGGCAGGCCAAGCCATCAGCTAAGTGCCACCGAGAGAGGAAGCCCAGTCCACTGGGCTAACTGGGCCACCCTGTCTTGTCCCCCTCCCCCCAGCCCCCACAAACACTTCTCCAAATCCAATGCAATCTTAAAGATCTATTTCAGACAATCATCTCCAATCTTCTAACACCTGTTAGCAATTTTAAATCCCTTTAGCAGAAAATCCCTATGACCCTCTTTCAAAGAAAGGGCAGAATGACCTGCTGTCACTTTTTGTTGATACTGTTAGTATTTGCTTTTCTGTTAAGCGTCTGTACCATACCTAGATTGTAAATAAGAAAGGGATGCCATAATAGTAAAACAAAATAAACCAAAACCTTTCTTCCTTAAAGATTCTCTAGTTCTAGTTTATAAGACATAGGAAACATTTTAGGTAACTTGCATTTCTTTTTACTCAATATTAAGCCCCATGGAGATAATTTACGGAAGAGAAAACACTTTTTCACTTTTGCCAATTCTTAAACAATTAAAGGAGGAGAAAACAAGCAATTTAACCAATTCAAACTTATTTAATCAGCATTCAAAATAGGACTAGGCAAACAGCATTTTAAAACCTGCAAAGAACGTGAAGCTGTTATTACAGCTAGGGATTACATTTCCGATCACAGCTGTAACATTTTCATGGCACTAATCTTCAGGCAACCATTTAGCACTAAATCTCCACCAGAGCATTCTGTCAAGTATAATTAGATGACAGAGGCCAGCAATTTCCCTGCAGGCACCAGGAAGGGAGCTGGCATTTGTGCTAGGCTAACAGGACCCACGAATCAAATGTCAAAACGTCCCAGCGAGCTCTTGTTCACAACTTTACTGAGGTAATTTCAGTTCAGCCGGGGGTTTCATTCAGTCTTTCACCTAAGTTTACTGCATGCCTACTCTGTGCCATGGGTCCCAGGGCCACAGCAGGGACCACAACCGAGGCTCTCCCTATGGAATTTATATTCCTGTGGGCAGAGAGGGACAGCAACAGCTAAACATACAGAATGGATGGGGGTAACTGCTACAGGGGAATAAAGCAGCGGTGACATTCTACACAGAGTGAGTGTGCTGCACACAAGAGCATGACATGGTAAGGCTTGCATTTTGAAAAGTTCATTTAAGTGGAAACAAGAACAGATGGATAGAAGGCAACTCAGTCTCTCTGGCAGAGACCAATATCAAGTCCCAGAGGCACAACACACTAATCACAAGGTGAGCTCCAGACTGTCACCTCAGGAGGCTTAGCATTCCTCTGAGTCCAGAATGGAGCTTAACGAAGCACCGCTGGTTATGAGTCCAGGTGTAGAAAAACCTATGTGTGTGTGAGTACGGAGGAAACATTGCAGCAATCTGAACAGCGCACACACTGCCTGCCTCAAGAGAGACGGAAGTATTGGTGGAATTATGACTTTTTCTTTAGACATCTGCATAAGGTACACTTGATACAAAAAGCAGGCACTGTATTAACAATTTAAAATATCTTTTAAAAGAAATTACATGAAAAAAACAGAAGACTGGAACAAGTTTTAAAACCAAAGGAAGGAAGCAGTTCAAAGGAAGAAGCTATCTCTACAAAAGAGTGAAGGAACAGAAGAACCCTGGCAATGCACCGTAAATCTAAGACGGCAGGTAGGGGCCGGGCAGGGTGGCTCATGCCTGTAATCCCAGCACCTTGGGAGGCCGAGGCAGGCGGATCACAAGGTCAGGAAATCGAGACCATCCTGGCTAACACGGTGAAACCCCGTCTCTACTAAAAACACAAAAAATTAGCCGGGCGTGGTGGTGGGCGCCTGTAGTCCCAGCTACTCGGGAGGCTGAGGCAGGAGAATGGTGTGAACCCTGGAGGCGGAGCTTGCGGTGAGCCGAGATTGGGCCACTGCACTCCAGCCTGGGCGACAGAGAGAGACTCCGTCTCAAAAAAAAGAAGGCAGGGAGGGTGGAATTCCAAGCCAGGGGAGCAAAGTCTGGCCACAGGCAGAAGGCAAGACATTATAACAGGTGGTCAAGAGTACAGAATGGCTACAAATGTCAGTAAGGGTACCCATTTTTTCTGTGACATGATGAGGTCATTTGGTGGAAGAAGGAGGTCAGGAGTCTCAAAGATAGTAGAGAGGGCTTAAATATCAGTAAGGTTGTAAGAGAGATGAGTTATGGTTGCTAGGCTAAGTCATGGGTCCATTTGAGATTTGGGTTGTGAATCTATGGAGAAAGGCAATGGGCTCTGGTGGGAGGACTTCCACAGCAGGATTTGGCTACTCAGAAGCTGGGAGGGATAGTACAGGATTGGCAGAGTATTGCTGAAATGAGGGACCATGAAATACAAGATGGACAAAATAGGGAGTGAAGAATAGGCTAATGGATTGGGATGAAGAAGTGACTGTCCACAAGGGAAGGACTCATGTTGTCCACTGATACAACCACAGTTAGAAAAGCACTTGGTCCAGAGAAAGCAGATACCCAGAATGAAGGAAAAGAGATCCTAATAATGTTGAAAAATAGTTAAAACTGTAGTAGCTGAAGAAATAAGTTTGAGAGATGGAAGGCTTTGGTCAGACTAAGAAAATAAAACATCATCATTCTTAGGTTTTTAAGCATAAAAATAATTTTAGAAACTGTGTATAATCTGGTAAACACTTAGTTGTTTTATTAGGTTAGCACACAAGAAAGAAATTTTCAAGAACTGCTGTTCCTGTAACTTTTAACCCAAACTGGCTGATTCTCAGGTTATTAGACTCTGTAGTCAGGAATCAGAAGAGGTATTCCAAGACTTACTGAAGCTGAGCCTGCTTCCCTCTTCTCCTAAATGGAAAGAGGTGGTGCCAGACACAAAATATTTCATTTATCTTTCAGTTACTAGCCCATTTAATACTCACCGTGATATGATTGTAGATAAGCTGAGACCACCCAAAGAGATCTGCTAGTCTATAAAATGCTGCCAATTTACACCGTAATAACTTCTCTCCTTTGTCATATGCAATCGAATCAGATCCTCTAAGATCGTTCACAGGAGTCACCATACCAAGACCTGAAATAAAGAAAAACAGAACTCAGCCAGGTGTGGTGGTATACGCCTGTAGTCCTAGTTACTCAGAAGGCTAAGGCAGGAGGATCACTTGAAGCCATGAGTTTGAGGCTGTAGTGCTTATGATCGCAGCTGTGAATAGCCAAGGCAACAGAGCGAGACTTACCAAAAAGCCTCAAATATTAACATTTCTTATCAAATGTAAATCAAATACTAATGGTTCTGAGATACTTATCTTCCACATTAGGCAATAAAGTCTGGAAAACTTCAAAGACAATTTCATAAGGACTGTTTTCCAGTACTAACACAATTAAGTTAGCACTCAATAACAAAAAGATAGCCAAATTTGTGGGGTGCAGTAAATCATGCTTAAAAAGAAATTTACAGCATTAAACGGAGAAGAAAAGTGTTTTTAAGGCTTTCTGATTAAAGCAAAAGTTGAATCTTCGAGAAGATTAAAAATAAAATACAAATAATAAAATAAGATAAACCTCTAGCCAGACTTAACAAAAGAAAGGAGATAGAAATAACCAATATGGGCTGGGCGCGGTTGCTCACGCCTGTAATCCCAGCACTTTGGGAGGCCGAGGCGGGAGGATCACAAGGTCAGGAGATCGAGACCATCCTGGCTAACAAGGTGAAACGCTGTCTATACTAAAAATACAAAAAATTAGCCAGACGTGGTGGCGGGCGCCTGTAGTCCCAGCTACTTGGGAGGCTGAGGCAGGAGAATGGCATGAACCCGGGAGGCAGAGCTTACAGTGAGCCAAGATCGCGCCACTGCACTCCAGCCTGGGCGACACAGCAAGACTCCGTCTCCAAAAAAAAAAAAAGAAAAGAAAAAGAAAAGGAAAAAGAAAAAAAAGAAAAGAGAAAAATTAGCCAGGCGTGGAGGATCCCTTAAGCCCAGGAGTTCAAGGTTGTAGTGAGCTGTGATCATGCCACTGTACTCCAGCATGGGTGAAAGAGCAAGACCTTATCTCTAAATAAATAAATACACAAAACAAACAAACAAAAAACAATAAACATAATTCACCATAACAAACTAAAGAAGAAAGACTAAGGGATCATTTTAACAGAGAGAAAAGAAGCATTTCACAAAATTCAACATCCATTCAGAAGGAAAGTTCTCAACAAATCCGGATAATAACTGCAAGGATGTGAAACACACTGACTATGTTTAAACCATAAATTCAAATAATACTAAAAAAAAAACAAAAAAAAAAACTAATTGTTCATCACTGAAGGATGATTGGAAACCAATTTATTATTTTGGAAAGGGACCCTGCCTTTCCTACACAAACTGTACCACCAGGTAACCAAAAGAACTGAAGGGAAGTTTCTCCTGACAGAACATTCTTACTAATTAATACAGAAGAAATGGGCCAGGTGTGGTGGCTCATGTCCGTAATCCCAGCACTTAGGGAGGCTGAGGCGACTGGATTACTTTCGGTCAGGAGTTTGAGACCAGCATGGCCAACATGGCGAAACCCGTCTCTACTAAAAATACAAAAATTAGCCAAGTGTGGTGGTGTGTGCCTGTAATCTTAGCTACTCGGGAGGCTGAGGCAGGAGAACAGCTTGAACCTGGGAGGTGGTAGTCTGCAGGGAGCTGAGATCACGCCACTGCACTCCAGCCTGGGAGACAGAGCAAGACACCGTCTCAAAAACAACAACAACAACAACAACAAAAAACGGAATCCACATGAAAACTTTCCTGGTGGTGGCCATGTGATTTCAGGATGGAGGTTTGAGTTATGGATTAAATGTGATTCTTAATATTCTGTAGACATTAATTACAATATATATCAGATCTGGTGAATACTATTCAACTTCTAAGAATACCACAGAGCAGACAGGTAAACAGCAAATCTCAGCAGATCTAACAGAAACCAGTACCTTATTTCAGGCAATCAGATTTGACTATCCAACCAGACCCTTCAGAGACTAATCCAAGGTACAATATGCAGTGGCTCAGATTAGTTGATACTTTGTCATGTTAACATTTACAAACTCAATTGCCATGGCAAAGCTCCATTCTTGCACAGCTGACCATTCTTTGCTCACATTCACCCATCCAGTACTTTTCCTCTGGCTTTTCTTTTAGAATTTCTCTTTCTCACTAGTTGGGACACAGCAGTGAAGAATGCTAGGTAAGAAATGCTGGCCAGGCAAAACTGATGTGCTACTCCACAGCATTATTTCTGATTAGTTTATTTTAATCTACGTAGGGGCTGGTAAGACACATAAAAAGTCATCTGCCTCGGAAAAAGTCTCACTGGCTAAGAAAAGAGGAGTCTGCAACATTCAAGACAATTTCAGAATTCCAGCCTATCTTTTACTATGACTAACGAAAACACATTAATTTTCAAAATACTCAACTCTGTTATGTTACACAGTTATATGCCCATTTATTTCACATGAGCAATCTTCAGGAAATTTTACCTGAAAACTACAGAACATATATTAAAAATCAGGAACTACTCACTCATGTTTAAGGCAGCCATTCCTCCTTGCGGAGCTGCTGGGTAGACATTTGGTACATTCGTGGTCATAAAATCTGCAATCTGCTGTAATGCCAATAGGCCTGTGGGGTTCTTCCCCTTCTTAAATTGCTCCTGTATCATTGATTCCAATTCTTCACAGAAAGCCTAATAAAAAATATTAAAACACTGAGATACCATTTATTTTCTGTTCCTTGGGCAGGGGGTCAGGAGTAGCTATCACATAAACCAATTTTTTGTTTTCATCCAGTGCTGGAAAGGCAAACGGATATTCTCACACATTACTGCTGAGAATATAAACTGGTACATTCTTTTCTAGAAAGTAATTTAATACAATAAAAGCTTAAAACTCTGAACAGGAATTCTACTCTTAGGAATCTATTTTAAGGAAACATTCAAAGAAGTGCTCAAAGACTGATTCATTTGGATGTTCATTCCAGCATTATTGATAAAAGGGAAAAACATCCTACATTTCAATCACCAGAGGATTGATCAAATACACTGGGAATTCTACGCATGCATTCAACATGAAAAGCTAAAAAAACTTAAATGGCATAAAACCGCTCTTGATATATGTTTGAGTGACAATGTTATCAAGCAGTATAACCAGTCCTTATTACAGCAAATACATACCTAAACATAGAAAAAGATTAAAAGTAAATACATTGGCTGGGCGCAGTGGCTCATGCCTGGAATCCCAGCACTTTGGGAGGCCAAGGAGGGCGGATCACGAGGTCAGGAGATCGAGACCATCCTGGCTAACACGGTGAAACCCCGTCTCTACTAAAAATACAAAAAAATTAGCCAGGTGTGGTGGCGGGCGCCTGTAGTCCCAGCTACTCGGGAGGCTGCGGCAGGAGAATGGCGTGAACCCGGGAGGCGGAGCTTGCAGTGAGCTGAGATCCCGCCACTACACTCCAGCCTGGGAGACAGAGCAAAACTCCATCTCAAAAAAAAAAAAAAAAGAAAGAAATATCTTGTCAAACAATTATAAATTATATCCAATATGAAAATGTAAGTTCACTGGATGTTAATCCACATCAAATTTACTTCTAGTTTGTCACTGCTTGAGCTGAAAACATATTGCAGGAAACTGCCAAGGGACAGTCTAAGAGTACCTATCACTTGGGGGAAGCACACAACAAATACAGGTATTGCTGTTAACTAAGGGTAGAACAGAACGTCTGTCAAGAGCCCTCTGAGGACCCCCTATTTACCAACTATGGCAAATAATGTCGCAGATCATATTTTGTGGTCATCCATGAGGAAGGGAAAAGCTGAGAGGTACTCTGACTGCAAACAAGAAATAAACAAAGGAAAAAAACAAAACATGGCGATTATTTAGCCATCTTTGTTATCAAAGCACAATGCAATGAGAGAGAAAGGGAGATATGTGCAAATAAAGACAGGCCGGGCGCAGTGGCTTCCACCTGTAACTCCCAGCACTTTGGGAGGCCAAGGGAGGCGGATCACTTGAGGTCAGGAGTTCGAGACCAGCCTGGCCAACATGGTGAAACCTCGTCTCTACTAAAAATAAAATTAAGTTAGCCGGGCATGGAAGCTCGTGCCTGTAATCCTAGCTACTTGGGAGGCTGAGGCAGGAGAATCACTTGAACCCAGGAGGAGGAGGTTGCGGCGAGCTGGGTATGGTGGTGCACGCTTGTAATCCCAGCTACTCAGGAGGCTGAGGCAGGAGAATCATTTGAACTTGGGAGATGGAGGCTACAGTGAGCCAAGATCACGCCACTGCACTCCAGCCTGGGCGACAGAGAGAGACTCCATCTCAAAAACAAAAGATGGATAGTAAGAGATACAGATGGCATCTCCTGAACATCACAGACAGTGCTGGTCACAGGAGAAGCAAAAGCTAAATTAAAGAAGCTCCTTGCCTTCAGGATCCCTCAGTCTGAAAATTCAAAAGATCTATTTCAATGGTTTTCAAATCCACATAAAGATCTACGGAAAGCTCAATTCGACACACACTACTAAGTACCAGGTGCTGTTTTAGGCACTAAAGATATACATACTGATAAATAATATGGTCCTTGCCATCCAGAAACTTGAAGCTTGGTAAGGAAGACACAAAAAGAAGAAAACCACAGCACAGGAGCCCTATGCATAAACAGCATTTCAGACGACCTGTACGTGCAGAAAGGACATGTGGCACAGAGCTGAGCTTAGTCCTGAGTGAGGGCCTGGAGCCACCAATCTGGATCTTAATGTCTGGCTCCAGCCAGCTGCCACTAGCCTAAGGACCTTGTGTGTGCTACTTTGATCATAACTCTTTCTGGTTCAACATCCATACCCTCAGTTTGGGACCCTCCATACCTCTCAGCTTTCGGACCTCCTCTCCTCCAAAGACCCTGTCATCCAACCCACCTCAGGCTCCCACGACCATGGTCAGCACTACACCTGCTCATTCCTAGTAACCATGGCCCTCTTCAATCCCAAAGCCAAGTATGTGCCCTGCAACCACCCCCTCCTAGCATCCAGCTCACACTTTCTTCCATCCATTCATCACCCTAACACCTTCTCACCTTGGCTCACCTCCCCTGTTCTGAACTCCCTCACTGGCTTAGATCCATTGTAATGATTACATTGTAATCACTTTCTTGCTAACATCTCCAACTCTACTAAACCATCTGGCAAAACCTCAAGCCCCAGGCTGGAGTGCAGTGGTGCAATCATAGCTCACTGCAGCCTCAAACTCCTAGGCTCAAGTGATCCTCCTATCTCAGCCTCCCAAAGCACTGGGACTACAGGTATGAGCTACCACGCCCAGCCTTGATGCTTACTGTGTTCTAAACAACCTGTGGGCGGGAACTTTACCCTCTTATCTCTGCATCCCCAGTGGCTAGAACAATGCCTGGCACACACTAGGTGCTATGAGTTTCTTAACTATCCCAAGTCATTTTTACTTAGCTTCTTGTTGTTTTTATGTAAGAAAACTGCTCAAGCCAAAAGTCTTGGTGTTATCCTGATTCTTTTTTTCCCTTTCACTTCTTCCACCCCATCCATCAGCAAGTCCTACTCATACTACCTTCAAAATGAAAGCCATACAAATCTACCTCTTCCTACCTCTACTACGCCACCTTGGCCCAAGCAGCCATGATCTCTCATTTGGACAACAGCTTTTTCTCTTGCCCCAGCCAATTCTCTCTCTAAACCAAACCCAGAATAATTTTCTTTAAAATACTGTTTGTCCTTTCCCTGTCTGCAGCCCTCCAATGACTCTGCCACACACACACAATGCAATGGAAACTCTCAATCTCAGCATACACAGCCTTCCAGGATCTGCTCCCTTCTCTCTCTCCAACCTCACTGCACCTCACTCTGCCACTCCCAGGCCGAACTACACTGGCTGCCTTCTGCCTCTGTGGGCTCATCAAGCCCATCCCTATCCTAGGAATTTCATGTTAGCTGGTTCCTCAGCTGGGAACATGCCTCTTTTTTTTTTTTTTTTTTTTTGGAGACAGGGTCTCACTCAGTCACCCAGGCTGGAGTGCACTGGCACGATCACAACTCACTGCAGCCTCAGCTTGAGTGATCCTCCCACCTCAGCCTCTTGAGTAGCTGGGATTGCAGGGGCACGCCACCACGCCCAGCAAATTTTTATATTTTTTGTAGAGATGGGGTTTCACCAGGCTGGTCTCGAATTCCTGGGCTCAAGTGATCCACTGCCTTGGCCTCCCAAAGTGCTGGGATTACAGGCATGGGCCACCATGCCCAGCCAAGCACCCATACCCGGCCCCCTCTTGATTCTTGAAAGACTGGCTCCTTCCTGTCATTGAGTTCAGATTAAACCTTCCCTCCCGAGAACGGCCTTTCTGACCGCAGTCACACTTAATCTAATCATCCTACTGCTTTCTGCATTGCCCTCCTGCTTGTTCTTTATTGTTTATTTCTTTCAACTAGAACGTAAAGTCCGAGACTTGATCTGAGTAGTTATACAAGCTACATTTATGTCAAAATTCACCAAGCTATATACTTAAGATTTGTGTACTTTATGTAAGTTATACCTCAGTAACAACAACTAAACAAAATCTACTAAAGGCCTTGTATGTCTAGTTTACTGCTAAATGCCCAGTTCCTCAAACAGCACATAAGAGACAATCAACATTTTTTTTTTTAAGAAAATCAATAAACTTCTGACAAATGACACTCCCCTGGTATGAAGGGGCACAGTAAGAACAAATCAGAAGAAGAAGGGACAAAAAAGGATGAAGCACACACAAAGGCGGCAGCACCAACATGAGAAAACTACGCAGATACAACGACCTGACTAAAGGTGCAATCTGGAAAACATTCAGTTGGGCCTGACTGTGGCTCAAAATGCTGACTCTAACTAAAGGTATCAATCAATTAGCAGGTACTGTTAAGGCCGACTATACACCCAGGACTGAGCTAGGGTTTTTTTGTTTTGTTTTGTTTTTGAGACAGAGTCTCGCTCTGTTGCCCAGGCTGGAGTGCAGTGGCACAATCTCCGCTCACTGCAACCTCCGCCTCCCGGTTTCAAGCGATTCTCCTGCCTTAGCCGCCCAAGTAGCTGGGATTACAGGCATGCGCCACCATGCCCGGCTAATTTTTGTTTTTGTTTTGTTTTGGGTTTTTTTTGAGACGGAGTCTCACTCTGTCGCCCAGGCTGGAGTGCAGTGGTGCGATTTCGGCTCACTGCAAGCTCTGCCTCCCAGGTTCACGCCATTCTCCTGCCTCAGCCCACCGAGTTGTTGGGACTACAGGCGCCCGCCACTACGCCCGGCTAATTTTTTTTTTTTGTATTTTTAGTAGAGATGGGGTTTCACCGTGTTAGCCAGGATGGTCTCAATCTCCTGACCTCGTGATCCACCCATCTCGGCCTCCTAAAGTGCTGGGATTACAGGCGTGAGCCACCGTGCCTGGCCAATTTTTGTATTTTTAATGGAGACAGGGTTTCACCATGATGGCCAGCCTGGTCTCGAACTTCTGACCTCAAGTGATCCACCCACCTCGGCCTCCCAAAGTGCTGGGATTACAAGTGTGAGCCGACGCACCCAGCCTAAGCTAGGTATTTTTTAAATTGTAATTTAAAAATTGCCCCAATGTATAAATAACCTCTAGAAAAGTTACAAGAGTAAAAAGGAGAAATCAACACTTCCTATCCTTTACGACACTGAAGATTTTTTATTTACAATGTCTGATAACATGAACTAAACTGAATTCTTTCAACAACCATATACATATACTCAAGGCACTGATTTCCTGTGATAAGATCAATGAACTATGCCACTCATACAACAGGGCATAAGACCTGAAGTATTAGAAAAGGAAAGATGACATTTGGTCAGAGAAAAGACTTCTCTTCTCACAGGGCTCTGCAGAATCATGGACACCCTCTTCTTTTGCTCCATCATGTTGAAGTCCTGGCGAAGGTCTGGTGCCATGTTCCTCTCCCTCAAGTACTCTGGGTTGTTCTCATCTACCCGGTCGAAGTACCTCTCCTTGTGAGGGGCTGTGGTCGGGGGTGGTGAGGTCACCACCGCAGCACGAGAATCACCATTCATTGTACAATCTTTCTAGGTTCCTACAGAATGAAAATAAAAGAAATTATTGTTTTCAAATCAATGTCTAACAGTGTTTCATGATGAGCACATGAGCTTGGTAAACACAATCTTCAACAGGAGGATGTAATGACCAACTGACAGTGGAAACCATGACCTGCGAGGCTTCTTTGTGGCCTCAGAGGCACATGGCTGATCAACCACCTCCCACCCTCCCACTAACCAATGCTGTGTTTTGTCCTGGCCATTGTTCCAAAGAAGAGAACAAGAGAACAATCTAACAAAGCAATTAAGTCCTCTGACAAATCCAAAAAGAACTAAATATTAAACTTTTGACCACGTGATTCTTTACAGACATGATTTGTTCCACACAGACAAGATCTGCTAAGAACAGCACAGTTTATTCCAAAAGAAATTTGATTTCTGATTTTTTTTTTCCCCATAAGGTACCAGCAGTGGTTTTGCAAAGGATCCCCCAAACAGATCAACAAAAGAGAAGCCGCTCACACATAACTCACAGAATGGTAAATGTTCCTAACAGCTGCTTTCTGGTTAAAAGAACAGTGGCAGGTACCGGCCATGTCAAGATGCTCAGTTTGTTAATAACCTAACATGCCAAGATGGCTCAAATTTAAAATTCTGTGAATATGGCTACTGACATTCCATTCTTTTCTCAGGGGGAGGGGAACAGGGTCTTGTTCTGCCACCGAGGCTGGAGGGCAGTGGCCCAGTCACAGCTCACTGCAACCTCAACCTCCCAGGCTCAAGTGATCCTTCCACCTAAGCCTCCCAAGCAGCTGGGACTACCAGCGTGCACCGCCACGCCTAGCTAATTTTTAAAAAAATTTTGTAGAGATGGGGGTATCCCCGAGTTGTACAGGCTGGTCTCAAACTCCTGGCCTCAAGCAATCCTCTCACCTTGGCCTTCCAAAGTGCTGGGATCACAGGCATGAGCCACCACGCCCTATTAGCTTTCAAATGTGCATATGAACCACCTGGGAATTAAATTAATATACAAATTAAGATTCATTAGGTCTGGAGTGGGGCCTGAAATTCTGCATGTCTCATCAGTTCCCAAGTGATACCAATGCGCTGAACTTGAACCACACTTTGGATAACAAGCCTATAAAGTAGAGTTTATTATGCAAAAAAGATATTTTTATTGTGGAACCAACAGCCAAAGAATCAGTTGAAGAAATTAGTGTTTTTTTTTTTAAGAAAAAGATCAATTTGATATTTCTGTTCTAAATGTAAAGATAAGATAAAAATATGCTTAAAGTGGCAGTATTTCTTTCTTTTTTTTTTTTTTTTGAGACAGTCTCACTCTGTCGCTCATGCTGGAGTGCAGTGGCGTGATCTCGGCTCACTGCAACCTCTGCCTCCCAGGTTCAAGCGATTCTCCTGCCTCAGCCTCCTGAGTAGCTATGATTACAGGCACGTGCCACCACACCCAGGTTATTTTTGTATTTTTAGTAGAGACAGAGTTTCACCATGTTGGCCAGGCTGGTCTCGAACTCCTGACCTCAGGTGATCCACCCGCCTAGGCCTCTCAAAGTGCTGGGATTACAGGCGTGAGCCACCGCACCCAGCCACTACTTCAAGAACTTAAAGGCAAAACATGAAAACAATTGGGGACTAAACATCAACATAGAATAAACGAACTAATGACCTCAGTGGAATCTTTTTTCTCTTTGTTTTTGAGACAGAGCCTCATTCTGCCACCCAGGCTGGAACGCAGTGGTGCAATCATAGCTCACTACAGCCTGGAACTTCTGGGCTCAAGTGATCCCACTGCCTCAGCCTCCTGAATAGCTGAGACTACAGGCCCACATCACCACACCTGGCTATTTTTTTTTTTAGTTCTTTGGTAGAGATGAGGTCTCACTATGTTGCCCGGACTGGTCTCAAACTCCTGGGCTCAAGTGATCCTCCTGTCTCAGACATCCACAGTGCTGGGATTACAGGCACGAGCCCAGCCTAAGTGGAATCTCTGAAACTTACTCTTCTCTATTTACATCCTTTAAATTGTTTAATTTTTTCTGGTTACCCAATCTATTTACTGTAAACCTTCCAAAAGAATGACCAAAGAACAAAACAATAATAGTTATCTGGCAATATTTCCTCATTAGATGTAATTGAAGCTGAACATTCTGAGCCAATAATAACAATGTTCTGCTTCAGTGTTTCAAAAACAATAAAAGACCAAAGAAAATCATTATGAGTCCCAATTATAAGCCATTTTCGTCGGTAAATAAGGATATGAGGGTATATTTTAGAGGTAACTATAGCTATTTCCTGGTTCCCAGAAGACAGTGAAAGACAGGAATCTTTGTGAAACCAACATATTTAAGATAAGGCAGGTATTACTTTCTCCTAGTTACAAATTGCTGTGTGAATGGGATAAGATAAACACTGCAGGCCAGGTATATACATGCTCCATTCCTTCAATAAGGAAGTCTATAAATGTAAATCAAAATCAAAGTACACACATTCTGAGCCCAATAATCAAGATTAAGCCTAATTCTACTTTGCAGTAGAAACCTGTCCTTCATTTTTATCAATTACGACTTCAGGTTTCATCAACTTAGTTTCCAAGTAAAATCTCTACAAAGAAGTTATTATTTGCTGGGTATAGTGGTGCATGTCCGTAATCCTGGCACTTTGGGAGGCCGAGGCAAGTGGATGCCTGAGCTCAGGAGATTGAGACCAGCCTGGGCAACATGGTGACACCCTGTTTCTACTAAAAATACAAAAATTAGCTGGGCGTGGGGGCGCACACCTGTAATCTCAGCTACTCAGGAGACTGAGGCACAAGAATTACTCCAACCCAGGAGGCAAAGGTTGTAGTGAGCTGAGTCATGCCGCTGCACTCCAGCCTGAACAACAGAGTAAGACTCCATCTTAAAAAAAAAAAAAAAAAAAATTATTTAATCAAAAAGTTAAAAAAGAGAGAGAAAGGGAAAAACATGCAAAAAACTAACTTCTGGAACATTTTTCATAGTATCTTAAAATAAATTTAAACTAATTTAAAATAAAATAATTTTAAAAGTAGGAACAGGTCAGGTGTGGTGGCTCATGCCTGTAATTCCAGCACTTTGAGAAGCTGATGCGGGAAGATCGCTTGAGCCCAGGAGTTCCAAGCTGTCTAGCTTACATAGTAAAGACTGCATCTCAACAAAAAAAATCAAAAAAATTAGCCAGGAGTGATGGCACACGCCTGTAGTCCCAGCTACTCAGGAGTCTGAGGAGAGAGGATCACTTGAGCTGGGAGGTCAAGGCTGCAGAGAGCCATGATGGCACCACTACACTCCAGCCTGGGTGACAGAGCAAGACCTGACTCAAATAAATAAATGTAACATAAACATTAAAATCTGCTTGATACAATATCATGTAACTACAGACTCTTTAGCATAATGCAGATAAAAGAGTATAAAACATATTAAGTGGAAAACTATATTTCTTATTCTATTATGTAATGCCATAATTATACACTGGCAAAATGATATAATGGCACATAAGTTGGAATACATTTGAGTAAGTTGATTAAAGTATGGATGAATGCTTCTCCATCTCAATATTCTATAATGTTGCTTTGATTTTACTTATGTAATACATTTTAAGATTTCACCATCAATATATTGATAGCTAAATTAATGAAATCTTTGGGAACAATATTTTCAAATAAACACAGACAACAGAAAACAAAAGTCTGGATGAACCATGACAAATAAGTATGGCCTGCCCAAGTGACATCTGCTTCCTCCACATCTCCCATCCCCCAGATGTCACTCAAATCCAAGTTGTCATCACTCACCTCCTGGACACTCAACAGCCTCCTAATTGGTTTCTCTACTTCCAGTCTCTTAACAACCCCCACAGCAATCCATTCTCTAAAACTTGGCCATAGAGAGTTTTAATGTAAGTCAGATCATGTCACTCACTCCTCTGCTTAAAATCTGAGAACTAATATGTGGACCTTAGCAGGATCCTGATTGATAACAAACTGTAAAATAAAAATCTGAAAGTGACATTTGAGACAACTAGAAATTTGAACATTAGCTAGATTTTGATGGTATTAAGAAATTAGTTTTACATTTTAGGTGTAGTATTACTATGATTATATTAGATACAGAAATGTTTCTGGATAAGATGACATCTGAAATGTGCCTAAAACTTATATGGGGGGAAGGGGAAATGAAGTTACATAAGACTAGCCATGAGCTAACCACTGACACTGGATGAAGGTTAGAGCAGGACTCATCACACCATGCTGTCTATTTCGTATGTGTTTGAAACACTCCGTGATTCTTCTTGCTCTCAGAAGAAAGCACCTCCAGACCTTACATGAGCTGGTCTCTGCCTGCCTTCAGACGAAGATATTTCAGCATGCTTTTTCAGACTGATACTACTAAGATCAGGATGAACAGCCATCTTAAGATTAACATCCCTTTTTAAAAAATTTATTTGTTTTTATTTAATGTTTCCAAATATAAAAAGTCAAGACACTTACACCAACTATCTCAAATAACATAAAAGCAATTCGGTGTGTTTAACAATCATATTTCCCCTTCAGTTCTGCTGCTTTATACAATGGTATGATCGACAGGTAAATTGGATGGCATGTGCCTGGTTAGAAAATGTCATCTGTTGGCTGGGCACAGTGGCTCACGCCTGTAATCACAGCACTTTGGGAGGCCGAGGAGGGTGGATCACGAGGTAAGGAGATCAAGACCATCCTGGCTAACACGGTGAAACCCCGTCTCTACTAAAAATACAAAAAAAAATTAGCCGGGTGTGGTGGCGCACACACACCTGTAGTCCCAGCTACTCGGGAGGCTGAGGCGGGAGAATGGCATGAACCCGGAAGGCAGAGATTGCAGTAAGCCAAGATCACGCCACTGCACTCCAGCCTGGGTGACAGAGCGAGACTCCGGCTCAAAAAAAAAAAGAAAGAAAATGTCATCTGTTTACAAAAAAACGGCATGCAGCACAGTTTCTATTTTGTCTGCAGTCAATTCGCAAACTACTTACTTTGTTTTTTGTTTAGGAGGCACATGGAACTGAAAATTTTAGCTGCCCAACTTTATTCAACTACCCCACAAAAAAACACAAATGACAATCCTAACACTCTTCAATCTTTGGAGGGTTGAAATAGTAGACATTATTTGTTATCTCAGTAGATTCAACTATTTAGCCTGAAAATGTTAACTTTTTCTCTTAACAGAGATAAGTCTCCTTAGGGCCTTTCCTCTAATTTTGCTAGACTAGGTTCCAGGAGCCTAGTGAAGAACCCCTCATGTGACATTTAAAGTGTGAAAACTGTAAAGTACTCTGTTGCATTATACAAATTCTTGCTAGCTGGACAGACTAAGGACAGTTCGTTTGCTAAATAGCACTGAAGAAAATCCTGACCGAACAGCACTATTTAGTCCAAATAACATCCCTTTTCTAATGTCCCAGAAAACACCACTCTGCCTAGTACATTATTTACTGACCTGGAAATAACAAAGGGTATGCTGGAATATTCTTTCTTAGCAGAAGTACTGCAGCCCCGGGATGATCCATCTTTATTAATGTGTAACTAAACCTCAGGTTAGAAACCAGACAAATTTTTGCTTCTCTCAAATATATAATGAGGGAATTCTGAAACGTTTGGACAGATTCAATTATTTATCGGCATCTCCCTTCTGGCAGACATCTTTGCTAACAGTAACTATTCCCAGCATTCACATGATTTACTTTTGAATCCCTAAAGCTGGAACATGAAAACTTAAGGCTGAAACTAGGAAGAAGAGAGCCATTAAAGAAAGCCTCTGTGTAAAATGCCTGCTAGAGGACCCAAAGGATATTGTCAGATTTCTAATGCTCTTTGATTGTCAGCTAATAATGAATTACTGCTCCATGGGAAAAAGGAGATAATGAAAGTGGTATCCCCTGGTAGTGTCCTTGGCCACCTGGCACCCAACTCCAGAGAGGCTTTGGAATTGTCAATAGGAGACCAAGAAGAGAGGTGATCTCTGCAATATCTTCCCTTATTTCTACTAACTCCTGACGCATAATAAATTTGCACTGGAGACACTTTCCACATTACATGCAAGGCACCAGAGACTGAAAAATATGAAGAGCAGGAGATGACAAACAAAATTCTCTTAGTGCATGACAGAACTCCACTTACCGTATATCAGCAGGGGAAAAGTATCCATGAATGGGAGATAGAAAAAACAGAGAGAGGATGTTATGAGTTGAACTGTGTCTACTCCCCAAAATTCACATGTTGAAGCCCTAACCCCCAGTTCCTCAGAATATGCCCTTATTTGGAAATAAGGTCGCTACAGATGTAATTAGTTAAGATGGGGTCCACAAGACAGACCTAATCCAAAATGACTTATGTCCTTATAAAATGGAACATGGGGACAAAGAGACACGCACAGGGAGAACTAAGTGTAGATGAACGCAGAGGTTGAGGCAGTGCTTCCTCAAGCCAAGGAACGCCAAGGACTGCTGACTACCAAGCTAGAGAGAGGATGGGGCCCATTCTCCCTCACAGCCTCGGGAGGAACCAGCCCTGCCCACACCCTGATCTTAGACTTCCAGCCTCCAGAACTGTGAGATGACACATTACTGTTTGTTTAAGCCCCTGGTCTGTGGCACTTTGTTACAGCAGCCCTAGGAAACTCATACAGAGGGGCTGTCAGGAAAGCTTCATGGAGATGATTTCAGAGGTAAAACATGTGTCTGTCAGGTGGCTTGGGGAAGGCAGCAGTCACCTGGTGAATAAACACCTACTGAGCTTTAGGGAGTAGCACAGAAAAGACAGCAGAGTGAGTGCAGTCAACCTTCCTCTGATTTTACACGCAGTACCTGGCACCCAGCAGGTGTTCCACACATTTTTAATTACCTAATTTAACTATTCTCTCTATTGTAAACCTTTCAGCCCCCACTCATTCTCAATATCCAACTCAAATGCTTCCTGCTCTGTGAAGGTTCCCCACGCCCCAAGCCTGGCACCTGGCCTCCTGTGTGTCAACATACACCATTCCCACCCCTCCCACGGCCACTTTCAAACAGGACCAAACCAAATGCGGATAAATTATCTGCGTACATGCTTGCTCCATCACTGGTCTATGGGCCTGTGAAATACAGGGACGATACATTTCTAACTCATGTTTGTACAAGGGCCCTGGGGGAGTGTTTCATACATAGGAGGTGCTCAACTGAGACTGTTTATTCCCGAAGTAGAGTATTTGCTACAAGGGACATCTAACTTCCCTGGGACAAAGGGCTCCAAGAGGTCTGCATCCAAAATGAAACTGCATCGTCAGGAAATACGCAGGGAAACAGAAGGTGGAGACTTCACTGGAAAGAGTAACAAGATTGTAAACAGACTCGGGGGCTCCGACACTGATGACTAAATCCAGGCAGAGGGCTGGGAACAGTGCAGCAGTCAGCACACACCCTGGCCAGCACCAAGACACATGGACGCCCTGGCCAGAAATTCATTACAAACACCTGGAAACCTGCAATACTGGAAGGCTGCAGCACCAGCCAATGCAAAGGAAATCCCTGTTATCTACTGGCAGGAGGGAGCCCAACATCTGGCGCTATCTCCCAAACACAACCGTAGTTAAGTTCTAACCCCACACTGCTTACAGTACTAGCCTAATGACACAGTTCTTCACCACCCGAAAAGAGAACACCCACCTTATGTTGAAGGTTCTTCTTCACAGCTTTAGGCTGACTGAATGTGCCCTGTTTGGGACCTCAGAGCTCAGTTAAAAGCCTTTAATTACTTTGATCGGATCATTTCTATTCCTGTGTCTCCGGATGTCCTCTTGCAGAAGAAGCTGCTCAAAAGGCCCCTTTCAAATAATCACAGCTAAAGTTATCACTGCTTACTATGTGTGTTTTAACTCATTTTTTCTGCAGATAAGGCACAACACAGTTAAGCAGTCAGTAATGGGGTTGCTGGAGTCTGAACTTGGGCTGCCTGACTCCAGAGCTCCTCCTCCTCCCTCTAATCCACATTCTCTCTGACAATCAGGATGTCTCAAAACAGCTCCAATTAGAAACAAAAGCAAAAAGTAAAATTGAACCACAGCAATGTGTCCCAGCCTACTCAAGTGGGTCCTCTTGCTTCCTCCCTCTTTTATGATGAATGGTTCGTTAACGGCTTCCCAGCCTAAATCGTCCACATTGTATTAAGTCTTTTATACAATTACATAGCTGGTGTTGTTTTTCTTTTAACTACAGCATTAATTAATCCTATGGTGTATTATGAGACATATTCCAGTTACTTGCTTAAGGTTTAGTAGGCAGTAAGTGGAGAAGCAAGAATCTGAAATTAAGACTATGGTTTGGAGACTGCACTCTTAACTGCTTCTCATTAAACTGTGTTCTTGTTGCTGACAACAGGACTCTCCAGTCCAAGGGCCAGTACTGAGCCAAAAATCAGAGGCTGGTTCCACTCATACTCCTATAAAACGTCAACACGTATGGAGTTACCTCACCTGTAAAGTAAAAACAGCTCCCCATCCCAAACTCCAGACCTAATTTTTCCCAAACCCAGTTGAGAAAATGCAGCTAGAAAATGCAAGGGATCCAGAAAAGTGACCATGAATTGTCTAAGGACCCTATAAAGACCACTGCAGAGAACAATGTTCTCACACACACTCGTTAATTCCAACCACCCTGCAAGATTCCTCCATGCGCAGATCAAAGACTGACTCAGTGTTTTTGTGGGTTTTCCTTCTTTCTTTCTTTTTCAGACTGAGCTCTTGCTCTGTCATCCAGGCTGAAGTGCAGTGGCGTGATTTTGGCTCACTGCAACCTCAGCCCCCCAGGCTCAAGTGATCCTCCCATCTCAGCCTGCCAAGTAGCTTGGGACTACAGGAGCGTGCCACCATGCCCAGATAATTATTATATTTTTTGTAGAGACGGGGTTTCGCCAAGTTTCCCAGGCTGGTCTTGAACTCCTGGGCTCAAGGAATCCACCCACCTTGGCTTCCCAAAGTATTGGTATTTACAGGTGTGCTGGCTCAGAGTTTTAAGTTCCAGAGGTCTCACAATAAATAAATGGCCGGCTCAAAACCTAAATCCAAGACTACTCACTCTCAATGCCAAGCTCATCTACTGTACTGCAGCACAGAAAATCAAAATGTAAACACGGGAAGAGCTAGCAGGCATACTGGGGCTCTTCTGTCTAGTTCAGCACCACCTCCCCACCATTTAGCACAGAACAGGCCTCAATAAATATTTGGTAAATGAATGAATGATAAAAGAACACAAAATCATTCTGTATTACTAATTTTCACAAAATTTGTTTTCATCCAAAAAAAAAACTATTTAAAATAACCTCCAGGCCAGGCACAGAGGCTGACGCCTGTAATCCCAGCACTCTGGGAGGCCAAGGCGGACAGATCACCTGAGGTCAGGACTTTGAGACCAGCCTGGCCAACATGGTGAAACCCCGTCTGTACTAAAAATACACACACAACAAAAATTAGCTGGGTGTGATGGTGCGTGACTATAGTCCCAGCTATTCCGGAGGCTGAGGCAGGAGAATTGCTTGAACCCGGGAGGCGAAGGTTGCAGTAACCTGAGATCGTGCTACTGCACTCCAGCCTGAGGAACAGAGGGAGACTGTCTCAAAAAATAAAACAAAATAACATCCAGAATCTTCAGATGGCCCATGAACAAATATCAATCAGCATACTCTTAAACAAGTTCTTTCAAGAAGAAATTCCACAAAGCAGACTGCAGTTAAGATTTCAGAAGTGAATCTAGGAGAAATAATTGTATATGTATGCTATCTCGCAATTGAGCAAACAACACAATGCAAGAGAGACTCTGCTGTAGTTACTCTACTAATTCGCATATTCTGAGCCACATGTCCTGAACAATTACATGTGGGAAAAAGCAGAATTTAACTTATCTTCTGGCAATGTCAGCTGCTTTCTCTAATTTTGCTCCCTCATTATACTGTTACTGTCCTTCAATTAATATAGTATTTTAATTTTTTAACTATACTTTTGTTGAAGTGATGAAATCTTTCAAAATCTTTTTATTGAAACGAAATTTTTTTCTGAATTTCACTCTGTGAGGGTGGTTTGCTAAGTAAGGTTTGAGTTGGATTTTATTTTTCTGGAGCGGGGGGAAGGTGGGGAAGTTTGGCAGGATTGTAGATAAGGGAGATTAAAATACTGATCACAAAAAACAAAGGGCAGTTTTGACAGAATTTAATAATCAACAACTAAAAGTTTCTAGTTGTGAAGCAGTTGTTTTATCTGAAAGACAAATGATAAAAGAAAGCTTTGAAAATTATAGCAAGGGCTCATAAACTGAGAACACCACAATGGGTAAGTATACTGAGAAAAACGTATTTATTCTGTACACGCAAAGGCTGAGACATGAGATACTTCATTAACTCTGAAACGTCTGAGAATGGTGCCAGGTTTTCCTTTTTAGAGCTAGGCAGGAAGCATTTAAAAATCACAAAAATAAGCCTAAGAATACTTGCCAAAAGTATGTTCATTGAAAATTAATTATGTCAGCTGATGGAGACTTGAAAGTCTTTATGCTATCAAGTAATTATGAGTACACAAAATTTTAGATGGTCTAGTCTTCGCAAAAACAAGGAAATACTGTCAGGCAGGAAAAAAAAACAAGACAGGCAGGAAAAAAAAAAAACAAGAGAAAACAGTGTATGTATGGTATCTTTTGTTGGGGGAAGGAAGAGAACAAGAAAAATATTCACATTTGCTTGTATTTGCATAAAGAAATGCAGGAAGAATATACAAGAAACTTACAATGGTGATTTACTTGTAAGGAGGAACAGGGAGCTGGGTGGATGGGGACAGAGATGACCAGGAGATCCTTTATTTGTTCATAGATATATACACACACACACATTTTTTTAAAGATTAATTTATAAAAGATAAATTTACGAAATAGTAAAATTTGAAAAATAAAACAAGTGAGGCACAATGGGGCCCAGGAGTTCAAGTCCAGCCAGGCAACAAAGCAAGACCCCATCTCTTAAAAAACCAAAAACTCAAACCATTAAGAACGTGAATAAAATAATAAGCATCACTGAGAGCAATAAGCCCCCCTTTCCTGCTGACATCAGCGCCCCCCACCTCCTGGAGAGGAGACTCCAGAGGGAGCCAGGGACCCTGACAAGAAAGGGGAAGGAAGTGTAAACACCTAAGAGTGCTTATAAGCATAGGGCCACCTGGCAGAAGGGCACACAGGGCAGTACTCCAAAAATCTCCTGAGCTTGGCATCTCAGATACATTCGAATAAATAAAATAATAAGCATCACTGTGGGTATAAAATGAACAGAGGACACTGTTGGGACATTGTATTTTCAGCAGCATAATGATACAAAACATTTGTTTAAAGTTTTGTATTTTACAATAGAAATTCTGGTTTTTGTTTTTTTTTTTTTTTGAGGCAGAGTCTCGCTCTGTCACCCAGGGTGGAGCAATGGCACGCACGATCTCCGCTCACTGCAACCTCCGCCTCCCAGGTTCAAGGAATTCTCCTGCCTCAGCCTCCCGAATAGCTGGGACTACGGGCACACGCCGCCACACCCAGCTAATTTTTTGTATTTTAGTAGAGATGGGGTTTCACCGTGTTGCCCAGGCTGTTCTCGAACTCCTGAACTCAGGCAATCTGCCCACCTCGGCCTCCCAAAGTGCTAGGATTAAAGGCGTGAGCCACCGCGCCTGGCCATAAATTCTGTTATTTAAGTGTTTTAACAGGATAGCCTTATCCTGATCTCACAGGTCATAAAATGTAGGTCCTCGGAGATTGTGTCTTACCCTAAGGTAGAGACAGTAAGTTAACCAAACTCTCTAGTTGACAATGTATAGGGGTTATGTGCCCCACATGGTCTCCACTCCAAAATGATTCTGTTCATATCAGAATAGAATCTTTTCTTTCTTATCTTTTCTCTGGGACTCAGTTTTCCCATCTATAAACAGGGTATAGTAGCCAGGCACAGTGGCTCATGCCTGTACTCACAGCTACTTGGGAGGCTGAGGCAGGAGGATCGCTTCAGCCCAGGAGTTTGAGACCAGCCTGGGCAACACAGTGAGACCCTATCTCTTAGGAAAAAAAAAAAAAAAAAAACAAGGTGTAGTAATGGCAACCATGAGTGATATAGTAAAATCAAAAATGCTGTCTGGAAAGCATTCAGAATGTTTGGCAGATAGCAGACACTCACTGTAGGGTGGCTAAGATTACTGGACAAACCTAAGAACCAAGTATCCTGGCTTCCAAGCCTATCAACTTTCCACAGCACCAAATTGCTTCTTGCAATGATTTTTACTGTCAGTGACAACTGAAAATTTCTGATCCCTGTCATAACAACACTTGGTCTCCAAAATATATTAAATACTGTTTCTCATATATATAATTTGCTTCTAATTATTACCACTTTTCTATATTAACATTCAAATAATTTCTGAAGTCTCTAAGAATTCCAAGTAAAGCCTGGTACAGTGGCTCACAACTGTAATCCCAGCACCTTGGGAGGCAGCGGTGGGCAGATCGCTTCAGCCCAGAGTTTGAGACTAGCCTGGGCAATATGGCAGAACCCTAGCTCTACAAAAAAAAAAAAAAAAAAAATTTAAAATTAGCTGGGTGTGGTGGCATGCACCTGTAGTCCCAGTTACTCAGGAGTCTGAGGTGAGAGGATCACTTGAGCCCAGTAGAGGCTGTAGTGGGCCATGATCATCCCACTGCACTCTAGCCTGGGTGACACAGTGAAGCTCTGTCTCAAAAAAATTCAATAGCCATGACAGTACTGAGGTAGAGGGGAGAAGCCACACTCTAGAAGTCTCTATAGTTGGGTCATGGAGAGAAGTGGCAGATCCCATGCAACTTTTCAAATGCAACTGGAGCAGAGTCAAAGGATGACAATCATTTTCATGGAGTCAGCACTCAGTCACCAAATATCTACCAAGCACTAACTGTGAGGCTGCTATAGACCAGGCATTGCTCAGCAATCCAGATTCTCGGGGGACATCAATGAACAAAACAAAGATTTCTTACATTCCTGCAGGGAAGCCAGGCAGTAAACATCCTAAATAAGTAAATCACACAGTCTGTTAGAAGGCGACAAGTGCTATGGGTAGGGAACTGGGAGTCCAGGGGGTGGGGTGGTGAGTCACATCATTAAGTAGGAAGAGCAGAGGAAAGCTCCCAGAGAAGGGGACAGCTGAGGAAGGACTCACAGACAAACAGGTGGTGAGAGCACTAGGCCAGGTGGCCATATATCCAGAAAGGCATTCCAGGCAGAGAGAAAGCTAGAGCCAAAACCCCAGGTAAGAATTGGCTTTTGTTTGGGAATGGGAGAGGGGAATAAGGCTGTCTGTTTATCATCTCCTTTCTTTAAGCATTGAGATAGTTCAGTTACATTTTGGTTAATAAGCAAAGATAAAAAGAGGCTAAGAAAAGAGCATCCTGTTTAATTTTAAATAGAAAACTAATGTCAGGGGTAGGATTTGAATCCACAGCTCCTAAAACCCTGGTTTGAACCTCTGAGACCCACTCAGTGAAGCTGGTTTCAATTCCTTCTGACGGCATTCACTTTACCAGCTCTCAGCAGCATCTGGCACAGCTGCTCCCACTTTCAGGAATCACTGTCCTCTTCCAGTTTTCAGACATCAGTTTCCGGTTTTCCTCCTACCTCTCCAGCTACTGTTGTGAGTCTCCCTTGCTGTTCTACCTCTTCTATCCAACTTCTACCTGCTGGGGTGCCCCAGTACCCTGAGCTGCTTCTCTTCCCTAGCTATACCATTGCCTTAAGCCAGGGGTGTCCAATCTTTTGGCTTCCCTGGGCCACAATGGAAGAAGAATTGTCTCGAGCCACACATAAAATACACTAACGATAGCTGATGAACTTAAATCTCATAATGTTTTAAGAAAGTTTACGAATTTGTGTTAGGCTGCATTCAAAGCTGTCCTGGGCCACATGTGGGCAACAGGTTGGACAAGTTTGCCTTAAAGGATCACACTGATCCAGGCCCATCCTTGGCTCTAAATACCACCTCCACCAGTGGTTCCCAGCCTTCGTCATACATTAGAGCCACCTAGATAGATTTAAAACAAACCATGGCTAGACCCAAACCCACACCCACAGAATCTGAATCTCTAGGAATGGAGCTTGGGCATAAGCATTTTTAAAGGTGAGTCAAATGTGCACTCAGAGTTGAGAACCACTGATTTATATACACTAATGGACCCCAAATTTTTATCTCTAGCCCTAAACTCTTCCCTGAGTCCAAACTTGTATGTCCAAATGCCAACAAAACATCTCTTTGAATATTTAAAATCTACTCGAACCTAACTTATTCAAAATAAGACTCTTAATCTCGTCTTGTCTCTCTGCATCTAAACTCATAAACTCTTAATAATTCATTCTCCATAAAGGTATTAATATATTTAAATGTTGCACCCTACTTATTTTGGTAGTGGTAGCTCATGCCTGTAATCCCAGCACTTTGGGAGGCCAAGGACCACTTGGGGCCAAGAGTTCAATGGCTTCCCACAGTCCCTAGAATAAAATCTGCACTCTTGACCCCAATATGCAGGGGCCTTCCCAGTTTGGCCCCCAGCCCCCACGCTCCCTTGCTCACCATTTCCCAGACACACTAGTCTCCCTTCTGTCCTCAAACACCCCCAGCCCCTTCCTGCCTCAGAGTCTTTGTACTTGCTGTCCTCTCTGCCTAGAACAAACAATTTATTCCAGCTACTTTGAATGCCTTAGTCCTTATCAGTTAGGCTGCAGGTCAAATTTCAACTCTAAATTTTGAAGTTTGCTTCCCTGCCCACCCTATTTAGAACAGTCCCCACTCCCAGCTCTCTCAAATCACCCTGGACTTTTTGTGTTTTCTTACCCTTCAAAGTACTTATCATCACTATCAGGGCACAGACTCTGGAGCCAGACTGCTTGAGTTCAAACTCCAGCTCAGCCACTTACTGACTGTAACTTTGGCAAGATTTCTTAACTTCTCTGGTGGAAGTTTCCACACTTGAAATATGAGTTTAACAACAGGTTAATGCACGTAAAATGCTTAGAATAAGTGCCTGACAAATAGGAAGTACTTAAGTGTTAACTCTTAGTATTACTGTCAGAAATAAACTATCTCCCCTAGTATAATAAAACTCCCAAGAGGACAAGAAACTTGTCTGTCTCATTCACTACTGTATTCACAGAGCTGTCACGTAATAGTCTCTCAATTAATACATATTGAAGAACAAATACATTTCCAGATCTAACATTTTGGACTAACAATGCTAATCTAAGTTTTGTTTCTAGAGGCATATGACTAAGAAAAACCTTTGCTTTGCTTCATTCAGTCACAACTGACATCTGACTGAAGAGACCCTTGGAGTACAGCAGCAAACTAAAACACTCCAAATTTCACTCACAAGTCCGCCACTCACAAGGAAATTCCAGACTGCAAATGGACAATCTGCATATCAAATTGGGTTTTGTATCTCTGAATTAAGAAGGTCTTATGTTTCCAAAATTACGTCAATTCCCAAAGTTGATAAAGCAAACGTAGCTAGTACGTCCGCCTCTAGATGGCTAGATTTGGAGACTAAAGCTCACACAAACAACTCCCAGAGGTAGGACAATAAGAAAAGAAGAAAAGGAGATTTCTAGACCTCAGGGAAGTTATAACTAAGTGAGAATGGTACCTGCTCACTTTATGAAACCCCATAAAGACTGCAGGAAGACTCAGCTAAGTCAGGAAGCACAGGTTGACCGGACACATCAGTATAGAAAACTCTACGTTTTATAAAGAAGGAAAAAACCAACACTCTATAATCTAATTAAACACGTAAGGAGGGATTAACAGTACTAACTTGAGAATGTTTCTCCTGAAAAAAAAAAATGGAGCAATATCAGGGGAACCATTTAATAATTATAAAACAGGAAGATGAAAAAGTATGTCATTATAAAGTGATCTTATGAATAACGCAGCTGCTGAATGAAATGGCGGCAAACAATGTGTCTAAAGTGGTAACTGCTTGAAGGGTAAGCCTGACACTGGAAAGGAAAACTTACAGTAAAGAAAACCTCCAAAATGGGTGAGGATTAAATAAAAAGTTTCACTTCCTTTTGGCTTACATACTCTGAAAAGGAAGCAAAGGCTATCACTAAAATTTCTCTGTTTTGGTAGATGGGAAATGTCTGTTTTGTTTTTGCTTTTTTGAGACAGGGTCTCACTGTTGCCGAGGCTGGAGTGTAGAAATGTCTACTTTATTTGGCATTTCTCTCAGTATGTGAGCATGAATTTTTTTATATGCTTATTTACATTTAAAATTTCCCATGGCCTATTATTTCCTTTGTATACATGTCTGTTGAGATCTTGATGTATTTATTTCTACACATCTGGAAAAAATAGTACAGGTATTGACCCTTTTATCATATTTGTCATTCTCAGACTATTATCTTCTATAATTTTATTTTTCAATAAGAAAATATTTTAACATTTTGCATATTTAGGTCGACAAACCTTTTCCTTTGTGATTTCTTCTGGTTTTAAAAAGAAAGTTATCATTCCTTCCCAGGCACACATCTAATAAAATGTTCCAAGAAAATGTTAAGGCATTATCTCTGATAAACATTTTATTTTGCTTTTTCTCCACAGTGCCTCTATAATTTTAAACATTTCTTTTTAATCCACCTGGGATTTGTTTTGATGAATGATATGTTTTCCAGCTATCACATCATCAACAATCCCTTCTCCCCACAGACAAAGAGGCGCAGGGCCCAATGATGCAGGTTTTGACTTTGTACCAGCAACGCCCTATGATCACTTCATAGGCTTATTGTCTTCTGTACTTCAGTTTCCACATTTGTAATAAAATACACTCGGTGATATGTTCCCAGGTTGTTGGGGCAATTAGAAATAATAAATGTAAAATGTCTAGCACAATGTCTGCCACATAGACGTCCCATATTAGTAAATATGTTTATTATTCATTGTTTGTTGAGCCATGGTCTCACTACGTGGCCAAGGCTGGTCTCAAACTCCTGGCTTCAAGTGATCCTCTGACCTCAGCTTCCCAAACTGCTAGGAATACAGGCGTGAGCCACTGCCTGGCCTTGGGTGTGGTTTTGAAAATGACTCTGAGTGAAGCAACTAAAGATAAGCCAACCATCTGTTTAACTGAACAAATGTGAGTGAACTTTAATGCACCCTATCCTGTTTATATTTCCAAAATCTGTCTGGTATCACTAGTGCAGAAAAGAATCTGGTTTGGGTGTTTATCAAAATTCCACTAGCCTTGCAATGCTGATTAATAAATGTGCTCAATTCCTATCTATGGCTTATACTCTAAGGCCAGATAACCCGGGTTCTGATCCCAGTTCACTAAAGTGCGTAACCTTAGGCACATTTCTTCATCTCTCTCTATTTCAGTTTCTTCATCTGTAAAATGAGAATCATTATCTACTTCCTTGGTTTAAGATTAAACGAGTTAACTTATGTCAAGTGTTTAGCACAAGGTACATAGTAAACAGTAAGTGGTAGCCATCACTATTATTATTAGGAGTAGCAGCAATAGCATCATCTTTAAAGACTGACTGAATCTCTTTAAAAAGGACATCAGAAGAACATTCTGTAATGGACTCTAATTAACTGTCTTTCTTGGTATTTGCAGGGGGACACATATCTCCACCACATAGAGTTCCCTCTTAGAGGCTGTTATCACTGCTTCGTATGGTCATTTTTTTTTTTTTCTTTTATTATTATTATTATTATACTTTAGGTTTTATGGTACATGTGCACAATGTGCAGGTAAGTTACATATGTATACATGTGCCATGCTGGTGTGCTGCACCCACCAACTCGTCATCTAGCATTAGGTATATCTCCCAGTGCTATCCCTCCCCCCTCCCCCCACCCCACAACAGTCCCCAGAGTGTGATGTTCCCCTTCCTGTGTCCATGTGTTCTCATTGTTTAATTCCCACCTATGAGTGAGAATATGCGGTGTTTGGTTTTTTGTTCTTGCGATAGTTTACTGAGAATGATGATTTCCAATTTCATCCATGTCCCTACAAAGGACGTGAACTCATCATTTTTTATGGCTGCATAGTATTCCATGGTGTATATGTGCCACATTTTCTTAATCCAGTCTATCATTGTTGGACATTTGGGTTGGTTCCAAGTCTTTGCTATTGTGAATAATGCCGCAATAAACATACGTGTGCATGTGTCTTTATAGCAGCATGATTTATAGTCCTTTGGGTATATACCCAGTAATGGGATGGCTGGGTTGAATGGAATTTCTAGTTCTAGATCCCTGAGGAATCGCCACACTGACTTCCACAAGGGTTGAACTAGTTTACAGTCCCACCAACAGTGTAAAAGTGTTCCTATTTCTCCACATCCTCTCCAGCACCTGTTGTTTCCTGACTTTTTAATGATTGCCATTCTAACTGGTGTGAGATGGTATCTCATTGTGGTTTTGATTTGCATTTCTCTGATGGCCAGTGATGGTGAGCATTTTTTCATGTGTTTTTTGGCTGCATAAATGTCTTCTTTTGAGAAGTGTCTGTTCATGTCCTTCGCCCACTTTTTGATGGGGTTGTTTGTTTTTTTCTTGTAAATTTGTTGGAGTTCATTGTAGATTCTGGATATTAGCCCTTTGTCAGATGAGTAGGTTGCGAAAATTTTCTCCCATTTTGTAGGTTGCCTGTTCACTCTGATGGTAGTTTCTTTTGCTGTGCAGAAGCTCTTTAGTTTAATTAGATCCCATTTGTCAATTTTGGCTTTTGTTGCCATTGCTTTTGGTGTTTTAGACATGAAGTCCTTGCCCATGGTATGGTCATTTTTTTAATCCAACTGCCAGACTGCAAGCTTACTGAAGGCAAGAGCTATTACAATGCTTTACTTTCAATATTCCTAACACAATGCTCTGAATGCAGTAGATCTTAAATAAATGCTTATTAAATTACTATAATAAAAAAAAGCAATGAGACAGAACGTTAGAAGCATGTATTTTCTGCCCCAGAAGGAACTTTAGAAGTCATTTTACAGATGCTAAAATAGAGTTCCAGAACAAAGTAATGATTTTACCAAAGTCTCGTATGCTGGCCATACTGGAGTCAGTTCCCCTGTATCATGGAAAACACAACAACACACCTCACTCACTCCCTGGGCTGTCAAACCGTGCACTTTGGAACCAACCTTACACTGAATACACCTTTTGTACATTTTAAACTAGTGCCCAATCACTATTTCCATTTGGAGACCTCAACTAAGGCAAATACTTGAAAATCCCTACCACTCAGATTTTCTTTTTGAGACAGGGTCTCGCTCTGTCACCCAGGCTAGAATGCAGTGGCACAATCTCAGCTCACTGCAACGTCTGCCTCCTGGGCTCAAGTGATCCTCCCACCTCAGCCTCCTGAGTAGCTGAGACCACAAGTGCACCCCATCACGTCCGGCTAATTTTTGTATTTTATGTAAAGACAGGGTTTCGATTTGCCCACACTGGTCTCAAACTCCTGGGCTCAAGCGATCCTCTAACTTCAGCCTCTTGAGTAGGTGGGACTCTGAGACTACAGGAGCACCACCATGCCTGCTAATTTTTAGAATAAAAAAAATTTAAATTGAATTTTTAGGTCAAAAAATGAATAACAGCTTAGATACAAAGAGGAATTTGTGAATTAAAACATAGCTTTGAAAAAATTACCCTGGCCAGGTGCGGTGGCTCACGTCTGTAATCTCAGCACGCTGGGAGGCTGAGACAGGCGGATCATGAGGTCAGGAGTTCGAGACCAGCCTGGCTAACACGGTGAAAGCCTGTCTCTACTAAAAATACAAAAAATTAGCCGGGCGTGGTGGCATGCGCCTGTAGTCCCAGCTACTCAGGAGGCTGAGGCAGGAGAATTGCTTGAACCTGGGAGGTGGAGGTTGCAGTGAGCTGAGATCCCGCCACTGCACTCCAGCCTGGGCGACAAAGTGAGACTCCATCTCAAAAAAAATAAAAAATTACAGAATAAGAAAGTTGGCTGGGTGTGGTGGGTCACATCTGTAATTCCAGCACTTTGGGAGGCTGAGGTGGGCAGATCACCTGAGGTCAGGAGTTTGAGACCAGCCTGGCCGACATGGTGAAACCCCGTCTCTATTAAAAATACAAAAATTAGCCAGATGTGGTGGTGCACACCTGTAGTCCCAGCTACTTGGAGGCTGAGACAAGAGAATCACTTGAACCCAGGAGGTGGAGGTTGCAGTGAGTGGAGTTCATGCCACAGCACTCCAGCCTGGGCAACAGAGCAAGACCCTATCTCAGGGGAAAAAAAAAAAAAAAACTCTAGTAACCATTTATTTGAGTTACATGCAGAAATAATAAATAGAGAAGAGTAAATATTCCAAGAGAAAATGGTTGACAACTTCCCAGAGCTGAAAGACATGAATCTACAAAAACCAAGCAAAATAAATAAAGATAAATCCATACCTTACACACATTGTAATGAATATGCAGAATAGCCAACGCTAAAATAAAGAAAAGAAAATTCTAATAGAAGCCAGAAGAAAAAAAGACAGACCACCTACAAGGGAATAACAAACTGACTACTGACAAACTTGCCAACAGAAACAACAAAAGTAGGATAACTCCAAAATGCTGAAAAGAAATAACTGTCAATCTGGATTTCTATATCAAGCAAAATTATCTTTCAAGAACTTAGGTGAAGGTTGGGAGTGGTGGCTCATGCCTGTAATCCTAGCACTTTGGAAGGCTGAGGTGGGGGGATACTTGAGCCCAGGAATTCAAGACCAGCCTGGGCAACATAATAGTGAGACTCGTCTCTATTTTTTTTTTTTTTAAAGAGAACTTGTGTGAAATAATTTCCGAGTAGCTGGGACTACAGGCATGCACCACCATGCCCAATGGTGGCTCACACCTGTAATCCTAACACTCCGGGAGACTGAGGCAGGCAGATCTCGAGTCCCAGAGTTCGAGACTAGCCTACGCAACATGGCAAAACCCTGTTTCAACAAAAAAATACAAAAAGTAGCTGGGCATGATGGCATGTGCCTGTAGTCCCAGCTACTTGGGGGCTGAGGTGGGAGAATCACTAGAGCCCAGGAGGTCAAGGCTGCAGTGAGCTGTGATCGCGCCACTGCACTCCAGCCTGGGTGACAGAGTGAGAACCTGTCTCAAAAAAAAGAAAAGAAAAAAACTTGTGCACTCCAGTCTGAGTGTCAGAGCAAGATTGTGTCTCTTTAAAAAAAAAAAAAGTCTGGACTAAAACACTGAACAACAGCAGCATGTAACTTGAAAGTTGAATAATTGGAATTAAAGAACTTTCATGCCTTTGCGGTATCTAGGAGGGTGACAGAATATTAGTTTTAGACTTCATTAAATATGCATAGCAAAATTTCAAGGGCAATCACTAAAAGAATATTAAGAGTATGTCATTTCCAAACCAAAAGATGGAAGAATATAAAGAAAAACAAACAACTCCCAGTTGTTCAAAAAGGCAAGCATGGGGAGAAAAGACAAACAGAACACAAAACCTAAGATGATAAAGAAAGTACAAATTTATCTGAATCACGATAATATAAATGTACTAAATTATGCCAGTTAAAAGACAGAAATTATAGGTAACTTATAAGAGACACTCTTTTAGTAAGTTGAGTAACGGTCCCCAAGTTAACAGGTCCAAATAATGCCTGGAACCTGTAAATATTACTTTATATGGCAAAGACTACAGATATAATTAAGTATTTTGGGATTGTGAGATTACCCTGGATTACCTGGGTGGGCCCTGAATGTAATTACCAGTATCCTTATAAAATTGAGGTGGGGGAGATTTAACCACAAGGAAGACAAGAAACCAATCTGACCTGGGTCATAAAGATTTGAGTGATGCAGCCACAGCCAAGGAATGTGGCAGCCATGAGAAGCTAGAAGAGGCGAGGAACAGATTCTCCCATACAACCTCCAGAGGAAGAATGCACAGCCCTAGCGACACCTTGATTTTGGTCCAGTGATATTGTTTTCAAACTTCTGGCCTCCAGAACTATGAGAGAATAATTTCTGTTGTTTTAAAGCACCACGTACGTGGTAACTTGTTACAGGAGCCACAAAAAACTAATATACCCATGAAACAGAACACAGACAGTCTGAAAATGAATGGACAAAAATACAAATACCAGGCAAACGCCAAACAAAACAAAGCTGGAGTAACTATATTAATATCAGACAATGAAGACCGAGAAAATAAAAGCATTTATTCAGAATGGAAAAGGCCATAAACCTAAGTACAATTCAACAGGAAGATGAAAAGTATAAGGTTATACACACCTAATAAAATACTGTCAACATACATGAACCAAGAATTGCTAGAACTCACAGAGAAACTGACAAGTCTACCATAATGAGATTACCATAATAATCTACCACATTGCTCAAATCAGTAACAGTAAATAGGAAATATGAGCAATGCAAGCAACAAGTTAGATCATTAGAGATATACAGAACCTTGCACCTCCCTGCTTTCTCACACAAATTAAATACATATTCTTTCTTGCTTGCTTGCTTGCTTTCTTAAGATGGAGTCTCATTCTGTCGCCCAGGCTGGAATGCAGTGGCATGATCATGGCTCACTGCAGCCTCCGCCTCCTGGGTTCAAGCAATGCTCCTGCCTCAGCCTCCTGAATAGCTGGTATTACAGGCGTGTGCCACCACACCGGGCTAATTTTTTTGTATTTTTAGTACAGATGGGGTTTCACCATGTTGGCCAAGCTAGTCACAAACTCCTGATCTCAGGTGATCCGCCCACCTTGGCCTCCCAAAGTGCTGGGATCACAGGCATGAGCCACTGCACCCAGCCCATATTCTTTAGAATACAAGGAATATTTATAAACATTCATGTTTTATCTGGCAATAAAGAAAATCACAACAAATTCCAGGGAATCAGCAGCACACAAGCCATTTCTCTGGGTGCAAGGCAATTAAAACATAATAATGGCCAGGCGCGGTGGCTCACGCCTGTAATCCCAGCACTTTGGGAGGCCAAGGCAGGTGGATCACCTGAGATCAGGAGTTCAAGACCACCCTGGCCAACGTGGTGAAACCCTGTCTCTACTAAAAATACAAAAACCAGCCAGCGTGGTGGTGGGCACCTGTACTCCCAGCTACTTGGGAGGCTGAGGCAGGAGAATCGCTTGAACCTGGGAGGTGAAAGTTGCAGTGAGTCGACATTGCACCATTGCACTCCAGCCTGGGTGACAAGAACAAAACTCAGTCTGAAAGAAAAAAAAAACAACATAATAACAGAAGAGTTTCTTAAAACCATATATTTAGAAATTTAAAGGTACATTTTAAAATAATTTATGGGCCAAAAAAGAAATCATAATGAAAATTTAAATATACATTACTTAGTAACAAAAATATTACAGTTGGAAACTATTGGCTTCACTATAGAGATGCTTCTAGAGAGCTATATAGCCTTAAACACTTATATTAGAAAAAGACGCCGGTGGCTCACACCTGTAATCCCAGCACTTTGGGAGGCTGAGGTGGGCAGATCACCTGAGGTCAGATGTTTGAGACCAGCCTGGCCAACATGGTGAAACCCTTATCTCTACTAAAATTATAAAAATTAGCTGGGTGTGGTGGCGCCTATAATCCCAGGTACTGGGGAGGCTGAGGTGGGAGAATTGCTTGAACCTGGGAGACAGAGGTTGCAGGGAACCAAGATTGTGCCACTGCACTCCAGCCTGGGCAACACAGTGAGAACCTGTCTCAAAAAAAAAAAAGTAAGTGACCAACTTCTAAAAACTTACAAAAAGAACAGAGTAAACCCCAATCTAGCAACCTGTACATTCATTATGCTTTAAACACTGTTATGTAATTTGTATCCTTAAAACAACTCTGATGGTTAGATTACAGCTATTTCCACAGCTACAAATGTCCTGCTTAACTGAGTTTAAAAGCACCTTCAGGCCTGCCTGGGCAACATAGCAAGGCCTTGTCTCTACAAAAAAAAAAAATTTTTTTTAGTTAGCTGGGTGTGGTGGGGTGGGTTTGCAGGCCCAGCTGCTCAGGAAGCTGGGTGGGAGGACTGCCTGGGCCCACGAGGTCAAGGCTGCAGTGAGAGCCAAGATTGCACCGCTGCACTTCAGCCTGGGTGACAGAGCAAGACTCTGTCTCCAAAAAAAAAAAAAAAAAATTTTTCCTGCTTTACAAAACAATCAAACACCTAGTACGGAAAACAGAAGACACTGAATGCTGCAGACACCCTAGGTCAGTGACATTGCTGGTGATTCTGTTGTCAAAGCATGTGTGCTTCAGTCCCTGGAGACGTTGCTCAGAAAAAAACTGAAATGGAGTATCTGCGAAACCCCATCTCTACAAAAAAAAACACAAAAATCAGCCGGGTGTGGTGCTGTGCACCTGTAGTCCCAGCTACTCAGGAGGCTGGGGCACAAGAATCGCTTGAACCCGGGAGGCGGAGGTTGCAGTGAGCCAAGATAGCACCACTGTACTCCAGCCTGGGCGAAAGAGCAAGACTCTCTCTCAGAAAAAAAAAAAAAAAGAAGAAGAAAGAAAGAAAGAAAGAAAAGAGGCCGGGCGCGGTGGCTCACGCCTGTAATCCCAGCACTTTGGGAGGCTGAGGCGGGCGGATCACCTGAGGTCAGGAGTTCGAGACCAGCCTCAACACGGGGAAACCCCGTCTCTACTAAAAATACAAAAATTACCCGGGCGTAGTGGTGCATGCCTGTAATCTCAGCTACTTGGGAGGCTGAGGTAGGAGAATTGCTTGAACCTGGGAGGCGGAGGTTGCGGTGAGCCGAGATCGAGCCATTGCGCTCCAGCCTAGGCAACAAGAGCGAAACGCCATCTCAAAAAAAAAAAAAAAAAAAGAAAAAGAACAAAAACTGAGTATCTGGATGGTGGGGGTCATCTATTTCCCCTAAAGACTGGTCAATTAACATCACATCCCTTCCTACTGAAGTAGACACTCAGACCAAAAGGGAGTTCATTCTATGAGACTAAAGACCATTCCTAACCTTCCTCCCTGCCTGAAGCCCTATGTGACAGTAACTTGAATAACTTGATTAATGGTATCATCTGGCAACAAGGTTGGCCTTTTAAGAAAATCTTAGAAAGCATGGTTTAACCACAAAGTTCCTACTAAACTGCAAACACATGCAGCTGTATCAGACAAAAAAATACCTCTACATAGGCTTTATTTTGAGAGAGAGGGAGAGACAGAGAGACAAAAAAGAGCTACAGGGCTCTCTATTGCATCTTCTGTGTCTTTCCCTCTTAAGGCCTGCTCCTCCATCCTGTATGTTCTGGAAAAGAAGGAAAGAAAGCACACTGACAGAATCCTCACATACTGTAAGCATTGTAAGTTTGCTTACCACAGCCTCACACCTCCAGTTAGATATGACTGTTATTATTATTACTCCTATTTCTGCAGATGAGAAAAATTAGTTCAGAGAATTTCACCATTTTGATCCAGAGCCACACATTTTGAGTGGCAACATTTTTAAAAATTAGCCAGCTGTGGTGGCATGCACCAGTAGTTCTAGCTATTCCAGAGGCTGAGGTGGGGAGGATTACTTGAGCCCAGGAGTTCCAGGTTACAGTCAGCTATGATTATACCACTGTTCCCCAACCTGAACAATAGAGCAAGACTCTGTCTCTAAATGAAGTATACAGAGTTTTAGTGTATTCAGAGTTGTGTAACTAATCATCACAATCTAACGTTATAACATTTTCAATATCCAAAAAGAAACCCCATACACATTAGCAGTCATTCCTCATTCCCACTCCACTCTCCCCAGCTGGAGCCCCAGTCAACCCCAAATCTACTTTCTTCCTGTATAGATTTGCCTACTGGGGGTCAGGTACAGTGGCTCACACCTGTAATCCCAGCACTTTGGGAGGCCAAGGCAGGTGGGTCACTTGAGGTCAGGAGTTCAAGACCAGCCTGGGCAACATGGTGAAACCCCATCTCTACTAAAAATATAAAAATTAGCCAGGCGTGGCTGGGGGCGGTGGCTCACGCCTGTAATCCCAGCACTTTGGGAGGCCGAGGCGGGCAGATCACAAGGTCAGGAGATCGAGACCATCCTGGCTAACACGGTGAAACCCCATCTCTACTAAAAATACAAAAAACTACCCGGGCATGGTGGCAGGCGCCTGTAGTCCCAGCTACTCAGGAGGCTAAGGCAGGAGAATGGCGTGAACCCGGGAGGCAGAGCTTGCAGTGAGCCGAGATCGCGCCACTGCACTCCAGCCTAGGTGACAGAGCAAGACACCGTCTCAGGAAAAAAAAAAAAAAAAAATTAGCTGGGCGTGGTGGCACACACCTGTTCCCAGCTACTCAGGAGGCTGAAGCAGGAGAATCGCTTGAACTTGGGAGGTGGAGGTTGCAGTGAGCCAAGATCGTGCCACTGCACTCCAGCCTGGGCAAGACAGTGAGATTCAGTCTCACAAAAAACAAAACAAAACAAAAAGATTTGCCTATTGGAGACATTTCACACAAGTAAAATCATGAGGCACGTGGTCTCTTGTGTCTGGCTTCTTTCACTTAGCATGTTTTCAGAGTTCATCCATGTTGTACCAGGTATGAGTGCTTCAATCCTTTTTATTGCCAAATACTATTCCATCATATGAACAGACCACATTTTGTTGATTCACTCATCAGCTGATGGACATCTGGGGTGTTTCGCTTTTTGTCTGTTAAACATAATGCTGCTCTGAACATTCACACACAAGCTTTTGTACGGACATATGTTTTCACTTGGCCTTTGCATTCTCAAAGTGTTTTCACAACATTCTCTCTTTCATGTACTACATGGCCACTTAATTTTCCAATGGAGAAAACTGAGGCTTGGGGCAGCTAAGTGACTTTCTCACCCACTCAACTACCCTCAGCAAACCATAGTAAACCCATAGTGAAAAGCCAGTGCTCCTTTCATAATACCACATTGCCTATGGTTATGGCTCTCTCTCCTCTGAAATAAATTTCAAGCGACAGTGTGCAGATGAGGGAAAACATTTTTTAGGTAAGGAACTCCCTAAATCATTCTCAATAAGTTAATCCACAAAGCAAATTTAAATTAAGCCCTTCAGAGTAAGAGAAGGAGAGAAGTGTTTGGGATGGGATATTCTAAAGGTCCCTCCCAAATGATGACTTTCTCCTCCCCATGCAAACAGCCAAAGCTGCTATTCCAGGCTGCAGAGGCACACATGTAGTTACATCTACTGCACCCCATTCCTGAGGGATGCCCTTTCCAGCAAAATTTGAGATATACCTGTGGGCTCTGTCCCCCAACATCAGCCCCAGATGCCAGACTCCCTGGGCCCAAGGCCTAGATGCAGAGCCCATCTGTTCTAATACAGATAACAGTATTTTGGAGGCATATATTGCTCAGATCAATTGTATGAACCCTCTTTCCCAACCTCATGAAGCACTGTCTAGGGTTATAATATTTCTGGTAATAAAGTTCAGAAAAAAATAATAATTATATTAATAATATAAGTCATTTGCTGACAGCTTAGTAGGTACCTTTTGGCATTTACTTCATTTAATCCTCACAATAACCATGTAAGATAGGGACTATTGTTACTTTAGTGTCCATACTTCATTATGTGGAGAAAATACACAGTTGGTAGGAGTATAAACTGATGTAACTTCTTAGGAGGATAATCTGGAAACATCTACGGAAAGTAAAAGTGTAATTACTCTTTGACATGGCAATCTCACTTCTGAGAATGTATCTATAGATACACTTCATAGGTGCCCAAAGATGGAAATGTAAGAATATTAACTGGGGCCAGGAGGGTAATTTGGAAATGTCTATGCAAATGAAAAGTGCAATTATTCTTTGACATAGCAATTTCATTTCTGAGAATGTATTTATAGATGTACCTCATAAGTGCCCAATATGGAGATGTAATATTAATTGGAGCACTGCTTCTAACAGTAAAAACCTGGAAACAGGTCAGGTGCAGTGACTCATGCCTGTTATCCTAGCATATTCAGAGGCTGAGGCAGGAGGATCACTTGAGACCAGGAATTCAAGACCAGCCTGAGCAACACAGCAAGACCCTATCTCAAACAAAAACAAAAAAAAAAATTTGCCAAGCCTGTTGGCATGAACCTGAACACTCTTAGCTACTTCAGAGTCAGAGGTGGGAGAATGGCTTAAGCCCAGGAGTTCAAGGCTGCAGCAAACTATGATCACATCACTGTACTCCCGCCTAGGTGACAGAGCAAGAGTCTGTCTCAAAAAAAAATTAATTAATTAAATAAATATATGCTCAACATGTTTAAGCTAACAGTTATCAAAAACAGTGTTACATGTCAGTTATAACAACTGTTTTAAAAGGTACTTCTAGAAAAATTAAGCTCAAAAGGCAAACTGTATTAAATGTGCTTCCCCTCATTCCTTTAAACTCAAGGTTCCTCAATGTAGAAAGGCCAGAATAAGCATTAACAATTAAATAACCCTGTTAAAGTTTAATATTATGCTATGTTAAGATTCCTATTTTTTTTTTTTTTTTTTTTTTTTTGAGACGGATTCTCACTCTGTCCCAGGCTGGAACGCAATGGCACGATCTCAACTCAATGTAACCTCCGCCTCCCGGGTTCAAGTGATTCTCCCGCCTCAGCCTCTTGAATAGTTGGGATTACAGGCATCCACCACCAAGCCTGACTAATTTTTGTATTTTTAGTAGAGACAGGGTTTCATCATGCTGGCCAGGCTGGTCTCGAACTCCTGATCTCAGGTGATCCACCTGCCTGGGCCTCCCAAAGTGCTGGGATTACAGGCGTGAGCCACCACACCCAGTCTTGCCTCCCACTCTATTCAAAGTCATCCCTTTGCTCACTGAGATACATGCATATCCGGTTGCCTCCTTTGGAAAGGCTTATCAGAAACTCAAAAGAATGCAACCATTTGTCTCTCACCTACTTGTGACCTGGAAGCTCCCTCCCTGCTTCAAGTTGTCCCCGCCTTTCTGGACCAATGTACTTCTTGCATATATTGATTGATGTCTTATGTCTCCTTAAAATGTATAAAACCAAGCTGTGCCCGACCACCCTGGGCACATGTCATCAGGACTTCTGGAGGCTATGTCACAGGTACACATTCTCAACCTTGGCAAAATAAACTTTCTAAGTTAACCGAGACCTGTCTCAAATTTTCGAGGTTCACGTGTTCATCTTGTTCTGAGACTGATTGTGTACAGTGTGAGCTGAAACAGTGAGCAAGTAGAACCAAAATGTTTGGCTTAGAAGAAAAGTAGATACAGGTATATAAAAATGAGAAGGTTGAGTAGAATCCTAGTCTTACTTCTTTTTTTTTTTTTTTTGAGACAGAGTTTCGCTCTTGTTGCCCAGAATGGAGTGCAATGGCACTGCAACCTCCGCCTACTAGGTTCAAGCGATTCTCCTGCCTCAGCCTCCCTAGTAGTGGGGATTACAGGCATGCACCACCATGCCCAGCTTTTTGTATTTTTAATAGAGATGGGGTTTCACTGTTGGCCAGGCTGGTCTCAAACTCCTGACCTCAGGCAATCCACCTGCCTCAGCCTCCCAAAGTGCCAAGATTGTGAGCGACCGCACCCAGCTTGTTTTTTGTTTTTGTTTTTGTTTTTTTGAGACGGCTCGCTCCGTGTCGCCCAGGCTAGAGTGCAATGGAGCGATCGATCTCCACTCACTGCAAGCTCCGCCTCCCAGGTTCACGCCATTCTCCTGCCTCAGCCTCCCGAGTAGCTGGGACTACAGGCATCCCCCACCACGCCCAGTTAATTTTTTGCGTTTTTAGTAGAGATGGGGTTTCATCATGTTAGCCAGGATGGTCTCGATCTCCTGACCTCGTGATCCGCCCGCCTCGGCCTCCCAAAGTGCTGGGATTACAGGAGTGAGCTACCGAGCTCGGCTTTTTTTTTTTTTTTTTTTTAAAGAGACAGAGTAGTGCAGTGAAGTGACCATGGCTCACTGCAGCCTCGACCTCCCAGGCTCACAGGTTCGTACCATCTTAGCCTCAGGAGGAGCTAAGATTACAGCCCACCCTAGCATGCCCAGCTACTACTACTGGCTACTTTTGAAGGATATTAGCGAACCAATTCATTATGTGAAACCTAGTAAATAATGGAGAAGAATTAAGCATTTATCCTCCCTTTTCTGTAAGAGATACCTCAAGATAACCAAATAGTGGAGGCATGAAAAATTCTCTTTATAAAAATATTCTATTTAATAAAGGAAGTTATAGAATTCAAATATCAATATATTCAATGCTTGCTGAAATGACTGTAGGCACTGACAATCAAGGGCTGCGAACAAAGACTACTAATCATTTCTGCCTACCTACCTACGAAGTTTGCTTGACAAAAATAAAGCTGAAGCTGGTCACACCTTCAGATCTAACCACCAGTTTTCAGTAAATTCTGTGAAACTACGCCACAGAGTAAAATTGAGATTGTGCATAACTCCACATGACAAACTACCAGGTTTCATCAATAAATAAATTACAAGAGAAAACTAAATATGGAGGGGAAACTATCAATTAAAATGAGTCACATTGTACAGATAGGATGTGGATCCAGATTGAAATTGTTAAGAAAAAAAAAATGAGAATTCTGAAAATTTTAACACTGGCTGGATATTTGAAAGTATTAAGGAATTATTCGTTTTCTGTGATAGTGGTACTCATGTTTACCTTTTGTTTAAGTCTTTAAGATATACATATTGAACTATTTAACGGTTAAAGGATATCTAGGACTGCGGGGATACGATGAAGCAAGATTGACTGTTGAAACTGGATGAGAAAAGGGGTTTATACTATTCTCTCTACATATGTGTATATGTTAGAGGTAAACATGGAAGGAAAGAAAGGAAGGGCAGTCAATCTAACTCTAAGTTTCAAGCAATAAGTAAATATTTTGTTATCTTTCAAAGCATTTCAGTATTTACTTTTCTCATTCAATTCAAAGACTATAAGAAAGAACTAAAAACTAATAATCATGTAAATAAAGTTTTTATGGCAAAATCAGTAACGCAAAACTGAACACCAAACAAAACCTTCTCAGTACATCAGATAACATCAAAAGAATTAAGGGTAAAAAATGACCAGCTTGTACGAAGTATATTTTAGAAGGAAAACTATCTCACAATTCGGGGACTGGCTAGAGTTTAGACTCACATCACTCAGCGACTCTCCGAAACTTTAAAACCTAAAGACACCACAAGTAGAAAACTAACAAATCATACCAGCTGTCCATACCATTGTAAACCACATCGAAACTATGAAAAGCAGTTTTGACTGCCCAAATCATCCACTTCCTTAAAAGACAACTTTACTATTCCAGTTTTCCCCATTGTCAAAATCAAAGGAGTATATTAAAATTTTAACGCAGGCCAGGCGCGGTGGGTCACGCCTGTAATCCCAGCACTTTTGGAGGCCGAGGCGGACGGATCACGAGGTCAAGAGATTGAGACCATCCTGGCCAACATGGTGAAATCCTGTCTCTACTAAAAATACAAAAATTAGCTGGGCGTGGTGGCGCGCGCCTATAGTCCCAGCTACTCGGGAGGCTGAGGCAGAAGAATCGCTTGAACCTGGGAGGCGGAGATTGCAGTGACTCAAGATCGCGCCACTGTACTCCAGCCTGGCGACAGAGCGAGACTCCGTCTCAAAAAAAAAGGTATCATCACTGGCCTTTGTCCATTCAAGACTCCAAAGTTTACAAACTCACTTTCATACAATTCACAGCCTCTGCCTGAAATGCCCTCCTCTCTCTGGTGCCTGTTGAACTCCTACTCATCCACTCCAAGCTTGTTTTCACTAGGCGCCTCTACTCATAGACACAGTCGACCTATCAGCATTCTATTTCCTATCCCCATTAAGATCTCAGTCAATTTTTCACACAAAAAATATTTCTTCAACTTACCAGTAATGCATACAGCTATCAGCTATGTTTTTGGTCTTTGGAGATATGACCATTGCTTTTTGTCTTTCTAGGCATAAATTATGCTCACACCAACAACAGTTTCAGGCGAACCAAAATATGTTTTTCAAGGTGGGTATGCATAAAGTGAATGCAAATTACCTCCCAACTATCTTGAGCCATTACAAGTGCAAAGATAAAAGTCATCGTAATAGGGAAAGGCCCTCTGACATCTCCCAAAAAACGAAAATAAAAGATTAAGAAAAAAGAAAAGAGACGGAGGGCAAAGGTGACCAACAGCCCCATCGCTGATAAAGTTCCACGATTATCTCTTGAGCGTCCGTCGGCAGATATGGCTTTTCTCTTTTGGCAGAAGCCGTCGTTTTTAAATACGAGAGCCGACAGGCAGGACCCAGATGCGTCCGTACACAAACCTTGGAGCCACCAGCGCTGCGGACCGCGGAACCGGTCTCACAAGCAGGATGCTGACCAGCGCCCAGCCAGGGTCCTCCTCCTCCGCCCCCACCCCTGCAGCCCACCAGCCGGCCAGGAATGAGCGGCCCGGGAGAAGCCCAGTCCCCGGGGTCCTAGCCCGATGAAAGATCTGCGGCGCCCTCGCTCCCCGGCTCGGCCCAGGCCGAAGGCCCCGCAGGGACCCCTCCAACACGCCCTCGGCGCCGCAGCGGCCTCCCCGCCCCCCGCGCTGCCAGGGCCGCTGCAGGCCCCGCGGCCCCCGCCCGCCGCAACCGCGGCCCAGTTCCCCGCGCCCCCGCCGCCGCCTCAGCCCGAACCGGGCCCCCGCCGCCCCCGCTAGCGAGCCTCACCTCAGAAGCGAATCGTGGGCAGCGCGCGGGATTCCGGGGTCCCAGTGCGGCCACCGCCCGTCGGCTCCGGCTCCACCCCCGTCCCCTGGCCCGCAGCCGCGGCCTGCCCGGCCTCTCCGCCCCTCAGCCCCTCCGCTCGCCCCCACCGCCCGACCTGGGTGCGGCCTGCGGCGCTGCAGCCCAACAACGCGCCGTCCCATAGGCCAAGCCGCGCAGCACTGCCGAGCAACGTACCCTGCGATTGGCGAGACCCATGAGGGGCGGGTCCCCTGCGGGCAGGGCGATTGGACTCGCCAGGCCCGCCTCGGGGCGACCCCGCCAGGGCCTGCGGAGGCGCAGGGTCCCGCGCGGAGTGCACCCCGGCCGGCAGCTTCGGGCGCCAGGTCATGGCTTCACGGTGGCTAGGTCGGCTGCGGCGAGCCCCTGCCGGGTCCGCTGGACACGGTTTCATTGTGATTGACCTCCGCCGGAGGGGCCGTCGGAGCCCGGGGACCCTGACCCCCGCCGCCCTCCCAGCGCACTCCCCCCAGCAGACGGGCCCTGCCCCGCGTAGCCCCGCCTTGTGCGGTCCCCAGGCCGAGTTTTGAGGCCCGGGTGGGGTCAAGGAAGCAGGGCCTGTGGGCCCCGATAAGGCTCCACAGAGGACAACTGCCTGGCACCCGGGCCCGGCCTGCGGGTGCTGAGGGGACGAGCGAGCACCAGCCACCTCCGCACAACCAGGGAGTGAGCCTGCGGGGCTTTGGCAGGACCAGCCTCAGACCAGCACCTTCCCCAGACCAGCACCTTCCCGCACACTGTCCCTCCTGCTGGCGCATCTGACACCCAAAAAACCAGCGAGACAAATGGGCATGGCTGCTTGTCCTCTTGACACCCATAGAAAGCTAAGGTCCAGAGCTGGGCAGTGGCAGAAGAGTGTGGAATCCAGACCTCCCTGCTCAGCAGGAGCCTCTGTGACATTGCCCCAACAAGGGTCAGGGATACTGTCTGGATGGAAGCCAGCGACCATTTCTGTTGGACGTTGGCTTTTCCAAGACGATTTTTCTGTCAAGTTCACAATTCTGTCTCATTCACTTCTGCTTCCCATAGTTAATCACTAGGGAAACGCAAATCAAAACCACTGTGGGATACCACTTAACATTCATTAGGATGGCAGTTGAAGAAGCGGGGAGTTGGGCGCAGTGGCTTCAGCCTAAAATCCCAGCACTTAGGGAGGCAGACAGGAGGATAGCCTGAGCCCAGGAGTTGGCAGACTTGACTGGACAACATAAGGAGACCCTGTTCTCTACAAAAACGAGAAGAAAAAAAAAAGTTTCAAGGGGGGAGAAGGAGGAGGAAGAAGAGGAAGAAAAAGAAAAGTGTTGGCAAAGATGCGGAGAAATTGGAACTCTTTGTGCATTGCTGACGGGAATGTAAAATGGTGTCGCTGCTGTGGAAAACCGTAGAGTGGTTCCTCAAAAAATTAAACATAATTACCACATAATCCAGCAATTCCACTTCTGGATATATATACCCAAAAGAAATGAAAACAGCTATTTGTACCATGTTCATAGCAGCATTATGCAGAGAAGGAAATTCTATTTATTGGGGTTTTGTGCCTTTTTTTTTTTTTTGGAGTCAGGGTCTCACTCTGTCGCCCAGGCTGGAGTGCAGTGTTGCAACTATGGCTCACTGCAGCCTTGGCCTCCTAGGCTCAAGGGATCCTCCTGCCTCAGCCTCCCAAGTAGCTGGGACTACCAGCACGTGCCAACATGCCTGGCTAATTTTTGTTATTTTTTGTAGAGACAGGATCTCACTATGTTGCCAGGGCTGGTGTCAAACTCCTAGGCTCACGCAATCTTCCCAAATCCAAACTCAGCCTCCCAAAGTGCTGGGATTACAGGCATAAGCCCATAAACCACGATGCCTGGCCAAAAGGAAGGAAATTCTGACGCATGCTACAACACGGATGAACATTGAAGACATGCTATGTGAAATAACCCAATCACAAAAAGATAAATGTATGATTCCACTTGTATGAGGTGCCTAGAGTAGTCAAATTCAGAGAGACAGGAGGTAGAATGGTGGTTGCAAAGGGCTGGAGGAATGGGGATTTAGTGTTTAATGGCTACAGAGTTTAAGCTTGGGGTGATGAAAAAGTTCTGGAGATGGATGGTGGTGATGACTGAACAATAATATGAATATTCACAAAGCCACAGAACTGTACACTTTAAAATAATTACAATCATAAACTTTATAATATGAAAATTTTATAATAAAACAATTTTAAAGCTATTAAAATATTCCTTCCTTTTCCAACTACAAAAAAGAAAAAAGGTCCAGGCACGGTGGCTCTTGCCTGTAATCCTAGCAATTTGGGAGGCCAAGGCGGGAGGATTGCCTGAGCTCAGGAGTTAAGAGATCAACATGGACAACATGGCAAAACACTGTCTCTACTAAAAATACAAGAAATTAGCCGGGTGTGGTGGCAGGCACCTGTAATTCCAGCTACTCAGGAGGCTGAGGCACAAGAATTGCTTGAGCCCAGGAGATGGAGTTTGCAATGAGCCAAGATGACACCACTGCACTCCAGCCTGGGTGACAGAGACAGACTGCCTCCAAAAAAAAAAAAAAAAAACCAAAGAAATACTCGTCTTAGGTGAGAGTTTTAAAACATATTGAGTTAGAATTAGAGTTGTATATACAACAATAATATCAAGTAATTAGGGAGACCAATGAAAGTCACCTGAGGTCCTTATGTTGTCCGGAGGAGGATAAAAGTATTTATTAGTTAACTCTAGACTTCAATAAGAATAGAGAGTGTTTAACTTTCTAACTAGGAGAAGGGGGAAAATGAAATGATTTGTTTTAAGTTGCTCAATCCCAAAGAAGGGGAAAAGGAGAGAAAAGAGAGGAAAAAAACACAAACACAAGTGAGACAATATGTAGCATAAAATAAGATGGTAGATTTAATTACATTAAATACACAATGGACAAAATGCTCCAGTTAAAAGACAAGGTGTTTTATATGCTATTAACAAACAAAACAACGAAATTAAAAATACACAATTTACAATAGACTAAAAGAAACATAAAATATTTACAAATCAAACTTAAGATGAGCAAGACCACAATGGACAAAGTTATAAAATCCTATTGGTAAACCTTAAAGAAGACCCAAATGGATAGAGAGGTAGACCATGTTCATGAATCAGAAAACTCAATATTGTAAAGATGTCAATTTTCCCAAAACTGATTGATAGCTATAATAAATTCCCAAACTATCAAGTGCATCATTGTTGTTGGAATTGACAAGCTGATTTTAAAACTTATATGGGAGAAAAACCTTACATGAAAATACAAAGAGCCAGAATAGTCAAGACACTCTCAAAGAAGTCAAAGAAGAAAAATAAGGTGGAAATGACTTACTTTATCAGATGTCAATACATAATTGATAATAATGAAGATAGCTTGATTATCAGCACAAGAATAGACAGACACAAGAATAGACAGACACAAGAATAGACAGAGGAAAGAATCCAACAACAGATCTACACATATGTGGACATATGACAGAGGTGGCGTTGCAGATGGGTGCAGAAAGATTATAAACAATGATAGGATAGGTGTGTAACCCTACGGAGAGAAAAAAATGAAAATGAATCCTTACTTCACACCATATGCAAAAAAACAAATCTGGGTGAATTAAAGGCCTAAATATGAAATTTAAATTTATAAGGATTTCAGAATATAATCTAAGAGACTATCTTCATGACCTTGGAGTGGAAATAATTTTAGTGGTTTTTTTTGTTGTTGTTTGTTTTTGAGATAGGGTCTCACTGTGTCTCACAGGCTGAAGTGCAGTGGCACAACCACAGCTCACTGCAGCCTTGACCTTCTGGGCTCAAGCAATCCTCTCACCCCAGCCACCTGAGTAGCTGGGACTACAGGCACACACCACCATGTCCAGCTAATTTTTGTATTTTTTGTAGAGATGGTGTTTCGCTATGTTGCCCAGGTTGGTCTCAAACTCCTGAGCTCAAGTGATCCTCCTGCCTCTGCCCCCAAAGTGCTGGCATTACAGGTGTAAGCCACTGTACCCAGCCTGGAAAGAATTTCTTAAGTCACAAAAAGCACTAACCAAAATGAAAACACTGATCAATTCAACTGCATTAAAAATAAGAACTGGCAGGCACAGTGGCTCATGCCTGTACTCCCAGCACTTTGGGAGGTCAAGATGGGAGGCTCATTGAGTCCAGGAGTTTGAGACCAGTTGGGGCATAATAAGATCCTATCTCTAAAAAAAAAAAAAAAAAATTATCTGGACATGGCAGTGTGCGACTGTACTTCTGGCTACTTGGGAGGCTGAGGTGGGAGGACTGTTTAAGCCCAGGAATTGAGGCTGCAATAAGCCATGATTGTGCCATAACACTCCAGCCTGGGTGACAGAGCAAGACCTTGTCTCAAAAAATCCCGAAAAACAAAAAAGGACACCATAAAGAGTCAAGCCAGAGTTAGAGAAGATATTTGCAATACACGTTATGGATAATATCAAGACTATATAAAGAATTATTAGATTAATAAGAAAAAATCTGGTAGCTCACACCTATAATCCCAACTTTGGGAGGCTGAGGCCAGCAGATTGCTTGAGCTCAGGAGTTTGAGAGCAGCCTGGGTAACATGATGAAACCCGTCTCTACTTAAAAATACAAAAAATTAGCTGGGCTTGGTGGTGTGGGCCTGTGGTCCCAGCTACTTGGGAGGCTGAGGTGAGAGAATCACCTGAGCTTGACTCAAGGCTGCAGTGAGCTGAGATCGCACCACTGCACTCCAGCCGGGGCGACAGAGTGAGACCCTGTCTCAAAAAAAAAAAAAAAAAGAAGAAGAAGAAAAGAAAAAGAAAAAACAACACGTTAAAAAATGGGCAAAAGATGACAGACACTTCACAGGAGACAAAATCAAAATGGTTAATAAAAACATAAAAATATGCTCAATCTCCTTAGTAATTAGCTAAATGCAAATTAAGGCCATAACTATACACCCCACCAGACTGGCAAAAGTGACATGTCTGACAAGGATGGGAAGGCAAGGGAATTCTGTTTTACTACTGGTGGGCACGTAAACTAGAACAATATTTAGAAAGATCCTCATACCCTAGAACTCAGAAGTCAGACTCCTGAGTACAAACCCTAGAAAAATTTGTGCACCATTTGCAAAAAACACACGTGCATCAGAGACATGGACAAAACTGTTGCTAGCAGCAGTGTGTGTAATTACCCCAAACTAGAAACAAACCAACTGTCCATCTACAGCAGTCATGTCCAATCTTTTGGCTTCCATGGACCATACTGGAAGAACTGTCTTGGGTCACGCATAAAATACACTACCACTAACTATAGCTGATGAGCTAAAAAAAAAAAAAAAAATCGCAAACAAAAATCTCTATAATGTTTTAAGAAAGTTTACAAATTTGTGTTGGGCCACATTCAAAGGCATCCTGGGCTGCATGCATTGGACAAGCTTGACTGACAGTAAAATGAATCTGTGAACTATGATACAGCCAGACAATGGAAGTTTTTAGCAATGAACATGCACAAACTATACTACACACAGCAACATGAATAAATCTCACAGACATAATAATGAGCCAAAGAAGCCAGCTGCCAGAACTTGCGTCTGTATGATTCAAGGGGATAAAGCACAGAAACAGGAAAATACTGCAATGTCTGCATAATTGGGTGCTGAAGACTTTTTAGAAAAACAAGAACACAAGACTCACATAAGCCAGGGCAGAGGGGCCGGAAGTGACACTGTGAGGGGAGGGCATTTGGGTGCTGGCAAAACTATTTCCTGATGGAGGCTGCAGATGTTCACTTCCTAACAGTGTGTTACACACTTCTGAGATGATGGGGGTTGTCTGTCAAGCATCTTCACGGGGTCACTGCCTCCTCTTCCCCAAGGACAGGCATCCTCCTGGCGCTGCCCCCTCAGCAGGCAGTCTATTTAGGTGGAGGGAACAGGGCGTGCAGGCAGAGATAAGGCAGGGTGTGTGTGCGAGGTGCCCAGCGAGGGGCTTGATGCTGCTGGGTCACAGGAACAGAGGCTGTGGCCCTTCCCCCATTCCCCTCCTCTAGAGACAAGCACGGCCCTCCCATGTTCCTGGTGTGACCCTGGTGTCCTAGGCCATCCCTCCAGGGCCTGGATCACCCTCAAAAGCCTCCTCCCTGCTGAGCTTCAATCTGCCTTTCTATGAAATGGCCCCAATAAGCCCTGCCTGCCTCAGGGAACTAAGCCGCAGGTCCCAGGCCCCCCTCTCCCGCAACGCCCAACCAGCAGGGGAGCTCTGCACAACATGGCCCAGAAGGAGCAGTGGGAACCGAGGCTTCTTCTGGTTCTAAAAACATCTTTTCAAGGCTAGGCGCAGTGGCTCACGCCTGTAATCCCAGCACTTGGGAGGCCAAGGTGGGCGGATCAGTTGAGGTCAGGAGTTCAAGACCAGCCTGGCCAACATGGTGAAACCCCGGTTCCACTAAAAATACAAAAATTTGGCAGGCACCTGTAATCCCAGCTACATGGGAGGGTGAGGCAGGAGAATCGATTGAACCCTGGAGATTTGCAGTGAGCCGAGATCACGCCAATGCACTCTAGCCTGGGCGACAGAGTGAGACTCTGTCTCAAAAAAAAAGAAAAAAAAATCTTTTCACAATAAAAATCTTTATTCACGGAAGGCACAGGGCTCACCACAGTCCTTCGGATGGAACCACAGGAAGAGAAGCAGCATGTTTCACCCTCGGCTGGGGGTGCTTCCCAAAGCCACCCTTTCCCCAAGCCCCAGAACTAAGCCCACCTGAACTCATCTTGAAGGTAGGCACGTCAGTGAGTCCTCTCAAAGCCTCAGTTTCCCTACCTATAAAATGAGGAAGCAGGACTGCCCCTGGGGCAGGGCCTAGGCCTCCTGCCAGCCCGCCCTCACAGACCCAGAGGGCAATGCAGGCTGAGGCGGGGCTGTTTCACTCCCCAGTACCATGGCCCCCGTGGTTGAGTGAAAGCACCTCCAGAGCCCTAACCCTAGCCCTGGGAGCCAGGCAGAGACCCCCACAATGACCATCAGAGGCCGTGAGGGGTGGCAGGGAGCCAGGCAGGGGCCAGGGTCTAGGATCAGAGCAGTGAAGGATAGATAGGGTCACATGCCAGTTAGTGGGAGAGGTGGGACTTGAACCCAGGCCTCTGTGAGACTTGGTTCTCTCACCTGTAAAATGGGTCTAATAGCAGCTGCTTCTCCAAGCAAATGATGTCAAGCACCCAGCTCGGCACCTCACAGATGTGCTCAGTAAATGGTAATCCCAACCCTACCCTTATATGTGGACTAGAACATTTATGGCAAGTCTCGGGAAGTCGTGGGAACCCCTCATGGCTCCTTCTTCATGCTGGAGGACCATGGCCTGCCCCCTACCCCACCCCAACACACTCTTGAAACTGAGGCCCTCGGCCTAGAGCAGCTCACACAGAGGTGGACAGCTGTGCTAGCAGGTGCAGAGTCTGGGAGGCGAGGCTGGACCAGGACCCCAGCTGGGCTTCAGGTAACCATAGGCCTCAGCTGTCCAGTTGGCCAGAGGGACCTATCACCTGGCTCTAGGCCCCAGGATGCTTTAGCCACTTGAGCCGGCTCCAGGTGACCGTGTAAGTGAGATAAAGCAAAGGTGTCCTGGAGTGCACCACTCACTAGCTCAGCAACCCAGGCACCAGGCTGGAAACCACATCTCGTACCCAATTCTCCATTTAAAAATTTTACAGGAAGTGGCTGGGCACAGTGGCTCATGCCTGTAATCCCAGCACTTTGGGAGGCTGAGGTGGGCAGATCACCTGAGGTCAGGAGTTCGAGACCAGCCTGGCCAACATGATAAAACCCCGTCTCTACCAAAAATACAAAAAATTAGCCGGGCATGGTGGTGGGCGCCTGGAATTCCAGCTACTTGGGAGGTTGAGGCAGGAAAATCGCTTGAACCGGGGAGGCGGAGGTGGCAGTGAGCGGAGATCACGCCATTGCACTCCAGCCTGGGCGACAGGGTGAGACTACATCTCAAAAACAAAAAACTAAAATAATAAAATAAAATTTTACAGGAAGAGAAACTATGGCCACAGTGGGGAGTGGCATGACTCCCTAAGCGAGTTCAGGTCAGACAGGGCAAAGAATTCTGACCGCAGGGAGGAGGAATGGCTGGTTTTCCAGAGATAGATCAGAACAACAGAAGCTCCCTGTGCTCCAGCCTCGCCTGTGGTGCACCGACCTCTCACCCCAGGCAGGCTGAAGAGGAAACCCCTGCAGAGGTGGCCTTGGACATCTGGTTCCTGGAAGCAGCTGGCTGCCGTCATCTGCAGAGCCTGCAGTTCCACCGCACCCTATGGCCCCCTAGGGCCACAGCCTCCCACATCCGCTAACCAGCCTCATCACTTGTTTCCGTCAGCAAACCACAGGCCCCCAGAACACACCCGGGGGAAGGGGGCCGCAGGACCTTCTCCCCCAGTCAGTCACTGTCAGTGGGCACAAGTGCTGGCCTCAGTTTAGGTTTCCCTGACATAAAGTTATAAGAAAAATCACAAGGATCCTAGGGTCCCTGCCAGCCCCTACCTCCCCGAGTCTGTTTCATTAAAAATCCAGCCTGGAAGATGTGCCAGGGAGAGTGACCTGCTGGAACTCCATGGCAGAAAGTAAGGGGATGGATTGGGGCTGGGCCTCAGCCAGGTATTGCCTGGAATACTTGGGCATCTGGGTACCACCGTCCCTACCCACACTTGGCCTGCTTAGGGTCCACTGTTCCTGTCCTATCATAGCTGTCACTTCCTCCAAAAAATCTTCCTGGAGCCCCCAGTCCCTGCACACACCCAGCTGCCCTGGACACTATGCCGTAAGCACCTCATACCCAGCTGTCCCCAGACTGGGCTGTGAACTCAGCCAGGCCAGAGGCCCCTGTATGGAATGGGACCAGGCATGCAGGAGGTACCCAATAACTGCTCACTAATGCAAGGAATGAAGCAGCTGTAGCTGCAGGGCCTTCTAGCTCTGTAGCCCACTCAGTGTATGCAAGTTCTGAACGGGGACAGCCACTCAGGAGGTACCCAGTAACCAGGCACTAATGCAGGGAATGAAGCAGCTGCTTCTAGCTAGAAGCAGAGCTTCTAGCTCTGCAGCGGCACTGCCCTGGCCTGACCTGAGGCAGCAGAACTGGTGCGTGGGGTGTGGGCTCCCAGCCCAGACTGCCCAAGTTTGGGTCCTGATCTGTTACTCACTGTGCACCCTGGGGAAGTCACTCAGTGACCTGCACCCTGGAAGACAAGACAACCAACTGTTGGGGTTCCTGGGTACTGCTGCGGTCACCACTTGGACATCAGCATAGGCACCCAGTAAGCTGGTAATCCCCTCCTTCCCAATCGAGCCCCAGCCACCAAGGCAAAGCTCACTGCTGCTTTATTGGAGGCAACAGCCCCTACTGGAGCCTGTGTCTTAGCGTTCCTGAGGGTCCCAGGGCCAGCCCCGGCCCCCACCCAGCTGCCCTGGCCCTGCCTGGGGTGAGTGTGATGAGGGGAACCAGTGTTCCTGTCCTCGGAGCCCAGGCACGGCTCGGTCCTGAGTTTCTGAGATTGGGACAGGGCAAGTTAGTGTGGGGCAACAGAGTCCCCTCGTCCTCTGGAGCCTGGAGCCTGGTCCAGCCCTCATCAGCCTGCTGGATGAGACTGGCTGGGTCCTACGAGACGTCCATCACTGAGGCCCTAGGCAAGCACGGCCTTGCTCCTGCTCACCCTCCCATGTGGGCCCGTGTCCATCTGTGTGGCCTGGGGTCAGGGCCCCTGTGACTGCCTTGGCCTGGCAGCCACACGGGCTGGCATCACCTAGGCCCGGTGTAGCCGTAGGGGTGCCGCAGCAGCAGGCTCTGGTGGCTGGGCAGCACGTGGGTGTGGTAGTGCTCCACCATGCTGCCCACACTCACAAACAGGACCTCGCCCTCCAGGTAGAACTTAGAATCCTATAAGAGAAGAGAGGGGGAGCGTCAGCAGGGCCAGGCCACTCTGCGGCTCTAGGCCTCAGTCTCCCCGTCTGTAAAACAAGGCAGCAGCAGCAACAGCGGCATCGCCAGGCCAGCCCCTGGCTGTCGGTGGTGCCCCCGAGGTGGCCTCCGCATCAGGCCTGTGCTCTCCATGTTCCCACCTCACTTCCCCTCCGTCCTCCGTGTCCAGGAGCCTCTGCACCCAGAGCACTTCAGACAAAGTCAGGAAATGAACCTAGGCCAGGCATGGTGGCCCACGCCTGTAATCCCAGCACTGTGGGAGGCTGAGGTGGGAGGATTGCTTGAGCCCCAAAATTTGAAACCAGCCTGAGAAAGACAGTGAGACCCCTGTCCCCGCAAAAAGAAAAAGACAAGACAAGCGACCCAGGGTCTAGGGCTGACCACCCACCCCCACTAGGGTCAGTGGAAGACAAAGGTAGGCCAGGAGAGGAGGGAGGCTGAGCGGGAGGGGTGGGGGGTGAGCGATGGTGGAGGGGAAGGGGAGGGCGGTATCCCGGAGGTGCCAGTCTCAGTCTACCCGCTGCCTATGCTTGATCAGGGAGATTCTGCCCTGCCCCTTGCCAGGCCATGCGGCCAGGGTCCCCGTCCCACCCAGAGCCCTCTCACCTTCTCAAAAATGCGATAGTTCCTCACTTTGTTAGAGGTTTCATCCCACACAACCAGGACCTACAGGAGGGAAGCGGGAGGCTGACAGCTCCCTGAGAAACAGCGGGACCAGCCTCGGGAGATCATGGGCTGGGGATAGGGGGGCAGAACCATCAAGGCTGGGTGCTGTGGCCCTTGGGGGGTGGAGAGGGACTCCAGACCACCTGCACAGGGACAGTGGGGACGACACTGGCAGCCCTCAGAGAGCCTCTGATGAGCAACAGTTCATAACCACCAATAACCACTCCGACACACCCGGCAGAGCATGGCTCAGTGAGGTCACAACTTCACGCTCGGAGGGACACGGGCAGACCTGGCGTTCCCACTGCCCCATGTGGCCTCCCCCACCCCAGAGCATGAGCTCTACCCCACCCGAGTCCTGACCCCCACTGGGAGGTGACCATCATTGCCCCCAATTTGCAGATGGAGATCTATTAGGGAATAGATTGGGAGGTGCTGCTGGGCAGAGAATTCAGCTGAGACACCAAGTAAGAGTCCACAAGGGGAGTGGTTTAGGAACTGTGGAGTCCTGGGCCCACCCACAGCCTGGGTGTGTGGAGAGCCAGAGGGGCCAACCGCATGGGGCCCTGGGGCATCTTCCCCTGGCGCCTACCTTCCCTGACTTGGTAGAGGAGTTCCGGATGCAGTAGAGTCCATCCTGGGGCTCTCCCCGGGGGCTTGTAGCCTTGAACAGCCTAAAATGAGACAGTCATATTGGCGGGTCCGGGCAGCTTTCACAGGGACCTTCCCGCCCCGCTCCCAAGCCTGGCTTTCTGTCCTCTCGCTCTTGCAGGTCTCAGGCACTGAGCGTGTCAGGCTGCCATGAGGCTGACAGAAGCAGCACAGCAGAGCCATGGCCAGCCAGGGTGCCAGCTGGGCATGGGACAGAGCGGGGGGGTCCACTCCTCTGGTTTCTGCTGCATGCAGGGCCATGTACTTGTGCCAGCAACTCCCCAACACAGAAGCTAGTGAGAGGGACACAGAAGCCAGGCACAGCGGGGGCCCCAGCACATACAGGGCTTTGTGCTGACCTTTCCACTTCGCAGGACTCCGTGGTGTTGATGAAGACCGAGTTGGGGAGTGGCACCTGCAAGAGGCTGACGGTGTCAGTGCCAACATCGGAGTGATCCACCCGCACCACCACTCCCTGGATGGTGGCCACCCGGTGCTGGATCCGGGGCTTTACATGGTGCCGTGTCCCCCTAGGCTCCCGGGTTCTCAGGGGGTCCTTGCTCAGGACGGTCTGTGAGGGGCCGCCCTGGCCTATGGCTTTCCCACCACCTGTCTACCTACTGGCCACTGGGACCCGGGCTTGCTGCTCAACCTTGCCTTCTCATAGTCCTCGTCCGAGTCGTCCCCACCAGTGTCAGCCGGCAAGGGTTGCCGGGGCTTTTCAAAGGAGAAGCTCCTGAAACTCTGCCCATCAGGGGGTGATCGCCTGGAGGGGCAGGGAGAGGAAGGCAGGACCATTTCACTGTCAGACACGGGGCAGGCCACCCTCTGCTCCCCTCCCCACTCCGCCCTCTGTGTGAGGACAGCAAGCTGCCTGCTATGGCCCCTGTGACCATAAAAGGCCCAGGACAACAGAGATCTGGGTAGGGCCCGTGCTGACTACCCTGGGACAGCAGGAATCGCCCGACACCTGAGTCAGGGGTCAGGGCTGCCACGGATGCTGGCAAGGGGGGCCAGGGGCCCGAGCTCGGTGTCATCACACCGTCAAGTGCTCTGGATGCTTGTGGGGAGGGGAGGTCCGGCCATGGCCAAATCACAGCCCACTCAGAGCCACAGGGGAGCGGACGTGAACTGGATGAACAATGCAATGTGACCCCAAGGGACGCCCATGGCGTCCCTGCACCCCTCCCTGTGTGGCTAGCTGGTCCTGCTCAGCAAAGCCTCAAAGGCTCTAGGGAGGATTAACGGGCCACGCCAGCACGGGCGGCCAGCCTGTGGGTGAGGCTGAGCCCTGGAACCGCTATCCCCACAGTCATGGAAAAACGTGACTTCCGAACATCTGCACCTCTGCAGCCCTTGGTGAACTAGAACCACGAGTGTGACAAGGGCTGCTCACAGGCACTTCCACGCAGGCAGCAGTCACCTCAGAGGTGTTCGCAGAGCCCTGGGAGAAGGGCACTGTGGGCAAGGGCATTCGGGGGTACGCGTGCCGGCCAGCACACCCATGCAAAACCTGCCCCTGCAGTTCCTGGACCCATTGCCTGCCAGGCAAGGCAGGAAGCCCACCTGGGGTCCCAGATGCCTTTGACCACAGCCATTGGTGTAACTCTGTGGGAGTGGGGGACAAACTGGTCTCCTGGCACTTCCCAGAAATAAAGCGGAAAGCATTTCAGCCAGATGCGGTGGCTCACGCTTGTAATCTCTACACTTTGAGAGGCCAAGGCAGGTGGATCACTTGAGGCCAGGAGTTCAAGACCAACCTGGCCAACATAGTGAAACCCGTCTCTACTAAAAATACAAAAATTAGCCGGGCGTGTTGGCAGATGCCTGTAGTCCCAGCTACTTGGAAGGCTGAGGCAGGATAATCACTTGGACCCCGGAGGTGGAGGTTGCAGTGAGCTGAGATCGCACCACTGCACTCCAGCTTGGTTGCCAGAATGAGATCCTGTCTCAAAAAGAAAAAAAAAAACAAAGCATTTCCAGCAAGCTTCAGGGCTGAGTCATGGACATGCTCCACATATCACCAAGGTGGACTGGAGGCATCACGGAACCTTCCTACCTCTTGCACCTGGTACCCCGTCGTGGGCTAAGAGTGCCAGGAGCGAGGTGGGCAGAGTGCCTGTCAGAGGCCAGGCCAGGGTCCCTGTAGCTGGAGGCAGGGCTTGCAGCCGCCACACAAACTCACTGGAGGTGGGGGAGCTGCGGCTTCTCTGGCCTGGGCAGGACTGCGGGCCGCGCCGTGGCCTCAGGCACTGGCAGCTTCAGCGCAGGAGGCCGGGGAGCCACGGGGGACACAAAGAGTCCAGGCATGGCTGCCTCCCTTGGGGGGTCCTCTTCAGCTGTCTTCAGGAACTTGGGCTTGTTGGCTGGCACAGGTGGGGGCTGAGATGTGGGCGGTCCTCGGGGGGACAGGTGGAAGGACTTGAGTTTGTCACAGTTTCTGGAGGTGGCAGTGGCCATGATGGCAGCACTGGAAGTGGAGCAGGCCCCGTGGCCAGGGGTCCAGGGCTCCGGGCTGGGGCTGGGGCTGGCACTCTCCCGGAAGCAAGGGGGTTTCCGTAGGCCGGGTGCGGTGGGCATGGTGCTCAGAGGGGGATCACTCATCCTTCGGGGGGTAGCAGGTACCCTGGGGCAAGGCTCAGCCCGCCTCGGGCACAGGGGGTCCCTCTTGGAGTCCTCGGCAGCCAGGCCAACATCTGGGAGGCCGTGCTTAGGGGGCGGGGGTGGCAGCAGGGGACCGGGGCCCTTGGAGGTAAAGGAGTGGGCCCGGGGCATGTCGGAGAAGGCTGGCTTCCTGGGCGTGGGCACTGGGGGTGGTGGGTAAGCCGGTGGGTGCATCAGGGCATCTGCAGAGCAAAGAGACCCAGGTTGGACCCTGACAGAGACTGGGCCAACACTACCCTCTGCTGGCAGTGGTCAGCCAGCCCAACCAGGAGTGCAACCCATGGTAGGCCCACCCCACAGCCTGCCCACCCAGCAGCCCAGCACCCAGCACTCCCATCCTGCCTTCCCCAGGGTCCTAGACCACCCACCACCCCCAGCCCTCCCCATTCATCCTCCCTGTGTCAGCCTGTGCACGCTTCCTGAAGCCTAGAGGACACCTGAGGAGCCCATCAGGTTCCCAGAGGCGGAAGGAAGTGAAAGGAAAAGAAGTCAAGGAGGATCTCAGGGCTTGGCAGGAGCGAGAGGGAGGACGGAATTCCCAAGGACAGGGGAGGGGAGCAGCTGGGAGGAAGGTGAAGGCCCGTGTTTGCTCAGAACACGTCCAGAAAGCTGGGAGATGCCAGGGGATACGGGGGCAGGGAATGTGTGCAGAGTTCAGAAGTCCCGGCTGGACATGACTCAGAGCCGGCAGCCTGCAGATGGCCCAGGCTGTCACCCAGGGAATTCAGGAGAGGCGTGAGGCCTGAGTCCCAGGCATCCCTCATGGGCCAGCACAGGAGCTGAGGAGAAAGAGGGCCCCGGGAGCACGGGGCGCCTGGAGGACGGGCTGGCAAGGAACAGGGCAGGCGCCAGGCTGGTGTGGCTCAGGACTGAGCGCTGGAACTGGGAATGGGGAGGTCACAGGGGTCCTGGATGAGAAATGTTTTGGGGAGAGGATGAAGGGGGTACAGAGGGAGGGTGAGTGGAGCAGGAGCACGCAGGAGCACCGGTGGCTCCCCAGGGCCATCTCTAGCCTCACTGGGCCGCAGCTCAGGGCTGGGCAGACGGAGTCCGAGCTCACCAAGGCTTGGCCAGCCAGGCTAAGACGGAAGGCAGTAGTGTGTGGGCGAAGGGACAGGCATGGTGAACACTTTGAGACGAGAGCTCTGCATGGAGGGAAACTGAGGCAAGCGGCCCGCAGATCCTGGTGGGCTGAATGACTGTTGGCACTGGGACCCCAGAGGGAAGGAGGAAGGGAGCGGCAGAAGAGGGACTGGACCCGGGAGCCTGAAGGTGGGTGGGGATGGGAGGCAGAGAGGATACGGGGTCAGGGGCTGGGGTTGGCAGAGGCCAGGTCAGTGAGGACAAGAGGCTGGAAAACAAGGAGGCAGGGCGGACGCAGGGAAAATGGAAGGATCAAGGATCAGCCCCAGACATGAGGAAATTGACAAGATGAGGGGGCTGGAGAAACAGTAGGGAGGGAGGGGACAGAGGAGGACAGAGGCACGTCCTCCCCACCCAGCTCGTGCTTCCGTCATCCACGTGTGACCACCTGTATCAGCCTGTCTGCTTGACTAGGCTGTGTGCTGCAGGAGGTAGCTGGACACTGGGATGGGATAGGGTGGGGTGGGACAACGACCTGGCCTGCAGCAGTGTCCACACAAGCTGGCAGCCATGGGGACATGGACCTGCCCTGAGCCTGCACGCTCCTCAACGTCCTTCCTTCCCCATGCTTAGCCCCCAGGGCCACCCTGGCTCCACCTGCCACTTATCGCCATGTGCCTGTCCCTCCTCCTGGGAGATGGGAGGAGAAAATGAGCAGAGGTGGCAGCAGGTACACCTCTTCTGCTCCAATCCTCATGATACTTGGGACACAGCAGGGAAACGGAAGCCACCCAGAGCGGTACCTGGGCCAGCATCCCCAGCCTCGGACGGGCTCTGCTCCCGGTCCCGGCCCCTGCTTCCCAGGCACCCAGAGCTCCCCAGGCCCACCCGCCCCACCTACCCTCAAGCCTTCCGGGCTCCGGGGAGTCGGGCTCCATGTAGGAGTCATCCTCGTCGTCGTGCTCATAGTCTGCATGGGAGGGGTGGGTGGTGAGAGCCAAACCAGCCCAGGCCATCTCCGAGCAATGCTCCATGCACGGGGCTGAGTCCAGGAGGCAAGGGGCAAGCACCCGCTGGGAGGACTGTGAGTCCAGACCCTGCTGCTGAAGGCCAGAGCCCAGGGATGCTACTGCACACTGCCAAAAGGCCAGAGCAAGGAGCACAGCCGAACACACCTCCCTCTCCTCCACAGTGGCCAAGAGGAGGCCAGGTGGGGAGAGGCGGACGGGCAGTGGACGCAGAGAAAGACCTTACCTTCATTGTCCGTGGGGTACGGGGAGAGGCTGATATCCACAGGCCGCTCGACTGCGCCGTAGAAGCTGTCTGTGTCCGAGCTGGAGTCGCTGCAATGCAGGGTGCGTTGGGGCGGATGGTGAGCACCAGGCCTGGGAGGTCCCTTGATGCTCACACAAAAGTACACACAGGCACACGCGGATACACGGACAGATACACAGATGCACACACGGATATGCTGACAGACACATGCACACATGGATAAGCTGACAGACACACACATGCACACATGGATATGCTGACAGACACACAGATGCACACATGGATACGCTGACAGACACACACACATGCACACACAGATACTCTGACAGACACACAGATACACACGTGCACACATATGCACACGCAGGAACACAGGCACACAAACATGGATATATATACACAAAGACACGGGGACACGTGCAGACATGTAGACACACAGACACAAGGACTCCTTCACACAGACATGGAAGTACACAGATAAACACAGATACAGGACAAGCACAGATGTTCACACACAGACACAGAGCAACACGCGGACACGCACACACACACAGCAACACGCGGACACGCACACACACAGCAACACGCAGACACACACACACACAGCAACACGCGGACACGCACACACACACAGCAACACGCAGACATGCACACACAGTTACAAGGACAGACACAAGAACTGGAGGCTGTGGTGCCTCCACTAGGTGCCCCTCCTGGCCCACAAGGATGGCTGCCCTGACTGTGCCCACGTCTCCACCTGCTCTTGCCTCAAGAGGGCTTGGGCGACTCTGGGCTGGGCCCAAGGCTGGACAGCTTGGACCAGGGGACAGGAGCTCGGGGTCAGGCAGGGACCTACAGGGCAGCCTTGGCTGTGCCCAGCCCTCCCTGGGCCTCCCGTCCCCACCTGTGAAAGGACAGGAAGGTTTGTTCCCTCCACACCGTCTCGGGCCAGGCAGTCCCAATCCAGAGAGTATCTGCTGCACATCGGGCCAGCTCACGGGGGAGGCTGCCAAGGCTCAGACTGCCCAGCGGCGCCCCACCAGGAGATTCATTCTGGTCTCACTCTGAGTGAGGCAGGGTGGGCGTAGGGGGCTGGGAACCCAAAGTGCCCAGCTGCTGCCATGCCAGGCCTCCCCGGTGGCAGGCGTATAAACACACATGATCCCCTAACAGGAACTACCCATGGCAGCAACACAGAAACAGATGTGACAAGATGGGGCTGGAGGTAGACAGGAGCAGAGAGGTGCATGCACGCCCATACACGCAGCCCGGCTGGCACCTCCAGGAAACCTTTAAGGAGGGAATTCTATGCCAAGCCCGGGGCTGGGAGGCGGACACCCGGGTCAGGCCCAGGCACCCCAGGGACCCTCACTGCCCGGTACGCCCCGGGCCCGGGCTCACCTGGTGTCCAAGGGCAGGTCTTTCTTTTCGTGGAAGTGGCCAATCTCCCTGCGCAGCAAGGCCATCCAGCTCTGCAGGTCAGCGGGGCTGTGGTGGGCATGGTGCCACCAGGGTGGGCCCCACCGCACCTCGCCACCCTCACTGCCCTGCCTACTCTGCTGTGACTCCCAAGGTCAGGGGAGGCGACCCGGCTGGATACAACATGGCTGTGTGGCTCTCCTCAGCCCACAGGGGCACCTCCCAGGACAGCATGTTCCTTGTGTGGGCACTGGCACCAGGCTCTAGGCATGGGGATGGGGCTGGGGCGGTGCCCACCCAGCTGCCTGTGTCCCGGCCACACCTTCTCTTTGCCCAGGGCTGAGAGGCCAGCGCCCCATGACCAGCGAGCCCCCAAGGCAGGTCCAGCCTGGTGCCTGCAGGCCCACACCCCCAGTCACCTTGCACTCGTCCTCGGACCCCCAGTCACCTTGCGCTCGTCCTCGGAGGAGGCCGAGAAGAACCACGTGCGGTGCTTCTTGCTGATGTGGATGATCTTGAAGGGGAAAACGTTGTTGGACGTGGTCTCCTCCGCTGCCCGCATCACCCTGGGGGCACAGCGCCAGGGGTCACGGCCTGGTTCACAGCGGTAGGGATGGCCTTCCCACAGCACCCCCCTGTGAACACATCTCGGCACCAGGACCACGCCCCAATGGAAGAGGGCAGATCTGGGTGGGCCCTGGCTGCTGATGCTCCAGGTAGTGAGCTTCATGCCCAGGCAGGCGTAAGGGGGCAGAGAGGGGCGTGAAAGAGGGGTGCTGGGTGGGCTTCCTGGGAGCAGCAGTGCACAGGAGATAAGCACAAACCTGCCTCGATGCCTGCCAATGCCACTTTACATGGATGCCACCCTCCCACCTCTGGCCCCATTTGCCCAGGCCTGCTTGGCCTGCCTGGGGGCCCCCACAGGGCTCTGTGCCCCTGCGGCCCAGCAGCAGCCCTGAGTGCATTTCAGGGAATGACTCGTGCCTGCTCTGTGGCCCACTCACACAGCCAGGATGTGGGGTTTGCGCTGAGTTTATCATGTGGGGAGCCCTGCCAGCCAGGCACCGGGGCAGGTGCACTTATACGGCCCATAAGAGCCTGGCCAAAACTCCTCAGGCCCAGCATTCCCTGATGGGCTAGACAATTCCCTGGGGCATGATTGCATCTGCCACTGGGCCCAGGGTTCAAGGCATGGCTGGCACATGCTGGAGGCCGGAAGGCGCTGTGTCTGTCTGCGGAAAGGGAATGACCTTCCCCAGGGGACCCCAGCACTCTGTGCCAGCCTGGGGGCCTGGCACCGGGCTGGGTGCTCTGGCAAGGCTGCCCTACCAGGCCTGTGGCCAGGGTGCAGGCTGGGGCCTAGAGTCACTCCGAAGGTCCCACTCCCACTACTGATACCATGTGACCCTTGGTTCCTCATAGGCAGGAGGGGCTGGGCCCTTAAGGGGTGGTAAGAGGCATAGATGAATGCTGTGGGGTGCAGGGCTCCGATGGGATAGCAACCAGAACCAGAGCTGGGTGCCAGCATTAACCCTTTGTGTGGGCCCCAGGCCATGGGCTGTGCCAGTGTACTCCCCCACCCACCTGCCACCTGGCCACCGCCCACCTGCCTGTTAGTGCAGAAGGCTCTCCAGGGCAGCTCATGGCCCATCACTGGATAGAGCCCAGCCCAGGACATGCGTGAAGCTGGAAACTGATCCCGGCCTGGGAGGACCCTGGAGCAGGGAATCCTGGGGCCCAGCCTGTGTTTGGGACAGGGCTTGGGCTGGCTGGGGTCTGGGCTGCCTGGAAAGAGGTCACGGTGGGTGAAAGGGCAAGGTGGGGAGGGAGGAGAGATGCAGAAGTCACTGGGTGGTGGCCGAGTGGAGACCCTGGAGAGCAGCCTGTCCAGGCCTCTGGGACCTGTGCACAAAGCCACAGGAAGACCCTGGCACACCCGAGGTCCTGGGCCTGAGGGCAGGACACGCGGAGAGGGCGAGGCACTGTGGAGGCTGGGCGGGGAGGACAGGGGATGGGTACGAAGGCTGCTTCGGGAAAGCACTTTCCTTGGGCGGGAATAAGGGGCAGGCCCAGCTGGGGCTCTGCTGGGAGGTACCCACTGGCTGTGGGGGCCTGAGGTCAGCAAGCAGGTCGGGCACTTACCGGTTATAGCCACTCAGGGAGAAGGCGCCCTGCGGGGAGGCGGAGGTGCTACTCTTAAAGTAGTAGACGCAGCGTTTGTGGATGATGACAAAGCGCAGGGGCCCTGTGGGAGGTGGCAAGGGCAGGAGGGTGAGCCTGGAGGGGCGGCTGCCAAGACCCACTGTAAGGACCCTCCCCAGGGCAACTTGGGGCCAGGCCTCCTGCCTCCAAGCCTTACCAAATGGAAGAGCAGGGAGCAAGGCTGGCATGCTGCCCCCTCCCCAGGAGCCCACTCTGGGGCCAAATATGGAAAAAAATTGTAGGCACACTGGCTAGCCCCAGAGTGCCACCCGAGGGCAGGCCTGGCTGCCCACAAAGAAGGGGTAGATTTGGGGGCTGTGTGGAGCCAGCACGAGGAAAGGCAGAGCCAGGACCAGAGGCCCAGGGAGGCCACAGCTGACTTGCTGGGTTCTGCAGGGCTCTTGGAGGCTCCCACTACCCCAGAGCTAAAAGAGGGGGACTAAGGCCGGGTGCAGTGGCTCACGCCTGCGATCCCAGCACTTTGGGAGGCCAAGGTGGGCAGATCACCTGAGGTCAGGAGTTTGAGACCAGCCTGGGCAACATGGTGAAACTACATCTCTACTAAAAATAAAAAATTAGCCAGGAGTGGTGGCACACGCCTGTGATCCCAGCTACTCAGGAGGCTGAAGCAGGAGAATTGCTTGAACCCGGGAGTCAGAGATTGCAGTGAGCCAAGATCATGCTACTGCACTCCAGCCTGGGTGACAGAGTGAGACTGTCTCTAAAAATAAAAGATGGGGTGAGCCTGAGCAACATGTGAAACCCCATCTCTACAAAAAATACAAAACTTAGCCAGACACGGTGGCATACACCTGTAGTTCCAGCTACTTGGGAGGCTGAGGTGGGAGGATCATTTAAGCCCAGGAGGTCGAGGCTGCAGTGAGCTGTGTTCATGCCACTGCACTGCAGTCTGGGTGACAGAGTGAGACAGAAAAATAATAAATAGGCCAGATGCGGTGGCTCATGCCTGTAATCCCAGAACTTTCGGAGGCCGAGATGGGATCACCTGAGGTCAGGAGTTCGAGACCAGGCTGACCAACATGGTGAAACCCTGTCTCTACTAAAAATACAAAAATTAGCTGGGCATGGTGGCACACGCCTGTAATCCCAGCTACTCAGGAGGCTGAGGCAGGAGAATTGCTGGAACCCGGGAGATGGAGGTTACAGTGAGCTGAGATCAAGTCACTGCACTCCAGCCTGGGCAACAGAGCAAGACTCCATCTCGAAAAAATAAATAAATAAAAAACAAAAATAAATAAAAAATAGGCTGGATGCGGTGGCTCACACCTGTAATCCTAGCACTTTGGGAGACCAAGGCGGGTGGATTGCCTGAGCTCAGGAGCTGCAGGCCAGCCTGGGCAACATAATGAAATTCCATCTCTACAAGAAACTTTAAAAAAATTAACAGGGCATAGTGGCATGCCTGTAGTCCCAGCTGAGGGGATCACCTGAACCTGGGAGATTGTGGCTGCAGTGAGCCATGATCATGCCACTACACTCCAGCCTGGGCAACAGAGCAAGACCCTGTCTCGAAAAAATAAAATAAAAGAGGGAGACTCAGGAGCCCGGAGAGTTTGCCAGTGAGAGCTACTGGTGTGGGGCCACCCCTAGGTGGAAAGTTACACTGAAACCACCCTAGCTCCACTGCCCCAGCCCTGTCCCAGGCTGCGGAACAAGCCAGTTACAGCTCCTCCAAGGAGCCTGTCTGTGCAAAGAGGAGAACAGCTCAACCAGTGCCCACACAGGAACCAATCAGTCCAGCCAGGACATCTCAACCAGGCGGCCCAGGACCAGGGAGTCCCTGGCAGAGAGCACTGCTACCGCAAAGGCATGGAGCACCTGCTGCTCAGGCCCTGATGCTCTTGGCCTTCAGTATCTCAGCATTTAGGTATCTCTCAAGCCTGAGGGCTGCTTATTCCTCCCAGCCAGCTGTCCTGGGGGCCACAGCCTGGGTCTTGTGCAGCTCCAGAGGTCCAGTACCCAGCCAGGACTTGACACATAGGTTCACTGTGGGCCAAGTGACCAACTAACTCGCTGAACACTCACGGATTCAGTGAGGGCAGCACCAGAGGCCAGACCTACCTGGCCACCTGTGGTCCCCGGGTCTTGGCTGCAGGCTGCAGCTCCCCTTGCCAGCTGGCCAGCACTGTGCACCACCCTGGACCCTGCTACAGTCCTGGGGGCTAGGAAGGTCAACCTCTGCTTTTCCAGGGGTGCCAGCCACCAGAGAGGGAATGGGAAAATCCAGAGGGCACACCATGTGAGGAAGCAGAGGCTTGGAGAGGATGCTCACTTACATGGCTGGCCCTGCCCCCACGCCCTCCTACTGTGCTCCCTACCACCTCAGGGACTCACATTTCAGCAGCTGCAGCTGGGTACCGCCCTTCTTGTGCAGGTAGCCAGCCTTGGCCACGCCCCCAGGCATGGTTAGCAGATTCTGGGCACCAATGGCCTTCATAGGGACAGGCCAATGCGTCTCTTCAGCCGCCATGAAGCTGCAATAAAGGACAAAGGCACATGGCTCAGCTACGGTCAGGCAGGAGATGGCTGAGCCAGGGGGCTCAGGGGGACACTGCCAAGATCCAGGACACAGCATGGAAGGTAGGGCCATGACAGGCAAGGAAACACCTTTTCTGAGGGCCTTGGGCTTCCAGGTGGGACCCCAGGGAGAGACAGAGCCACTTGGTCCACTCAGTCAGCCCCTGGTCCACTCAGCCACGCACCCAACCCCAAGATCCTGAGCGCTACATGCAGCCTTTTCTCTCCACTGGTTCATTCTGCACACAGCCACTGAGCGCAAGGCCCCATGGGGGCTGGGTAGAGATGAACGAAGTCAGAAAACCGCCAGCCCAGGTAAGTCAGACCTCAGTCCATAACTACTTCAAGTCCCAGTGCCAGGTAAGCCTATAAGGGGCCTACACAGGAAGAAAGCAAGTGAGCAGCCAAGAGCCCCCAGTTCCCAGGTCAAACGACCTGGGCTCCCATCCTGGTGTGACTTTCTGGGAGATCCCAAGCCTCAGATGCTGGAGGACAGAGTGGACACCCAGCCCACTCTGGGTCAGCAGTGGCTGTGACCACCATTTGGTGGGTTGGCTGCTATCCACCCCACCAGCCCAGGATATCACTCCCCTTCCCTCTGAGCCCAAGTGAGGACCACACAGTCAGTGGAGGACCAGTGACTGCCTTGGGGCTAACCCAGGCCCACGGGACCCAACATCATGCCCTGTTCCCTACTCCAGCCCCCCTTACTCATGCTCCAGCTGCTCTCCTTGAGATACACCATGCTATTTAATGCTTCCTCCTCTGCCTGAAATGACCTCCACCCCTTCCCATGCAGAGAACTTCTACTCATCCATCAAGACCCAGGTTAAGAGTCTCTTCTTCTGCTAGGCACCCTCGTTGCCCACTTAAATCCAGCATCTTCCTCATCTCTTGTCCCAGTGAACAGTACCCCCCCACCCTGCACTGTTTGGTCTGTGCCTGCCCTCACTCCATCCTGGGTAGGGTCCCTCCTGTGGCCCCAGTGGAGATGGATGGGAGCAGGCCTGTGGCCAGTGTCCTGTTAAGCCCTTAGTGGAGCAGCTAAGGTCAGACCCAGATGCCCAGTGGGGCTGGGACTGGTTCCACTACAGCTCCAACCCCAAAACATACATAAAGAAAACTAAGCCAGGGCAACATAGCAAGACCCTATCTCTAAAAAAAATTTTTTTAAATTAGTCAGGCACGGTGGGGCGCATCTGTAGTCCCAGCTGCTCTAGGAGGCTGAGGCAGGAGGATCACCTGAGCCCAGGAGTTTGAGGCTGCAGTGGTCTATGATCGTACCACTGCACTCCAGCCTGGGCAACAAAGTGAGACACTGTCTCTATAAATAAATAAAATAGCCGGACGCAGTGGCTCACGCCTGTAATCCCAGCACTTTGGGAGGCCAAGGCAGGCAGATCACTTGAGCTCAGGAGTTCAAGACCAGCCTGAGCAACATATAGAGACCACCACCTCTAAAAAATAATTAGCTGAGCTTGGTGGTGCACACCCATAGTCCCTGGAGGAGGCTAATCCAGGAGGATCGACTGAGCCAGGAGTTCCAGGAGGCAGTAAGCTATGATTGGCTACTGCTCTCCAGTCTGGGCAACTGAGCTGGAGCTAAAAATTAAAAATTAAAAACGAAATAAATAAAAAGAAAAATACTCTCCGCTTTTAGCAAACCAGCACCCTCCAACAAAAGTGCAAGAGGAAGTCTTCAAGGCATCAGGCTGTCTTCTGCCGGCCTCGGCCTGGGTCACCCGGCTGGACCCCACCAGCTCCTTCTGCACCCAAAGACAGCCCCTCTGGGCGGAGAGGGGTCAGGGGCGGGTCCCAGCCGCAGGACCTCCAACCACAGGCCAAGGTTTGGAACAAAGGCGCCGCCACACCCCGGCGCCCGCCCTACCGCGCCCGGCCCGAGGGAGCCCCGCAGTGGGGATGGAGGAGGGAGCCCCGTGCCCAGTCCGCCCGCGGGGAGCTGCCCGCAGACCGACAAGCCCCGTGCCGGCCTGAGTCCCCCATCCGCCCGCCGGGAAGGTCCACGCCCGCCTTTGTTCCCCCAAGAAGCGCGTGGGCGACCAGCAGCGCCCGGGGCTCGCGGCCCCGGTTCAGGGGCTCGGGGTGCGGGGTCCAGACCCGAATGCTCGCGGCCCGGGTCCCGGGGCTCGGGGTCGGGGGCCGGGGCTCGGTACTCACGGCGTCCACGCGGCGGCCACGGCCGGCTTCCCCGGGGCGGTCCACGACCGCCTCCCCTGGGAGCACCGGCACGGCCCCGGGCCGCGCCCCCCGGCCGCCGCCGCCTCGTCCCGGGCGCCCGCCTCCCGCCGGCCCCAGCTCCGCGGCCGCGGCCCGGACCCCGCCATGCCTCCCGCCGGCCCTGGCCCGGCAGCCGCGGGCTCCTCCCCTCTCGGCGGGGGACGGGGCGGGCAGGTGAGGATCCCGGGCCCGCCCCTCCCGGCCCCGCCCCCTGCCGCGTCACCGTTCGCGGCAGCCCCCTGCGGGCCTCAATTTCCCCACGCTGCAAGGAGGTTGGTGGGCGATTGGGACAGGAGACCCACATCTGTCGGTGCAGCCTGGAATCAAGAAGGCTTCGATGCAAACGAGGCCTCCCGCTCCACTCCCCCAACACCTGCGAGTCCACACAGCTTGGTTGGAAATCCACGGCGGGCGCGGGAGCCTCGGCTCTGAGGCCCCGCCCAGGTCCCATCTCGCCGGGCCCTTGCAACCAGCTCCCTCGGGAAAGTGGCCTCGGCAAAACGGCACCTGCATGGAGGGCGGCAACGGGGCAAGGGATCGGGCACGTGCCCCGCCCTCACCTTCTCCACTTTCCTGTGGGACTCCATGGGCCTCCAGCCCCGGATTCTCCAAGGAGCCAGGGGTCTGGTCCTTGGCACCTCCCACCTGCTTGCCCAAACACAGGCGCCTCACCCAGGAGAGTCCCCTGGGGTGGCCAAAGGCCAGCAGAGGCCCTTGCTGGCCTCCCAGGCATCCTGCCTCCTCCATCTTCCACCTGCACACAGGCTGCCACCAAGATGGGCCAGGTGCAGATGTGGCTCTAACAGCCTGGGCCTGACCCTACCTAGCTGTCCATCTGGGCACCCACCCTGGTTTCAAGGCCCCACCTCAGGCCCACTCTCTGGGCTTCTTCCCACTGCACCCAGCCTTCGAGGCTCTGTCCCATCTCTGTGCCTCTGTTCTCAGTGCCCTTGTCTGGCCTGCCTCAAGGATCCCACCTCCTTCCAGCCACCCTACCAGGCCCCTCTCCATTGCCTCTTGGCAGCCCCCTCCACTTCCTCTCCTCAGGCCTCCTCTGCCTCCAGCCCCCTCCACCCAGCACAGAATCAACATGCACACCATTCCCATCACTGCTCAGTGCTAAACCTCTAGGGCCTCCTCATGCCAACCTGGCCCTTCCTGATTCAGCCACTCCTGCCCTCTACCTTCTGTGCTCTTATGCCAGCCAGACCCTATGGCTCCAGTTACCTGAATTGAGCAAGCACCCACTTGCAGGCCTCAGCCCATGCTGTTGCCACAGCCTAAAGTTGAAACTGAACTAACCCAGCCATCAAGAGTTGGCTCAAAAGAACATGGCTCCTTCACAAACTTCCAGAAAATAGAAGAGGAGGGAACTCATTCTATGAGGCCAGCATTATCCCAATACCAAAACCAGACAAAGACATCACAAGAAAACTACAAACCAATATCCCTTATGGGTATAGACATAAACATCCTCAACAAAATACTGGCCAACTGAATCCTGCAACATATAAAAGGGATTCTACACCAAGACCATGTGGGATTTATCCCAGGAATGCAAGGATGGTTTAATATTCAAAACAATTAATGTAATACACCATATCAATAGAATAAAGGACAACCACATGATTTTGATAGATGAAGAAAAAGTGTTTGACAAAATTCAACACTCCTCCATGATAAGAACAGTCAACAAACCAGGAATAGAAGGGAACTTCCTCAATCTGATAAAGGGTTCTATGAAAAACCCACAGCTAACATACCTAGTGGTAAAAGACTGAAAGTTTTTCCCCCAAGAACAGGAACAAGGAAAGGATGTCTGCTCTACTTCTATTCAGCATAGTACTGGAGATTCTCACCAGATTAATTAGGCAATAAAAAGAAATAAAAGGTATCTGGAATGGAAAGAAAGAAGAACAATTATTCACTGATTAGATTATTTTACATACAGAAAATTCCAAGGAATCCACTTAAAAATTATTAGAATAGCCATGTGCAGTGGCTCACGCCTGTAATCCCAGCACTTTGGGAGGCTGAGGCAGGCAGATCACCTGAGGTCAGGAGTTCAAGACCTGCCTGACCAACATGGTGAAACCCCCATTTCTACTAAAAATACAAGGTGGCAGGCACCTGTAATCCCAGCTACTTGGGAGGCTGAGGCAGGAGAATTGCTTGAACCCGAGAGGTGGAGGTAGCAGTGAGCCGAGATCGCGCCATCGCACTCCAGCCTGGGGAACAAGACGGAGACTTCATCTCAAAAAAAAAAAATTATTAGAATAAATGAGCAGCAAGGTGGCAGGATATAAGATCAACATACAAAAATCAATTCTATTTCTATATACTAGCAACAATCCAAAAATGAAAGGAAGAGTTAGTTCAAGCATTCCCTCTTCCAGGAAGTCTCCCATAACCTCTCTGGAGTCCTGTGTCCCTCCCTTGGGGCTGGCATAGCCTTCTCTGCCCCTAATACTAACCACACTAGTTGGTCATTGTCTTCCATCCTCACCGGCTCAGACCCAGCCCAGGGGGGACACCCAGGGAGCCCCAAAAGAAGGATGGAATATTCACCCCGTGGGTGACGGGGACTGCAAGTTGCCTGGAAGGCACAGGAAGCTGAAACAGAGCCCCTACCATGGGGCATCACGCCCCACTGTACCCCCGCCACCCAAAAGCTATAAGGCCTGGCCTGTGTGTCAAAGTGGGAGGAGCCACTGTGAGAACAAATGGAACCCACCACCTCCTCCTGGCTCCACACCTGGACAAGGCTCAGCAGGAAGAGTTGCAGGGACAGGTTACAGTCCTACATGGGTCCAGCTCAGTGGCCAGGTAGAGGCAGGCCTGTGAAGGGCTCGTTCCTGCCTGGCTGCTGTCCCGCTGTGGGCAGGATGAAGGCTCTTAGGTGATCATCAGCTGACCCTGGGCAGGGGGGCAGGTCATGACAAGGGCAGGTCATGTGGCACCCTCACCTCCCCTGGGAATTCCTCGCTTCAGGGACAGACGCTGACACCCACAGCCCCTCTCCAGAGGAGGGGCCATTCAAGGGGAAACCCACCCCTGCCACCTTACTATCCTCTGCCCCACCTGGCCCTGCCCTGTGCCAGGGGGTGGTACCTGGCCAGGAGCCCAGTGCCAGGCCAGGCTGAGAGCAGAAAGGGGAAAGGTCGGCTGAGGCTGAGGGTGTTGATGGGCCATGGAGGCCATGGTGACCATGCTGCTCTTGGGGAATTTCAGCCCAGCTCGCAGACTTTGGCTCCACCTGTGCTCGGGAAAACCAAGGGGCATCCCCAAGGAGCACCCACACTCCTAGCTAGCCAGGCCTCCCTGGCTGTGCTTCTCAGTGCCCAGCCCCTCTTCCAGGGACCTGATGGATAAATTCCATTCATTCATTCCAGGGGACTCCACAGGCCTACCTGCCAGCTCTCTGGGTGCTTCAGTCCCTTCCTCTGTAGAGGCAGACACCCTGGGGGGACCTGTCACCATGCTGCTGTGGTGTCGGCTGAGTTAACATGGGCAGGAGCTGTGAAGGAGAGTGCTGAAGATCTGGGTTCACATCCTTCCTGGGGCCCCTTCTTCCCCTGAGCCCCCACCTCCTCCAGTGTAAAGTGGGTATGGAGGAGTCTACTTTCAGGCTCCCCTGACACCTCTGCAGCTACTCTCTGGGGCAGGGCTCTGGAGACACATGGGCCAGTGTTGAGTGGCCAAAGCTGGTGGTGGCTGCTGGGCTCCATGAGCCCTTCCAGACAGTATGTGATCTTTGCATGTGTGCACACGTGGAGATTTGCATTTGAGCCTGTACATTTGTGCGTGTGTGAGTGTGTGTGTGCACGTGCACATTAGGGAAGACGGGGCACCTGGGATACACTCTCCAGGTCTCTGTTTCTGTGCTTATCTCCCTATCTTCTCTCAAAGTTGCAATTGGTTCAGGTGACCCCAAGGCCTGAGGCTGCTGGGGTGGGGGGCAGAGCAGTCAGGTGAAAAGTGCTCAGTCCCACAGAGACACCCCATCAGGTTCCATTTAATGCAGGCTCTGTGGCTCCCACCACCCTGGGGCCCCATGAGCCCTGAGGCGTGTGTGGTCATGGCCTGTGCAAGCCCTCATGTGCGCCGTGTCTCTGCACACTCCGTTAATGTCACAGGTGGTGCACTCACACAGGACGTGCACATGAGCTGCACGGCCCGTGTGCACACAGGCGTGAGCCCCTGCATAGGAGCAGGTGGGGGCTCAGGAAGGCTGGGCTCCTGCAGGATCATCCTGGCTGTGGTGAGGGAGCCAGCACCTCATGTGACCACAGGGTCAAGGACTTACTGTTAGTGGTGATCAGGTTGGCCCCATTTGTGGGAGCCAGAGGGCAAGTTGGGGCTGGGGAGCCAGCCCAAAGGGAGAAGATACCAGGTCACCCTGTGCACTTATTCACACACTCATGCATGCTGTCATACTCACGCATGTACAGTTAACGCTCACACCATCCATACTCAAACATATACGTGCACTCATTCTCCCGTATGCCCACTCGCTCTCATATGTTCTCATACACACTCCATGCACTCATATCTACTCATACGTGCACACTCACACCCATATGTATACTGATATACACATTCATCACACTCACTCATGCATATGCAAGCACTCATTCACACACACACAGCCTCCAACGACCAACAAGACCTGTCATGTGCGGTCTTCAGTGTCTCAGTGTCCTGCAGCCTGAGCACAGAATCATCACCACCACTCCCAGCCCTGCCAGGGCCCAGTGCCAAGCTGTACCTCACAGCTCATTAAATCGCCCAGGGTCCACCTGAGCTCAATACTTTACTTCTATTTTACAGACTTGGGTATAGAGGCTGGGAGAGCATCAGGCCTTGTGCCGAGTGCACTGGGCACTCCCTGTGGGCCAAGCTCTGTGCTTCTCAGCAATCGCCCCATCATCCAACACCTTGAGCTTCAAACCAGAGTCCCCCCACAAGTCACTGATGAAGAAACTTGGCCAAAGTCACACAGCCAGTAAATGGTGGCTCATGCACCACCCCCGGCCCAGCACAGCCACTGCCCAGCTTGGCGCACAGTGGGTGGCTGGTGGCGGGGGTGGGATGTGCAGATGGGGCGGCTTCCACCGTGGAGCCCTGGCTGCCCTGCCTCCTCACAGCTGTCTGCTCTTCCTTTTCGGTTTCCCTTGTTTTCTTCCTGTTCCCAGAATCTTTCTCTTTTAACATAATCAAAACCAAAATTCTCCAGTAAGGGCCCAATAACCAGCTACGCCAGAGAGGCACTGCCGGCCAGGGGCAGGTTGACCCAGCCTGGGCTCCGTGAGCACAGCCCCAGCCCGGCGGTCCCTGCGGGTCCTCCACATTGCACCAGGTTTCAGAGCATGGCACTCCCCAGTTGGGCAAGGGACCTTGTACAGCTCTCTCTGTTACCCCCCCACAACAGAAACACACACTCACATACACAACATGTGTGTACTTAGGACCCAAACACCAAGGCCACCCTGCAGGCTGTATCACGGGAAGTTCCCGGACCTGGGCCCCACCCCAGCAGGCTGGCCCCCGCCTCCCTATCGGCCGCACGTGATGGGGGGGTGGGGGGGGTTCTAGCATCACATTCCCTCTCTGGCCTCCCCCTGTGCCTGCCAGCTCGGGGGCCTCTCAAGCCAGACAGAGGCCACTCTCCTCAGAGCCTGTTGCCTTTTGCAGGCCCAGGGCCACCTCCTGTGGGCCCCCACGGCCAGCCCCGAGGAAGGCTGTGGCTCCCACGTGGGGCCCCCTTACTGGTTCTTCAGGTGCTAGACCAGTGCCACCTCCCGAGCCCCAGTCCTGGGGCCGCCCCACTGACCTGATGGTGCTGACCCAACACATGGCCCTCCGTCCTCGTGACCTGCTCAGGGCCGGTGTCCTGGGGCCCAGGGAGGCCATGTGGCTCAGGGGCCACCAGCCCAGGCAGCCTGCATCTCCCAGACATGTGAGGCCTCACGCGCCTGGCTGCCCCACAGCTGTGCCCACAGCTCACTCCTGCTGCGTCTGAGGCCTGTGGCAGCGAGTGCTTCCTCCCCACCCGGGACTTCCTGTTCCCTGCTCCCTGGGCAGCACCAAGTAGCCGGCACTTCCTGCCTTCTACCCCGTGAGGTCCTGAAGGCTGCTTGGGGCCCAGGGCTGCCCCTCATCCATCATCCGGGTTTTAACCCCTACCTTCCACTGCTCCTGCCCTCCTATCCTGTGGTCAGAGACCAGGGCTCTCTGGCTCCAGTGCAAGGTCAGCTGCATCCCTGGGAGGAAGCTCCCTACTGCCTCCCCCCAGGGCCACCTCTGAATACTTGGCTTCTCCCTAGCAAACCATGAAACAACTTGCACCCTGGGTGTCAGGCCCAGCACAGAGCAGCATTTACAGCACACACAGGGATGGTGTCACCTTACCAGCACGCTCTTCCTGCCAGGGCAGCTGCTGCCGCCCTGCTCTGCCATCTGAGGCCACACAGAGGGCTGTTATGTCTTGCACCCGGTTCTATGAATTTCAAGGTGGCCACCTCTGTGCCCTTTGACACCAAGGGACTGAGGGACTAGGCCTGGGCTCTGGTGAGAGGTGACAGCATGCTGGCAGTCCTCACAGCCCTCGCTCGCTCTCGGCGCCTCCTCTGCCTGGGCTCCCACTTTGGTGGCACTTGAGGAGCCCTTCAGCCCACTGCTGCACTGTGGGAGCCCCTTTCTAGGCTGGCCAAGGCCGGAGTCGGCTCCCTCAGCTTGCAGGGAGGTGTGGAGGGAGAGGCGCGAGTGGGAACCAGGGCTGCGCGCAGCGCTTGCGGGCCAACTGGAGTTCCGGGTGGGCGTGGGCTTGGAGGACCCTGCTGGCCCCGGGCAATGAGGGGCTTAGCACCAGGGCCAGCAGCTGCGGAGGGAGTACTAGGTCCCCCAGCAGTGCCAGCCCACCAGCACTGAGCTCGATTTCTCTCTGGGATTTAGCTGCCTTCCTGTGGGGCAGGGCACGGGACCTGCAGCCTGCCATGCCTGAGCCTCCCACCCCCTCCGTGGGCTCCTGTGCGGCCGGAGCCTCCTCGACAAGCACCACCCCCTGCTCCAGGGCTCCCAGTCCCATCGACCACCCAAGGGCTGAGGAGTGCAGGCGCACGGCGCAGGACCGGCAGGCAGCTCCACCTGCAGCCCTGGTGCGGGATCCACTGGGGGAAGCCAGCTGGGCTCCTGAGTCCGGTGGGGCCTTGGAGAACCTTTATGTCTAGCTCAGGGATTGTAAATACACCAATCGGCACTCTGTATCTAGCTCAAGGTTTGTAAACACACCAATTAGCACCCTGTGTCTAGCTCAGGGTTTCTGAGTGCACCAATCGACACTCTGTATCTAGCTGCTCTGGTGGGACCTTGGAGAACCTGTGTGTCCAAACTCTGTATCTAACTAATCTGATGGGGACATGGAGAACCTTTATGTCTAGTTCAGGGATTGTAAACGTACCAATCAGCGCCCTGTCAAAACAGACCACTAGGCTCTACCAATCAGCAGGATGTGGGTGGGGCCAGATAAGAGAATAAAAGCAGGCTGGCCGAGCCAGCAGTGGCAATCCACTGGGGTCCCCTTAAACACTGTGGAAGCTTTGTTCTTTCGCTCTTTGCAATAAATCTTGCTACTGCTCACTCTTTGGGTCCACACTGCTTTTTTGAGCTGTAACACTCACCGCGAAGGTCTGTAGCTTCACTCCTGAAGCCAGCGAGACCACGAGCCCACCAGCAGGAACTAACAACTCCAGACACGCCACCTTAAGAGCTGTAACACTCACCGCGAAGGTCTGCAGCTTCACTTCTGAGCTAGCGAGACCACGAACGCACCAGAAGGAAGAAACTCCAGACGCACCACCTTAAGAGCTGTAACACTCACCGCGAGGGTCCGCGGCTTCATTCTTGAAGTCAGTGAGACCAAGAACCCACCAATTCCGGACACACTAGCATTTCTGAATTCCTACTCTACCCCCAGCCTTTTCGTGTCCCCACACCCACAGCAGCTCTACTAACATCTGGTTTGCTAGAAAGCACATTATGGCTGAGTGGCAAAGCCCACTCCCGTACTCACCAGCCCCTGCCCCCGGACCTGCTCAGAATCCTGCTCCTCCCAGGGCTGCTCTGCCCCCACCAAGCCCAGTGCCCTGCCCAGGCCCAGAGCCCAGAAGCGGGGAATGGGGATTCTAGCCATTGGGTGCTGAGCGCCCTCCCTCTCCTCCCAGAACTTGCCCAGGGAGGACAGGACCCCTGGGCAGAGGCAGCTGGAGAAAGGGGCTTTCTGGGGCCTGGGGCCACCCTCACAGCAGGATTTGAGGGTGACAGAGGCCACAGAGCACAGGGCCGCAAAGCTGCGGGGGTCTCATCTTGCCTGCCAGGCTTCCTAGGGCACGGCCCCCTGAATTCAGCCTCCCAGCAAACCCTGGACTCCAGCCCCGTAACCGGCTATGCAGGTCCCAAGCTGTCCCATAGCCTAGGTGTCGGGTCACTCAAAAAAGGCAGCTCCCGGGCTAAGGAGCTCCGTCTCCCGAGCTGTGTCTGCAGCCCCAGCCCTGCTGCCAAGGCCCCCCTCGGGGCCCGTTTGAGCTGCAGACACCCCGCTGTCTCCTAGAGGGTGAGGAGCTTGGGCTTTTAGGTCTGGGGCCTCCTTAGCATGGGCACAGCCACCCTGGCGTCCCCAGCCTGTGCCGGCCTCAGTCCCCTCAGGTGGCCAAGGGCAGACCATACCTTCAGCAGAAGGCTGGCCACAGCAGACAGACAGACAGACAGAGGGCGGCGAGGGGGGCACGGACAGAGTGGGGCCTCTTCCCATTCTCCCTCCTTGAAGGAGGGTTGAGATCAAACAGCAGGTGAGGAACCCCTGGGCCACGGCCCAGCCTGGACGATGAGGCAAGCAGTTCTCAGACAGTTGGGGCTGCAGGGTCCAGAGGAGGGGCCAGGCCCTGTGGGTGCTGGACTGGGGAACGCCTCCCAGAGGAGAGGCCCAGCTTTGATGGAGGAGGAAGTTTGCTGGAAGGGGACGGGGTGAGGGAGCCACGGGAGGAAGGAGCTTGGGGTGAGCACACCCCAGGGTTGGGAGGAATCCACAGGCAATGAGGTGGCCAACGCACAGCTTCAGGGATGACAACCCATGAGGATAAGAACCCAGAGGCAGCCAGCACTCTCGGGAACACGCCACCCCTTACTGGACAGGCAAATGCAAGAGCAGACAAGGCCTGAGCTGGAAGCAGAAGCCAGGCTCGCCCCTGCCCTTGCTTCGCCAAAAGCCCCACGCTCATAAACTCAGCAGAGGCAGAAGCAAGCAGAAGACCCACGTGACCCTGGCCCAGGCCCATTCCCCCCGCAGCCCTGGTCCAATGCTGTGATGCTACAGGGGGAGTCCAGCCCAGAGGATAGGAACAGGCCAGGTGAGGGGACGCTGGGGGTGGGGGACAAATCCACACCAGCCCCTTCCCCAACCCTAGCTTCCCAGAAGGAAGCTGGAGCTGGGAGTCCTGGGCTGCTGGGTGACCTCTGCAGACCCCTCCTCTCTGGGCCTTAGCTTCTCCAATTGCTCTCTCAACTCCTCTTCATCTCTGCGGCATACGACACTACCGTTTATATTCCTAAACACAGGCCATTCTCCCCTCCTCAGCCATGGCCACTCCTTGACCTTTACCCCGTGCTGGTAACCGTGGAGATGACCCCATGCCTGCATCCAAGCAGGGGGTGTGTGCAGCGGGGCATGGCTGGGGCCACCTCAATGGGCAGCCCTGGTGTCCCTCTCCATCCTTCCCAAGTTGCAGCTGCTCCCCTGCCCCTGAGCTGGTGCCTCAAACTGCCAGGCTTGGGGACTTCCTACCATGCCAGACACAGGGCACTTACCAGGATGAGTGGGAGCCAGCCGGCAGGGCAGGCAGAGGGCCAAGGGTCAGCCTGAAAAAGAAGAGGGAGGGAGCTTTTACTGGGTTCTGGGGGCCTTCAGCCCGCTCAGGAGTAAGGCAAACACCCAGCACAGTGGGTGGTATCTGCAGCCACCACAGAGCTGACCCTGCCCTGGCACCTCCTGCCTCACGGCACCTGCCTCATCTCAAGGCTCACAGCCCAAGAGGACAGTCCTGTTGCCATCTGCATCTCTGGGGTTCAGAGAGGAAGCTAGGGATCAGTGGCATGGGGACTGGCATCCAGGGACCCTGTGCCCAGCCTGGTGCCTGCTTGCCACCTTCAGGAGAGGCTCAGGTGCTGAACATGCCAAGGAGGGTCTGCTGAGCTCAGGGAGGGCACTGAGCCCGGGGAGGGAGGGAGGGCACTGAGCCCGGGGAGGGAGGGAGGGCACTGAGCCCGGGGAGGGAGGGAGGGCACTGAGCCCGGGGAGGGAGGGAGGGCACTGAGCCCGGGGAGGGAGGGAGGGCACTGAGCCTGTGGGAAGATGGGCATCAAGCCTGGGGAGGGAGGGAGGGCACTGAGCCTGGGGGGAGGTGGGCACTGAGCCCGGGGAGGGAGGGAGGGCACTGAGCCTGGGGGGAGGTGGGCACCCCCGGGGGAAAATCTCAAGCTCTCAAAATAAGATGTTTTGCATCAGCCCTTCCCATGGGACCTGGGTCCACTCCACAGCCAGCCCTGGGACCCTCCCAGGCTCTCCCCAGCCAGAAGCCCCTTCCCTCTCTGCCCCATTCTGATTGCTGTCCCATGATGCAGGACCGGGAGGATTCCCGGGAACTCGGACTGGGCACTACCCAACTGGGGCACAGGGAGAGGGCACCCTAGAAAGAAGGACCCTGCCTGGGGTCACATGGTATAGTGGGCTGAATGGTGGCCCCCAAAAGTTTTGTCCACATCCTAATCCCGAGAACCTGTGAACACGACCTTATTTGGAAAAAGGATCTTAGATGTAATTAAGTTAAGCAGCACATCCTGGATTGACCAGGTGGGCCCTAAATCCAAGGCAACTGTCCTGTAAGAGATGGAGTAGGAGAAGGTGCCTGGAAAGGACCACGTAAGGATGGAAAAGAGGCTGGAGGGATGTGGCCGCACACCAAGGGCACCGAGGATCGCCGGCCACCAGCAGAAGCTGGGAGGGGAGGAAGGGGCTTCCCCAGAGCCACCAGGACAATGCAGCCCTGTAGACCCCTCAGCTTTAGACTTCTGGTCTCCATAATTATGAGAGAGTAAATTTCTGTTGTTTTCAGGCCCCTCGTGTGTGGAGCTTTGTTAGGGCGGCCCCAGGAAATGAGTCCACACGGGCACTCACCTGAGTCCTTCCCCAGGATGAACTGCAGGCTCCACTTAGTCTGATCCTGAGTGTGGGCGTAATCAAGGCTGTGATCAAGGCTTGACCAAGCTGGACGGGCTGTGACCACAAGGCTGTGACCAAGCTGGACGGGCACTGCTGAGCTTGCCTCCGCGGACGCCCACAGCTTCCTGAAGGCTAGGCTCTCCACCTCCCATCCTCCTGCACACAGGGCCCACCAGCCTCACCTGCCATGCCTGACCCACACCCACCAGGCTTGCTGACCCCACCTCCTGGCCTCGCGTTCACCCCTTTGGCCTGCCCTTCCTTGGCTCAGGCCGCATCCACCACGGCGCAGCGGCGAGGTTGGTTCCCTGTCCAAGTGGATGGGGTGCGGCGCCTGCTTTCCCTTCCTGCGCTGGGCCCCCAACACTGGACCTGTCATGCACTTGCCCCATCCTGGTACCTGCAGTCACCTCCACATGGAAACCAAATGCTCCCTCATCCTTTGAGGACGGAACCATCTAGAACCTTGCCCTCTTCTCTGAAATCTCCAAGTCAATGGCACAGTTCTGCCACCAGCGTTACCCCATGTGTCCCTGGCACTCCCCACAGGTCCAAGTCCCACTGAATCTCCAAGGCCCAGGTGGGCACCAGGCCCATGGCAGGACCCAAGAGAAGGACAGACAGACAAACAGATGAGTTCACTGTCATGTCCATACATGAGGCCAGACCCCAGCGAGGTTGTAACCAGTACATCCTTCAGAGCTCAGAGTGAAAAAAATGTGACTTAGCGCTAATTGGACTCTCAATGACAGAGATTTTCAAAGAACTGGAGTGCAGCACGGCCACAGCTGAGGCCCTTCCACACCCCTGGACCTCTGCCCAATGAGACAAGCCGCCGGCCAGCCCTGGGCACGCACGTGAGGCTGCTCGCTGCAAAACAGAGAAAGGTTGGTGCATTGGAGACAGCAGTGTTCCCAGAAGACGCAGTGTGATCGGGGCTCAGAGGCCCCAGGGCCTTCACAGAGCGGTGCAGGGTGGAGGCAGAGACGGTCAGGCCGCTGCTGTGTGCGAGGGACAAAAGGAATTAAGAAAAGCGCAGACAAGGGCCCTGTAGGCACGGCTGCCTGCATGGCACCTGGGCTTCAGAGGGCAAGGCCAAGCTGTCGGTGGATGCTTGGCCCTCAAGCTCTGTCCTCAGAGGGAAGCTGCAATGTTCTCACATCTCCGGGTGCCCCACTGGGCCTTCCTCTCTCAGGCCTGGTGTCTCTGTCCCCAGGAATGGTTCTCCAGATGGGCATGGGAGTCGGGACTGCCCGGAGGCCTCCACACCTGGGAGACGGTTGTCCTAGGCGGAGCTCTGGCCTGGCCAGGCAGGGGCAGCACACTGGCTGGAGGGAGGAGGCCAGGGCGGGCTTCCAGGCTGAGGGTGATGAGGGTGAGGTGGGGCTGGGGACAGTGAGGTGAGGCGAGGTGGGTCTGGGGGAAGCCACTGCTGGCACTGCTGCTCGCCTGGAGCCACTCTCCAGTCTCAAACCACAAGCAGCAGAGGCGGCTCAGGATTCACACTTCAGTTCTTCACAAACACTGACGAGTTTCCACCTTTTAATCGCTTGAGAAAAAATTCTCCAGAGTCCTGATGTGTGGGGTGGGCCGGGTCCACCACCCCAAGTTCCTGGCCCCCACCCAAGGCTGGGGCCCACCTCCTCCCCGCCCTGCCTTGCCTCTCCTGGCCTGAAGGGGTTCACTGTCCCCTATCGCAGCCAGCCTGGGCACCCCATGCCCCAGCCCCGCAGGGTCCCGAGAGGGGTGGCAGTCCTGCCTCACCCAGTGGCTCCCACCCGAGAAGGCCACTCCACGCATGCCTCCATTCTTGGCAGGCAGAATAGAACCGTGGTCAGCGTGCAGGCTTTGGTGGGAACAAGCTTGGCTCAATCCCCTCCTCCTGGCCTGTGGCCCACTCGGAGCCTCAGTTTCCTCACTTGAGCAGTGGGGGTGGGGCAGCTGGCTGCTGGGCTTGCTCTGGTGTCAAGGGAAGGGAGGAACCGCCCCGCTCAGCGTCTGGCCGTGCTTTCCCTTCGTGCCTGCGGGCCTGGCCTCCAGAACACGCATCTCCCCGCGGCCCTTGGCACAGACAGAGCCACATTCCCAGTGCCACAACCCTTCCCTCTCTGCACCTTGGAGGCAGCAGTGCCCTCCACCTGGAACGCCACCCTCTCCACCTCCTCTGCCCTGCCCTTGCCCCTTGGCCCCTCATATAGACCACACTCCCCTGGGCTGGACCCCAACCCGCAGGCCCTGGGCCTTCTCCCACACAGGCTCACTCCACGGCAGGGACTCCACTCCTCAGAGAGGCGGCCCCCACCCGGCACCCCCGACGCTGTGGCATTTTCAGCATGTCTGTTGGCTATCTGCCCCTCCCCTGACACCAGTTCTGTGGGGAGAGATCTCTGCATGTCCGTCCCCCATGTCCTTGGCGCCTGAACAGTGCCCAGCGTGACACTGGCACCAGGTGCCTCCTGCAGCATGAATAGACCTCGTCCACACCCCAGCTGGCTGGAACCCCTACTCTCTGTGGGGCCTAGCTCACGGGCTCATGTGCTGAATTACACTATCTAGCCAGCCCCAGGCACCCCACTTCTTCTATCTCGGGGGGCCTCTGGCTGCAGGAGGGGGGCACTCCAGGGGCTCTGCACCCACCAAACGCAGCCTGGGCCTCCAGGGTGACCTCCAAGCCCTAGCATCCTCATCGACAGGCAAGGGCAGCAGCAGTCACTGAGCAGATCAGCTGTGGCCAGGACACCCCACGCCCACGCCAGCCTGGCTGCTGACCCTCCGGGCCCAGGGGGTGTGCTTAGGTGGGAAATCTGCCAGGCACCTTCCTCATCTAGAGGAAGCAGAAGCAGAGAGCTCCCGCCAACCAGACCCTCCTGGGATGCGTGGGATGCCTGGGCCATGGGCACAGACGGTGTGATGGTTGGGGGTGCTTCCCTGCCCACAGTCACCTCTTGTGATAGGAGGGCTGGGCTTCTGGAACAAGGGAGGGGAGGGGAGCCCCCAAGGAAATGTCCACTGTGTTCTGAGTGCGCCAGCTCCATGCCCACTCATGCGCCAGCTCCGTGCGCTCGCCAACTGCTCGTTTTGTTCTCCTGATTAGGACCTCGAGGCTGAGTCCTAGCCAGCATGGCTAGTGTCACCCAGAGCCTGGGGCCACCTGGCCCACCCCTACCACACAACCTGAGGGTGCCCCAAAAGCCTATGGCCCTGGCAGGGCCCCTACCAGGCATTTCCTGCTGAGCCTGGCTCTGGGGTGGGTAAGAAGGAGAGGAGAAGCCCCAGGCCCACTCTCAGAAGGAAGCCCACCAACCTCAAGGACAGTGGGGGTGGGCCCTGGCCTCTGTGGAGGGGGCAGGGCTCTGGGCAGGAGGCCAGGGGACACAGGGTGGGCCACGCCATGTGGGGTACAGGGAGGAAGCTACCGCAGGGCCCAGCTCAGCAGGACAGGAAGGCCTGGGGAAGCAGGGGCTCCAGCCCACCCTTGAGGAGTTAGGAGCTGCTTCTGTTTTAAACTGATCCCAAGAGCCCCTGGGGAGGCTGGTTGGGAAGCTCTCCCAGGCCACAGCCCCCTTTTGGGTCCCGCTCAATGCTGCTGGTTCCCTTGAAGAAAGAGTGGTCTGGTGCTCACCCTAGAGAAAACTCTGGCAAAGAAGCAGAGCCCCAGTCCTCAGTTTCCCCAGGAGTAATTGGGGCAGTCCCAGGAGCTGCTGGACCCAGGACTTAATGCTGAGGCTGCACAGAGAGCGGGGTCCACACATCCGCAGAGACTCGGATGAGGAACAGGAGCAGGCGGTGCCGGGACAGAAGGAGACCCCCAGAGAGTCGCCGTGGAACCCACCAGGCAGCCGAGGAAACTGAGAGCAGGAAACCGAGGCCAGGGAATGGTGGAAGGTAGCCCACCTATCCATCGGGCTCGGCTGGAGTCATGGTGAGGCTGGTCAGCTGGACCCTGTCTCTCTTGCACAGTGTCACTCCACTCGGCCTGAAGTCTCGTGGTATCGGGCACAGGGGAGGCACTCAGGCACTGTGACTACAGGCAGACGCCACACCCTGCACCCGGGATCCAAGCTACTGTCACCCTCTGTCTGGGCTCCCAATCTGTTGGGGAGGCAGCCACCTCTGACTCACATCCTTGTGACATCTGTTCCACCCAGACACGTTGACACATCCGCCAGAGTCCTGGGAGCAATCTTCCACATGAGTTAGCCAAGCATGGGATTACACAGAGTCAGACAGAGCACAGCTTGTGCAAAGGCCCTGGGGTTGCAGGTAAGAGAAGGCACCCACCTTCTGACATGAGAGACAGACGTGGGTCCTAGTTAGAACCGCCAGTCCAGGCCACATGCCCAGGTGAGGCAGACAGCATCTCAGACCTTCCCTGGGATGAGCTCCTGGGCACTGTTCACGCCTGGGCTCCAGTCCCAGCCTTGGTCCCTTAAGCTGGAGACTAGGGGCAAGTCACTTCACTCCCTGAGCCTTGCTCCCTCCTCCCCCTCTGCGCTTCTTAGCAACAGGACTCTGAGGACCAAACCAGACCGTTCCCAAGCACTCTGCCATAGGCACTTGGCCCAGCACTGGGTCCCTAGGCCCTGGAAGTGGAGAGCACCCTGCTTATCCCAGATCCCAGCACCAGGGCGAGGTAACAAGGGAACAGAGCGGAGATGCCGAGGCCATGGGGCTCCTGCTGGGGTGGGATGCAGTAGGGGCGCCAGTCAGAGAAACCCAGCCCCATTGCTCCCGCCCAGAGCCAACAGGAGAGGTCAGGAGCCACCACGATGGGCACCCTGTGTAGGCAGCTGTGTAAGCCCTACAGGGTAGGCCTTGGGACCGTATAGCAGTAAGTGGCCTGAGCGTCCTGCATCACCTGTCCCTTTTACTCATCACTGTGGTACTTTTTGTACCATGGCGGCCTTGGTGGCCTCGCTTGGACCGCAGAAAACCATGAAGCTCCTGCACGCACCTCGGGCTCAGCCCAGGCACTTTACGGCGTTTTATCTGGACAAGCTCCTGGGTTGGGGCAAAGCACGCTGGGGCCCAGGCGTGGCCCCCATCACGGCTCCTCTGTGCACCACTGGGGGTCCTTGGGCCCCTCGCTTACCCAGGAACCCCGTCACCATCTGTCAGCGGGTGCCACAGGCTGGGACCCACCAAGGCTGAGTCAGCACGACAGGGTCCCTTCCCTCTGTCCATTCATTTCAGCACTTGAGGGTTAGGTCTTTCTGCTGCCTTAATGCATTCGCTGTGATCCCTTTTCCCTAACGTTATGTGTGTGTGTGTGTATATATACACATACATATACATACACACACATATACACATATATGTACATGCGTACGCGCATACACACACATATGTACATGCGTACACGCATACACACACATGTGTGTACATGCGTACACGCATACACACACATGTGTGTACATGCGTACACGCATACACACACATGTGTACATGCGTACACGCATACACACACATGTGTACATGCGTACACACACACATGTGTACATGCGTACACGCACACACATGTGTACATACGTACACGCACACATGTGTACATACGTGCACGCACACACACATGTGTACATACGTACACGCACACACACGTGTGTGTACATAAGTACACGCGTATACACATATGTGTACATACGTACACGCGTATACACATATGTGTACATACGTACACGCGTATACACATATGTGTACATACATACACGCGTATACACATATGTGTATATACGTACACGCGTATATACATATATATGTATATACATACGTATATATGTATATACATACATATATACACACACACATATATACATACATACACACACACACACACACACACATATATTTTTTTGAGACAGTCTCACTTTGGTGCCCAGGCTAGAATGCAATGGCACGATCTTGGCTCGTTGCAACCTCTGTCTTCTCGGTTCAAGCAGTTCTCCTGCCTCAGCCTCCTATAGCTGGGATTACAGGTCATACCACCACACCCAGCTAATTTGTATTTTTAGTAGAGACAGAGTTTCACTATGTTGGCCAGGCTGGTCTTGAACTCCTGACCTCAGGTGATCCACCCGCCTCGGCCTCCCAAAGTGCTGGGATTACAAGTGTGAGCCACTGCGCCTGGCCCCTTTTTTTTGAGATCGGGTCTCACTCTGTCACCCAGGCTGGAGTGCAGTGGCACAATCTTTGCTCACTCCAACCTCTGCCTCCCAGGTTCAAACGATTCTCACGTCTCAGCCTCCCGAGTAGCTGGGATTACAAGCATGCGCCAACACGCCTGGCTTATTTTTGTATTTTTAGTAGAGCCGGGGTTTCACCATGGTGGTCATGCTGGTCTTGAAATCCTGACCTCAAGTAATCCGCCCGCCTTGGCCTCCCAAAGTGCTGGGATTACAGGCATGAGCCACCACGCCTGGCTAATATTTTTAAACTGTTTTCAAACATGGGTTTTTTTTTCTCGGATGTTGTTCGTTTTTACTCTCTGGGTTTATTATTTTATTCCCTCGCCTTCTGCTTCTTGTCATTTTTTATTCCTTAGTAAGTTTTAGGTTGGCCTCAGGAGGTTTCCTATCTAGGCTGGGTCTTATCCTTGCACTGGCTTCCTCCTGGGGCCACTCACAGGCCAGCACAGGTGGGCTCAAGGTGACAGGCCAGCCCCTCTGCTGGGGCTGCGACAGGCAGTGGGGTGGGAGAGCCGGCCACAGCCACTCCTGGACCGGGGTATCTGGCTGGACAGGGGGAGATGCAGGCAGGTCCAGCAGCCAGAGGGAGGCCCCAGGAAGAGGTGCTGACAGAGGGGCAAAAAGAAGGAAGAAGGAGTGGGCCAGACCCCCGGTTGGGGAACCGAGAGCTGTGTGTTCCTCCGCAGCCTGGGAACCCCAGAGCCTCGGGGCCTGGGCAGGGGACGGGATGACTCATGCCCGCTGGCTCTTGTCCTCACCCTCAGCGTGGCCCAGAGGGGGCCTGGGTGACCTGAACGTTCCCAGGCCCCTCACAATGCTCCACTGTTCAGAGGCCCAGTGAGGACAAGGGTCTGGCGGTGGGCCCGGGCTGCCGGGAAAGGAGCCCAGCCCCCAGCCTCTCCCGCAGGCTCCCTGTGCCCCTGCAGTCTGGCTCCAGTCCTCCGTGGTCAAGACAGGCAGGGGCAGAGTCCGGATCAGGGTCTCCTCCTCTCCTCCTCTCTGCCCCCAACCATGCAACTGTGCTGCCCCCTTCCCAAGGCCAGGCCGGCCACAGCCCAGCTCCTTCCTCCCTCGGAGCCAGCCTGTCACAGCCTTTCTGCTGCAGCCTCAGCAGAGGTGGCTCTCAAAGACAGCTCCGCTCAGCCTCAGGGCTCAAGGCCACCCATGCTCTACCTCGCCGGACACCTCTCAGGCCGTTCCATGAGTTCCTCGTGCCATTCCCCACCTGCAAACTCCTGCCTGGCCTTCTACCCCAGGCCGGGTCACCCCAAGACACCCCCAATGCCCTTACTGCTCCCTGGGGATGGCGCTCCAGGCCAGGTCCATCCTCAGAGGGGTGAATGGCTCTAGTCAGGGCCCCCAACCACCACAGCCCCAGACCTGTGGAAGCCGAGGCCTGAGCTCTCCTGTCTGCCCAGCCTCCCTGCACCCACCCCTGGCACGGGAGCCTGAGACGGCCTCCCCAGAGCCCCCAGGCGAAGTGCCACCTGGCCCGTCATCAGCCCAGGGAGGGTCCCAGGACAAGCACCTCCATTTAATGCTCTTGTAGCAGTAAGACTCTGGAGGCAGGAGGGATTCCAGAGTCAGCAGGGCCTGTAAGCAAGCCCGCCGGTGTCTGCCCCTAAGGCCTCCTCCTGGCTGGGAAGCAGCCACGGGGCAGGCTCGGGCAGCTCAGGCAGGGGCAGGCTGCACCAGGCAGGGAGGTGGCACAGCCCGATGGACACTCTGGGGACACAGCCTCAGGAGTGACTTGGGGATGCCCTTTCCCCCCCCAGGGAGGCAGCTCTGGACCATGCCACTGTCTGCCAGAAAAACCAGCCAAGAAGGAGGGAGACTGAGCCGGGGACAGTCAGTACCACCAGGGCCAATATGCCACCCCAATCTCACCAGTCTGCTTCTCCCTCCCCTTTCATCCCCAGTAGCCCCTGTGCAGGGGTCACCAACCCCATCCTGGTCACGTCACCTCCTCCACTCCCACCCAGCCTTCCGCAGCCTCCACGAACCCACTTCTCTCTGTGGCAGCCCCCACCCTTTCCCCAGACCCCGCCTGAATTCATGGTCTTCCTGTGGCCGCTGCTTGGAGGGTGTGTGTTCGATGGTGGTCTCCAGACCCCAGAGTAAGCTTGAAAACATAAGCCAGTCCCTGCTGGAAACCCCGCCAGGCCCTCGGGCCCCACCTCTCTAGCCCCTCTCCCTTTTCAAAACCAGGGTGTCTTTCACACAGCCCGAGCCCTCAGCCGGGCCCCTCCTCCTGCTCCCCCTCAAGGAGGCCCCCCCGGGGGGATCCGTAAGGCGCCCCTGGCATCTTTGGTGCTGCCTTTTCCCAGCTTCGTACTGGAAGGGCCAGGACCCTGCCTGCCGCAAGGGCGGCTCTGGGTAGGTCTTCGAGGGGGCCTGAGTGCCAAGTGGGTCCCCCCTGCTTCTCAGGACCGCAGCCCTGGAACAGCTGTCCCCTTGATGCCAGCTGGCAGGAACCCTGGCATGGGGCAAGGCCCGCTAGATCCTCTGCAGAGGTGGGGGTTGGGGGTCCTTTCTCAATCTTCTTCCTTCCCCAGCAACTTCCTGCCGCAGAGGCAGGCACAGCCACTCCGACCACAAACATCACCCTCCTGGTCACATCCTCAAGAAAATGGGAAGGTTGATCTCAGAGAGCCCCTGCCCCAAGTAGCAAACCTTCCTGAAGCCAGCACCCAGGACCCCAGGATGGCTCAGGGCTCAGAGGTGGCCACTGCCCCTCCTTCCACTTTACACACCCAGGGCCCCATCCCACCTCATTAGGCAGCTGCAGCCCAGGGTCTGAAGCTGAGCGAAGTCCAGTCAAGGTGAGGGTCCCCAGGGGAAGGCATTTCACAGATTCCACTCTCAGGGTCCCGCCTGGGAGCAGCTCCTCCGGTGGGGAGGAAGGAGCCACCTGTGGGGACAGGCAGCCAGCAGCAGTACAGCAGGAACAAGGTCCTGAGGCAGGGCGGGTACAGGTGGCGGGTGGAGGCTGAGGCTGCACCCCTGAGCGCCATTAGTCCTGGTCAGCCCGGAGGCCTCGATGACCTGACGCCAGCTTTGGAGTTTCCGAGGCCCCGTGCTGCGTGCAGCTCCTGGGGGGCCACTCCCACACACCCCGCCCCAGCAGCTGGGTGGGCACCCCCTCACCCTCACGTATCCCATGAGGCTGCACTTCCTGTCCCTGCCCTGCCCAGAGAAGGTGGAGGATGCCCAGGTCACACGGCCTGGCCTGGTGGAGCCATCTGAGCCACCCAGCACCTGTGTTCCTAGAGGTCTCAGCCTGCGAACGCCTGAGGCCACAGGAGGTGATGGCAACGGGAAGTCACCTTCCCCCACTCGGGGGATGCAGCCACGTCATCTTCCCCTCTGCCCTGGTCAAACTCACTCTGCTGACCACTGATCTGCCTGCCAGGCCAGGCCCCAGCACTATCTGCCCAGCCATCAGCGGAGCGCCTGGGGCAGCGCCAGCCACTCGCCCCACTGGAAAGGGGCTTCCCTTTCTGGCTTCAAGTAGGAGGAAAGGAAGCAGCTGGGGTCAGGGAGGGGTGTTTCCGAGAGAGAAGATGAGTGCTGAGTTTCCTGGCCTGCCTCCTCTGGCTCTGAGCCTGGTCTCCATGCAGGGCTGTGTCCCCCCCACCTGCCACTCAGGGCTCCCAGGCCAGCTTTTCTGTATCTTTCCCCATCGCCCTCCTAATGGTGAGAAATCGGCCTTTAGCTTGGACCTGCCTCAGGTGCCAGCTCTATGGGACCCAAAGCCCTGGTGGCAACAGGGAGGCCAGGCTAACTCCAATCTTGCGCCAACACACATGTTTAGGAAGAGCAGCTACAGAGAAAGAAAGCACTTTCGTTCAGGGAAAGGACAGGGGACACCAACTCAGCTCGGCGGCTCCTTCCTCACCAGGCCTTGGTCCTCTTATCTACCGCTGGCAGGGCCACCGAGACCAGGCCCAGAAGCAGCTGGGTCCCTGCTGCCGGGTGGCAGGCAGTGGTGGCTGTCACAGAGCAGCCCGCAGGGGGAAGGGAGGAGGCTCTGATGGAAACCTGAAGAGTTTCGTGGGAGGCCAAAGCACAACAGTCTGATATTATCTGATTGGAAACTCCACCAACTGGGCGGCAGCTGCCAAGCTGACTGGCACATTAGGCTCTGATGCTCAGTAGAGAGTTAAACACAGGTGGGGGGAGTGACGAGCCACCTTCAAAGAGCTTGGCACAGCCCGCCCGCTGCTCGCGCCACTTGTCTGCCCAGGAGTGGGAGGCTGGGAGAGCCCGCACTCCCCTCACCCTTCCTCTGGGACAGGCCCACATGGGCACCACCAGGGCATGGGCTGTCAGACGCGACCCTGTCCTTCCTGAGTTCCCAAGCAGGAGGGGCAGGCAGACAGGTCACCATGGATGGGTCAACATGCATGGTGGCCATAGACCAGGCTGGGGGCTCAGGAAGGCACCCATCTCGGGGTGGAGTTGGGGGTGGCCAGGGAGGGTACCCTGAGCACCAAGCAGGACAGACACTTATGCGTTCAGCTGAAATTGCTTCTAAGGGAGAGAGTGGCAAGGTGGGCCAGGCAGGCGAGCTGCTACCCATGGGCACCTGCCAGCGGTCCTGCCGTCTGACCTGTGGCCTGTCTGCTCTTGTAGCACATGCCTAGCCCAGGGCCCAGTACACAGGCACCCAGCGTTGCATGAGCGGGGCCCGGGGCTGGGCAGCAGCCTTCTGAAGGAGGTCCACCACTGCCCCAGAGGCAGAGACCTGGGTGGGTGGTAAAGGCGCACCACTGCCCCAGACTCCCAAGGCTGAGACACAGCCAAGGACCGCCCAGCATTCTAGGCTCCCAGACTGGCCCCTGACTCCTTCCCACCTTGTCCAGGGGCAGCCAGCAGCAAGGGCCCACCCCTATGTCTGGCTCAGGACAGTAGGCAGGGCTGCAGGGGCAGCCCAGGGCATGGGGACCCAGGGCCCTCAAATGCCACAGAAGAGCATCACTAGATTACAACACCCCTGGATCAAGGCTGAAGGAACTCCCCCAAACGGAGCTGCCCATTCACACAGGGTCAAGGGCAGGGAGGCCCCAGCTCGGGTCTGGGGATCTGGCCTCCCATGAGTTAGACCTACTTTCACCCCATTTCACAAGGAGGATGCTGAAGCCCTCAGACGAAGCCTGCTCTGAGCCCAGAAGTCAGCTCCCCTCTGGTGCCTGAGAGAAGCTCTGTGCCTCCTCCCTCAGCCCCTGCCTCGCTGCCTCAGCCCCGTGTGCCATGGCACGCACACTGCCTTCTTGAGACTGTTGCCTGCCAGCCTGGCTGACCCTGGGGCGGGGACCTGGCCTCCCTCTGCAGGCTTGAGCAGACAGGCACCCTACACCCCACCCAGCTGCCTGGAGCAGGCTCAGCCGGAGCGCAGTAAACATCTGATTCACAAGGAAGCAGAGGGCACTTCTTGGAATCAGCTCGGCTACAGGGATCAGGGTATGGATACTACGAGGGTGCTCTGCCAACCCCTCGGGGCTCCTCTGATATCCCCAGGCCACTGCTCCAGGTGGCCGAGCCCACATTCTTCCCAGAGGCCAGCTGGCAAAGATGGACCAGATGTGACTAGAATCCATGAAGAAAGGGCCAGCCGCCTCTGGGTGTTGGGGCCAGCAGTTCCAGCATGATCTGTGATCGGGGGCTGGGAGACCAAGCAGGGCCTGACCCCTCTCATGGCCTTGGAAGTTACAGAGCCTGGGGAGAAGAGAGGAGGTTGGGGGAGAGCACCTTTCTCCCCTCCTGGGAGCCTGCACCACCTCGAGCTCCTCACCCTGAACTCCTGTCTGACCCAGGTCTCCACCGGCCCCGAACCTGGGCACATGCTTCTCTCGCATCACCCTTGAAGGATGAGTGTAGTCAGGGGCCCGGCACAGAACCCAAATCCAGCAGCCACGCTGGACTTCTTGACACTGGGACTTCTGGCCCAGAGCCAGGGACTTCTGTCATCCCGTTTTGCAGAATAGGAAACTGAAGGTCAGGAAGTGCAATTCGCCTACAAGGCTCAGGTCTCCTGGCCCATGGCTGAGAGGCAGTCCCTTGCTCTTGGCACCATCCTGTCTGCCCTCCCGTGCACAGGCCAAGGGGTGGTGAGGAGGGCTCCAGTGCCCCAGGGAGGAGGGCCAGCCAGTGAGCCCGAAATGCTCCCTACCACCCCCTCTGGGACTTAGGCAGCCCACATGTGGGACTGTCTCCAGCCCCTGGGTGTCCAGACAGGGCCACCGAAGAATGCAGAGGCCTTCTGGGGAGGAGCCGCCTATCCCGGAGGAAGGATTCCAGGGTCTGCACAGCCCCTTCTCGTTGCCTCCCAGGCTCCTCCATATCCTCACCACACCTGGCATACACAGGCCACTCCCGTCAAACTGGTCTGCCACCCCTCTCTACCGCCTGCCTTTGGCTCGGTCTGTCTGTACCTGCATGGCTGCCCGCCCTGCTCAGATCCCTCCTCCTGACGGCACACCCTGTATTCATTTGCCCAAGGGGTGGGAGGCAGCCCACTGCGTCTGGGGTAGCACAGCTCTCACCTTGTGGCAAATTCCCCGTCTTTTCCCTGCCAGCCTGCCCTTGTCCTCACCCGCCCAGGCTGCACAGTGAGGGCCAAGCCACCCAGTTATTAAAGAACTATATACTCGGCCAGGCGTGGGGGCTCACGCCTGTAATCCCAGCACTTTGGGAGATGGGCAGATCATGAGGTCAAGAGAGGCCAGACAGTGAGGAGGGCAGAGCCTGCCAAACATAGTCACTGACCTGGGGTGTCCCCACAAGGGAGCTTTTGAGGACAGAATCCAGGAAGACCCAGGGGCTGCCCAACACTGGCCACTCCTGATGGACTCAGGCCTTAGCCCAATGTGGGCAGGAACCTGGGAGCCTTGCCCTTTACCCAGGCCTCTCCAGGCCAGGCCCTGCCCCCACCCAAGACAGGACATACAGCGGCCCTGAGGACCAGGGAGAGCACCCTCAGCGACCCACTGTCACTGAATACCAAGCACATGTCACCACCTCTACCATCCCCCCCCAGAGACACTCATAGCCACCCACCAGGTAGAAAGTGCTTCACAGCCCTCAGGTCATGGATGAGAAAATGGAGGCGTGGCAGGGGGAAGCCTCCTGGCCATGATCACACAGCTGGAAATTGGTGGCATCTGAGTTCACACCCAAGATCCTGGCTGAGTTTGTGCCCTTCCTCCCTGCCCCTCAGGAACCAAGGCTGGCCATCTCGACTTCCTGTCTGTGGGCCTGCTTGTGTGCATGCATCCCTGGGGGGTGGGGAGCTCCAGCTGACTCAGCACCCTGCTTCCCCTGTCCATGTGGGCAGAAAGGGCCAAGGCAGGCCCAGAGCCTGCCCTCCCTCTGTCTGCCTCTCCAGGCCAGCCTCCTTGGTGGGCTCCCCCATGACCCTGGAGGCCTGGGGACTCCCCGAAAGGCCAGGCCCCCTGTCAGCACCCCTCTCACCAGATGGCCCTGGCTGTCAGTTCCTAGACACGGCTGCCTATCTGTCTTCCTTCTGCCTGCCCCCTCCAGGGTGTGCCCAATGCAGGGCACAGAGCCAGGCAATGGGAGCCTGGTGGGTGGCAGGGAGAGGGTGTAGACAGTTTCCGCACTCCCTTGCAGCCCTCGTCCCAGGCCTCCTGTCCTGCCAGGAGTGGAGTGCCGGGAGTGGGGCCCTGAGGTTGGGCTCCAAGAGGGCCCTTCGAGGGTGTCTACGTAAAGGAGACAGTGGACACAGTGGGAAGAACCAAGAGGGGGTGGGGCCCAGCCCCTCCTCTGGTCCCACAGGGCCTGAGCCAGTGAGGGCAGGGGCTTGTCCAGGCACATGGAGTTGGTACAGGGCTGACCTGAACCCAGAGTCTTCGGTCAGGAGAAGGCCATGGGCCCTGCCTTCAGGCGGTTGTGGAAAGAATTCTACACATTTCATCACCAGCCCATGTCACCTGCAAGGCCACACACATGTCATCCAGGCAGGCTGTCCACCCCAGCAGCCCACACGGAGTACCCGCCCCTGGCCACAGCCAATTCGAAGGACTTAAGTGTGGCCACTAGACCAGGAGGCACAGCTGTCCCCAGTGTCAGCAGATGAGCAAACTGAGGCACAGAGAGGGGATAGGAGGTGCTCACGGAACGCAGCACCAGCAGAAGGCTCCCCACAGCAGGGCTCACGCCCTCAATGCCCCCAGGGAGCCGAGGCCCAGAGCAGCAGGAAAGTGCTGGGCTGCAGGGAGGCCGGCGCACAGGTGGAAGGGGCTGTCCCCTCCCCCTAACTCCTCCAGTCCCTCTGCCATCCCTGAGATTCCCTGTTGCCCATGAGAGTCTCAGACGCCCGGCTATCAGTCACTCACACTTCAGTATGAATCAGCGTCAGTGGGCGGCTTCTCTTGCCGTCTGTGAAGCGCGGCCGCTGCAGAGGGAAGGGAAGTTTGGATTCCGGGAAGGGTGGAGAGCGAGTGCCCGCCGCAGCCTTTTAGTCTTGTGGGGAGGGTCGCGTAAAGGGGCCCCGCGGCGGGGCCAGAGGGGCGCAAGGGGTACGAAACAGATGCGTCGTACCGCCTCCCACCCCTGAGCCCCCGGCAGGGGACACCCGGCCCCCGCCCCGAAGCCGCGCTCCCTCGGGCAGTGCCCGCCGTGCCCAGGCCCCGTGCGTCCTTTGGCAAGGACACGGAGGCCCCGGGGCCCGGGGGAGGCTGCTGCGCACCCGAGACCCCCGAGACCCGCCAATACCTGCCGCCTTGAGACTCCCCCGAGACCCCCGAGACCTGCCAAGACCTGCCGGGACCCCCGAGACACCCCGGAGACTCCCCCGACACCCCCGAGACCCGCCGAGACCTGTCGGGACCCTGAGACTCCCCCGAGACCCCCGAGACCCGCCAATACCTGCCGGGACCCCGAGACTCCCCCGAGACCCCCGAGACTCGCCGAGAGCCCCCAGACCGCCGAGACCCGCCGAGCCCCTTCCAGACGCCAAGACCTGTCGGGACCCCGAGACTCCCCCGAGACCCCCGAGACCCGCCAATACCTGCCGGGACCCCGAGACTCCCCCGAGACCCTCGAAACCCGCCGAGAGCCCCCAGACCGCCGAGACCCGCCGAGCCCCTTCCAGACGCCGAGACCTCCCCCCCGCGAGACCCCCGAGACCCGCCGAGACCCGCCGCCGAGGCTTACCCGCCGAGCGCTCTCCTGGCCCACGGGCCCTGGGTCGAGGCGGCGGCTTGACTCGGCCGCCAGGCGCTCCCGCCCGCGGGGCCGGCCGCCCGCAGCTCCGTCCCGCCCGCGCCCGCCCAGTCCGCCCTCCTCCTGGCCTCGCCCCGGGCCGGCCCCGCCCCTCCCGGGCGGGTCCCGCAGTCCTGGAGGTCCGAGCTGGGCGTGGGGCGGGGCCGGGACCTCAGGGTGGGCGGGGAACTGCACGTGGCCCCCGCGGCCCCGGGACTAGGCCCCTGGGGGGTGAAGGCTGGCGTTGTCGCGGGCTTAGACGCCGGGTCCACAGTAGGTGCTTAGTTCTCGCCCGTGAGTGAGGTAGCGTGTCTGTTCCTCCTGCTTGTCCCTCCCTGTGACACCCCGGTGCCCAGCGATCCAGGTGGAAAGGGCGCTGTCCACCCCCCCAGCCCCGTGGTCCTGATCCTGGGCGGCCCCACCCCTGCCCCGTGAGTGCGACTTAGGCCCAGGCCAAGACAAGAGCAGGGGAGGCAGGCGAGGGCTTGCTGGGCACCCGGGAACCTTGTCTTTGTTTCCAAATGGTACTTTTCAGGCACTTCCCAGGGGGACCTCGCCCCTTGGACCAGGTCTGGACCCCGGTGGCCCAGAGGTCGTCTTGGGGGCTGGGAGGCACAGGAGACCGGGTGCTTTACACTTGGCCTGCTCTGAGGCTCCCTTTCCTCCACCGTCCCCCTCTCCCTAATAGTAGGCCCAGATTCCTTGGTTTAAGGGCAGGGGCGAGAAGAGGAGGCGGCTTCCTGGGAGAAAATGGCTTCCCTGGGGAGCCCTCAGGGCCAGGTGGGTGGAGGGAGCTGTGGAGAGAGTGAAGAGGCTGGGGAGACCAAGCCGGGCCTGCAGAGCTTGAGGGCGACCAGACCCCCCCAGTGCGGGGGTCAACTGCTTGGGGTGTGGGGGGACTCCTCCCCATGAGGAGTGGAGACTGGACCCCAGGTCCCAGAGCCCAGGAAGCTGTGAGCAGAGGAAGGACAGGATCTTTCTGGGAACCCAAGGGAGCTGGGGGTGGGTGGTGGTGACCTGGCCCGGTCCAGGCAGGAGGCCAAGGTCTGACCCTCTGTGCTGAGCACAAGGGGCCAGAGTCCAATGACAGGGGCTGAATTGGCTGCTCCAAATCAGGCAGGGGCAGGGGTGTCCAGGGCTGGCCCTGCAGCAGGTGAAGGACTGGGTTTGGGTCCTACAGGTTGAAATATCTGAGGGCCTCCAGGAGACACAGCCAAACCAAGCAGGTTCCAGGGTTGCAGCTGGACCGAGTGTGGGCCAAGTCACCGTCCACCTGTCCCAGAGCTGCCCAATAATGGGTCCCAAGCCTCAGAAAGGGGATCCCTGGCTGCAATAGCCCTCCTCCCTGCTGGAGAGACACACTTGGGATCAGAGAGGTTAACTGGGGAGGGGAGTAAGTAGGAGGAGCCAGAAAACTAGGTGGCCAGGCCCTGAGCCCAGGCATGGAGGAGGAGCAGGTGCCTACCAGGAAGTGACCAGGACCAAGGCAGGGCCTCTGGAAGGGAAGGGACAAAGCAGGGGATGGCAGAGGCAGGGGAGGATATGGGAGAGTCTTCAGACAACAGGGCCCCTTTTCCCCATCTGTGAAATGGAGGGGGACCTCTACTGGGGAGGCGGCAGGAGAAGTGGATGGGGCATGAGAGCAGGCAGATACTCACCCTACCTGGCCCAGGGCCACCCCTCATGCCGGCGCTGGGGCTGTGACTCTACCCACCCACAGTCTAGTTCTCAGGGCTGAATTTAGACCCCAGTGAGGGAGTAGATGGGTGCTGGCTGGCTGGGGTGCTCACTCTCTGGGGTGCCTGCTCACATCCTCACCTGTAAGTGTCCTGGGCCTGGCTCCCCAGGTCTCAACTCTGCTCGTCCCAGCCTTGGGTAGCCTGCAACTCTTCTGCCCACCCCCCACCCTGGGCTATTTCACGTTTTCCTAGCAGGGAGGAAGAGGTAGGAACTACAGCCATTGTGGAAGTGGTTGGGCTCAGCCCCATCCGACGTTCAGTGCTGCCACTGTTAGCACCGCATGGGGCTGCGTCACCCCTGTAAGAGGCCACATGCAGAGGGGGCTCCAGGCTGGGCCAGGCTGGGCTAAGGCTCCTGACAAAACACTCATGACCTTGGGGCTGTACATCTTGATGTCCCTGATGTCCAGTTCAGCTATAGAAATGCCTGGCCCCACACCAGACCCCGGGGACCCAAGATGATACAGGGAAGTCCCTACCCTTGTGGCCCATGAGAGGAGCAAATGGACAAATGAGCAGATGCCATTGGGTCACAGCAAGTGTCCTGTTCCCAGGGGGCCAGCTGGGGAAAGGGGCAGAGACCGGGAGGGGAGTGGAGCAAAGCCAAACGTCAGTGCTGCCCCGCCAGGGCCTGACTGCAGGGCAGGGTGTGCAGGGCTGGTCTTAGATGCCAAGCTCAGAGTTGACAGAGCAGGGTCACTGCAGACAGTGTGGACGGACCAGGTGCCTAGAGAATGATCACCCAGAAATGCAAATCGCCTCTGTGCAGGGCACCTCGGCCACACAGGGGAAACGGGTGCAGCCTCCACCTTGGGGAGAATTTGACACCTCGTATTACTCCCCTTCTCCCTTACCAGTCCAATCCCAGGGCGTGGGAGGAAGGAACCCTAGTTGGGGCCTCAGGGCAGCTCCCAGCAGCCCATCCGAGCAAGAAGCTGCTGGAGGCTGTGGCCAGAGCCTCTGGGCACCCAGGGGTTCCGCTGAGGCTGACAGGGCAGGGATGGGTGAGGAGGATGACCTCGCCTGCTGGGAGGGTATGCAGGGCAGGTGAGCCAGGCGAGGACCCCTGGCTGGCAGGGAGCTGGGGAGCAGACCTCTGCAGGGAACATCCGGGGTAGAAGCCCATGGTGATGCCCCAATCACACTCACAGAACAAGGCCAAAGAGCAGGGGGCTGGTCCCCCGCCACACCCATCCTCCGCGTGCCATCGGCCATGCCACTGATTTGGCAGGACCCAGAACAGGCAGAGGCAGCTGCTGTCTGGGGGGTAGGGCAGGACCTGCTGAGGGAGAGACTGGTGGTTAGGATAGTGAGGGAGAGATCTGCCGCTGGCCTACAGGTCACAGGCGTCCCAGCAGGAGGCTTTATGCGCCAGCAGCCAGGGACCCTTCCCGAGTCTCTTTTTCCTTCCCCCGGCCAGCAACCCTGGAGTCACCCGCATTGATGCCTGTCCACTCGTCCCACATCCCATCCGCCCTGAAGATTCTGTCAGCAAAGCGCACCTGGAATCCTGCCCTTCTCAGCCCCTGCCTGCCTCATCCTCCCTCTCCTGCCCTTGCCTGGCAGTGTCCATCATCACACCAGAGGGATACAGTCACAGTGTGAGTCAGGTCATGTCACTTCTTCACTCAGAACTTTCCGTAGATCCTGCCTGCCCCAAGGCAAATGCCTTCTGTCCTTGCATGGGCAGGGCCCAGACCGAGCCTGTGCCACCTGCCTGCTCCCTGAGTCCTCTCTCCATAGCCCTGCTCGGCGTTGGCCACACTGACCTCCCATCTCCTCCAGCGCCACAGGCGCATTCCCACCTCAGGGCCTTTGCACTTGCCATTCCTGCCCCTAGATCACCCTTGGCTGGTGTGCCTGGACCCCTCGCTTCCCTCGGTCTGGGCTCTGCTTCCAGGGCACCTGAGTTACAAAATAGACTCCCAGTGCATGATTGGTGAATGAACAGACAAAGGCCTCAAGGGGCAGCCCCAAGGAAGGGGCTAGGTAGGTTTTGTTTTTGTTTTTTTGTTTTGAGATAGGGTCTCACTCTGTTGCCCAGGCTGGAGTTCAGTGGCACTGCAGCCTCAACCTCCTGGGCTTACTGCAGCCTCAACCTCCTGGGCTCAGGTGAGCCTCCCACCTCAGCTGGGACTATAGGCATGTGCCACCACACCCAACTAATTTTTATTTATTTTTATTTTTTAATTTTTTTTTAGAGATAGGGTCTCACCATGTTGCCCAGACTGGTCTCAAACTACTGGGCTCAAACGATCCGCCCACCTCAGCTCCCAAAGTGCTGGGATTACTGGCATGAGCCACTGCGCCCATCCTAGCCAGGTTTTGGAGCTGCCAACTGGGTCCCCTGTCCAGAGGACCTTGGAAGCATGGACCCTGCCCTCCCACCTGTCCCTGTCCCCAGGAGTGGCCCCACAGTGATACCGTGTACCACCTCACCAGGCCGCCTCGCTAGGAGAGGCAATTCCTGAGTACGGCCAAGGCCACGGGCTGCCCACCTGCTTCCTTGGGGATAGGAGGGGACAGGTTCCCACCCTACCTCCCCCAATCCCTACTCCCTGGGGGAGGCTGTTTGGAGTCATCCTGCCACACAGTCCAGTCCAGTCCTCTGGCCACACAGCCCAGCACTGGAGGGAGGGGCAGAGGGGGTGTGGGGGAGGATGTGGCTCATGGGAAGAGGAGTTTGAGGAGGCAAGCTGGGCCTCACACGCAGGCATCAGGCTGGCTCTGAGGACAGGGCTGGGGGCTGGCATCTCTCCCAGGAGGCTGGGCTGGTAGCAGGCACTCTGGCAGGCAGGGCAGGCTGGACAGGAGTGTCCCCTCCCAGGCTCTGGGCCATCTCTGCAACCCAGGCCAGGCCTGGCTTCCTCACGCCTTGCCCTGGGTGGGATGGGGAATGTTTTCTCCTTTGCCGAACGAAGGGGAAAGGAGCAGCCCGGGGCTGGAGGGGGAGCAGTGGAGGTTGGGTGGGATAGTAGAACGTGTGTGCTGGGTAAGGGGTGGAGGCATGGAGGCTCGCTCAGGTCTCAGCCAGACCCCACGCCAGAGTTCCCTGCACGCTGGCCTCCTCTCTGCCTCCACTGCCCTCCAGCGTCATCCCGGGAAAGCCAGCTCAGTAGCATTACCCCAGGGGACCTCCCCAGACCCCCACAGTCATGCCCAGATGTGCACCTACATCCCACTACACTGCCCAGAAGTAGCCTTCCTCACCACCCCATCCCACCCCCTAGGCTGGGGTGCCTTGAGGGCAGGGCTCTTCCAGTGGCTCTGGTCCCCAGGATGGTCCAACACGGGGCCCTGCTCAGAAAAATCCTCAGTGGTGGCCCCAGCCTATGGGCTTCTGGCCAGCTGCCCTCAGTGAGCCTGTGGAGGGCGAGGCCCACAGCCAGCTCACCCACTGCCCCTTGTGCCTGGGACAGGCCTGGCTTTCTGGCCATCCTGTGAGCCAGTAAAGGCTGACGAAGTCAGCGAAGGCTCTTTGGGGACAGTAGGACTGAGCTGGGCTCCCACAACATGGGAGGACTCTTCTGGCAGGGGCATAGCCCTAGAGGGCAGAGTGAGGGAAATGGAGCCAGAGTTCATGCCAGGTCAAGGGCCAGCCAGCGCCCCCAGGCCACCAGCACTGCCCAGGCGGGCCTGCCCTGCCTGCCTGGCCACCACACCTCTAGCCCAGGTCAGCTGCTGGCTGTGTCCTCTGAGGTTTGCTTGAGTCAATTTTCTACATAAAATGAGAGTGTCAGGCAGGTCCCACTAGGAAGCTCTATTTTGTAATACCAGGCCTGTGGGTGGAGGACCCAGGACCCACGCACGCACTGGCTTTTCTATTTTTACATCCAGTTGCCTGCTCTCACCCCCAGAGCCCAATTTGGAACTTGAAAGCAACACATTCTATTCTGGGGCCACTTCCGGCCCCTGTGCCGTGGGAGGTGGGTGTTTGTACACAACAGCCTGCCCCGCCCGCCTCCCTCCAAAACACCCCCTCTCCTGTCACCCCCCACCCCCACCACCGCCCCCTGCCAGCCACGTGACCTTCAGGAACGCATTGAGATCTGGAAGGGGAAGCCCATGTGGGGCTTGGGAAGGGGAAGCTGTGGCCTTCAACAGTGTTGAGGTTCCCACGTCACCCCAAGGGGTCCCCACCTATCACCCCAGCCCAGGGTCAGGAGAGGTGGCCAGCCCTTCCCCAGCCAGCGCTGGACACTGAGACATGAGGGTGCAAGGTGGCCTGTGTGACAGCAAAGCCCCTTACGACCAGAGCAGGAAGGAACAGAACAGATGAGCCTGGGAGGCCTCCCGGGAGAGGGGACCCCAGGAGACACTGGAGGGCTGCTCCCACCTCGACTCCCCAGGCCTCTCCCAGGGCCGTTTCAGGACGGGGCTGCCTTGGCAGGAGTGAATGAGGGACTCACCCCACTGGGACCCAGAACTCCCCGTCCTACCTGGCCTCAAGTGGGTTCTGAAGGGGTCTCACCAGGCCTTCAGCCGCCTGCCCAGCCCAGGACCCAGAGGACCACTCCCTCCCCCTTCCACTTCTCCATCCTTGGGAGTGGACCTTGGCCTTAATTCCACACTTGTGGGTCCCCTAAACCATGCTGGCAGCCCTAAAGGCCCCCACTACGGCCCTGAGAACACCCCTCCCCAAAGTGCCACCCTCTGCCCAATGACATGGGCTCTTATGTGCGAACCCCCGACACTGTGATGCCCTACAGTGCCACCTCTCCACTCAGGGGCACCCCTGATGTGCCCAGCCCAGGGTCAGGAGTGGCCAGCTGCCCTCAGTGAGCCTGTGGAGGGTGGGGTTCTATCAGTGGTTCGACTGGGGCCCACCAAGTAGCTCAGAATGGCTCTGGCCCAGTGGCCCTGTCTCTGAGCCCCCAGCCTGCACTGCCCCTCCTCCCGGCCTCTGATGGGGGGTGAAGCTGGAAAGATGAGCTGCCCCACCCAGCCCAGAGCTGGTGGGAACAGCAGAAGACTCAGGACCCCAAGGGTGGGGACTTTCCCATCACACTGAGGAGGCGGCAGGGGAGTGGGGGGGTAGGTGATGACACAGAGCTGAACAAGGTCTGGCCTGTGATGGTGTGAGGCCCAGTCGGGGATGTGCACACCCTCAGCCCTCCCAGAGAACCTGCCGTGCCAGGTACAGTACCAGGTGCTTTTCACATCCTTACACCTTCTCATCCCTGAAGCCACTTAGCAGCCTGGCCAACATGGTGAAACCCAGTCTCCACTAAAAACACACAAATTACCTAGGTGTGGTAGCACATGCCTGTAATCCCAGCTACTTGGGAGGCTGAGGCAGGAGAGTCACTTGAACCCGGGAGGTAGAGGTTGCAGTGAGCCAAGATGGTGCCACTGCACTCCAGCCTGGGCAGGAGCGAGACTCGGTCTCAAAAAAAAAAAAAAAAAAGAGAAAGAAAAGAAAAATAGAAAAGAAACACTTTAGATGAAGTCAATTTAGCAGAGTTTATTTGAGCAATGAAATGATTCCTAAATCAGGCAGCACCCTGAACCAGTAGAGGCTCAGAGAGCTCCATCCAGCAACTTGGGCAGGCAGTATTTATGGACAGAAAAAGGAAGTGACACAGAAATCGTCTGATTGGCTACAACTAGGTGCTTGCCTTCTTTGAACCTGCCTGAGTAGTTTGCAGCCTGTGATTGGCTGAAAGCTTCGCTGCTCTGATGGGCCAAGACTCAGTGGCTTCTTCCAAAGAGTCCTGTGACTATAGCAAACCCTAACCTGACTTCATCTGTAAACAAACTGCAGCCTGAATATATTCCCAGGCTGCAGTTTATTTACAGATGAAGTCAGGTTAGGGCTTGCCATATGCTGAGGCAGCTTTAGGCCAAATTTAAGTTAATTTAACCTTTGCCTCTTTTAGTCAGTCTCTCAATTTTGAGAGATTGACGGAAACCTTGGGCACTGGCGTCACTTTCTGTCACCATCATAATGGATTTGTTTGGTCTCAGTGTGAAATTCATAATTCACCATGTCAAGTTAGTTGGATGATGATGTTTTCTTCATGTTTTGTTCCTCTAACTGTGATGACACCATTTGATGTTCTAAGGATGGCTGCATACAAGCATTTAAGACACTTGAGGGGACAGCGTATCAGAGGGACTGTTCTGATGGCTTTTGGGAGGATGATACAAGAAACTGAAGCACACTCCTTAACAGGAGGCTCGGTGAACCAAACTGACCAAAACCGAACAATTCAAAGTTCAGGCAATGAAGATTGTTCTACAGCATTCAAGTCCCATTGGTCAGTCTTTCTTTGGAACATGATGGTGATTTAGAACCACAATTGGACGGGCGTGGTGGCTCACGCCTGTAATCCCAGCACTTTGGGAGGCCGAGGCAGGTGAATCACCAGAGGTCAGGAGTTCAAGACCAGCCTGGCCAACATGGTGAAATGCCGTCTCTACTAAAAATACAAAATTAGCCTGGCATGGTGGCACATGTCTGTAATCCCAGCTACTCGGGAGGCTGAGGCAGAAGAATCGCTGCAACCCAGGAGGTGGAGGTTGCAGTGAGCCAAGATTGTGCCACTGCACTCCAGCCTGGCAACAGAGAGAGACTCTGTCTCAGGAGAAGAAGAAAAAAAAAAGAACCACAATTGTGGGGAGATGGCAGATAGGAGGCAGGACTAACTTGCAGCTCTCACTTGGTTGGACAGAGAAGCATATGGAGACCCACATCATGAACTTTTGCTCCAAGAACTACTGCAGGAATATACCGGGAAAGCTGAGAGAATCCACAGACTCCTTTGAAGGGGGTGGATTGCCGCTGCAGGCTCCATGGGATAGCTGAGGAACTCTGAAGACAAAGGACATAGTTTCTTGGGAGCTCTGTGCCCCTACCCACTACCTGATCCTACCACTGCTGATGGGCTCTTGAAAGTACCACCTCCCGGCTGGAGGCCAACCAACACAAAAGCAGTGCACCTAACACAAATACAACCAAGGACCCTCACCAAGTCCACTTTGCTCCCCTGCTACCTCCACTGGAGCAGGTGCTGGTATCCGCAGCTGAGAGACCTGAAGACAGATCATATCTCAGGACTCCTTGAAGACACTCCCCAGTACCAGTCCAGAGTCTGGTAGCTCTACTGGGTGGCTAGATCCAGAAGATAAAGAACAATCACTGCAGTTTGGCTATCAGAACGCCCTATCCCTGGGGGAAAGGGGAGAGTACCACATCCAGGGAGCACCCTTGTGGGACAAAAGAATCTCAACAGCAGCCCTTGAGTCCCAGATCTTCCCTCTGACATAGTCTACCCAAATGAGAAAGAACCAGAAAAACAATTCTGGTAATATGACGAAACAAGGTTCTTTAACATCTGCAAAAGATTACACTAGCTACCAGCAATGGATCCAAACCAAGGCGAAATCTCTGAATTGCCAGAAATTCAGAAGGTTGACTCTTAAGCTAATCAAGGAGGCACCAGAGAAAGGGGAAGTCCAACTTAAAGAAATTGAAAACATGATACAGGGTAGGAATGGAAAAATCTCCAGTGAAATAGATAACATGAATTTAAAAAAAACTATCACAACTTCTGGAAATAAAGGGCACAGTTACAGAATTGCAAAATGCACTGGAAAGTCTCAGCAATAGAATCAAACAAGCAGAAGAAAAAACTTCACAGCTTGAAGACAAGGCTTTTGAATTAACCCAATCCAACAAAGACAAAAACAAAGAATTTTAAAAAAAGAACAAAGCCCCCAAGAAGTTTGGGATTATGTTAAATGACCAAACCTAAGAATAATTAGTGTTCTTGAGAAGAAGAGAAATCTAAAAGTTTTGAAAACATATTTGAGGGAATAATTGAGGAAAACTCCCCTGGCGTTGCTAGAGACCTAGACATCCAAAATACAAGAAGCTCAAAGAAGACTTAGGAAAGTCATTGCAAAAAGATCATCAACTAAACATATAGTCATCAGGTTATCTAAAGTCAAGACGAAGGAAAGAGTCTTAAGAGCTATGAGGCAAAAGTGCCAGGTAATCTATAAAGGAAAACCTATCAGATAAACAGCAGATTTCTCAGCAGAAACCCTACAAGCTAGAAGGGACTGGGGTCCTATTTTTAGCCTCTTTAAACAAAAGAATTATCAGCCAAGAATTTTGTATCCAGTGTCATAAATGAAGGAAAGATACTTTTTAAGACAAAAAAGACAACGATGTCTTTTTCAGACAAACAAATGCTGAGAGAATTCACCACTACTAAGCCAGCACTACACAATTGCTAAAAGGAGCTCTAAATCTTGAAGCAAATCCTCAAAACACACCAAAATACAATTTCCTTAAAGCATAAATCTCACAGGACCTATAAAACAACAACACAATGAAAAAAAACCCAAGGTATTCAGGCAACAAATAGCATGATGAATAGAACAGTACCTCACATCTCAATACTGACATTGAATGTAAATGGCCTCAATGCTCCACCTAAAAGATACAGAATGGCAGAATGGATACGAATTCACCAAACAAGAATCTGCTGTCTTCAAGAGACTCATCTGACACATAAAGACTCACATAAACTTAAGGTAAAGGGGTGGAAAAAGATATTCCATGCAAAGGGATACAAAAGCAAGCAGGAGTAGCTATTCTTAGACAAACTTTAAAGCAGCAACAGTTAAAAAAAAAACAAAGAGGGTCATTATATAATGCTAAAAGGACTAGTCCAACAGGATCACAATTGCAAATATATATGCACCTAACACTGGAGCTCCCAAATTTATAAAAAACTTTATGAAATAATTACTACTAGACCTAAGAAATGAGATAGAGGGTAACACAGGAATAGTGGGGGACTTCAGTACTCCACTGACAACACTAAACAGATCATCAAGACAGAAAGTCAACAAAGAAACAACAGACTTAAAGTATACCATAAAACAAATATACTTCACAGATATTCACAGAACATTCTACCCAACAACTGCAGAATGTACATTCTATGAAAAGAAAATAAATCTTCGGGCCCCCAAATCACTAAGCTAAAGGGAAAAGTCAAGCTGGGAACTGATTAGGGCCAATCTGCCTCCAATTAAATTCAGTCACCCCTCTGTTCACTGACATAAATGCATCTCTGATTGCCTCCTTTGGAGAGGCTCATCAGACACTCAAAAGAATGTGATCACTTGTCTCCTATCTACCTATGACCTGGAAGCCCCTCCCCGCTTCGAGTCTTCCCAGGTTTGCTTCCAGTTGTCCCGCCTTTCCAGATGGAACCAATGTTCATCTTGTATATGTTGATTGATGTCTCCTGTCTCCCTAGAATGCATAAAACCAAACTGTGCTCCAACCACCTTGGGCACATATCATGAAGACCTCCTGAGGCTGTGTCACAGGCATGCATCCTCAACCTTGGCAAAATAAAAGTTCTAAATTAACTGAGACCTGTCTCAGGTTTTCAGGGTTCACATTTTGGTAACCACGGGGGGATTCTGAGTGGAGATGCCTCTGACTTTTGACAAATCTCCTATTGGTGCTTGGTACTGGAACGAGCTAACTTTATGGCTCAAACCAATAGGACAATTTGCTGAGGTCCGAGAGCACCCTCTCCAGAGAATCCCTCATCTCCCCAAATTTGGTCAAGATTTCGAGTTTATTTTGCTGTACAACTCCTCTTTTTTTGGAGTTTCACTTGCTTCCAACAGGGAAGGCAAGATTTCCTGTTTCCATGACGATGGAAGGCAGGTAACTCCCTTATGGAGTTTGAGCTTGCTTCTAACAGGGAAGATGAGTTTTTTCCTGCTTCTAGGATGGTAGAGAGAAGTCTACAGCCTGAGACCCATCCCTGGGTAAGTAACTGAATTGGCATTTGTCTTGGCTAAAGTTAAGATTAACAACCAGCTGGTCTTAATTTCTCCTTATCATTAGAACACTCAGTAATCATATAAGCTGTGTGATCGTTTGTTTTGCTTAACTGGTTTTTTTTGTTGTTGTTCTTTGTTTGTTTCTGTTTTTGTTGTTGTTTCAGTCTTTTTCCCATTGGGTTTGACCAACTGTATCTGACTTGATCAAATCCAAAGGAAAGTTCCAAATTATGGGGAACAAGGCCTCTAAAGTGGCTAAATTACCCCCCCCCCAACCACACACACACAAAGGTGGTGTGCTGAGGGGAGAAAAATGGCCAGAAAAAAAAAGGGGGGAAAAAAGAAGGAAAGTTTTTTGTTTTTTGAGACACAATCTCAGTTCACTGCAACTTCCGCCTACCGGGTTCAAGCGATTCTCCTGCCTCAGCCTCCCAAGTAGCTGGGATTACAGGCATGCGCCACCATGCCCAGCTAATTTTTGTATTTTTAGTAGAGATGGGGTTTCACTGTGTTGGCCAGGCTGGTCTTGAACTCCTGACCTCAGGTGATCTGCCCGCATCAGCCTCTCAAAGTGCTGGGATTACAAACGTGAGCCACTGCGCCTGGCCGAAAAAGGAAACTTTTTTGATTTCGACTACTTAAGGGGTTTTGTTTACATAACAAGGCCACCTTGTTGCGAGCCATGCCAAACTGAAAGAGCAATGGCTGTCACCCCACCCTGCAGTTTGATTGCTAAGGTCCTGCATTTTTTTTTTCACCATGACAGCCTGGGTTCGGTTCCTAAATAAAGCCCTTTCTGGTTTGATACTTGGTACTTCTGAAATAGCAGCAATTTGTCCTAGCTAAAATATGGTAATGAGATTTTAAAGGATTTTTTTTTAAGGAGCTCAATGGTTAAAAGTCAGCTTAAGTAAAAGTCTAACATCCAAGATATGTGTGTGTATGTGTGCATATGTGCGGGTGTGTATGTGTGCGTGTTTGTATTTAAAAGGCCTTCATGTTTTTGTTTTTCTCTCCTAGGACCTTGTCTTTTATTTATTTTATTTTATTATTATTATTTTTTTTCTTGAGACGGGATCTCGCTCTGTCACCCAGGCTGGAGTGCAGTGGTGCAATCTCGGCTCACTGCAAGCTCTGCCTCCCGGGTTCACGTCATTCTCCTGCCTTAGCCTCCCAAGTAGCTGGGACTACAGGTGCCCACCACCACACCCGGCTACTTTTTTGTATTTTTAGTAGAGACAGGGTTTCACCGTGTTAGCCAGGATGGTCTTGATCTCCTGACCTCATGATCTGCCTGCCTCGGCCTTCCAAAATGCTGGGATTACAGGCATGAGCCACCATGCCTGACCCTTTTATTTTTGAGCAAAATTTTTTTCACTTGATTTTTTTACTAAAATAGTTATTGCAACACAGGCTACTCTTGGTTTTTGTTTTTGTTTTTGAGATGGAGTCTTGCTCTGTTGCCCAGGTTGGAGTGCAGTGGTGCGATTTTGGCTCACTGCAACCTCCGCCTCCCAGGTTCAAGTGATTCTCTTGCCTCAGCCTCCCAAGTAGCTGGGACTATAGGCGTGTGCCACCATGCTCGGCTGATTTTTGTATTTTTAGTAGAGACAGGGTTTCGCTATGTTGGCCAGGCCAGTCTCAAACTCCCGACCTCAGGTGATCCACCCACCTCAGCCTCCCAAAGCACTGGGATTACAGGCATGAGCCACTGCTCCTGGCCTACTCTTGCGTTTTTAAGGAAGAGCGTAGTTTAGACACTTAGGAATTTAAGTGTTTAAAAACATTTGTTTTAAAAAATAGTTGTTTTTTAAGGCCGGGTATGGTGGCTCATGCCTGTAATCCCAGCACTTTGGGAGGCCGAGGCAGGCGGATCATGAGGTCAGGGGTTCGAGACCAGCCTGGCCAACATGGTGAAACCCCGTCTCTACTAAAAATACAAAACTTAGCCAGCGTGGTGGCAGGCGCCTGTAATCCCAGCTACTTGGGAGACTGAGGCATGAGAATCGCTTGAACCTGAGGGACAAAGGTTTTACATTAAAGTTATTACATTCGCGTATCTTTCTGTATGTGCTTTAAAAGTCCTTGTGACATTGAGTCACAGGGCTTTAACTCCTAGTGATGCAGGAGCTAAAAAGAAATTATTTAGGCAGATAGTAGGGACAACAGAATCCATAGTGAAATTTCCCTTTTAACAAAAAAGCAGCCCTCGTGGCTAGGTGTGGTGGCTCATGCCTGTAATCCCAGCACTTTGGGAGGCCGAAGTGGGTGGATCACCTGAGGTCAGGAGTTAGAGACCAGCCTGACCAACATGGTGAAACCCCATCTCTACTAAAAATGCAAAAATTAGCTGAGTATTGTGGCACACACCTGTAATCCCAGCTATTTGGGAGGCTGAGATAAGAGAATCGCTTGAACCTGGGAGGCAGAGGTTGCAGTGAGCCGAGACCTCACCATTGCACGCCGGTCTGGGCAACAAGAAACTCCATCTCAAAGGAAAAAAAAAAAAAGAAAAGCAACCCCCAAATCATTTCTTTTCTAACAAAAAGCTGCCTGAAAAATCGAGCTGCAAACATAGATAAGCAAGCTGGCAGCTCGCACAGGTGAATGCCAGCAGCTGTGCCAATAGAAAAGGGCTACCTGGGAGCCAGGTATGTTCAACACAGAGGCTCCATCTTCCCTTTTCTTTGTCACCACGTGTACTGTAAAGAAGCTGGCAACATGGCACCAGCCAGGCAGAGAACTCATCTGCATAATAAAAGATTAGAGTGGGGGTGGCCAGATTTTCATGCACTATGCAAATGCCACACCTGGTCCTATCAATCTTTTGTGCCCTGTGGAAATCAAACACCGCTTCCTCAAGCTCATCTATAAAACCTCCTTCACTTCACAGTGGAGGTGGCAACCCTCAGAGAGAGGGTTCTCCGGGACCCCTCTCTCTGCAGAGATCTCTTCTCTTTCTTTCGCCTATTAAACTTCTACTCTTAACCTCAATCTCGTGTGCCAAGTCCTGGTTTTCCGTGGCCATGAGACAATGAATCTCGGGTATTTACCCCAGACAATGATGCTGGGTCTAAAAAAGACACCAGGTCCTGCCAGATCTTAAATACTGACAGTAAAGCCTTATCTTCAGGCCCCGTAGAAGTTGCCATTCAGAATAAACTACATTCCTAAGACACAGGGCCAGAAATTAAAGCTACTCAACTCCTTAAGGCCCAAGGACTATCGCGGAAGAGGTGGGTGTGTGAGATTGTAAGGGCTGATTTTTGAATGATAAAATAAGTTCAGTTTCTCTATAAATTAATCATAAATGTCAAAGGCACACTGATGCAAGACCAGCATATGAGCACCTGTGTCAGATTAACAAGATTTTTTTGAAGCATTAACGGACTCCTTAATAAAGGTTATAAAGGTTGTAAAAGGCTTATGGAGGTTATATCTTATGGTCAAGATTAACATTTTATAGATTGTTTATAAAATTTTGAAAAACAAATTTAAGTTCTGGCATGGTGGCTCACACCCATAATCCCAGCACTTTGGGAGGCCAAGGCAGGTGGATCGCCTGAGGTCAGGAGTTTGAGACCAGCCTGGCCAACATGGCAAAGCACTGTCTCTACTAAAAATACAAAAATTAGCTGAGCGTGGTGGCATGAACCTATAGTCCCAGCAACTCAGGAAGCTGAGACAAGAGAATTGCTTGAACCCAGGGGGCAGAGGTTGCAGTGAGCTGAGCCCATGCCACTGCACTCTAGCCTGGGTAACAGAGGGAAACTCCGTCTCAAAAAAAAAAAAAAAAACTAAAAAAAAAAAAAAAAAAGAAAAACAAATTTAATTGGCTTCATACTGTTTTTAGTGGGACTTATTGTTTGGAAAATTAAATCTCCTCTCTCAAAGAATGAAGGTTTTCGCCTTTTTTTGAAATCCTTCAGTTATCACTTCGGTTAAATGAATGACTTATTTTACAATGATCTGTGATCCTATTTTGTGATATCGATTGTTTTAAATATTTGATATTTGACAAACTTTCCAAAATTCAATGATAAATTATGTATTTTTCTGACCTAATTAATCCTTTAAGATATTAGTTTATTTAAAGTTCAAAAATGACATAATTTCACTTCTTTGGTATAAAAATTAGACAGGAGCCGGGCGTGGTGGCTCATGCCTGTAATCCCAGCACTTTGGGAGGCTGAGGTGGCTGGATCACGAGGTCAGGAGATAGAGACCATCCTGGCTAGCATGGTGAAACCCCATCTCTGTTAAAAATACAAAAAATTAGCCGGGCGTCGTGGCAGGCATCTGTAGTCCCAGCTACTTGGGAGGCTGAGGCAAGAGAATGGCGTGAACCTGGGAGGCGGAGCTTGCAGAGAGCGGAGATCACGCCACTGCACTCCAGCCTGGGTGACAGAGCAAGACCCCATCTCAAAAAAAAAAAAAAAGAAAAGAAAAAGAAAAGAGACCTTCCATGACTTAACCAGTGACATCATACAAGGAATTACTTGTACGCACATAGGTGGTCCCCAGGTCTTGAGTACGTGATGCCTGGAAGCACAATGTACCTTTTGTAGGCCTCATTTGGATAGGGCTTCTAGATCTGATTCGGTTAGTAACTGGAAAGGACAGGGTGCTATTTCCAGTGAGTACAGAAAAGCATTAGCAGGCCAGGCACGGTGGCTCACACCTGTAATCCCAGCACTTTGGGAGGCCGAGGCAGGTGGATCACTTGAAGTCAGGAGTTTGAGACCAGCCTGGCCAACATGGCGAAACCCCGTCTCTACTGAAAATATAAAAATTAGCCGGGTGTGGTGGCACATGCCTATAATCCCATCTACTCGGAGGCTGAGGCGGGAGAATCACTTGAACCTGGGAGGCAAAGGTTGCAGTGAGCCGAGATCATGCCACTGCACTTCAACCTGGGCGATAGAGCAAGACTCCATCTCAAAAGAGAAGAGAAGAGAAGAGAAGAGAAGAGAAGAGAAGAGAAGAGAAGAGAAGGAAAAGAAAGAAAAGAAAAGAAAAAAAAAGGAAAGGAAAAGAAAAGAAAAGCATTAGCAGTGATGTCTGGAATATCAAGGATAGAACAGTCACGGTGGATCACCATGCTGTAATCCCAGCACATTGGGAGGCCAAGGTGGGTGGATTGTTTGAGCCCAGGAGTTCGAGACCAGCCTGGGCAACATGACAAGACCTTGTCTTTACAAAAAATTAGCCGGGCTTGGTGGTACACCACTGTAGTCCCAGATAATTGGGAGGCTGAGGTGGGAGGATCACCTGAACCCAGGAAGCCAAGGTTGCAGTGAGCTGAAATCATGCCACTGCACTCCAGTCTGGGCAACAGAGCAAGATCCTGTCTCTAAAAGGAAAAAAAAAAAAAAAATCAAGGATAGCTTTCCACGCTCCTTTGGGGTTTCAGGGTGCCTCTTTTTTTTTTTTTTCTTGAGGCAGAGTCTCCCTCTGTTGCCCAGGCTGGAGTGCAGTGGCACGATCTTGGCTCACTGCAACCTCCGCCTCCCGGGTTCAAGCAATTTTCCTGCCTCAGCCTCCTGAGTAGCTGGGACTGCAGGCGCACACCACCACGCCTGGCTAATTTTTGTATTTTTAATAGAAACTGGGTTTTACCATGTTCCCCAGGCTAGTCTCAAACTCCTGACCTCAGGTGATCCACCCGCCTTGGCCTCCCAAAGTGCTGGTGTTACAGGCGTGAGCCACCGCACCCGGCCCAGGGTAACTTATTGGGAATATGGAGAGGCACTGGCATCAATTGAATTGTTTCCTGATTTGGGGGGCATTAGCCCACAGACTCAACAATTTATCTGGTTTCTTGCTAGAGCATAAGCCTGTGCTAAAGCCATCCACAGATTATGGTCCAATGGATTCTCCTCTAAGGAAAGGGAAGGGATTAAGACAACAGGAAATTTAAAAAGGAAAAAATATAAGGCTTTTGTGATGACAGAGAAGTCTTGATATGTGGCCTTGGGAAAGCCGCCCACATCCAGGATCCCATCTGCATCTGAAGAAAAACCTCCCTTCTCAGCTTTCTGTTGAGGTCTCCAACACATATACAGTTCCAGGAGCCTGGAGGGGCCCTTTTGAGTTATGAGATGTGAATCCAAAGTTTGAGGCCTTGAAGTTTTACTGCTGTGTGGGTGGTGAGAAGAACTTGGTATGGTCTCTTCCAATGGCATTCAAGGGCAGTCTCTCTCTGATGTAGTTTCCAGAAGACCAAATCTCCAGGTTCTAGACTGTGAAAGGTTTGATTGTCCTCAGTCAATGGTGAAAGTACACTTTATCACAATGCATTAAAGTCTTGCAGTATTGGCCAGGCGCGGTGGCTCACGCCTGTAATCCCAGCACTTTGGGAGGCTGAGGTGGGCGGATCATGAGGTCAAGAGATCGGGACCATCCTGGCCAACATGGTGAAACCCCGTCTCTACTAAAAATACAAAAAAAATTAGCCAGGCATGGTGGTGCACACGTGTAGTCCCAGATACTCGGGAGGCTGAGGCAGGAGAATCCCTTGAACCCGGGAAGCGGAGGTTGCAGTGAGCCGAGATCGCGCCACTGCACTCCAGCCTGGCGACAGAGCAAGACTCCATCTCAAAAAAAAAAAAAAAGTCTTGCAGTATTTAATCATATCAGAGTTTAGGAGAGAGGAGACAGGTGAAGCTCTGTTATTAAAGGTATGGACCTCCAGTAACTATTTTATAAGGGATCAATCTGTTTTCCAGTGGGGGTGGATCTGATGTCTGTCAATCAGTAATATGTTTAGCCAAGACACTCCAATTGATTATGTTAGTTTTGCCAATTTCAGTTTTCACAGACTCCTTGAATTGAAACAAACCCACCATCAAAAAAGGTGGGCCGGGTGCGGTGGCTCACGCCTGTAATCCCAGCACTTTGGGAGGCCGAGGCGGGCGGATCATGAGGTCAGATCGAGACCATCCTGGCTAACACAGTGAAACCCCATCTCTACTAAAAATACAAAAAATTAGCTGGGCAGGGTGGCAGGCGCCTATACTCCCAGCTACTCGGGAGACTGAGGCAGGAGAATCGCTTGAATCCTGGAGGCGGAGGTTGCAATGAGCCGAGATCGCGCCACTGCACTCTAGCCTGGTGGCAGAGCAAGACTCCATCTCAAAAAAAAAAAAAAAAAAAAGAAAGAAAGAAAGAATCTGTTCTATAAATGACCCAGTCTTGAGTATTCTGTTACAGCACCACAAAATGGACTAAGACAATGTTCTACTTCACTAGTAATTAAACAAATACAAATGAGAAGAATGAGACAGCATTTTTGCTCATTGAAGATAAAACTTAGTGTCACCCCCATATATAATGGCAGGTAAAAGCAGCATTTTATTACTACACATTAATGTGTGTGCTTATTATAAGATCAGTCGGGCCAGGTGCAGTGGCTCACGCCTGTAATCCCAGCACTTTGGAAGGTCAAGGTGGGTGGATCACCTGAGGTCAGGAGTTCGAGATCAGCATGGCCAACATGGCGAAACCACGTCTCTACTAAAAATACAAAAATTAGCTGGGTGTGGTGGCAGGTACTTGTAATCCCAGCTACTCGGGAGGCTGAGGCAGGAGAATCTCTTGAGTCAGGGAGGCAGAGGTTGCAGTGAGCCGAGATCATGCCACTGCACTCCAGCCTGAGCGACAGAGCAAGATTCCATCTCAAAAGAAAAGATCAGTCATTGAGAATCCCCCAGTGGCACACTCTACCTGGCCAGGTATTAGCAGGATAGGAGTGTGCTGTCATACAGCCCCCACTGCAGCATGACGGGAGCCCCCAACAGCAACCCTGCTCCCTCCCTGCATTCTCCAGTGCAGGAGGCTGCTGAGAGGTGCTCCCTTGCCGGTGTGCACAGACCTGAATTGGTAAAATGCTCTTTTCCCTGTCAATACCGCACTTAGCGGGGTGCCGGGTGGCCCTGTGACAATAGGGACATGCTCTAGTACTACACAGAAATCTGTCGATCCCGAGGCACAAGTTCAAATCCTGCTGACTTACCAACAAGGTAAAACTGGGTATGTAAGTCATGAGTGTGTTTCAAATTTCGTTTCTACTTTTCATCAGAGTTAAACATGCACATTTTCTTTTTTTCTTTCTTTCTTTCTTTTTTTTTTTTTTTAAGAGACAGTCTCACTTTGTTACCCAGGCTACAGTGTAGTGGCACAGTCATAGCTCACTGCCACCTCAAATTCCTGGGCTTAAGCGATCCTCCCACCTCAGCCTCTCAAGTAGCTGGGACTACAGGTGTGTACCACCACACTCAGCTAATTTATTTTTTGTAGAGATGGGGTCTTGCCATCTTGCCCAGGCATGTCTCAAACTCCTGGGCTCAAGCAATCCTCCTGTCTTGGCCTCCCAGAGTGCTGGGATTACAGGCATGAGCCACCACACCCGGCCACATGCACATAATCTAAACAGCTACATAGTTTTATAGTTTTACAAGGCTGCTTACGAAATACAGCAGTCCCCTGTACTCACATCTCTGGAGGCAACTGCCTTCAACTTTCAGCTCATTCTTTTGGCTTCACCTTTGTATCCCTGAAAAGCACACTCACATTGCTACTTCCTGATCTCCAGTATCACTGTATCATCTTTGATTTAGGTCAAGAGTTACAGTTGACATTGTGAGGGGACGGCATGAACTCTTTCATACCTGAGCTATGTAATGGGCCATCATAACTTTCCCTTCCCTGCTTAACTTCTTGTTTCCTCTGGAGTTAATAAATGTTGTCTAATTTTGCTTACTTTTTTTTTTAAATTACTAATTCAACTCCAAATTCTGCCAAATGTTCCAGTCTCCCCCAAAGCATTTCAGTATGTCAGATATTCTGCCAAATCAAAATAGACTGTTTTGTGAGCTGGGGGCATAGCCTTCACCCTGGGGCCTCCCTTCACCAGCATTCTTTCGCCCTTCTGTCGGATGCCCTGCTTCCTGGATCCCACCACTTCCTCTTTCTTGGTTTACTCTCTCTTTGACGGAGCATACCCTGGAGTCACTTCCTGAGAAAGGGGCCAGGGATGTGCATTTTTTGAGGGCTTATCATTCTGAAATTCTCTCTTCTACCCTCACTCGTGATGAATAGTTTGGCTAAGTATAAAAATCGAGGTTAGAAATCATCCAACTTCAGAATTTTGAGAGCTTTCATTCATTGACTTCAACCATCTAGTTGTGTTGTTGCCAGGTCAGAAGCCATTCTGATCCTGGCCAGTTGTACAGAACCTATTGTTTTTATGTTTTTATTTGAGATGGAATTTCACTCTTGTTGCCCAGGCTGGAGTACAATGGGGCAATCTCGGCTCACCGCAACCTCCGCCTCCCAGGTTCAAGTGATTCTCCTGCCTCAGTGTCCCAAGTAGCTGGGATTATAGGCGCCCACCACCACGCCTGGCTAATTTTTTGTATTTTTAGTAAAGACAGAGTTTCACCATGTTAGCCAGGCTGGTCTCAAACTCCTGGCCTCAAGTGATCTGCCCGCCTAGGCCTCCCAAAGTTCTGGGATTACAAGCGTGAGCCACTGCTCCTGGCCAGGACCTATTGTTTCTCTCTGGATATTTATAGGATCTTCTCTTTGTCTCCCATGTTCTGAAACTCCCTTTGATGTGCCTTAAGTACACATCTACTTTCATTCTTGGTTCTAAGCACTAAATGGGTCCTTTCAATCCAGAAACTTGAGTTTAATTTCTTTTTTTTTTTTTTCTTTTTTTTTGAGATAGAGTCTCACTCTGTTACCCAGGCTGGAGTGCAGTGGCATGATCTCGGCTCACTGCAACCTCTGCCTCCCAGGTTCAAGCAATTCTCCCACCTCGACATCCTGAGTAGCTGGGATCACCACCACGTCTGGCTAATTTTTGTATTTTTAGTAGAGACGGGGTTTCACCACGTTGGCCAGGCTGGTCTCAAACTCCTGACCTCAGGTGATCCGCCTGCCTTGGCCTCCCAAAGTGTCGGGATTACAGGCATGAGCCACTGTGCCCGGCTGAGTTTAATTTCTGTGAAATGTTTTTGGATTGTTTCTTTGATGATTTTCTCCCCTCTTTGTTCTCCCTATCTAGACATATTATGTAGACGTTAAGTCTCCCAGACTGGTCCTTCAATTCCTTTTTTTCTCTCATTTTTGACTTTTTTTTTTTTTTTTCTTTTTTTGAGACAGGATCTTGCTATGTTGCACAGGCTGGTCTCGAACTTCTGGACTCAAGTGATCCTCCCGCCTCAGTCTCCTGAGTAGCTGGGACAACAGGCATGCACCACTGCACGGGGCTTTATTTTCAACTTTTTGCTCTAATTTCTATAAAATTTCCTCAATCTTATCTTTTAACTCTTCTACTGAGTTTTCAATTTCCATGATCCTATTTTAAATTTCCAAGTGCTCTTTATATTCTCTAAATGTTCCTTCTTTATGGCACCCAGTTCTTTTTTCATAAATACAAAATTTTATCTTTGCTTCTTGAAGATATTAATGACAGTTTTTTCCAAGCTGTCTTCTCGCAGAACAATCTCTGTTTCCTCCCAGTTGTCCTTTTGCTGTTTGTCTCTCTCTTCCATGTCAGAGGAATCTCTCAGATGTCTGGTCATCCCGGCTGGCTTCTCAGGCTGGAGAGTAGGGACTAGTAAGCAGTGACCTGGCAGGAAACCGCCCATGTGATCTGCTGATCAGTTCCCTGGACACCCTGTGACACCCTGCGTAGAGGGGAGAGGTCTGGCTTCCAGCGTTCTGGGCAAGGAGGGTGGGTGGATGGGACAGGGCTGGGGTCTTGGTATCATGTAAATGTGCATCAGATCCTCCTGCCTTCAGCATGAAACCTCAGCCCCGCTAAGCCTGATACTCCCCCGCATCCAGAGACCCTCCACTGCTCCACGCCAGGGAAGAAGCCACTGGTGTCTGGCCTGGTGGGGGAAGCCCAGAAGCCCAGAAACCCAGGTGTGGGTGGGGGCTGTGGAGGGGATCTGGCTCCCTGCCCATTTCTAGCCATCCTGCTTATGTTCAGCTCCCCTTCACCCACACTCCCACATAGAGCCACACATTCCTGAGCCTTTGGTGGGGAATATGAGGGCCTGGGTCTGGGGGCATGGGGAGCCCTGCCCTCTGTCCTGGGGGCCACCAAGGCTGCAGTTAGTCCTTCCTTCTGAGCCCCAGTTTCTCAGCTACTCAGTGAAGACTACATTTTTCCCTGGGCTCTTCCCACTTGAAGGGACTTTTCAACCTGGGGAGGAGCCTGCAGGGAGCTGCCAGGTAGGTAACTCGCCCCCAAGAGCATCTCTCCTGGGGTTCGTCTTCCTCAGAAGTTTCTGTCTCCAAAAACCTCTTTGTTATAAATAACTCCAATCAGCATTAAGCTTTACCATCAAACATCTTAATTTGCAGACTGCACTTTAGCCATCACCCAACACCGGAGTTGAGAGGTAACACCTTGGCTATCAGCAGATGCCTCAGATGGCACCTGAACCCTCACTGGCAGCTGAGATGAAGCCTCCGTAGGAATGAAGTACAGACACCCCAGTCTGTGTGTGGAGGGGCTGGGGTGGAACAGGAAGGAGGCCAGAAGTGCCGCTTCTGGGAGGAGGAAAATGGCTCTGACAAGGAATGGGAGCCACCAAAGACCCGAGAGCCACCCTCACCACGTAGCCCAGGGGCTGTGCAGCTCAGGGCTCTCCTGGGCATCACCCTCACAGGTGGCATCACCTCTACCTTACAAGCACATCACCCTCATCCAGATGAGGTGGCCTGGAAGCAGCAGAGAACATGGCACACGCCAGCTATCATGGATGTTTGCTACAAATGTCTTTAATACACGACAAAAGTAAGCTGTGGCTAATTTTCATTGAAAAGACGCAAACATCAAGGCTGGAGAGAGGAAAGATCTGTCAAGGCCACCAGAGCCTGCAGGCCACACGCCAGGCCCTCCCCCTCTGGGGCTGTGCAGGCTTCTTGCTGTGCTCATCTGTCCTCAGCTGCCGTGCGCCACACCCACCCATCATTGGAGTTTGTCAGAGACACCAGGCCAACAAGTGCCTGTGGGTTGTCACTCCTTCCACGTCCTTGGGATGCTGGCTGGGAGAGCCCTGCTCTGCTGACTCCTCACTCCTAAGGGGCTCGCGGAAGAGGCCGAGGGTCTGAGAGCTGGCTCCTTGGCCCAAGGCAGGGCTGTCCAAATCCTAAGCTCCCTCTGCTCCCATAGGAAGGCTTCCAGAAGCCTCTCTCTGGGGCCAGGGCATCTGGGAAGATGTCCCGGCGCTAACTATGATTGGGAAATGGGGCAAGATGGTGAAAAATGGCGTTTGTGAAAGGGCTCCCGGGTATACAGTGTGTATGACAGGCAGACAGCGGCCTGCAGGACTGGGCTAGAGGGCTGGCTGGGGGAAGACAGCAGGTGGGGCAGCCACACCTCCACTGGGCTGCTCCCCCAGAGCTGGTCTGAAGACAGGCAAGGGGTATGGCTGTGACCAACCCTCTCCTGGCACCCCACCCCCAGCAACCCCTGATATTGGGGTCACAGCTCAGCCTCTTCCACTTATTCATGCATGCATACCACATATATTTACTGAGCAGCTAAACATTCATTCATACATGCACCATACATTCATTCATTTATTCCACAATCACCTGAGGGCCCTCCCCTGTGCAGCATTGTGCCAGACCCTGGGGATACTGAAACCGATCAGGTCACTGCTTACGATGTCCCAAGCTCTCTCAAATACCCCATCCCCAGCCTCAGCCTCCCTGCTCCAGATGAGGGCAGATCCATCCTCCCCACTGCTCAGGCCAAGGTCTTCAGGTCCTCTTTGATTTTCCCTAACCCTACCTCACCCTAGTCTGTATGAGTTTCTTGTGGTTGCAGGAAAAAATTATTTCAAACTCAGTGGCTTAAAACAACACAGAGTTATTCTCTGATACTTCCGGAGGTCAGAAGTCTGAGACAGGGGTCTCCCTGAGCTAAAGTCAGGGTGTTGGCAGGGCCACGTTCTTTCTGGGGCTCTAGAGGAGAATCCATTCTTGGCCGTTTCCACCTCCTAGAGGCCACCTACATTCCCTGGCTCGTGGCCCCTTCCTCCAGGCTCAAAGTCAGCAACACTGGGTCAAATCCTTCTCACACTGCGTTACTCTGGCCTTCTCTTCCTCCTCCCTCTTCCACGTTGAAGGACCCTGTGATGACACTGGGATCACCTGCTGACCGAGGGTACGTTCCCTATTTTAAGGGTAACTGATCAGCAACTTCAATTCATCTGCTGCCTTTATTCTCTCTTGCCATGGAAGGTAACACATTCACAAATTCTGGGGATTAGGATGTGGAAGTCTGGGGGGGGGGGGTCATGATTATGCTGATTCTGTCGTTATTAGGAATTCCTGGCTCCACTTCAGAAGCCCCCCAGAACCTGGTGGGTTCTCACCATCTCCAAGACCACTGCTTGGGGACAAGCTACCGTTGCTTCTTTTCTGGATTTCCTCTCCGAAGAATCCTACAAGGCTCCCATTTTGCTCCAAGGAAAAGCCAGGGTTCTCACAGTGGTCTACAAAGCCGCCATGACCTGGGCCCTGGCCTCTCCTCCTCCATCACTTCTGCTTCAGCCACAAGGGTCTCCTTGTTTTCTGCACTGGCAAACATACCCCTGCCTCTGGGCCTCTCCATGGGCTGTTCCCTCTGCCTGGAATGCTCTTTCCCCAGAAATCTCCCTCCTTGACCTCCTGTGCATCTGTGCTCAGAGGTCCTATTAACACTGCCCTGGCCCCTGCCATAGCACTGCCGTCCCTCTTGGCCCCACCAGGAGAAGGAGCAAGTTCTCCAAACCCCGCTAGTCCAGGAGGCATGAGCTGTGCTTGACCAGGCTGCATAGGATGACTGAGCTAAAGGGATTCAGAACAAAGTTTTCTCCCATAGTGTGGCCGGGAGGCTCTCTGAGGCCTAGCATTGAGGAAGTAAAAGAATTATAGAGGCCAGGCGGTGGCTCACGCCTGTAATCCCAGCACTTTAGGAGGCTGAGGCGGGAGGATCGCTTGAGCCCAGGAGTTCAAGACCAGCCTGGGCAACATAGTGAGATGCCCCCCACCCCCGCCGCCATCTCTACAAAAAATACAAAAATTCGCCTGGTGTCGTGGAACACACCTGTAGTCCCAGCCACTCAGGAGGCTGAGGTGGGAGCATTGCTTGACCCTGGGAGGTAGAGGTTTCAGTAAGCCAAGATGACACCACTCCCTCCAGTCTGGGCGACAGAGCCAGACCTCGTCTCAAAAAATAAAAATAGGGGCCAGACGCGGTGGCTCACGCCTGTAATCCCAGCACTTTGGGAGGCCAAGGCAGGCAGATCATGAGGTCAGGAGATCGAGACCATCCTGGCTAACATGCTGAAACCCCGTCTCTACTAAAAATACAAAAAATTAGCCAGGCGTAGTGGTGGTCACCTCTAGTCCCAGCTACTCGGGAGGCTGAGGCAGGAGAATAGCGTGAACCCGGGAGGTGGAGCTTGCAGTGAGCCGAGATCGCGCCACTGCACTCTGGCCTGGGTGACAGAGCCAGACCCCGTCTCAAAAAAAAAAAAAAAAAAAAAAGCCATAAAGAATAAGGATCTTTATACTTCACGTATGGATGGCAAAAGAGGGCCAAAAATAGATATGGAGATAATCCAGATAATCATTAAGTATATTTAAGAATAGTGTCAACTTTGTCCATTGTAATTGGTATAAAATAAAAATATGACAGATTTCTGGGTATTTTATATCCAGATTATACAATATATACAGATTATATTTTATAGATGCTAATGTTTGCCAACATTTCTAATATAAACTTAGAGTTTGAAATGTTTCATCAAAACATTTAATACATGTAAAATATATACAAAATTAAATACAGTAAAATCAAAATAATGTGGAAACTGGAATCTAGACATATCTCCCTAGCAAGATAGTGTTTTTTTTTCAACTGTACTATATTATACGAATAGCCTGTTGCTATGCATATTCTGTACACGCCATGGCTATGTCTACAAATATGAAACAGCTGGAATAAAACGGAAAAATCTCAACACCAAAGATGTTTTTACGTGGTTGTATATGAAATTATCATGTTGACAAAATAGCCAGATAATAAAGTTTTCAAACTCAAGATTTTTGTTGTCTTACATGTGTAACCTTTGCTCTATTTGTTACAAATTATAAGTCTATGTTACTTAAGTGTGTGAATGAATAAAGGAAACATTTAGTTTAAAAAAAAAAAAAGACCAGCCTGGCCAACATGGCAAAACCCCGTCACTGCTAAAAATACAAAAATCAGCCGGGCGTAGTGGCGTGCACTTGTAATTCCAGCTACTCAAGGGGCTGAGGCAGGAGAATCGCTTGAACCCGGGAGACGGAGGTTGCAGTGAGTGAGCTGAGATTGCACCATTGCTCTCCAACCTGGGCGACAGAGCGAGACTCTGTCTTAATAAACAAACAAACAAACAAACTTTCCCCAGCGCTCAGGGGCCCACGCTGGGGAACAAAGTGGGTCTCCTCTGAGACAACCGTGGAGACCGCTCGAGAGCGAGGGTGGAGAGGTGCTGGGGGCACTGGTCGGGGCGCGGGTTGCGGGGCGGGGCGCTCGCGCTCGCCTCCTGCCTAAGGCCTGGTTCGGGGCCCGCGGGTCCACACCGCCTCCTCGTGGACACCCGCCGCGAGGGCGCGCACCGCCCGCGGAGGCTGGGCTTGAGCCCAGGGGAGTGAATACCGATCCTGTAGGATTCGAGCTTTCATCACTGGGTCACCAGACGGTTCTGGGCGCGTGTCCGGGGTTCATCCTGCACATGCGCTGATGGGGCCGCTGGGCACGGTGGCGGTGTGGCCGCAGGGCCCCGCAGGGACGCGCCCACCCGGAGGGTCCCATACTGGCCGCTCCTCCGCGCCCAGGTCCTGGCTCTCCCCTCTGCGCCCCCGCTGCCCGCAGCCCGGAGCGCGCCCCGCTTCCGCTGGCGGGAGGGCAGCGTCCTGCCAGGGTCGCGGCGCCGCACGGCCCGAATACTTCCTCAAGAAACTCCAGAGACCCCTTTTGTACCCGCTGTGTCCCCGGGCCTGTTAGTAGCTCACGGTTACCTCAGGGTCCCAGACGCATAAATGGGTTCTGGAATTTTCTCTTCCTCCTCTTGCCTTCTGGGAGCAAATGCGATGGTGGCTGCCAGCTGCTCGCCTACGCTTTTCTGTTCCCTAGGGCTGGACAAGGCAAATGCATTGGCTCAGGACAGGACAAAGAGCAGGATGATTTCCCAAGGTCCCGGGACACTGGAGCTGCGGGGAAGAGCGGCGGCCCTGAGTGGGGACCCCTGTGTAGGGGAAGACCCCTGCCCCTCCTGGAGGCCGGCGGGCTCTTACGGGTTTTTGCCTAGCATCCATTTGTGTCCGGAATTGGTGGGTTCTTGGTCTCACTGACTTCAAGAATGAAGCCGCGGACCCTCGCGATGACTGTTACAGTTCTTAAAGGCGGCGTGTCCGGAGTTTGTTCCTTCTGATGTTCGGATGTGTTCAGAGTGTCTTCCTTCTGGTGGGGTTCGTGGGGTTCATGGGCTCGGGGGACCTCGCACTCAGAGCGGCCAGCCAGCCCAACCAGCCACAGGCAGTGAGGGTCTTAGCACTTGGGCCAGCAGCTGCTGTGCTCAATTTCTCGCCAGGCCTTAGCTGCCTTCCTGAGGAGCAGGGCTTGGGACCTGCAGCCTGCCGTGCCTGAGCCTCCCCTCCTCCTCCGTGGGCTCCTGTGCAGCCTGAGCCTCCCTGACGAGCGCCGCCCCCTGCTCAATAGCCCCAGTCCCATCGACCACCCAAGGGCTGAGGAGTGCGGGTGCACGGCGCGGGACTGGCAGGCAGCTCCACCTGCAGCCCGGGTCCGGGATCCGCTGGGTGAAGCCAGCTGGGCTTCTGAGTCTGGTGGCAACTTGGAGAACCTTTATGTCTAGCTCAGGGATTGTAAATACACCAATCGGCACTCTGTATCTAGCTCAAGGTTTGTAAACACACCAATCAGCACCCTGTGTCTAGCTCAGGGTTTGTGAATGCACCAATCGACACTCTGTATCTAGCTAATCTGGTGGGGACGTGGAGAACCTTTGTGTCTAGCTCAGGGATTGTAAACACACCAATCAGCGCCCTGTCAAAACAGACTACTGGGCTCTACCAATCAGCAGGATGTGGGTGGGGCCAGATAAGAGAATAAATGAAGGCTGCCCAAGCTAGCAGTGGCAACCCGCTCCGGTCCCCTTCCACGCTGTGGAAATTTTGTTCTTTCACTCTTTGGGTCCACACTGCCTTTATGACCTGTAACACTCACTGCGAAGGTCTGTAGCTTCACTCCTGAAGCCAGCGAGACCACGAACCCACCGGGAGGAATGAACAACTCTAGAGGTGCCGCCTTAAGAGCTGTAACACTCACCGCGAAGGTGCGCAGCTTCACTCCTGAGCCAGTGAGACCACGAACCCCGCCAGAAGGAAGAAACTCCGAACACATCTGAACATCAGAAGGAACAAACTCCGGACACGCTGCCTTTAAGAGCTGTAACACTTACCACGAGGGTCCACGGCTTCATTCTTGAAGTCAGTGAGACCAAGAACCCACCAGTTCCGGACACACATGGGCTGGGCCAGGCAATGGGGACGTTTGGGGCTCAGTTTGTCCTGGTCCCTCCTATGGTTACTCCAGTCCCTCCCTTGCTTGCTCCACTCCAGCTACCCCTGGACTCCTCCAAGGGTCTTGATCAGGCCCTGCACAGGTCCCTGGGGCTCTGCACTCACCAGGCTCTCTGCCTAGGAGGTTCTTTGCCCAGATACCTACATTGTATTCTCTTGGTCTTTATCCACGGGTCCCTGACTTTGCTGACTTCCCTGAGGGAAAGCCAGGAAGAGTGGAGAGGTCTGAGCCAGGAGCCTGTGGGAGTCAAAGAAGGTGCCCAGAGGAGGAGGGGAAGAGAAAGGGTGAGTCAGGTGGGGGGGACTCTGCCCACCCCTCATACCCGCCGCTGAGCCCTCCCATGCCCTGCCTGCTCCCGTCAACCTCCCACCTCCCTGCTGAGTTGGAGCCTGGGGAGCGTGGAGGTGAGGGTGTGCCAGGTAGGAGTCCCACAGGGGCCATGGGACACCAAGAGGTGATGCAGGAGGCATGCATGGCAGCCCTGCCTCTGAAGTGTGGGGCCTAAGAGGGACCTGTTGGGCAGCTCAGGGCTTCTCTTAGTGGAGCTGACCCAGCCGTCTGTTCCGTGACCACCCTGACATCCACATCCAGTTCCTGCCGCGGTGCCCCTCTGTGAGCCCCACCTCCTGGCGGTGCTTGTGCAAAAAGTGGAAGGAATAAGTATTCCAGGCACTGAAGCAGCAGGCGCAAAATCCTGAGGCAGGAGAGAACTTGGTGTTTTCCATGGGCTCTTTCAGAATGACTGGTCCACAGTGAGCCGGAGAAAGGGGTGCAGATGTGTCTGAAAACAGCAGGGCCAGGCGGACCATGCAGGCCTCAGCAGCTTCATCTGTGGGTGGGGCTCAGGTTTACTCCACTGATCCATTCTGGGATTAGCAGCTACCCAGGGCTTGCTCCTCTGGGGTGCTGGTGTCTCGCATTAGGCCCTTCTCTTGCATGACCTCTGCTGATATCCACTGGCCATGCAGCCTCGAGCAGGCCAGGACAGACTTGGTCTACTCCAGGGCAGGTACCCAAAGTCACACGGCAAAAGCGTGGTGGGAGGTGGTAAAAAGCTGGGAGCAACAGTCCATCTAGCACAAATACACATTTGCTGCAAAAAGCCCTGTTGTCAAGACAGTCCTCAGGTTTGAGGATTCAGTAGAAGGACTCACATTTATTCATTACAGCAAAAGGACACAGAAGAAAATCAGCAAAGAAAAAAAAGGCACATAGAGCAGGGCCTGGGGGGAGACCAGGTACAAGTACCCACAGGATATCACTCTCCCCGCAGTACCGGGAGTGTTGCCAAACTGGGAAGCTCACCTGAGCCTTTGTGTCCAGAGTTTTGGTTAGGGGTTGATCAAATAGGCGTGGAGTGCCCATATGGCTGACCTGAGTTACTCGGTCTCCAGCTCCTTCAGAGCTCAAGCTCATGACCCAAGGCCTCTAGTTAGCTTAGACTAGCTGGTGTGGTCCAAGGCCCCCACATAAGCAAAGATATTCCAAAAGGTCTAGGGCCAGTCCCTTTTTTGGAATGTGCAGGGTTGAACACACTAGGCCTGCTGCATTAGCCCTGTGCCGCACAAATCCAGATGAGTTTCAGAACACAGAAAGTGAATGCTGGCTGGGCGTGGTGGCTCACGCCTGTCATCCCAGCAGTTTGGGAGGCCGAGGCGGGAGGATCACTTGAGGTCAGGAGTTTGAGACCAGCCTGGCCAACATGGTAAAACCCCATCTCTACTAAAAATACAAAAATTAGCCAGGCATGATGGCAGGTGCACCTGTGATCCCAGCTACTCAGGAGGCTGAGGCAGGAGAATCACTCGAACCCGGGAGGCAGAGGTTGCAGTTGAGTTTGCAGCATTGCACTCCAGCTTGAGTGACAGAGTGAAACGCTGTCTCGAAAGAAACAGAAAGAGAATGTGGAAAGAGAGAGAGGGAGGGAGGGAGGGAAGGAAAAGAAGGAAAAGAAAGAAAATGCTCCTTGTATCAGCTCCTGCCCAACTCTAGGCCATACCCAGTTGTGAACTCACTCAGCCAACTCTCATGCCTGGCTCCTTCTCACCCTTTAGGTTGCAGAGCTGGACTGTTATCTTGTCTCTAATCACCCTCTTTAAAGTTAGGTTCCTCCTTTTTTTTTTTTTTTTTTTTTTTTGAGAGGGAGTCTCACTGTGTCGCCCAGGATGGAGTGCAGTGGCGCTATCTTGGCTCACTGCAACCTCTGCCTCCCGGGTTCAAGTGATTCTCCTGCCTCAGCCTCCTGACTAGCTGGGGTTACAGGCACCCGCCACTATGCCTGGCTAATTTTTGTATTTTCAGTAGAGACAGGGTTTCACCATGTTGGCCAGAGTGGTCTCGAACTCCTGACCTCAGGAGTCCTGCCTGCCTTGGTCTCCTAAAGTGCTGGGATTACAGGTGTGAGCCACCACACCCAGCCTATTGTTTCCTTGTACACATTTCCCCCTTCCTTTCCTTACACAAAATTTCCTTACGTTGCAGTTATTCTTGTTTTTGGAAAAGGATCTGTCTCCACTATTACAATGTCTGCGCATAAGTCCCCAGTGCCTGGCCCAGTACCTGAATTTGCATTGAAGGCAAGAGCATGCTGGGCACTTCCCATGTGACCTTACTGAATATTTACAACACCCTCTAAGACAAGTGTTCTTGGAGGTCTGGGATCCCTCATCCACAATTCTGAAATCTAAAAAGCTCAGAAACCCAAAATAGTTTTCTTTCTGTCTTTTTTTTTCTCAGAGACAGGGTCTCACTGTGTGGCCCAGGCTGGAGAGCAGTGGCACAATCACCGTCTACTGCAGCCTCAAACCCCTGGGCTCAAGCAATCCTCCTATCTCAGCCTCCTGAGTACCTGGGACTACTGGCACACACTGGCACACCCACCTAGTTTCTTTTAACTTTTTGTAGAGATGGAGTTTTGCTATGTTGCCCAGGCTGGGCTCCAACTCCTGGGCTCAAGCGATCCTCCTGCCTTGGCCTCCCTAAGTGCTGGGATTACAGGCATGAGCCACTTCACCTGGCCCCAAAATGTTTTTCTTAAAGGTGGTACAAAATCTGATTTCAACAGCTACAAGGCTTTTTCTGATCTTCATTCATCTCACAGTCTGAATGGTCACCCTGTCTTTGCAGAAATTGTAATCTGTCTGGTTTTGTGGTGCTGTACCATGTCCCAGTGGGAGCACTAAGTCAGATTTTAGCTGTTCATTTTCCATTGCTGCAGAACAAACTATCCCAAATGTGAGTAGCTTAAAACAATAAGCATATATTATCTCATCCAGTTTCTGTGGTCAGGGACTCAGAGCAGTTTAGCTGGGTGGTTCTGGCCCAGGGTCTCCCATGGAGTCACAGTCAGTATGTCAGTGAGGGCTACTGTCTTCTGAAGCCTTGACTAGGGTCGGAGGATACAGTCCCCAAGTGGCTTCTTCACCACAGTGGGCAAGTGGACGCCGGCTGCTGCCATGAAGCCTCAGTTCCTTGCCACATGGACCTCTTCACAGGGCTACTTGATGATAGGGTGGGTGGCTTCCCCCAGAGCAAATGCTCCGAAAGAGGGCAAGGCAGTAGCCGTGATGTCTTGTGGGAGCTAGCTGCAGAAGTCACACTCCATCATTTCTGCAGTACCCTCTTAGTTACCCAGGTCAGCCCTCTCCAATGGATTGAAGGGGACTACACAGGAGCATGGATATTGGAAGGAGGGGCTCCTCTTTGGAGGCTGGCTCCCCCCAGTTATATGTACCTATGGAAATCCAAAGATCCTCATTTCTAAAATACACATGGCGGCCTGGCGTGGTGGCTCACGCCTACAATCCCAGCACTTTGGGAGGCTGAGGCGGGTGGATCACTTGAGGCCAGGAGTTGGAGACCAGCCTAACCAATATGGTGAAACCCCGTCTCTACTAGAAATACAAAAAATTAGCCAGTCGTGGTGGCGGGCGCCTGTAATCCCAGCTAGTTGGGAGGCTGAGGTGGGAGAATCGCTTGAACCTGGGAGGCGGAGGTTGCAGTGAGCCGAGATCACGCCACTGTACTCCAGCCTGGGCGACAGATTGACACTCTGTCTAAAATAAATCAATACAGTACAGTATAGTACAACACAATACAATACAATACACCACACCTGACCCCAAGGCTGTTGGATGAGAGACTGTGGATTGTCAAATGCACCTTTTTACAGTTGAGGCAGAAGCTCAAGGTTGGTCACTGGAATGACGTGCCCCAGGCCACACATTAGCCTCTAACAGCTCTGGGTCCAGTTTTGTTTTTTCCACTCATGCCCCAATGCCCCAGACAATCAATAGACATTGTTTGTAACCATAGCCACGGGGACTGTGGGCTTGCTGTGCAGCAGCCACTGCACTGGACAAGCACTTCATGCACACTCCACCCTCTAGTCCCCACAACAGCCCAACCAGGTAGAGTGGGCACTCACTCTGCCCTTCCTTCTGCTGAGAGGAAGCCCAGGCTCTGATGGGTAAGAAGGAGCCTTCCATAGCAAAGCCAGGTCTGTGTAGCCCAATGTCCGGGCCATAAGCACTTGGCTGGCTCTGGCTTTGCTTATAGGCTTGTCTGATTCTACAAGCTTGTGAGTGTTTTCCCAGGCTCAGCTCAGGCTTGGCTGTGGATCACATAAAGGAAGAAAGTCAAGATGCTGCTCAGGGGCGGAGCCTGTGGGCAAGTGCACACACAAGGAAGACCCCTGCCCTATCCTGAGTAGGGAACCTTGGAGAGACCCCATGTGTGCTTGGGCATCATTATGGGAAAGACTGGGCCGTGGAAAAACACTAGCGTTTGTCTGGGAATTCTGAGGAAGGAAAGGGATGGAAAAGCGAAAGGGTGGGAAGGGGCTGGTTTCCTGCTGCCTCTTTTATATAAGAACAGCATCTAGCAGGAAGATTGTCCCGTGGGCCCATACTAGCCACCTTACAAAGCAGCGTCTGCAGTGGCTGACGCCTGTAATCCCAGCACTTTGGGAGGCTGAGGCCGGCGGATCACCTGAGGTCAGGAGTTCAAGACCAGCCTGGCCAACATGGTGAAACACCATCTCTACTAATAATACAAAAAAATTAGCAGGGCGTGGTGGCGGGCGCCTGTAATCCCAGCTACTCAGGAGGCTGAGGCAGGAGAACCGCTTGAACCTGGGAGGCGGAGGTTGCAGTGAGCCGACATCGCGCCATTACCCTCCAGCCTGCGGGACAGAGCGAAACTCCGTCTCAAAAAGAAGAAAAAAAAAAAGGAAAGAAAAAAGAAAGCGGCGTGCGGGGCAGGGGGTTGGAGCCCTTTCTGGGCTCAGTGTCCCCAGGTGACGGAACGCATGCCACGTGCTTGGTGCGCTGCGAGCTTCTGTTGCTCCTGTGGCCGCAAGGCCTGCAGCCTCGCGGGCAGATTGAGACCCACACTCAGCTCCAGCGCTTGGGGGTTGTCTTTAAGCCTTCCTTTCCATCAGAGGCGGATGAATCCCCAAACTCATGGGCTGAGTTCGACTCTCCGACAACTTCTCAGAGGCGGATGTTTGGGGGCACTGGAATAAGCCCAGCACCAGCTGGGCTGTGGACAGCCTCGGGGGCCAGGCCAACTCTCCCGGACGGGTGCGGACGGCAGGGGCGGGGCCGGGCTGTAGGCGGTGGGAGGGGTGGGGCCAGGCGAGAAGGGGCTGGGCGGGGGGGGGGCGGGCTGCGCGGGGGAGGGCGGGCTGCGCGGGGAAGGGCGGGCTGCGCGGGGGGGAGCGGGCTGCGCGGGGGGGGGGCGGGGCCGGGCTGTTGTGGGTGGGCTGCGCGGGGGGGGGCGGGCTGCGCGGGGGGGGCGGGGCCGGGCTGTTGTGGGTGGGCTGCGCGGGGGGGGGGCGGGCTGCGCGGGGGAGGGCGGGCTGCGCGGGGGAGGGCGGGCTGCGCGGGGGGGGGGGGCGGGCTGCGCGGGGGGGGGGGGGCGGGCTGCGCGGGGGGGGGGGGCGGGCTGCGCGGGGGGGGGGGCGGGCTGCGCGGGGGGGGGGGCGGGCTGCGCGGGGGGGGGGCGGGCTGCGCGGGGGGGGGCGGGCTGCGCGGGGGGGGGGCGGGCTGCGCGGGGGGGGGCGGGCTGCGCGGGGGGGGGCGGGCTGCGCGGGGGAGGGCGGGGCCGGGCTGTTGTGGGTGGGCGGGGCGCACCGGGGAAAGTTCCGGGAAGGGCGGCAGCCGGCGGGGCCTGGGCGCGGAAGTTGCCGGCGGCCGCGCGGCCTCCCGGGCAGGCCTATAGCCATGTCCCGGGACCCGGGGTCGGGCGGCTGGGAGGGGGCCCCGCGCGCAGCCGCCGCGCTCTGCACCCTGTACCACGAGGCCGGACAGCGGCTGCGCCGCCTGCAGGACCAGCTCGCCGCCCGCGACGCCCTCATCGCTCGCCTCCGCGCCCGCCTGACCGCGCTGGAGGGGGACGCCGCGCCGTCCCTGGTGGACGCGCTGCTGGAGCAGGTTGCGCGCTTCCGGGAGCAGCTGCGGCGGCAGGAGGGCGGCGCCGCCGAGGCCCAGATGCGCCAGGTACGAGGGCGGGTACCAGAGGAGCTGCGGGCGCGAGAGTGCGTGTGGCGGCCGCCGGGTCCTGGGTGGGTGAGCGAGCGGGCCTCGGGTCCTGAGGGGTTGAGGGGCCGCCAGATCCTGGGGGTAAGGGAGTGCCGGGTCCTGGGGTGAGGAGGCCCCAGGTCCTGAGGGGTTGAGGAGCACCAGGTGCTGGAGGTGAGGGAGCACTGAGTTCTGGGGTGTGAGGGGTCCCTGGGGAGTGAGGGGGTGCCGGGTCCTGGGTGGGTGAGCGGGCCCCGGGTCCTGAGGGGTTGAGGGGGTGCCGGGTCCTGGGGGTGAGGGGGTGCCGGGTCCTGGGGGTGAGGGGGTGCCGGGTCCTGGGGGTGAGGGGGTGCCGGGTCCTGGGGGTGAGGGGCCACCGGGTCCTGGGAGTTGAAGGGGCCCCGGGTCCTGAGGGGTTGAGAGGGTACCAGATCCTGGGGTTGAGGGGCCACCAGGTCCTGGGGGTTGAGGGTGTACCGGGTCCTGGGGTTGAGCGGGCCTCGGGTCCTGAGGGGTTGAGGGGGTGCCGGGTCCTGGGGCTGAGGGGCCACCAGGTCCTGGGGATTGAGGGGGTGCTGGGTCCTGGGGTTGGGGGGCACTGAGTTCTGGGGTGTGAGGGGTCCCTGGGGAGTGAGGGGGTGCTGGGTCCTGGGGGTGATAGGGCAACAGGTTCTGGGGGGTGAGGGGACCCCTGGGTCCTAGGGGAGAGAGGGGGACCAGGTCCTGAGTGGGATAAGGGGACACCACGGGCTGAGGTGTGCTGGGTCCTGGGGGGTTTGAGGCGTCACCAGGTCGTGGTGGAGGTGAGGGGGCTCTGGGTCCTGGGGGGTGAGGGTGCAAGGTTCTGAAGGGGATAAGGGAATGCTGGGTCCTGGGGGGTGAGGGTGCAAGGTTCTGAAGGGGATAAGGGAATGCTGGGTCCTGGGGGGTGAGGGTGCAAGGTTCTGAAGGGGATAAGGGAATGCTGGGTCCTGGGGGGTGAGGGTGCAAGGTTCTGAAGGGGATAAGGGAATGCTGGGTCCTGGGGGGTGAGGGTGCAAGGTTCTGAAGGGGATAAGGGAATGCTGGGTCCTGGGGGGTGAGGGTGCAAGGTTCTGAAGGGGATAAGGGAATGCTGGGTCCTGGGGGGTGAGGGTGCAAGGTTCTGAAGGGGATAAGGGAATGCTGGATCCTGGGGGGTTGGGAGGGCACTGGGTCCTGGGGGGATGGTGAGGAGGCACTGGGTTCTGAGGAAGGGGGGTTGGTGCAGTTCTTGGGTTGTGTGTGTGTGGTGTATGTTCAGGTTGGCTCTTAGGGGTATTTTGAGGTTCGTGTGTGGGAACACATTCTGAGGGGTGTGTGTGTGTGTGTGTGTGTGTGTGTGTGTGTTGTGTGTATTGTGTATGTTCCGGTTGGTTCTTAGGGGTGTTTTGAAGTGTGTGTGCGGGAGACACATTCTGAGGGGTGTGTATGGTGTGTGTACGCACGCGTGTGTGTCTTGGGTCCAAGGTCAGTGTACTCGTGTTCTAGAGTCCCTTCCAGCCCTCACCCGTGCGTGTGGCTTTCACTAGTGGCGCTTCAACTCTATGCTGGGAGCAATGGCAAATGCAGCCCGTGTCTGATAATGGACACAAATCCTAGGCTGGGTGCAGTGGCTCACGCCTGTAATCCCAGTACTTTGGGAGGCAAGGTGGGCAGATGGCCTGAGCCCAGGAGTTCGAGACAAGCCTGAGCAACATGGTGAAACCCTGTCTACAAAAAGTACAAAAAATTAGCCGGGCATCGTGGCGTGTGCCTGTGCTCCCAGCCACTAGGGAGGCTTAGGTGGGTGGGAGGATCACTTGAGCCTGGGAGGCAGAGGTTGCAGTGAGCCAAGATCGCACCACTGCACTCCAACCTGGGTGACAAAGTGAGACCTTGTCTGAAAAAATTAAATTAAAAATGGACACAAGGGGCCGGGCGCAGTGGCTCACACCTGTAATCCCAGCACTTTGGGAGGCCAAGGCGGCTGGATCACGAGGTCAGGAGATCGAGACCATCCTGGCTAACATGGTGAAAACCCATCTCTACTAAAAATACAAAAAATTAGCTGGGCATGGTGGCAGGCGCCTGTAGTCCCAGCTACTTGGGAGGCGGAGGCAGGAGAATGACGTGAACCCGGGAGGCAGCGCTTGCAGTGAGCCGAGATTGTACCACTGCACTCCAGCCTGGGCGACAGAGCCAGACTCTGTCTCAAAAAAAAAAAAAAAAAAAGACACAAATCCTAACTTTCTTCTCTTTGTCCTTGTCTATGATGTTTATGTCTGTTTTTTAATGATAAACTATAAGCACCACAACAGCAGTATAAGTAACAGTTTTTTTGTGCAATAGTATTTGCAAGCATCTGAAACATTCGGGTGAGCTCTGGCATCTGTTATTCCATTTGATTCATGGTTATTATCCTAGTTTTCCCAGGAAAGAAACTAAGCCTGCAAAGGCAGTAGTCTGTGAAAGACAGTTTTTGTCTCCAGGGTTGTCCCCACAGCCTGATTTTAGAGAGAAAAAGAAACATGTCTTTTAAAAAAAAATTATAAAACAATTTTGAATATCTGAAAAATAAAGAATAAAATAGCCGCTGTAATCCCACAGTGCAGGGATGACTAGTGTTAATCTCTTGGCATGCCTTCTTCCTGTTTTTCCTCTGTGTATACGATGTGTGTACACTTGGCATGGTTGTTTTCATGCTGTGTATACAGTTCTACTTAATATTAGGTTGTCAGTATCTACGTCATTTAACATACTTTCAGCAGCCAGTGTCTCCCCTGTTCCACTCTGTCCCTCTTTCTGGAAGGTACATCCTGACTCACTAGAGCAGAAGGGAAGTTTAGAGGTCACCTGGTCTGCACCAACAGGTTTTAGAGTTGTGGATGCCAGGAGCCCCAGATAAGTACAGACCAAGGACCAGGAGGGATACTCTAAAGTCATCTCCAGAATGTTGGTGGGACAGAGGAGGCAGGGACCTTAAAACCAGAGCAGTATACTTGCAGTCTTGTGGCCATTGGTGTTCAGCTCACATCTGTTCCCCGGTGTCCTATGTGTCTGGCCACTCACCAAGCAGCTTATTGCAGCTTCCTGGTAGCCTCAGATAGAATTAGTTCTGTGGTCCCAGTATTACTGGCCCTGGTCCTGTCTTCCCAACATGTAAGCATGTAGGTTTTGTTTTGGGATTTTTATTTTTATTTTTTTTGAGACAAGGTCTCTGTTACCCAGGCTGGAGTGCAGTGGCACAAACATGGCTCACTGCGGCCTCAACCTCCTGGGCTTACGTGATCCTCCTGCCTCAGCCTCCCATATAGCTGGGACCACAGGACTGTGCCATCACACCTGGCTAATTTTGTTTATTTTTTTTTTGTAGAGACGGGATCTTGCTGTATCGCCCAGGCTGGTCTAGAACTCCTTTCTTCAAGTGATCCTCCTGCCTTGGCCTCCCAAAGTGCTGGGATTACAGGCATGAGCCACCATGCCCAGCATGGGATTTTTAATTATTTAAGGAACATTTTAATGATTTAGTTTTGTTTGTTTGTTTTTTGTTGTTTTTTTTTTTTTTTTTTTTTTTTTTAGAGACAGGGTCTTGGTCTGTGACACTGCCACCTAGGCTGGAATGCCTTGGGGCCATCGTAGCTCACTGTAACCTTGAACTCCTGGGCTCAACCAGCCCTCCCATCACAGCCTCCCGAGTGTCTAGGACTATAGGCGAAGAGCCTACCACAAGGACTATGAGCCACCACACCTGGCTAACTTTTTAAGTTTTTGTAGAGAAGGGGTCTCATGATGTTGCCCAGGCTGGTCTCAAACTCCTGGCCTCCAGGGATCCTCCTGTCTCAGCCTCCCAAAGTGCTGGTATTACAGGCATGAGCCACTGTGCCTGGCCTTATCTGGTATTTTATGCAAGTACATATTTATTGCTCATCCCAACATTCAATCCGAGGTCAGTCACGGAACCTGTGGAAGAATGGAGAGGTCTGTTACCTCCTGCAGGCCCTGGGTTCACTGAGGTGGCAGTGCAGAGTTAAAGACACAGCAGGAAGCAAGCCGTTGTTAGGTTGCTCTCATCTATGGCCATGTTAGTGAGCCCATTAGGAGCAGGAACCCTGGACCAATAGGGACTGAGGGCTCCCAGAGAGAGTGCTGAGGCTCAGGGGGTGAAGGAGCTGACCAGTGCATCTGTGATCAAGCTGTGCTCAGTGTGTGATGGGGCAAGATCAGGCCAGAGAATTGTGGTCCTCAGTGCAGCCACAGCTGGACTTGAGACCTTACCTCATCTGTAACACAAGGCCTGAGTGGATAACTTTACAAAGCCCCTCCAGTTAATACTTTCTGGAATAATGGCACCAATTCATTGTGCAACCTAGTCCTGCCCAACCCCATCGTGTCACCACTCTAGGGACCAGCTTCATAGGCTTTGCCTGGTCCTGGCGTATCAGCCTCCTTTCCCTTCCAGCTTAGCTTAGCTTTGCTTTGCTTGTTTTCTTGGCTCTTTCTTTTCTCTTCTCTTCTTTTCTTTCTTTCCTTCCTTGTTCCTTTTTCTTTTTTTTTAAACTGAGTCTTGCTCTGTCGCCAGGCTGGAGTGCAGTGGCGGGATCTTGGTTCAGTGCAACCTCCACCTCCCGGGTTCAAGCGATTCTCCTGCCTCAGCCTCCCGAGTAGCTGGGACTACAGGCGCCCACCAGCACGCCTGGCTAATTTTTTGTATCTTTAGTAGAGACGGGGTTTCACCATGTTGGCCAGGCTGGTCTTGAACTCCTGACCTCGTGACCCACCCGCCTCAGCCTCCCAAAGTGCTGGGATTGCAGGCGTGAGCCACCGCCCCGGGCCACCTTCCTGGTTCCTTTCTTTCTTCTTTTCCCCTCCCCTCCCCTCCCTTCCCCTCCCCTCCCCTCTTTTTGACAGGGTCACTCTGTTGCCCAGGCTGGAGTGCAGTAGCACGATCATAGCTCACTGCAGCCTTGACCTCCTGGGCTTAAGTGATCCTCCTGTCTCAGCCTCCTGAGTAGCTGGGACTACAGGCGCCCACCACCATGCCTGCATAATGTTTTTCATATTTTTTGTAGAGACAGGGTCTTGCCATGTTGCCCAGGCTAGTCCCAACCCTTGGGCTCAAGTGATCCTCCCATCTTGGCCTCCCAAAGTGCTGGGATTACAGGCTTGGGGAGAATACACTTCTGTTGTTTAAGACACCAAGTTTGTGATACTTTGTTGCAGCAGTGCTGAAAGCCAAGAGGCCACTGTGCTTCTTATTTTTAAGGCCAATCCACAAGACTAATAGAGCTGTTTACACTTTTGTGTTCTGAGCGTGGAGCTGTGGAGTTGTGGGTCCCAGCGACAGGCTTTCCTGAGAGATGTCAGCCCAGTCGCTGACTAGTCTATGTGTTGTGCCTGTGTGTGTGGAGCCACAACTCCAGCATGTACCTTGTTTTCTGACCACAGTGGTAGAGGTGCTGTTGTGTCCTAAGAACTGTTACTAACTGGACAAGGCACTCAGACAGATAAACCAGCACAAATCTCTGCAACTTCAGAGCCAGTGACAAATTCCAGAAGCCCGGGGGCTGGAGGGGTCTTGGGGCCCTCATGCTGCTGAGGAGAGGATGAGTGGGGCAGCCCTTTGCAGGGTTGGCCCGTCCCCACGGGTTGAGCATAGAGCCTGGGTCCTGATCTGTCTCTGTATGGCCCAGTCTTATTCCCATTTACTGGGCATCTGTGTGGGGCTTGGCTCAGTGTTGAGTACTAGGATGTGGAGGCAAGAGAGAGCCACGCCCTCAGGATCTGCGAGCTGTGGACATGCTGCCCTACTGTTTGTGGAGCTGTTTGTTTCTCCTACTGTCAGCATTTGACCAACGCAGGAAGGAGGCTCCGAAATCAGATTTTACCTGGGCACAGTGACCCCTGCTGAGGCAGGAGGAGGACTGCTTGAGGCCAGGAGTTCAAGACCAGCCTAGGCAACATAGCCACACCCTGTCTCTATTAAAAAAAAAAAAACCAGACGTCAGCTTTTGCCCAAAGTCCTTTATCACTGAAGAGGGTCTCACTGTCACCCAGGCTAGAGTGCAGTGGCAGCATCACAGCACACTGCAGCCTTGACCTCGAGCCCATGGTCCCAGCTATTCGGGAGGTTGAGGCGGGAGGATCATTTGGGCCCAAGAGTTCAAGGCTTCGGTGAGCTATGATTATGCCACTGTACTGCAGCCTCAGTGTCAGAGCGAGACCCTGTCTCTAAAATAATAATAATAATAATCATAATCAGGGTTCTCACAGTAATAGGGCTTAGTATTTTGTTCCATTGTGAAGAGAACATTCTAGGTTCCTGGTCTCTGTCCCTTCTCACTTCAAGTACTAGAGACAGAGGCTGGACCCTTCTCCTGCCACTTCTGGGGGAAGCTTGGGCTCCTCCCTGACTTTTCTGAAACTGTTTCTTCACTTGTGGGATGGACTAGTTGAGCCTGCTTCACCTCCTTCATGTCATGTACTGTTTATTTTGGAGGATTCTTTGAAAATGGAAAAGCACAAATTTAAGGCCAGGTATTAAAAAATTGTCAGGTCAGATGTGGTGGCTCAAGCCTGTAATCCCAGCACTTTGGGAGGCTGAGGCAGGCGGATCACTCAAGTCCAGGACCAGCCTGGGCAACATGGTGAAACCTTGTCTCTACAAAAAATACAGAAATTAGCCAGGTACGGTGGCATGCACTTGTAATCCAACTACTTAGGGTGCTGAGGCAAGAGGATCACTTGAGTCTGGGAGGTGGAGGCTACAGTGAATCATGATGGTACCACTGTACTCCAGCCTGGGTGACAGGGCGAGACCCTGTCTCAAAAAAAAATTGTCATTTTAAGAACCTTTTTCAATTCTTTAAGAAGTAATTGGGGTTAAGTGTGTTAATTTCCTAGAGCTGCTGTAACAAAGTAACACAAACTGGGGGGCTTCAAGCAACAGAAATTTAATCTTTCACAGTTCTAGAGGCCAGAAGCCGGAAACCAAGGCATGGGCTCTCTCTCAAGGTTCTAGGGAAGGACCCTTCCTCACCTCTTCAGCTTCCTGTGGGGGCCACCAATCCTTGGTGTTCCTTGGCCTTTATCCACAGGACAAGACGTCACTCCTATCTTTGTTGTCACATGGCCTTCTTCTCTCTGTGTGTCTGTCCAGACTTCCGTCTTCTTATAAGGACACCAGTCCTGTCCTAATCCGGTTTGTCCTCACCTTAACTAATTACATCTGCAAAGACCTTATCTCTAAGTAAGGTTTCATTCCCAGATACCAGGGAATGGGAGGTTTGGTTGTGGACATCTTTTTGGGGTTACCCACCACAGTGGAATTTCTACCTTTCCTATCAAAAAAGTGCTTGGAATTGCCACTTTGATAATTGGATGATAACTGGGTGTGGTGGCTTGAGCCTGTAGTCCCAGCTATTCAGGAGGCTGAGGGGGGAGGATTTGCTTGAGCCTAGGAGTCTAAGACCAGCCTGGGCTATATATAGCGAGACCCTCATCTCAAAAAAACATTTTGATGATATGAAATCTAAAATTATGAACTTGCTTGTGAAAATAGAATTTGGCGGGGCGTGGTGGCTCACACCTGTCATCCTAGCACTTTGGGAAGCCAAGGCGGGTGGATCTCTTGAGCCCAGGAGTTCAAGACCAGCCTGAGCATCACAGCAAGACCCTGTCTCTACCAAATACAAAAAAGTTAACCAGGCACACTGGCACGTGCCTGTAGTCCCAGCTACTCAGGTTAGGATGGAGAATCGCTTGGGCCTGGGGAGGTTGAGGCTGCAGTGAGCCATGATTGTGCCACTGCACTCCAGCCTGGGTAACAGTGAGACCCTGCCTCAAAAAAAAAAAAAAAAAAAAAAAAAAGGCTGGGCGCAGTGGCTCACCCCTATAATCCCAGTACTTTGGGAGGCCGATGTGGGCAGATCATCTGAGGTCAGGAATTCGAGACTAGCCTGGCCCACATGGTGAAACCCCATCTCTACTAAAAATACAAAAATTGGGTCAGGCGTGGCTCACACCTGTGATCCCAGCACTTTGGGAGGCTGAGGTGGGCGGATGCCGAGGTGGGCGGATCATGAGGTCAGGAGATCGAGACCATCCTGGCTAACATGGTGAAACCCCATCTCTACTAAAAATAGAAAAAATTAGCTGGGCGTGGTGGAGCGTGCCTGTAGTCCCAGCTACTCGGAAGGCTGAGGCAGGAGAATGGCGTGAACCTCTGAGGCGGAGCTTGCAGTGAGCTGAGATCGCTCCACTGCACTCGAGCCTGGGCGACAGAGCGAGACTCCGTCTCAAAAAAAAAAAAAAAAATTTTTAGCTGGGCTTGGTGGTGGCGGGTGCCTATAATTCCAGCTACTGAGGAGGGTGAGGTGGGAGAATCGCTTGAACCTGGGAGGTGGAGGTTGCAGTGAGCCAAGATTGTGCCACTGCACTCCAGCCTGGGCAACAGAGTGAAACTCTGTCTCAAAAAAAAAAAAGTTAAGATGAAGTTTCAGAACAGAACATTGTAGGCTGAAAAACTCCAGAGTTAATAGTTCAAATGCCCGACTTCTGAGTGAGTAATTGTTAGTTCAGACACCCACCTTCTGAGTGAGTATGTTTGTGTCTGGTAATGGGGCATCCACGCCAGGATTGTTAGTTCAAACGCCTGACTTCTGAGTATGTTTGTGTCTAGTGATGGGGCATCCATGTCAGCTTTGTTTGTGTCTAGTGATGGGGCATCCACGCCAAGTCTCCTTTTGCTTTCTGAACATTTGCTCTTGACACTGCTGCTTTTAATTCAGTAAACTGTGCTTTTAAATCTTCCACTTAGGAAATTGAGAGGCTGACTGAGCGACTAGAAGAAAAAGAGAGGGAGATGCAGCAGCTGCTGAACCAGCCCCAACATGAGCGAGAGAAGGAAGTCGTCCTGCTACGGAGAAGCATGGCAGAAGGGGAGCGCGCCCGGGCCGCCAGTGACGTCCTGTGCCGCTCCTTGGCTAACGAGACCCATCAGCTGCGGAGGACGCTGACCGCCACCGCCCACATGTGTCAGCATCTGGCCAAGTGTCTGGATGAACGACAGCATGCACAAAGGAATGTGGGGGAGAGAAGTCCTGACCAGGTAGGCCACAGTGTAAGCAGAGTGTGGTGAAGACCCCTGTGTGCTGGGAGCATCGCCTACAGGCCCCTGATCACAGAGGTCGGGGGGCGCCCCAGAACCCACTTCTATTCTCAGTAACGAGAGTCAGCTGATGGGGCAAAGCTCGCTCATCCAAGGGTTTCTTTTAAAATGATGGAACATGCAAAATGTAATAGGAAAGCAGGCAGCCACCTCACTGCCCAGCACCAGGCCAGGTGGGAGATGGCACTTGGCTTTCATCTGCCTCAGCTGAGAATGAGGAGGAAGAGCTGAGGGTGGCAGAGCTGCCTGGAGGAAGTGTAGTCACATCCTCCATCTGAGGAAGCTGAAGCAGAGCCAGGTGGTACTGCTGGGGATGGGGAGTGCCTCCAGTTCCACACCCCAAACTCCTGGAAGGACCGTGAGTGCCCGCCTTCTTCAGGCTTAGTGTGTCTGAGTGCATCTAGGCACAGCTGGAACTGCCATCTCCAAAGCTGGCTTTAGGCATGTCCTTGCCAGCAGCATGGCCTCCCACAAGCTTGGAGACCTGGCTCAGGGCCACAGCCTCCTCATCATCAAAGCAAGTGCCAGGGGGCAGCGGCGCCAAGTGACAGTGAGAGCCAAAAAGGGTTCGCTGGACCTCCAGGATAGGCTGGATCTGGGCTGTAGCTCTCTGTGGGGTCTAGTGGGAGAGAGAAGGACTGTGGGAGTTTCAGCATCAGGAGAAACCAGGGGGCTCCTAGGCAGAAGAGTAGGGGAGCAGTGGCCCAAGGCATCTGTGTGCCAGGTGGTATGGGCCACTGTGAGCCAGGCACCTTCCATCTTGCTGGTGCTTGTGGTGGTCTGTGTGTGGCAGGCAGGGAAATGGAGGCACTCCGTGCACATCTCACCCAGGCTGAGGCCCCATCTCACTCACACTGCCGGGCACAGGGCCTCTCGCTCGGGTCCTTTCTAGGCAATTCTCTGAGGCAGCACCAAGGTTCATGCAGAAACACACGCGCTGGGATGTTCTGCGGCAGACAGTACATCCCACACCCATCAGCAGCTTCACCGAGGCGCCCACTGGGGAGAAGCTTGGTCTGAGAACTGCCCACCTCAGCTGGGTGGATTCCAGGTGGGGAACCTCAGAGGGGACACGGCTGCATTCAGAAACCAGAGGAAAAGTGCCGTCTGGGCGGAGGCAGGGTGTTCTGGTCTGATTTTGAGTCACTGTGTCCTTTCCCTCTGGGGATTTGAAAGGAGCCACACACAGTGTTGAGCCTGAGGCGGGGGTGGGGCCAGTGGCAGGGTAGGCCCTCATCACAGTCTCTAAATAAGTGTCACTTCTCAGCCCTGAACTCAGCTGAGTCACCCGGGGCTTCCCGGTGTAGGCTGCGTTAGGACATGCACTTCCTTTGTCATTCGAGGGGAATTCTCAAAAATTATGTCACTGAGATACAGTCAGAATTGTAGGGTACACACGAGTTTCAGGAGACTTTTCATTCAGCTCTGTAGTTGTTACTGGGGGTTGGTTTGGGTTGTGGCTTCCGTGACTCCTGACCCTGCGTGGGGCAGAGGTTAGATTGCTGTGTCCAGAATCACCTGGTTGAACCCAATTGTCTGCAGACAGGACAGCGTCATGGACTCCAAAGGAGGTAAGCAGGGTGCATGGCCAGGCCCCCCCTGGGCAGCTGGGGGCCCCCTCGCTGGAGATGCTCTAGTTTACAGTGGGATTCAGCTTCCTGCCTTCCCTGCAGTCTGTGATAATGGCAAATCTCTGGCAATGAGAAGACTTTATCGTGTCTGGCGTGCCAATCCCTGCAGACATTATGGCTTTAGAATATTTACATTCCAAATATTTAAAAGACAAACAGCTCAAACTGGTAGGTGGGACGGGATAAGGACAGTATCAAAGGTGGTGTGGCCTGAAGACCCTCCATCCGGGCTCTGGCCTGGGCCTGGTGGGGGTGGGCCTGGGCAGGGAGAAGGTGGTCCCTTGTCCCTACTTTGCTTCTCTACCAAATGAATGATCACTACCTGCTGCATTGGGGGACACAGTGATAATCTGTAGCCTCAGCCTCTGGGTCCAGCTTTCTCCCCTCTTGCTGTATGTGACAGAGTGTCTTCTCTCTGTCCCTTCCTCATGCAGTCAGAACATACAGGTGGGCACACCTCTGTCCAGAGTGTTATTGAGAAGTTGCAGGAAGAAAATCGACTGTTAAAACAGAAGGTGACTCACGTGAGTGTCTTTCACATTTTGTTTGAGAAGAACACACGGCTTACAAACTGTAAGTGAGGGTTCTTTCCTTGGCTGATGCCCAGAGGTTGCCCCCCGCCCTCTGGCCACTAAGACTAGATACACACAGTCGCTAGAGACTGGACTTTTTTGCTTAAAACGACGTACAGGACATGTCCTGTTCATCTCCATGTCCCTAAAATTAATCCACAAGTCAGTAAAGGAGATGCAAGAGTTAGCAGCAGGAGGTCCATTTTCTAAGACAGCAAAGCTGCACCGAGTCCACCTCCGTTTATGCTGTTTGCGTACGGGTGTCATCACGGTGCCTCAGGATTCTCTAGCGGGCCTAGTGTCTGCTCTCTACAAAACAGGGAGGGGCAGCTTCCATTTAAGAGGAAACTCTCACTCAGCGAATCACTGCTAATACATAGTTCACACTGGGTGCTGGCTTGAGCGGCTTTGTCAGCTGCCTTCACTGTGAGCTTTCTGGCTCCACCTCTTCAGGTTGAAGACCTCAATGCCAAGTGGCAGCGCTATGACGCCAGCAGGGACGAATACGTGAGGGGGCTCCATGCACAGCTCAGGGGGCTGCAGATCCCCCACGAGCCCGAGCTGATGAGGAAGGAGATCTCCCGGCTCAACAGACAGTTGGAAGAGAAAATAAATGACTGTGCCGAAGTGAAGCAGGAGCTGGCGGCCTCCAGGACGGCGCGGGATGCTGCGCTGGAGCGGGTGCAGATGCTGGAACAGCAGGTGTCTGTCCCTCGGGCTCCGGACGGCACCGACCAGATGTCTGCTGGCCGGTGGTAGCTGAGATCATGGGACAGGCTGGGCTGAAGCCTTGGTGGCACTGAGCGGGCAGTGGTCACGGTGGGGACGCTTCCTCCTTCCTTGAGCAGAAATGTGTGTCTCGCCTCTCCTCAGATTCTCGCTTACAAGGATGACTTCATGTCAGAAAGGGCCGATCGGGAACGGGCTCAAAGTAGGATTCAAGAACTGGAGGAAAAGGTCACCTCTTTGCTGCACCAGGTGTCCTGGAGACAGGTAGAGTATGAGGGCGTTTTTCTTCCTGCTTAGGGTTAGTGTTTTTGTTTCTCTTCTCATGAGATTAGAGCCCTTCTGTGTCTGCCAAGGCCCTGACTTGCTGGTGATGAGGGCTGTGGTGGGCCCCTCCCTGCTCTGGGGAGAGCCACCTGGCCTGGTACCTGGGCGTGGTCGTGGAAAGCCTCCCTGTTACACTGTTTAGTTATGGAGGAGGCTGGCATGGCGGCCTGTCTTAGCAGAGGTGGCTGTCCTCAGGGCCCGTCCGCCACTGTCATGCAGTCAGAGAGAGCATGTCTCGGGCCTCAAAGTGTGAGCTCCCTACATGTCCTGACCTGTCTGTGAGGCGGGAACCCCGCTTACCTTGTCATGTAGATGTGATGGCCCCTGGGTGTCCAGTAACATCCCCAGCTCAGCCTGGCACATGGAGCTGGGCCTTGCAGGCCACGGGCCCCTCACCCCACCCCTGAGCTCAGTGCTTTTCCTACTATGGGGTACCTTGAGGGAGGCCTGGCATGAATGGGAACCGATGAAGTTCCTCAGTGTATGACCCATGGCCTCTTCCTTCTCCTCACTGACTTGTGCTCTGCAATAATCCAGGAGAAGTTTGTTTATTTAGCTCCTCATCAAGTACCTAACACACTTTTGGCCCTGGGAATAGCCTGGGCCCCACTCAAAGGGCTTCCTCTCCTGGCATAGACTGAACAGTAGTGATGCCTCTTGAGAATCGATGCGTCCCGGGCTGGAGCCGGGATGCCAACCGTGTTTCAGGGTGTGAACAGGGACCCTGGGGCTGTGAGGCCACCCCCACTGCCCTGTTCCAAGCAGCCACTGGGCCTTAGTGGTTTCTGCTTCTCCTCTGCATGAAGGGACAGGAGAGTCATGGTGGACACTTTTTCTAACACACCCTGGGACTAAGTCCGCAGCAGAGGGCTGGCCACAGGCAGCAGTTTGTACTCGTGCATGGAGGAGGAACCTGGCGGGGGACTGTGTCTCCCTGCATTAAGTTCACAGGCTGACAAGGAGGCACTGGAGGCTTCACCAGCCACAGCAGGCCCTGCCTTAAGCCCCTGCCCAGCCCTCGCAGCCTTCTTGGTATCACCGAATGGAGTGTGTGGGCAGCTCCCCATCCCCCAATTTCGGATTCTCCTAAGTCCCTGGCACAGGGATTCTTCAGCATGTCCCCTGGGCAGGAATGGGAACATCTTGCAACAGAACTACATGTGGGTTTTCCTGGGATATGGTTTTGCCTGTGGTTTTTCTGGCCTTCATGAATTCAAGGAAGCATGTGATTTGGATTCAAGGATCACTGTTGGTACAATCGTGAGGATGGTCTCAGGCCGCCTCTCAAAGATTTCGGACCAGATGAACTGGTTCCAGACTTGCAGGCCCGGATTCTTACCCCAAGGGTAAAGTTTCTGGTGGGGCCTGCAGACCTTATACTAAGTGGCCTCTGGGTCCCTTTCAACAGTAGCGTGTGGCCCCTCGAGGGTTGCTCAGTCCCTAGATGGCACAGCCAGGGACAGTGGTGCTGAAGACATGGGTGATAAGCTGTAGTCCCACTGGGGAAAGTCCACATTCAGACAGGAAGTGAAAGCACCAAGGCCTGCTGGAATGAAGTTCCCAGGCAAGCAGTGAGGGCCACAGGCTGCGGTGCTTCAGGACGGATGTTTGGAGAACACGTGCCAGGTCGTGCCAAGTGGTTGGTGGGGCCAAGCCAGGGACACATCTTGCTGCTACTGAAGTACCCCCTGAGCCCCAGAGTGCTCAGCACCCCCAAGCCCCATAGAGGAGGTGCAGAGTAGGGTTGGGACTCAGTTTGCCCAGCTCCCCACCAGAGGCTCCGCCACCTCCACTCCGTGGTGGTGTGTGGGCCACGTCATCAGGGCCACCTTCTCAGTCGGGTCTCTTAGGGCCGATGGGTCCAACTGAACAGGACTTCCACCAAGGGGTTGGGGAGTGGACCACGCTAGGGCCTATTTCTTCATGAGCACATGAGGGAGTGTGTGTGTGATCTCCTCAGTCATTCACTGAGCACCCCCTTGTCTGGGCTCTGGGGCGCAGCAGGAAGCAAAGTGAGGGACTGAAGTTCCGCTCAGGGATAGATGAAGTGCCTCTAGTTGCTGGAACCTGAGACCCGGCTTTGTGACCTTCAGCACAGCCCACATAAATAGACCCTTGCCTTTTCTCCAGGATTCTCGAGAGCCAGACGCCCGCCGGATTCACGCTGGGAGCAAAACTGCCAAGTACTTGGCCACCGATGCATTAGAGCTTATGGTGCCTGGTGGCTGGAGGCCTGGGACTGGGTCCCAGCAGCTGGAACCCCCTGCAGAGGGCGGGCATCCTGGCGCGGCCCAGAGAGGCCAGGGGGACCTTCAGTGCCCTCACTGCCTGCAGTGCTTCAGTGACGAGCAAGGTGAAGAGCTCCTCAGGCATGTGGCCGAGTGCTGCCAGTGATGGAGACTCACCCGTGCCCTTGGGATCCCCTGGCCCGGCGCAGCTGCCCTCAGGGACAGGGTGGGTGCTCTCAGATGCCATGGGTTGAGCTCTACTGAGAGCCAAGGCCCCTAGAAAAGATGCGGGGCACTGTGATCATTCACTTTGGTCCCTTTGGCTATGGAACAGGCTGGGTCACAGGGAACTGCCAGTGAGGCTGGAGGCTGGAGGTGGAGATGGGGTCAGGAACATCTGGCAGAGGGAGGTCCCAGTCTGTGTCTCCATCAGGCTGAAGCCAGAGCAATCTGGTGCTAGCGTGCCGGCCCCTCCCCCAGCCTGCACCCGGGTATGCCACAGCTTGCCAGAAAGGGGTGGCTGCCTATAGGAGTCACTTGTATGGTCCCCAGGGTGGGAGCCCCATCCTGTTCTATGGAATAAAGTGTCTCCTCTCTGCCTTGAACCATTCAAATGGAGTATTGCAGCTGCACATCACACTAGGGTGGCCACCCCCGCCATTGCGAGCCACATGTCTGCACTGAGAAACAGCATTGCAGTAGCATTTGTCATCTATCTGGAAGTTAAAGCACACTTATTTTATTCACCTATTTTTATAATAAACATTCTTGCTACTGTGACTGCTGTGAGAATTTGTGTTGGAAGCTGGGGTGCAGGGACTGAGCAGTATTTACAGCAGCTGGCATGGGAAAACACTCCTGCTGTTGCCTTCTGCCAGGGCACCAAGACAAGGGGGTCAGTGGGAGCCTGGCTGTATTAGGGTTCTCTAGAGGGACAGAACTAATGGAACAGATAGATATATAAAGGGGAGTGTGTTAAGTATTAACTCACACGATCACAAGTTCCCACAATAGGCCGTCTGCAGGCTGAGGAACAAGGAGAGCCAGTTCCGAGTTCCAAAACTGAAGAACTTGGGAGTCCTATGTTCAAGGGCAGGAAGCATCCAGCACGGAGCAAGATGTAGGCTGGGAGGCCAGGCCAGTCTCTCCTTTCACATTTTTCTGTCTGCTTATATTCTGGCTGCACTGGCAGCTGATTAGATGGTGCCCACCCAGATTGAGGGTGGATCTGCCTTCCCCAGCCCACTGACTCAAATGTTAATCTCCTTGGCAACACCCTCACAGACACACCCAGGATCAACACTTCCTATCCTTCAATCAAGTTGACACTCAGTATTAACCATCACAAGTCCACCCCTTGTCAACTTGAACCCATACATATTCCTGAGATGATAATCTTCAAATAAAGACAAAAATAAAGTCACAGTTATGCCTAACATAATACAACTATCCTTCATACAACCGGAAACGCACCCATCCCCAACCCAAATACTATTTATTACATAAAGGTAACAATACTTTTTGTTTTTTGAAACGGAGTTTCACTCGTTCCCCAGGCTGGAGTGCAGTGGTGTGATCTCGGCTCAGCTCACTGCAACCTCTGCCTCCCAGGTTCAAGTGATTCTCCCACCTCAGGCTCCCGATTAGCTAGGATTACAGGTGCCCGCCACCATGCCCGGCTAATTTTTGTATTTTTAGTAGAGACGGGGTTTCACCATGTTGGCCAGGCTGGTTTCGAACTCCTGACGTCAGGTGATCCGCCTGCCTCTGCCTCCCAGAGTGCTGGGATTACAGGCGTGAGCCACTGCGCCCGGCCAAGGTGACAGTCCTTAAATGCTGATGTGAAGTCAATAAATCTTATGTCACACGATAAAGGAGAAAGGAAATAAAATGAAGAGATTTTCTTAGTACTGGTGTATACATGCACAAACGTTTTTTATCAAAAGGAGGAAATACAGCAATTACAGTCCTGGTTTCTGCAGCTGGTCATGCGGTTGTAGCCGTTATTGATGACTACCTTTTTCTACTCCCCATTCTGTGTTCCCTTTGCCTTCAGCAAGCACCTCAGCAGGTTGTGGTTTTTTTCTTGGTGGAGTGACCCAAACCTTCATTCCTGATTTGTAGTCCTGCCTGGATTGGACTGTTGTAGTTTCCCATTGACCTTAATCACAGGGCATGATAATACTAAGAGATGCCCTAATGGATCTCCTGTATTCCATGCATACTCTTCCTTACCTCCGTTGTGGAGTAAGAGACTAATTCCACCTTTTTTTTTTTTTTTTTTTTTTTTTTTTGAGATGGAGTCTCGCTCTGTCGCCCAGGCTGGAGTGCAGTGGTGCGATCTCAGCTCACTGCAAGCTCCGCCTCATGGGTTCACGCCATTCTCCTGCCTCAGCCTCCCGAGTAGCTGGGACTACAGGTGCCTGCCACCATGCCTGGCTAATGTTTTGTATTTTGTATAGTAGAGACGGGGTTTCACCGTGTTAGCCAGGATGGTCTCGATCTCCTGACTTCGTGATCCGCCCGCGTTGGCCTCCCAAAATGCTGGGATTACAGGCGTGAGCCACTGCGCCCGGCCGAAACTGATTCCATCTTGATAGTCTAGATCAATCACTCCAGCCAACACCGTAACTCCTTCTTAGCCTGTTGACTTAAAGGTAGGAGGAGCCCAGAGTGTCCAGGTGGCAATCTTAACTTCTAGCTTAATGGAACAGTTGTGTCTCCTGGTGGCAGCGTTCCTCCCTCTGGAACTAAGACCTCTAGGCCAGCAGACCATAATGTCGTGGGAACAGGAAGCAAACATTTTGCTAGTGGATCACTAGGGGTGATGGTGAGTGGTGGTGCCACTTCCACTTCAGTGCCTTGATTCCTGGACCCGTGAAACCTGGCTAAGGGAGAAACAATATCATATATTGGATGCTGATTCAGAGCATACATGGCCTTCTGGAGAACTTTGCCCTAACCCTGCAAAGTATTGTCACCTAGTTGGTGTTGTAATTGTGACTTCAAAAGGCCATTCCACCGTTCTATCAATCCAGCTGCTTCAGAATGATGGGGAACGTGGTAAGATAGTGAATTCCATGAGCATGAGCCCACTGCCACACTTCTGTAGCTGTAAAGTGAGTGCCTTGGTCAGAGGCAATGCTGTGTGGAACACCATGATGGTGGATGAGGCATTCCGTTGAGTCCATGGATGGTAGTTTTGGCAGAAGCACTGCGTGCAGGATAGACAAACCCACATCAGGAGTAAGTGTCTTATTCCGGTGAGTACAAACCTCTGCCCTTTCCATAATGGAAGAGGTCCAATATAATCGACCTGCCACCAGGTAGCTGGCTGATCACCCTGAGGAATGGTGCCATATTGAGGCTCAGTGTTAGTCTCTGCTGCTGCCAAATTGGGCACTCAGCAGTGGCTGTAGACAGGTCAGCCTTGGCGAGTGGAGGTCCATGTTGCTGAATCTCCATGTGTAATCTCCATCCCTGCCACCATGGCCACTCTGTTTATGGGCCCATTGGGCGATGATGGGTGGCTGGAGAAAGAGGCTGAGTGGTGTCCACAGAAGAGGTCATCCTACCCACTTGATTATTAAAATCCTCCTCTGCTGAGGTCATCTGTTGGTGAGCACTCACAGGGGATACAAATATCTTCAGTTTTTGACCACTCGGAGAGGTCCATCCACATACCTCTTCTCCAAACTTGTCACCAATTTTCCAATCATGCTTCTTTCAAGCCCCTGACCATTGTCTTCCAAGCCCATTCTTCCAGGCCCCATCCAGGCAAACATTGTCTACAGCCCATGAATCAGTACATAATCACACACCTGGCCATTTCTCCTCCCATGCAAAGTGCACAACCAGATGCACCGCTCCAAGTTCTGCCCACTGGGAAGATTTACCTTCACTGCTGTCCTTCAGGGATGTCCTAAAAAGAGGCTGTATTGCTGCAGCTGTCCACTTTTGGGTGGTGCCTGCATATCGTGCAGAAGCATCTGTGAACCAAGCCCTAGTCTTCTCTTCCTCTGTCCACTAATCATAGGGAACTCCCCATGAGGCCATGGGTGCAGGCTGGGGGAGAGCAGGCAGGGTGGCAGGAGTGGAGACTATGGGCATTTGAGCCACATCCTCATGTAACTTGCTTGTGCCTTCAGGACCTGCTCGAGCCCAATCGCATATACACTTCTCTGTGATGATGGAATGCTGCTGTGCACGACCTAATTTATGGTGATGGTTCAGAAAGCACCCAGTTCATGAGGGGCAGTTCAGGTCACATGGTGACTTCATGACCCATAGTCAAACGTTCAGTTTCCACCAAAGCCCAGTAACAGGCCAAGAGCTGTCTCTCAAAAGGAGAACAGTTATCTGCAGAAGATGGCGGGGCCATCTTCTCCAGATCCTACAGGCCTCCGCTGTGATTCACCTATGGGGGCCTGCCAAAGGCTCCAAACAGCATCCCTATCTGCTACTGACACCTCAAGCACCATTGGATCTGCTGGGTCATATGGCCCAAGTGGCAGAGCGGCTTGCACAGCAGCCTGAACCTGTTGCAGAGCCTTCTCCTGTTCTGGACACCACTCAAAATTGGCAGCCTCTTGGGTCACTAGATAAATGGGCTGGAGTAACACATCTAAGTGAGGAATGTGTTGTCACCAAAATCCAAATAGAACCACTAAGCATTGTGGCTCTTCTTGGTTGTAGAAGGGACCAAATGAGGCAACTTATCCTTCACCTTGGAAGGAATATCTTGACAGGCCCCACATCACTGGAGCCTTAGAAATTTTACTGAGATAGAAGGTCCCTGAAAAAAATTTTTTTTTTTTTTTTTTTTTTTGAGGCGGAGTCTCACTCTGTCACCCAGTCTGGAGTGCAGTGGCACGATCTCGGCTCACTGCAAGCTCCGCACGCTTCCCCCCCCTCCCCCCCCCAAGGTTCATGCCATTCTCCTGCCTCAGCCTCCTGGTAGCTGGGATTATAGGCGCCTGCCACCACACAGGGCTTTTTTTTTTTTTTTTTTGGTATTTTTAGTAGAGATGGGGTTTCACCATGTTAGCCAGGATGGTCTCGATCTGCTGACCTCATGATCCACCCACCTCGGCCTCCCAAAGTGTTGGGATTACAGGCGTCAGCCGCCACACCCAGCCGAATTTTTTTTTGAGACAGAGCCTTGCTCTGTTGCCCAAGCTGGAGTGCAGTGGCATGATATTGGCTCACTGCAACCTCTGCCTCTGGGGTTCAGGTGATTCTCCTGCCTCAGCCTCCCAAGTAGCTGGGACTACAGGTGTGCGCCATGACACCCAACTAATTTTTGTATTTTTAGTAGACATGGGGTTTCACTATGTTGGCCAGGCTGGTCTTGAACTCCTGACCTCGTGATCTGCCTGCCTGGGCCTAACTGCTTTGGCTAGAACCTCTAGCACAACGTTGAATAGAAACTGCAAAACAGATAACTTCACCTTGTTCCTGATCTTAGGGGGAAAGCATGCAGTCTTTCACCACATTAAGGATGATATTAACAGTGAGTTTTTTGTAGATGTCATTCTTCAGGTTGAGGAAGTTCTCTTCTATTCACACTTGGTGAAATGTTTGTATTGTGCAAAAGTGTTGGATTTTGTCATGCTTTGCATCTATTGAGATGATCGTGCAATTAAAATTTCTATTAATATGATGTATTACATTAATTATATGTTGGATATTGAACCACCCTTGCATTCCTGGGATTCCACTTGATCACAGTGTATATTTCTTTTCTTATATTGCTGGATTTGGTTTTCTAGTATTTTGTTGAGGAATTTTGCATCAATATTCATAAGAGATAATAGTCTGTAGTTTTCTTGTGATGTCTTTGTCTAGTTTTGGTATCAAGGTAATACTGGCTTCACAGAATTAGTTGGGAAGTGTTCCTTCTTCTATTTCTGAAAGTTTGAAAAATTGGTTTTAATTCTTCTCTAACTGTATGGTAAAATCCAGCAGTGAAGAATTCTAGGCTTGAGCTTTTGTGGGTACTTTTTCCTGTTTTAAATTACTATTTCAACATCTTCACTCATTATAGGTCTATTCAGATTGTCTATTTCTTCTGGAGTCAGTTCTTGTAGTTTCTTCCTGTCTAGAAATTTGTCCATTTCATCTGCTATGGTTTATATGTTCATATGTTAGAACTTAGTGCCCAAGGTGATAGTATTAAGAGGTGGGGCCTTCTGGGAAGTGTTCAAATCATGAGTGCTCCATCATCATGAATGGGATTACAGCTTTTATAAGAGGTTGAAGGGATCACCTTAATTCCCCTTTTTGCCCTTCTACCATATGAAGATACAGCAACAAGGTGCCACTTTGGAAGCAGAGAGTCCTTACCAGACACTGAATCTGTTGGTGCACTTTGCTCTTGAACTTCACAGCCTCCAGAACTATGAGAAATAAACTTCTATTATTTATAAATTACTCAGTCTGTGATATTTGGTCATAGCTGCATGAATGGACTAAGACATCATCTAAATTACCAAATTTGCTGGCATATAGTTGTTCTAGTATTCCTTTAAAATCATTATTATTTCGGTGTGGCCAGTTCTGATTCTAGTAATTTGAATCCTTCTCTTGTCAATCTTGCTAAAGATGTCTATTTTACCTTTTTAAAACTTTTGGTTTTGTTAATTTTCTCCATTATTTTTGCATCCTCTATTTCATTAATTTCTAATTTTTATGATTTTATTCCTTCTGCTTACTTTAGGCCTAGTTTGCTCTTTTTCCAGTGTCTTAAGGTGACAAGTTACTTTATTGATTGGAGATCTTTCTTCTTTTTTAATATAAACATTTTCAACTTCTGGGATGTGTGTTACTATTTTTCAATTTGGGAGGTTTTCGGCTATTATTTCTTTGAATATTTTTTTTCTGCTCTTTGCTCTCCTTTTGATATTCCCATTACACATATGCCGGTATGCTTAATGGTGTCCCACATTTTTCTGAGACTATTTTCATTATTTTTTTCTCTATGTTCTTTGGCTGGCAAAATCTCCATCGGCCTATCTTCAAATCCACTTATTTTTCCTTCTGCTAATTTTAAAATTTAGGCTGCGTGCAGTGGCTCATGCCTGTAATCTCAGCACTTTGGGAGGCCAAGGTGGGCGGCTCAACTGAGGTCAGGAGTTTGAGACCAGCCTGGCCAACATGGTGAAACACCGTCTCTACGAAAAATACAAAAATTAGCCAGGCATGGTGGTGTGTACCTGTAGTCCCAGCTACTGGGGAGGCTGAGACAGGAGAATCACTTGAACCCAGGAGTTGGAGGTTGCAGTGAGCCGAGATGGTGCCACTGCACTCCAGCCTGGGTGACAGAGCAAGACTCCATCTGTCTCTCTCTCCACATATATATGTGTGTGTGTGTATATATGTGGGTATATATATACACACACGTAACTTTTCAGATTTCATAATTTCCATTTGGTTCCTTTAAAATAATTTCTATATTCATTTGATGCAGCCTTATTATATCATTGTTTTCTTTCTACTACCCACTAGTATTCAGCCTATGATGTTGTTCCTCAGGGTGTGTAGCTTTGCGTATGCCCACAGTCACCCTGGGATGACACTCATTTTGGTAGAGTTCTCTTCCTCTTTCCCTGACCACATTCAGCCGTTAAACCACTAATTGCCAATTCCATTGTTTTCAACAATGCCCTGGGGCACCATGCTCTACAAACAAATCCAATCAAATTCTGACTCCTTTGAAGAGATAAGTTTCTGGGAACACTGTGTGATATTCGTTCTGACCCATGGATGCCTCCTCCCAGCTCTTTTCTTCCTCAGTTATCTCCTGCAAACTATCTGGCCTATAGCTGAGCCTGCATCTTGTCTCTCTTCCCAGGGTTTCATGGCCTCCACTGTTTCTGAGTGCCTTCAGGCTTCAACCTCTTCATTCTTTGTTGCAAACGAAGTCAGTTTCTTTGGGAAGAGATTAGGAGCTATCTGTTTTACTGCCTGTTTCTCTACCCAGGCAAAATCTCTGAGCAGGGCTCAGAGCTGAGGGTGCAGAAAACAGTAAGCTTCTCAATACAACTGTTCACCGTTAATGTTTCCTTTCTAACTGTTGTTATTGTTTCATTTCATGACTATTACAGGTTGAGTATGCTTAACCCGAAAGGTTCCAAAATTCAAATCCTTTTGAGTGTTAAGATGATGCTCCAAGGAAATGCTCATTGGAGCATTTTAGATTTCAGATTTTTGGATTAGAAATGCTCAATTGGTAAGCATGATGCAAATACTCCAAATCCAAAAAACTCTGAAACTGGACACACTTCTGGTACTGAGGATGCCAGATAAGGGATAAGGGATACTCACCCTGTGCTACTGTGTGAGTCAAAAATGTGAGGCTCCCTTATGGCGGCCCCACCCTCCCCAACAGGGGAGTGATGTCATCAGGAACCCCAGGGGCTCCCATCAAGTCAGGGACCCTGGAGCTGGATGTCCTACAAGCACCCTGGGATGCTGGAAGGATGAGTGGTTTCCAGGGAAATAGAGGAAGATCCTTCCTGGCAAGGGCATGGCCAGGACAATGGCTGGGAGCCTGAGGGCCAAAGCTAGCAGGTGCAGGTCAGGGGCCAGAGCGGGCAGAGCTGTGAAGCCGCAGGTGGGGTTGCCATGGAGGTGATGGGCGTGCCCAGAACTGGGCATGTGGGGTGGGCGTCTGAGGGTCTCTAGGTCCCAGCATAATGCTTAGTGTGTCGGGGCACCGAGTTCCCCATCACCACTCAGGGCCGTGCAGTTCCCCTCAGCAACAGGCATGGTTCAACACAGTATAAAGGCTGTCCATGGGCAGAGCAGGGCAGGCCCAGTCACTGGGGGCCTGGGCAGGCAGCTTCCCCATAGGGCAAAGCCCGGGCCTGGGCCTTTCCCCAGCCCCCACCGCAGCCAGAAGAGGCAGCGGCTGGAGTGCCAGGGGCCTGCACTGGGGTTTCAAGGACACTACTGTTGCTGTGGTCATGGCCTGACCTGCTTCACTCTCTGCCCTATCATCCCACGAACAAAGGAATGTTCTCTTCCTCACACCTGGAAAAAAAAAAAAACAAGTGAGGAGAGCTCCTCATGCTGCACCTCCCCTGGCTGGTGACCCTTTTCCAGCTGTTGTGCAATCTCCAGAGTTCTAGGACCTGCTGTCCCCACCTCATTCTCCTGCAAACCAGTGCCTGAGTGGGGGTGCCCTGGGCCTTGTCTCCCCTGACCTGCCTCGAAGCCTCCTCACCCCCTCTGCCTTCCTGGTTCCACGGCTCGGGTCCCTATCCCATCTACTCACCCCTGCGGGGCCCTCACACAGGCTCTGTCCATGAACAGCAGTCTCCAGTTCCAGACCTCTCACCTGGGTGGCTGGTGGGCATCCCAGACTCACTGTCCAGAACTGGGTCTCCAGTCCCACCACCCCAGTTCCAGACCTCTCACCTGGGTGGCCGGTGGGCATCCCAGACTCACCATCCAGAACTGGTCTCCAGTCCCACCTCCAGGCACACAGCGCAGGTCTTCACCTCTTTCTCCTACCTGCGTCCTGTCCACCAGGAAATCCTGTGGCCTCATTGTCCGATACCTCCAGAAGCTGGCCCTCCCTACCCTCTCCCCAGCCAGGCCCTGCCCTCTTCACCTTCACTCAGGGTGAAGTCATACTCTGATGGGGCACACAGAGACAGGCTGAACATGCGGCTGGGAGAAGTAGGAGTTACCTAGTGTTCTAGGTGGTAAGAAGTAACCAGGATGCAGCTCCTTGGGAGCTTTCTGTCTCCGGCTGCCTGCTCTGCCTGGCACACAGAGGATGGCGGGGGCACCAGGATCACTGAGCTGTTGCCTGGAGAGACCTGGGACCTGCTCCAGGGTGGTGCCCTGGCTCCCCATGGTGGACACGTCACCTGTACGCCCTCTCCCACTATCCCCCCACTCCCCCAGCAGAAAGAAGCAGCCGAGGTCTCCTGCTGTACTAATGTATTCCATCTTTCAAAAAGAAAGACATGATTTTAATATTACTTAACAATATGTTAAAAAAGTAGCCAGGCAGGCCTCCGTGTTAATACAGTCGTACACTCTATAACAGACTTGATGGTGTGAGTACTGGGTGGGCTTGTTTTTAACTTTCTCGTTCTGCAAGGGATCTTACACAAGCTGGCTACAAGTCGGGGGGATCAAACACAAACAGCGCAATGTGTACACTCGGAGACAGTAGATTGTGGAGAACAAAGGAGGCCTGCCCCGCCCAGCCCGCCTAGGGTGGGACGCAGGGGCACAGGAGAGCTGAGTGACGGCCGATACCCCGGTGAGGACAGATGACAGGACAGGGCGCAATGCAGAGGCAACGGAGCCACGCGGATGATGCAAACTCCTATCTGGCCACGGCCCAGGCCTCCGAGGCCGCGGCGGTGGGAGGACTTGGCGGGAACTACTGTTCCAATCCGACAGCACAGAGCTACAATCGAAGGAGTCTCACGCACAGACTACACGCACACGAGCTAACAGCGTGGGCCGAGCATCAACTTCTCGGTCTGGGGTTTCAGGCAGCACCAGCTCTGCACAGCCCTTGGCAAGCACCACGGCTCTGGGGCGCCAGCGAGGGGCGTGGCTCTTGGGGTGGTGCAGCCTGGCCTGCCTCTCGCGTGTCCCTCTCCAGGCAGTCCTCATTCAGTGGGCAGCAAAGGTGGCTTTTTTCAAGCTAAAATTGGACCAGTTGATAGACAGTCTTTGTCGGGTCTGTCTAGCAGAATCCAAGCAGAACCTGCAAAGACAAAAAGCCAAACAGTCACTGAAGGAAGCAGCCCACAACCAAGCTGGTGCTTGGCAAAGCCCATCACGCTCCTGTTCTTGCCAGAAACTCACTGCGGGGTCAGGGTTTTAGATTCTCGGTGAGGGGCACGGTGTCAAGGGTCCCCTCCAGGCCCTGCCACAGGCTGCACTTGAGAAGGGGAAAGGATTCGGGAGGAGGAGTGGGTGGGCGGAGGGAGTCCTGAGAAAGAAAAGAAACTTTTAATGTGAGAGCTGTGAGCCCCCTTAAATTACCAGGCCCAGGCAGGGTGTGGTGGCTCATACCTGTAATCCCAGCACTTTGGGAGGCTGAGGAGGGCAAACCACTTCAACTTAGGAGTTTGAGACCAGCCTGGGCCACATGTTGAAATCCTTTTTTTTTGAGACAGGGTCTCACTCTCTTGCCCAGGCTGGAGTTCGGTGGCAGTTTCGGCTCACTGCAACCTCCACCTCCAAGGTTCAAGCAATTCTCTGCCTCAGCTTCCTGAGTAGCTGGGACTACAGGCATGCACCACCACACCCAGTTTTTTTTTTTTTTTTTTTTTTTTGAGGAGTTTTGTTCTTGTCATCCAGGCTAGAGTGCAATGGCGCGATCTCAGCTCACTGAAGCCTCCGCCTCCCACGTTGAAGTGATTCTCCTGCCTCAGCCTCCCAAGTAGCTGGGATTACAGATGCCCGCCACCACGTCCAGCTGATTTTTGTATTTTTAGTAGAAACAGGGTTTCAGCATGTTGACAAGGCTGATTTGTACTCCTGACCTAAAGTGATCCGCCTGTCTCGGCCTCCAAAAGTGCTGAGATTACAGGCGTGAGCCACCGTGCCTGGCCACACCTAGCTAATTTTTTATTTTTTTGAAATGGAGTCTCTGTCGCCCAGGCTGGAGTGCAGTGGCGCGATCTTGGCTCACTGCAACCTCTGCCTCCCGGGTTCAAGTGATTCTCCTGCCTCAGCTTCCCAAATAGTTAGGACTACAGGCGCGTACCACAATACCCAGCTAATTTTTGTATTTTTTGTAGCTTCTTCTCTGGCCAAGAAGCTTTTCTTTTTTTGAGACGGAGTCTTGCTCTGTTGCCCAGGCTGGAGTGCAGTGGTGTGATCTCGGTTCACTGCAACCTCCGCCTCCCGGGTTCATGCCATTCTCCTGCCTCAGCCTCCCAAGCAGCTGGGACTACAGGCACCTATCACCACGCCCGGCTAATTTCTTCTATTTTTAGTAGAGATGGGGTTTCACGGTGTTAGCCAGGATGCTCTCAATTTCCTGACCTCGTGATCTGCCCGCCTCGGCCTCGCAAAATGCTGGGATTACAGGCGTGAGCCACCGCGCCTGGCCACCAAGAAGGCAGAGGCCTCGAAAAAATTGTATACACATATATCCTAAATATCAGCTTCTAATTAAGTCAACTTTCAACTCTAAAGCTGTTTAAAAGCATTTCTGTGTCAGGTTTTAGCCGGGCAAATAGTCAACATTCTTGTTTCTTGGTTTTTCCTTCCTGAAACTGACACCAAGAAGGAGATCTGAAGCTGGGCACGGTGGCTCATGCCTGTTTTCCTACTACTTTGGGAGGCTGAGGTTGGAGAATCACTTGAACCCAGGAGTTTGAGACCAGCCCGTGCAACACAGTGAGACTCCATCTTTACAAAAAGTAAGAAGTTAGCCAGGAGTGGCAGTACACATATGTGCCTGTGGTCCCAGCTGCTTGGGGCTGAGGTGGGAGGATCCTTGAGCCTGGGAGGTCAAGGCTGCAGTGAGCTGTGATGGTGCCCCCGCACTCCAGCCTGGGTGACAAAGGTGAGACCCTGTCTCAAAAATAATAAAGTCTTGCTGTGGTGGCTCAGCCTATAATCCCAGCACTTTGGGAGGCTGAGGTGGGTGGATCGCTTGAGCTTACAAGTTCAAGGCTAGCCTGGGCAACATGGTAAAACCTCATCTCTACAAAAAATACAAAAATTAGCCAGGTGTGGTGGCGCACACCTGTGGTCCTAGCTACTCGGGAGGCTGTGGTGGGAGCATGGCTTGGGCCTGGTGGACAGAGGCTGCAGCGAGCCTGTTGCCGGTGGCAGGTACCTGAGTTGCCGGCGGCGAATCCGTGCGTGTCTGCAGCAGCCTCAATTATTGCCTCCTCAGATGAAAGAATCTGACCAAAGGCCATAAGGCAGAAGAGACTGAGGCAAGTTTTAGAACAGGAGTGGAAGTTTATTAAAAAGCTCTAGAGCAGAAACAAAAGGAAGGAAAGTGCACTTGGAAGAGGCCAAGTGGGCAACTTGAGAGGCAAGTGCCCTGTCTGGCCTCTGATGTAGGGTTCTAGGTGTTGGCATACTTCAGGGCCTTGTGTCCCTTCTCCCGATTCCTCCGTTGGGGTGGGCTACCTGCACACACACAGTGGCCTGCTAGCACTTGGGAGGGAGCACGCATAGTGTGTTTACTGGAGCGTGCACATGCTCACCTGAGGCGATCTTCCCTTCCCGGTGCAAAGTACCTGGAAGGTCACACACTGGTTAAACTCCACCATTCTGCGCCTTAGTGCACGTGCTTGAGTCCACTTGCCCAACTCCTGAGATTTTATCGGGAAGCTGCTGATCACCAGCTTCGGTTTCCCTGATGCTGGCTGTGACCAATTATTATTTTACAGAGGCAGTGTGACAACTGCCTAACCATCACCTGATGGTCACCTGACATCCCTGGTGGATGGAGGAGGCCCTCCCCTGCCCTGCTCATGCCTGACTAGCTACCCACTGTAACAAGCTGAGGATGCGCCACTGCACTCTGGCCTGGACGGATAGAACCAGACTTTGTGCCCCCACCAAAAAAAAAAAAAAAAAAAAAAGTTTTGGATGTGGAACATATTTGCTTATTAGAGGTCTAGGGTAATCACTATTTAAAGCTGTTTGTCTTTGAATGTTTTAATAAACTTTCCTTTCTGAGTATATGGTTTCATTTAGCTTAGGAGAAGGCTAAACAAAACAACAAAAAACCCCTATCATACTCTAAATATAAATGAGAAATTTATAATCATTCAAGGGCATACCTGCACAAATGACTCAAAGCCAACACACACAGACATGCATGAGACCAAAATTAAGAATCCCTTTATGGCTTTAACCAAGGTCCCTAAAGAGGGAACAAAATTTCAGCCCCAGGCCCCTCTCAAGAACAGCTTAAAGAAAGTCTTGCTAGCTGCGAATAGGGTGCAACCCACATCTGTCAGGCCATATTTTCTAAGGTCTCAGCTTCTCAGCTGACAGTCTATGCACAAATGCCAGGTGGAAGATTTAAAGAGACAGGAAAATAGAAAAATGAAACTGCCCATGGGACTAGTGCCAAAAATCAGGAAAATGAGGGAAGGTAAACCTATGGGGTTGGGCTGGGGAGGTAGCTCATGCTTGTAATCCTAGTACTTTGGAAGACTGAGGTGGAAAGATACCCAGAGGCCAGCCTGGGCAACATAAAGAGATGCCTTCTCTACCAAAAAAAAAAAAAAAAAAAAAAAAAAATTGGGCCGGGTGTGGCAGCTCACGCCTGTAATCCCAGCACTTTGTGAGGCCGAGGTGAGGTGGGCGGATCACCTGAGGTCGGGGAGACCAGCCTGACCAACATGGAGAAACCCTGCCTCTACTAAAAATACAAAATTAGCCAGGCGTGGTGGCGCATGCCTGTAATCCCAGCTACCCAGGATGCTGAGGCAGGAGCATCGCTTGAACCCGGGAGGCGGAGGTTGCGGTGAGCCGAGAGCGTGCCTGGGCAACAAGAGCAAAACTCCATCACAAAAAAAAAAAAAAATTTTTTTTTTTTTTTTAATTAGCTAGGCATGGTGGCGCATCTGTAGTCTCAGCAATGAACTGTGATCAGGCCACTTCACTTCAGCCTGAACTGAGACTTTATTTTTAAAAAGTCTTTTGGGGTTTAAAGTCTGCTCACAGATTCCTCTGCCTCACTGGCGCCATCTGTGGGCTGCTGAGTAGCTGTCTTCAGTAAAAAAGGATTTATGTCCTACCTTTAGGCAAACATAGGAGAGGTGGAGAGAGCCCCTGCACTGTGTCTTCAGCTCAACAATACCCAGTATTTGAGAGAGCAATATTTTAGTTTCCTTTAGTAGAAAAGATGACAATTGGGTATCCCAAATGGTCAAGAGTCATAAATAATTTTAAGTAAATTCAAATTAATTCCTATTAGTGGTTATCCTAAGCTAAAGGTATCCATTGAGGAAAGAAATCTGTAGTGGCTCTAAGGAACTGTAACTTTGTTTCAAATCCAGTCTCAGCGGGAATGCTGCTTAACTAATTCCCTGGATGACAGAGTGAGAGACTGTGTCTCAAAAAATAATAAATAAATAAGTAAGTAAGATTTACATCCTTAAGTGACTGAGAGCACTCTCTAAAACAAACTTCCAAATCTCTTGAGGGCCAGGGAGAGAACTCACCTTCATGCACCAGTTTAAAACTAACAGCAATTGGTCACAATTTTTTTTTTTTTTTTTTTTTGAGACGGAGTCTTGCTGTTGCCAGGCTGGAGTGCAGTGGTGCGATCTCGGCTCACTGCAACCTTTGCCTCCCAGGTTCAAGCAATTCTCCTGCCTCAGCCTCCCGAGTAGCTGGGACTACAGGCGAGCACCACCACGCCCAGCTAATTTTTGTACTTTTAGTAGAAACGGGGTTTCACCATGTTGGCCAGAATGGTCTCTATCTCTTGACCTCGTGATCCACCCGCCTCGGCCTCCCAAAGTACTGGGATTACAGGCGTGAGCCACTGCGCCCAGCCGGTCACAATTTTTTTTTTTTTTTTTGAGACGGAGTTTTGCGCTTGTTGCCCAGGCTGGAGTGCAATGGCACGATCTGGGCTCACTACAACCTCCTCTTCCTGGGTTCAAGAGATTCTCCCGCCTCAGACTCCAGAGTAGCTGGGATTACAGATGTGCACCACCACACCCGGCTTTTTTTTTTTTTTTTTTTTTTGGTATTTTTAGTAAAGGTGGGGTTTCACCATGTTGGCCAGGATGGTCTCAAACCCCTGACCTCAAGTGGTCCACCTGCCTCAGCTTCCCAAAGTATTGGGATTACAGGCATGAGCCACCGCACCTGGCCTTGGTCACAAATTTAAGGAGGAAAAAGGTCTGAATTACAATAGGAAGCAGCAATTTAAAAAGCATGCTGTGTAATTTAGGCCAAAAAAAATGAAGCCACAGGAGGCAGGGAGCCAAACTGCCAGTACCGGGACCCGGATCCCATGCTGTGAAGCAAGGCCAGAGAAGGCAGTTTTCCTTTTCTTCCCCTGAAACCCAAATCTCTTGCCTCTTTAGAAAGGGAAGGGGGTTAGAAAGAACAACTTAAGTTTTTAAGAAAAAAGAACAAATTAGGAGAGGAGGTGATTACAAAAGCTGTTTGTCAGGGCCAGGCTTGGTGGCTCATGCCTCTAATCCCAACGTTTGGAAGGCCGAGGCAGATAGATCACTTGAATCCAGGAGTTTGAGAGCACCCTGGACAACATAATGAGGACTGTCTCTACTAAACATTTTAAAAATTAGCTGAGGCTGGGCGTGGTGGCTCACGCCTGTAATCCCAGCACTTTGGGAGGCTGAGATGGGCGGATCACGAGGTCGGGAGATCAAGACCATCCTGGCTAACACAGTGAAACCCCGTCTCTACTAAAAATACAAAAAAAATTGCCGGGCATGGTGGTGGGTGCCTGTAGTCCCAGCTACTCAGGAGGCTGAGGCAGGAGAATGGCGTGAACCTGGGAGGCGGAGCTTGCAGTGAGCCGAAATCGCGCTGCTGCACTCCAGCCTGGGCGACAGAGCGAGACTTCGTCTCAAAAAATAATAATAAAATAAAAATAAAAATAAAAATTAGCTGAGATTGGTGGCCCACGCCTGTAGTCCCAGCTAGTCAGGAGGCTGAGGTGGGAGGATCAAGTGAGCCTGGGAGGTCAAGGGATCAGTGAGCCAAGATCATACCACTATACTCCAGCCTGGGTGACAGAGCAAGACTATTGCCTTTAAAAAAAAAAAAAAAAGTTGTCAAGAATTCTCATTGCTTTACAGAAATTATATTGATAGTGATTGGCTATAAACTGTTGAACTATAGGATATGAGTTATCCCTATGACAACATTAAGAGATTAATTTACAGCTACTTTGGCCACACTCTATCTAGAATCTATACAATACAGTAGGTGGATTACTCAGCTTGAGGGGGGGGAGCGGGTAGGATGTGCCTGCTCTCACATTTCACTGCCTCTCTGGATGTGATAACTTTTTTTTTTTTGGAGACAGGGTCTTACTCTGTTGCCCAGGCTGGAGTGCAGTGGTGCGATCACAGCTCACTGCAACCTCGACCTCCTGGGCTCAAGCGACCCTCCCCCACCTCAGCTTCCCAAGTAGCTGGAACTACTACAGTAGTGTGCCACCATGCCCAGCTGATTTTACTTCTTGTAGAGATGACGTCTTGCTGTGTTGCCCAGGCAAGCACCTTCTATATATATATATACATATATATATATATATATATGTATATATATATATATATACAGTTTTTAAATTTAATTAAAAAATAGAGACAGAGCCAGGTGCGGTGGCTCACGCCTGTAATCCCAGCACTTTGGAAGGCGGAGGTAGGTGGGTTACCTGAGGTCAGGAGTTCGAGGCCAGCCTGGCCAACATGGTGAAACTCTGTCTCTACTAAAAACACAAAAAAATTAGCTGGGCATGGTGGCAGGTGCCTATAATCGAGGCTACTCAAGAGGCTGAGGCAGAAGAATCGCTTGAATCTGGAAGGCGGAGGTTGCAGTGAGCCGAGATTGCAGCATTGCACTCCAGTCTCGGTGACAAGAGCAAAACTCCATCTCAAAAAGTTAAAAAAAGAAATCATAATAAAAAAACCTTCTCAGTTGACTGAATTCCTCTCTTCAGTAACCCTTGATAATGATATGCACTTTCTCAGCCCGCTTTTCTTTTTGTTGACATGATTTCTGCCAATAATGTAAAGCTTCATTGACTGGAAAGCTTAAATTCTTTCTCTATCCTCTGTTTTGTTTTTGAGACAGGGTCTCACTCTATCTATCCCAAGCTGGAGTGCAGCGGCACAATCACAGCTCACACCTCAAACTCCTGGGCTCAAGTGATCCTCCACCTCAGCCTCCCAAATAGCTGGGATTACAAGGTGTGAACGCCGTGCCTGGCTTATTTCAGATAAACAAAATATTAATAATTGCTTATTTCTTAGGTTTTCACTATAATTTAAGGTTACTAAAAGTTAAAATTCTGACTAACATGGTAACTCAAAGTAGAGATAAGCAGGAAAACAGTTCTATATATAAAATATATAAGAAAAAGTAAGATGTGTTTTGGTAAGGAGGGTTATAAGAACAACATGAGGATGTGGTTCTGTCAAAGGAAAAAGTGATTTTGACTACTTTAGAGGTTATTTAAAAGTGGTCTTAAGCTGAAAAAAAGATGGAAAAGAAAATAAATGAATACAGAAAGTTGGGAAAAGGAAGTGAATGGGAAAATTCTAAGAGGTTATAAAAGATTTATGGAAATCCTGTGTGGTCAAAGCTGATTGAAATTGGATGGATCTGTTTAAAAGATTTTACTACAATTAATAGTAATACACTGATGCAACTGGGTTTCTCTTTTCAATAAGATTTCATGTAGTATTAATAAGAGATAATAAAATATTTTGTCAATTATCTTTTGAGTAAGCTGAAAAAAAAAAAAAAAAGACATTCTGTTGGCCTCATGCCATTTTCATTATGTCTTCTGACTGTTGAGAACACTTGAGTCTCAGGCTGGGGGTGGTGGCGCACGCCTGTGGTCCCAGCTACCCAGGAGGCTGAGGTGGAAAGATCACCTGAGCCTGGTGGTCAAGGCTGCAGTGAGCCCTGATTGCACCACTGCCTGGACAACGGAGTGAGACCCTGCCTCAAAAAATAAAAATAAAAATAAAAATAAAAACCCAAAAACCCCAACCCTCCAAAACCAGAGTCTTCTATCAAAACATAAAGGTTTTTGCTTTTTGAAACCTCTGAATTATTAGTTTGGTTAAATGAATAACTTCTTTTGTGATGATCTTATTTTGATATCAAGTGTTTTAAACCTTTGATATGTGACATACTTCCTAAAATCAAATTTTAAATTCTAAATTAGTCTTTTTTACTTCAAACTTTTTTTTTTTTTTTGAGACGGAGTCTTGCTCTGTTGCCCAGGCTGGAGTGCAGTGGCATGATCTCAACTCACTGCAACCTCCGCCTCCTGGGTTCAAGCAATTCTCTGCCTCAGCCTCCCGAGCAGCTGGGATTACAGGCACCCACCACCACGTCCTGCTAATTTTTCTATTTTCAGTAGAGAGGGGGTTTCAACATCTTGGCCAGACCGGTCTTGAACTTCTGACCTCGTGATCCACCCGCCTTGGCCTCCGAAAGTGGGATTACAGGCGTGAGCCACCGTGCCTGGCCTAAAGGATACTATTTTTTGGTTTGAGACAGACTCTCGCTCTGTCACCCAGGCTGGAGTACAGTGGGGTGATGTTGGTTCACTGCAACCTCTGCCTCCTGGATTCACGCCATTCTCCTGCCTCAGCCTCTCGAGTAGCTGGGACTACAGGCACCTGCCACCACACCTGGCTAATTTTTTTGTATTTTTAGTAGAGGCAGGGTTTCACCGTGTTAGCCAGGATGGTCTCGATCTTCTGACCTTGTGATCCTCCCGCTTTGGCCTCCCAAAGTGCTGGGATTACAGGCGTGAGCCACTGTGCCCGGCCTAAAGTATACTTTTGTAAGCAAAACTGAAACACTGGACCAGGTGTGGTGGCTCATTCCTGCAGTCCCAGCACTCTGGAAGGTCTGAGAATCCTCTGAGCTCCAGAGTTCCAGACCAGACTGGGCAACATGGCAAAACCCTGTCTCTTACTTACTTATGTATTTATTTGTCTCCAAACTTGAATGAAACCTGAAAATGGTTATTACTGTCACCCATCTATTAGGTTTAGTTATGGCTGCTTAAACTGCGGCTTATTTATTCAACCACAAACATTCGTGAATGCCCAACAGCGTTCTTGCCTTGCAGCCTCTATGAGACTGATCCCCTCACTCCCCCAAACTGGAAAGGCTGTGTCACCTCCCAGAATCCACATTCTCTTTCCCTGGCCCCAGCTGGTCAAGCCCTGAGTTTGTGATGTTACCTTCTGCCTCTGCTGTCCCCTCCTAACTCTGACAATCACTAATCCTGTTTCCATTAGTGCATGTGTGACCCTGTCCCCCGAGCCCCTTCTCGACACAGCAGCTGGAATAGAATGCTCAAGAACATCAACCACATTCCTGCTCCACGCCATTCAGGGAAGAAATCCAATCCAAACCATCGCACAGCTTCAACAGGTTCTTGCAGCACGGGCACAGAACTCACGCTGCTCTCTAAGGTCCCAGGCCCAGTGTGACCTGGCTTTGTCCCTCCCCACACCACTTGCACCTGAGACACAGTGGCCTCTGCATCAAGCCTGTTTTGTCAACTGCAGACTACTACGTGAGACATGCACACGGTGTCTAACACACAGGACAGCCACATAACCAGCATGCAGAATCCTGAGTCACAGCACCCCCAGGTCACAAAACCTGACACTGCTAACCATGGTGCCGTGCTGTCCTCTCCCAAGAGGTAGCCACTGCCCTAGTGTTTGGAGTAATTAGTTCACCATAGTTCTTGGTAATTTCATGACTTCTCTATGGCATCCTAAATGTTAGTATGGTTGTGCTGTGTGGCCTCGTATAGAGGGAACTGTACTGTACGTACATGGTCTTACAGCTTCTTATTTCACTCAACGTTATGTCTGTGAGAGTTCTCCATGAGGTGACAATCTGTTCGTCTTCGCTGCGGTATGAACACACGGCAGTGAACAGACAGATGCTGCTGCTTGCCTCACGCTTGCCCCGCCCCTGGGACATGCAGGAGAACCTCTAGTCATGCACACAAGTGTGCAGCTGTTTGTTGGGTTGCATGGGAGGCACAACTTCAATTTTGCTAGATTCTGCCAAACTGTTTTCCAAAGTAATTTAACAGTTATGCTCCCCGGAGTGGTGGTTAGGGACTCCCGTCATTTCACACCTTCCTCCAGCAGGAGAGAGGGAGGGCTCACTAGCTGCAAACCCATGAAGCAGCAGCACCTCCTCTGGTCTTGCCATGAGGCTCCTTGGTCAGGCTGAAGACCTCTTTGTAGTTTACTGGACAAAAGCTTGCTGTGGGATCCTAATGGTTTGCCTTTTGTTTTAATTTTTTTGGAGAAAGGATCTCTCTTATTACTTAGGCTGGAGCGAGGTGGCGTAAGCATAGCTGACTGAAGCTTCAAACTCCTGAGCTCAAGGGATCCTCCTGTGTCAATTTCCTGAGTAACTGGGACTATAGGCATGTACCACCATGCCTGGCTTTTTTTTTTTTTTTTTTGAGACGGAGTCTTGCTCTGTTGCCCAGGATGGAGTGCAGTGGCGCGATCTTGGCTCACTGCAAGCTCCGCCTCTCGGGTTCCCGCCATTCTCCTGCCTCAGCCTCCCAAGTAGCTGGGACTACAGGTGCCCGCCACCACGCCTGGCTAATTTTTTGTATTTTTAGTAGAGACGGGGTTTCACCGTGTTAGCCAGGATGGTTTCGATCTCCTGGCCTCGTGATCCGCCTGCCTCGGCCTCCCAAAGTGCTGGGATTACAGGCGTGCGCCACTGCGCCTGGCCCACACCTGGCTAATTTTTAATTTTGTTGTAGAGTTGTGGTCTATGTTGTCCAGGTTGGTCTCAAACTCCTGGCTTCAAGCCATCCTCTCGCCTTGGTCTCCTAAGCACTGGGATTACAGGTGTGAGCCACTATGCCCGGTCCTTGACAGCTTTATGATACTAACCCTTCCTATCTTTGGATAATGAATCTCTGTGGTTTAGATCTTCTTTAATGTTTTCCAATAAAGTTTCAGTCTTTTGTATACAAGTCTTATGCAACTTTTGTCAGATTTATCCGTGGATACTGAGAGATTTTGGTGCTATTATAAATGCTCTTTTGAGCTACATTTCTAATTATTTGTGGTGTGGGTGTAGAGAAAAATTACTGTTTGTTTTTTTTTTTTTTTAAGACAGAGTCTCGCTGTTGCCCAAGCTGGAGCACAGTGGTGCATCCTGGCTCACTGTAGCCTTGATCTCCTGGGCTCAAGGGATCCTGCCACTTCAGCCTCCTGAGTAGCTGGAACCACAGGTGCATGTCACCACACCTGGCTAATTATTTTATTTTTTGTAGAGACAGTATCTCGCTATGTTGCTCAGGCTGGTCTCAAACTCCCGGGCTCAAGTGATCCTTCCACCTCAGCCTCACAAAATGTTGAAATTACAGGTGTGAGCCACCGTGCTCTGTTTAAAAACAAAAAACAAAAGCAAGTAACTTCTGTACTGATCCTACACAGTTAGCCCCTTGCTGTTAAGTTCTTTTATATTTCCTATGTAGACAATTAGATCATCTGTAAAATTGAGTTTTAGTTCCTCTTTTATACTCCTTTAGCCTAGGAATTACAATTTAAGGTTGAATATAAAATACTTTCTTTTTGAAATCTACTGATCCATGATCATATGGCTCTTGTTTAATATATTAATGTAGCAACTAACATTAGTGGATTTTCTAGCTGGGTGCGGGGGCTCACACCTGTAATTCTGGCGCTTTGGGAGGCTGAGGTGGGCAGATCACTTGAGGCCAGGAGTTCGAGACCAGCCTGGGCAATGTGGCGAAACCCCATCTCTACAAAAAGAAAAAAAAAATTAGCCAGGCATGGTGGCATGTGCCTGTAGTCCTAGCTACTTGGAGGGCTGAGGTGGGAGGACTGCTTGAGCCTGGGGAGGTCAAGGCTGCAGTGAACAGTGATTGTGTCATGGCACTCAAGCCTAGGTGACAGAGTGAGACCCTGTCAGAAGGAAGGAAGGAAGGAAGGAAGGGAGGGAGGGAGGGAGGGAGGGAGGAAGGAAGGAAGGAGGAGGATTTTTTTTTTTTTTTTTGAGACAGAGTGTCTCTCTGTTGCCCAGGCTGGAGTACAATGGCGCAATCTTGGCTCACCGCAACCTCCGCCTCCCAGGTTCAAGTTATTCTCCTGCCTTAGCCTCCTGAGTAGCGGGGATTACAGGCATGTGCTACAACGCCTGGCTAATTTTGTATTTTTAGTAGAGATGGGGTTTCTCCATGTTGGTCAGGCTGATCTCAAACTCCCAACCTCAGGTGATCCGCCCACCTCGGCCTCCCAAAGTTCTGGGATTACAGGCGTGAGCTACCACACCTGGTCAATAAAGTGGATTTTCTAATATGAAACACTATTTGCGTTCCTGGGATAAACCAACTTCGTCATGGTATACTGCTTTTTAAAATACACTGCTGGATTTGGTATATTGTTTCTTTTTTTAAAAAATTACACCGATGTAGGTATGAGAATATTTTTGAGACGAAGTCTTGCTCTAGTTGCCCAGATTGGAGTGCAATGGCACGATCTCAGCTCACTGCAACCTCTGCCTCCTGGGTTCAAGCAATTCTCCTGCCTCAGCCTCCTGGGGAATATTTTCTTTAGGATTTTTGCATCTAATATGAGCGAGATAAACCTGTGATTTTTCCTTTTTTCTGGTATTGTTTTGGGCAGATTTTGGTATCAGAATTTTACTTGTCTCATAAAACAAAGTAGGGAGTATTCATTTGTGTGTGTGCTGTCTCACTCATTTAAATTCACTGGTAGTTTGCTCAAGACTGGATAATCCATTCTTTGAAAGTCTGAAAGTTCGGTAGAACTCTCGGTAAAACTGTTAAAATGTAGTTTTCTCACTGAGACTTACAGCTATTGTTTTCATTTCTTTAGTAGTTATTGGACCATTCAGGCTATTTTTACCTTGGGTTGATTTTGCATTTCATAGTTTTAAAGTCAATTGTAATGAAGTTGTTCCCAGTGTTCTCTTATTTTAATCTCTCCAGTATCTGTAGTTATTTCCTCCTTTTCACTTATATATTTACAAAATTAAAAAAAAATTTTTTTTTGAGACAGGGCTCTCGTCACCCAGGTTGGAGGGTAGATGCACCACCATCTCGGCTCACTGCAATCTCCACCTCTCAGGCTCAAGCCATCCTCCCACCTCAGCCTCCTGAGTAGCTGGGACTACAGGCGCATGCCACCATATCTGGCTTACTTTTTTTGTATTTTTTGTAGAGACAGGATTTCACCATGTTGCCCAGGCTGGTCTTGAACTGACCTCAAGTGATCCGCCTGTCTTGGCTTCCCAAAGTGCTGGGATTACAGGCATGAGCCACAGCACCCGGACAAAACATTTTTTTTTTTAATTACAGACATTTTCAAACACACACAAAAACGGATAGTATAGCATAATGAACATAGCCATCACCTGACTTTGATAATTATCAACATCCTAATTCTTCTTCCATCTAATTATGCTATTTTTTGTGTCCTTTTTTCTCTATTATTCTTAATCTGTCTCCTAAAGATTTATTTGGTGTTTTCAATCAATCAAATTTTAGCTTTGTTGATCTTCTCTACCAAATCTTTGTTTTCTATTTCATTATCTCTCTTATCTCCTTCTTTATATATTCTTTGGGTTTATTCTATTGTTCTTTTCCTAATTTCTCAAGGGAAATCTTTAACTCATTATGTTTCAGCATTCATATGCAATGTTTTAATTATCTTTTTAGTTCTGTGTATTTAAAAATTTTGACAGTCTGGGCGTGATGGTTCACACCTATAATCCCAGCACTTTGGGAGGCCAAGGCGGGTGGATCACCTGAGGTCAGGAGTTCGAGATTAGCCTGGCCAACATGGTGAAACCTCGGCTCTATTAAAAATAAAAAAATTAGCTGGGCGTGGTGGCGGGCACCTGTAATCCCAGCTACTAGGGGAAATTTTTTTTTTTTTTTTCCAGACAGGGTCTTGCTCTGTTGCCCAGGCTAGAGTGCAAGTGCCGTGATCATAGTTCACTGCAACCTCAAACTCCTAGGTTCAAGTGATCCTCTGGCCTCAGCCTCCTGAGTAGCTTGGACTACAAGTGCATGCCTGGCTTTTTTTTTTTTTTTTTTCTCTGAGACAAAGTCTCTCTCTGTAGCCCAGGCTGGAGTGCAATGGTGCTATGTCAGCTCACTGCAACCTTTGCCTCCCAGGTTCAAGCGATTCTCCTGCCTCAGCCTCCTGAGTAGCTGGGATTACAGGCACTTGTCACCACGTCTAGCTAATTTTTGTATTTTTGGTAGAGACGGGGTTTCACCATGTTGGCCAGGCTGGTCTCGAACTCCTGACCTGATCAAGTGATCTGCCTGTCTTGGCCTCCCAAAGTGCTGGGATTACAGGCGTGAGCCACCAGGCGCAACCTCTAGTCCAGTTTTGTTGTTTTTATTATAATACAAATGCACGCTTGATCACACCTATAATCTCAGCACTTTGGGAGGCCGAGGTGAGTGGATCGTTTAAGGTCAAGAGTTTGAGACCTGCCTGGCCAACATAGCAAAACCTGTTTCCACCAAAAATACAAAAATTAGCCAGGCATGGTGGCAGGCCCCTGTAATTCTAGTTAGTCAGGAGGCTGAGGCAGGAGAATCGCTTGAACCTAGGAGGTGGGGATTGTAGTGAGCCAAGATCACACCATTGCACTCTAGCCTGGGTGACAGAGAGAGACTCTGTCTCAAAAAATAAAAAAATGAAATAAATAGGCTGGGCGCAGTGGCTCATGCCTGTAATCGCAGCACTTTGGGAGGCTAAGGCAGGTGTATCACCTGAGGTCAGGAGTTTGAGACCAGTCTGGTCACCATGGTGAAACCTTGTCTCTACTAAAATACAAAAATCAGACGGGTGTGGTGGCGGGCGCCTGTAATCCCAGCTACTCTGGAGGCTGAGGCAGGAGAACTGCTTGAACCCGGGAGGCAGAGGTTGCAGTGAGCTGAGATCGTGCCACTGCACTCCAGCCTGGGTGATGGAGCGAGATTCCCTCTCAAAAATAAAATAAAACAAATATAATTTTGTTGCCATTAATAATTCACATAGTAGTTAAAACATTATAGAACATAGCACTGATAAAATCTGCCCATCAGGAAAACAGCAAGTATGTAAAATGTGACTTTTCTTCTTAAAAGCACACCACTCCAGTGTGTTCAACCACCAGCATATGTGAGGGGCACCTGGAAGGCTTTCAAGAACATAGATGCCGGCCCCTTCCCACAATCTGATCCGACAGGTCTAAGGAGGGGCCTGTATCCCCAGGAGACGCTGCTGGCCCAGGACGCTTTGACAGCCACCGCCTCACAAGTGCAACAGCCAGTTGGCGGGGAGGGGTGGGGGGAAGCCACTGCCATCAACTGTTTTTCTAGCATGTGAGGGGGAGGAGAAGTGACTGTATGAGTGTTGGGAGTATGGGAGGGGTGTGTGTGGCTGGCCTGTCCTACTACAAGGCTCTTCAGTAGCCAGGTTGCCTGGCTTGCTTGATGTAACTTCGTCCAAGACAGCTAGAAGTGCCATGGAAAGACAGAAAACCAAACACGTATGGCAAGCACACAGCCACCACGGTTTCAGACACACAGCCTCCACATTTACCTTTTGAAATATTCCACTTCCCTCTCTGTCTCATCCATATCCACACTGTCTAGGTCAATATCTTTAGGTAGAAAGACATCATCTGTAAAATAAAAGAGAAGCAGAAAGTCAAATTACAACAGCAGGCTATCTTATCAGAACAGAAGAAATCATTTGGCCTCGCTCAATTTAAACAACTTCAAAAATTGTAAATATTTTTTCTAAAATGAGATTTTACAGAAGGCCAAAGGAGGACAGATATCTTTGGTGTGCTTATGAACACCCAGGTCTGACCTGGAAACTGCGGAACTCACATGTCCACTAAGCAAAGCAACTGTGGCTTCAGGTCCCATTAGAAGACATGTTTGCTAGAACCTAGACTCCCCATGTGACTGGTCATTACATGACAGGCAGCTCATCAGAGAGCCCTTTAGCAAGAAGACTCCCAGAGATCTAATTTGCGCGCAAGCCCAGGGACTGCCCTAAGTCTCCATTAGAGTCAGGCAGAGCACAGCTGCCAGCAGAAGCTCCCCAGGGGGCAGGCCCATGTTAAGGAAAGGGCTGTCCCTCGAATGTGCCCTTGACAGGAAGAGGACCCAGACATCAACCCTACAGGAAGGTGGTTCTCCCAGGATTCATCTCACCCATATGACATCCAGAGATTTCATCAAAAACTTTTTTCTTTTTTTTATATGAAGTCTCACTCTGTCACCCAGGCATGATCTCGGCTCACTGGAACCTCCGTCTTCCAGGCTCAAGTAATCCTCCTGCCTCAGCCTCCTGAGTAGCTGGGATCACAGGTGCGCACCACCATGCCTGTATAATTTTTATATTTTTGGTAGAGACAGGGTTTCACCATGTTGCCCAGGCTGGTCTTGAATTCCTGGGTTCAAATGATCCACCCACCTCAGCCTCCCAAAGTGCTGGGATTACAAGCGTGAGCCACTGTGCCTGGCCAAAGACTTTCAAGTTGTTCCAAACAAAAACCAAGGCTACATTTCATGCTGCAATTACACAACCATCTTTGAAAATAGGCAGGATAGCAGGGAAATCACTGATTAATAATTACTCAATTTCCTAGACGATCAGGCAAGTTTGAGAATTTCTACTCCTCTGTTCTGTTCTGGTCACTCATCTAATTCAATCTTGAGCACATTGCCGGGGCCTTATGTGAGCCTTAAGTGTCAAAGGGGCTCCAGCAGCACACATCTGGGCTGGGGCGGGGTTTGGGGGTGCAGTGCACACAGCATTCAGCCTCATCGATGTGAACAAAGAGGACAGGAGCCACTGACATTTCTTTGTTAAAGGTGAGTCTCCATTTCCCTGCAGCCCTCAACACGGGACAATATTTCAGAACCTTTAATAAACACTCCATTTCTTTCTACCACTGGGGAATTTCCATGGTAGCATGAGGCACATTTTACTTGCATAATAGCAGCTAATATTTTTGACAACTCACACAGCACCAGGCAAGTGCTTTCAAATGTGTTTGTTCACAGAAATGTCACTTAGGAGTCTCTCTCTAAGGACCTGCTCTATGACAGCCTTGGCTATCTCAGATCCCAACTGTATCCCTGAGGGCACACAGCGGGGTGGAGGCCACAATCACTGGTGCCACTGGGACTGGGTGGTCTAGGAATGAAGGCTGGGTGTGTTCAGGGAAAGGCCTGGGAAAGTCAACCTTTGGTAATCTACACTCAGGAGGAAGGGAAAGATTAGGTTAAAGGAAATGCAGCCAATAGCTCAATCCTGGCACAGAACAGCAGATGTGACTGGAGAGTGAGGACGGCCCCCAGCCACAGCAGGCTCCACACGTTTGTACAGAGAGGTGCTTCAGGGCATGGGAAAGCATTCTGAGTCTTGATTTTTAAAAACTCAAGCAGCAGAAAGCAAGCACAGAACACTGTCCACTGATCCGGGAAACTGATGCACGAGCAAGGGTGAGAGGGGGCCGGAGTGTTTACAGATGTACAAAAAGTGAAGATCTAAGAAAGCATGATGTCAGCAGCCACCCACAAGAAGTTCTAGAAGAAAACAGCTCCAACTTGAGAAGGAAACAGAGCTGGCATGTCTGCTAGAAGTGCTGTCATAATAGATTTCTAATATTCTCTTTTCCTGACTAGAACTAGAATAATCAGTCTATAAAATCTTGGTGTAAGAAAAACATGAAACACAACTTTAACCAATTTGGTATCAGGAAGAAATTTTTTACAACCACCACACTATATTAAACAGGAGAAATCAGTTGATCCAAGGATTTTATATCCAACCAAACTATCTGTTCATTGACAACACAACAGGTCAAAGTTTACTTGTCCAGAACTCAGAGAATTCTGTGGCCCTACTCAAGGCCACCGCCTGAGGATGAGCTTCATCAACCTGAAGACACCTGGGAACACTCAGCAGAGGCCAGCGGGAGCCCTGTTGTAGTAAACTGTATACCTAAGAATACTGTGTGTTCTGACAGAGCAGAAACACCACCAACAAAAAATGGCAAGAGGAGAGACAGGGAGACAGGAAAGAGCAAAACACAAAGAATGGAATTCACTCACTGCCTGCTGTGGAGGCAATGAGTGGGTGTCAGAGGACCCCCTAATGCCAACACGGCAGGCCACAAGGGGGTACACAGGGAACCCAGGCCCAAGGAGCATGAGTGGGGTATGCAAGTCTATAGGAATGCACTAGGAGAAAAGCACCAATTTTCCTAATACCCCAATTTTTTTTGTTTTCTGATATGGAGTCTTGCTCTATCGCCAGGCTGGAGTTTAGTGGCATAATCTCAGCCCACTGCAACCTCCACCTCCTGGGTTCAAGCAATTCTCCTGCCTCAGCCTCCCGAGTAGCTGGGACTACAGGTGCGCGCCACCACGCCCAGCTAACTTTTGTATTTTTAGTAGAGACAGGGTTTTCACCACGTTGGCCAGGATGGTCTTGATCTCTTGACCTCATGATCTGCCCCCCTCGGCCTCCCAAAGTGCTGGGATTACAGGCGTGAGCCACAGTGCCTGGACAATTTTTTTTTTTTTTTTTTGAGGCAGAGTCTAGCTCTGTCGCCCAGGTTGGAGTGCAGTGGCACAATCTCGGCTCACTGCAACCTCCACCTCCCGGGTTCAAGCAATTCTCCTGCCTCAGCCTCCCAAATAGCTAGGACTACAGGTATGCACCACCACACCTGGGCTAATTTTTGTATTTTTTAGTAGAGATGGGGTTTCACCATCTTGGCCAGGCTGGTCTTGAACTCTCGACCTCAGGCGATCTGCCTGCCTCAGCCTCCCAAAGTGCTGGGATTACAGGCGTGAGCCACCACGCCCGGCGCCAAATTTTTTTTTTTAAATGGAAAAGCAAAAAAACCCACAACACATAAAAAAAAAAAAAACAGTAAATAGAAAATACAGAAATTATAAAATAATGACAGGGTTGAGACCAACCACATAGTTATATCACTAAGTGTGAATGGGCTTAACTGACTGAAGAGAAGATTTTCAATTTGGCTCACAAAGCAAGCCTCAGGTTTGCTTCACACAAGAGAACGACCTAAAACCAAGGCACTCAGAAAAAGGCTGGAAACAAAGGGCCAAGGACAAGGCTGCCTCGTCAGACAAATGGGCCGAAGGAGAGCAGGGGCAGCAATCACAACGCAGACAGAGCAGGACTCAGGCCGCAGGCACAAAGCACAACCAGAAGGTGGCCGCTTCTCAACACAAAAAGCCACAAGTAAATAAAAATATATAACAGGAATGTGCACCAAACAACACAGAAACAGGAGATGCAAGAAAACACAGAAACATATTAATAATAAGCCACAGAAGACAGGCCATGAGGACACAAAATAAGGATATACAGAAGACCTAAACAACAGAATTAATGTATCATGGAGGTGTATACATATATGCATCTCCATATGTAAATACATATGTACATATATACACACACACACACAATGAACTCTATACCAAGACCCAAGAAAATACACTTCTATCAAGTACACATGGAGGAGTTACAAAAGCTGACATACACTGGGCCTCAGAAAGTATCAATAGGTTTTGCAAAACAAAAACAATATTCTCTGATCACAATGAAAAAAAACCTGTAAATTATTAACAACAAAAAAGTTTCTCCTACCTGGAAACTTAAAAGCTGCCTATTACACTATCGAGTGAAAGAAAAAAAACACATGGAAATTACAGAATTTCTTTTTTTTGGAGACGGAATCTCGCTCTGTCTCCCAGGCTGGAGTGCAGCGGCACCATCTCAGCTCACCACAACCTTTGCCTCCCAAATTCAAGCGATTCTTCTGCCTCAGCCTCCACAGTAACTGGGACTACAGGCGCGTGCCACCACGCCCAGCTAATTTTTGTATTTTTAATAGATACAGGGTTTCCGAACTCCTGACCTCAAGTGATCTGCCTGCCTCGGCCTCCCAAAGTGCTGGGATTACAGGCACGAGCCATGGCGCCCAGCCCAGAATTTCTTTAAAAAAAAAATGGAGGCTGGGCGTGGTGGCTCACGCCAGTAATCCCAGCACTTTGGGAGGCTGAGGTGGGTGGATCACCTGAGGTCAGGAGTTCAAGACCAGCCTGACCAATATGGTAAAACCCCATCGCTACTAAAAATACAAAAATTAGCCAGGCGTGGTGGCACATGCCTGTAATCCCAGCTACTCGGGAGGCTGAGACAGGAGAACTGCTTGAATCCAGGAGGCGGAGGTTGCAGTGAGCCGAGATCGTGCCATTGCACTCCAATCTGGGCGACAGAGAGAGACTCCACCTCAAAAACCAACCAAACAAACAAACCAAAAAAAAAAGGAAAAATTATCTATCAGACTCCATGGGATATGGTTAAGAAAAAGATCAGAGGAAAGTTCCACGTGCTGAACACTTTTATCAATAAAAATGGAAGAAAAAACAAAATGAACAAAATTTCTAAATTAAAAAGTTAGAAAAAACCCCAACAAAGTAAAACAAAAGACAGCACAGAAAGAAAATAAAGACGAAAGCAGAAATTAACAAGGTAGGCTGGGCACGGTGGTTCATGCCTGCAATCCTAGCACTTTGGGAGGCCTAGGTGGGCAGATGGCTTGAGACCAGGAGTTTGAGACCAGCCTGGGCAATCTGGCGAAATGCTGTTCCTACAAAAACTAGGAAAAAATTAGCCGAGTGTGGTGGTGCCCACCTGTGGTACCACCTACTTGAGAAGGTGAGGGGGGAGGATCACCCGAGCCCAGGGAAGTTGAGGCTGCAGTGAGCCGTGACTGTGCCACTGCACTCCAGCCTGGGCAACATGAATGAGACTCTGTCTTGAAATAAAAAATAAAAGAAAGGAGGTAAAGAAAAACAGTAGGCTGGGCGCAGTGGCTCCCACCTGTAATCCCAGCACTTTGGGAGGCCAAGGCGGGTGGATCATGAGGTCAGGAGATCGAGACCATCCTGGCTAACACGGTGAAACTCCATCTCTACTAAAAATACAAAAAAATTAGCCAGGCGTGGTGGCGGGCGCCTGTAGTCCCAGCTACTCCAGAGGCTGAGGCAGGAGAATGGCGTGAACCCGGGAGGCGGAGCTCAGTGAGCTGAGATCGCGCCACTGCACTCCAGCCTGGGGGACAGAGCGAGACTCTGTCTCAAAAAAAAAAAAAAAAGAAAAGAAAAGAAAAAGAAAAACAGTAAACCTAAATAATAAATTCAGATGATTTTAAAAAACTAACAAAATACATAAACTATTAACTTAAGCAAAATAGGGAGAAAGGAAAAATACACAAACTAAGAAATGACAGGCGAAAATAATCATTGCAAAGAAATTTAAAACTATGACGAGACTACCTTGCAGACATCTATGCAAATAAATTTGAAAATCTAGTTGAAAAGAATAATTTACTACAGAAAGATGGTTTACCAAAATTAACCTCACTAGAGATAGAATAATTTCCAGAGAGGAGAGAAGACTGCTAGCAAGGACCACAGAAAACACACCAGAGGTCCAGGGGGCTTGCAAAGGGATTTCTATCAAATCTTTAAAGCCTGGATGGTCCCAATGTGAATTGTTCCAGATCACTGAAAATGTAAAAAACAAGAAAATTTCCTGTTTTTGTTTTGTTTTGTTTTGTTTTTGAGGTGGAGTCTCACTCTGTCCCAGGCTGGAGTGCAGTGGCGTGTTCTCAGCTTACTGCAACCTCCACCTCCCAGGTTCAAGCTATTCTCCTGCCTCAGCCGCCTGAGTAGCTGAGATTATAGGCGTGTGTTACTACGCTTGGCTAATTTTTGTATTTTTAGTAGAGACAGGGTTTCACCATGTTGGCCAGGATGGTCTTGAACGCCTGACCTTGTGATCCGCACCCCTCCTCGGCTTTCCAAAATGCTGGGATTATAGGCATGAGCCACTGTGCCCAGCCAAAAACTTCCTAATTCTTTTTAAGAGGCAAGTATAACATTGATACTCAAAGCTAATACAGACAGAACAAAAACGGAAGTCACAGACCCATCTCTCCTAAAAATAATATAGATGTAAATATATTAAATAATGTAAACAGATTCCAAAACAAAAGGATATACCACAATCAAGTGAGCTTTATTCCAGGAATTCAAGTTCAGTTCAATACTTAAAAATCAAATAATGTAAAACATCATATTAATACGTCTAAGGAGAAACATGGTTATCTCCACAGATGCTAGAAAACCTTTGAAGTTTAACACCCATAACACCCATTCCTAATGAAAAACACTCAAGAGATGAGGAATCGCTGGATATTTTTTAACATTAAATTTTTTTAATATGGCTAATTTTAAATAATTATCTTATAATACATAAACCTTAACCCTAAAGCCAACATCTTACTTAATGTGGAAACACCAGAGACATTTCTGTTAAGATCAGAAAAGATGCAGTTAAGTAAAAGAAAACAATTAGAGGCGTTAAGAATTGAAAAAGGAGAAGTAAAGCTTTCTCTATTTGTACACATATATATTAGAATGCCTGGAAAACCCCAGAGAATCAACAGTAAGACTCAAACAATAAAATTCAGTAAAGTAGAATATATAAAGTTAACATACAGGCAGGGCGAGGTGGCTCACACCTGTAATTCCAGCACTTTGGGAGGTCAAGGAGGGCAGATCACTTGAGGTCTGGAGTTCAAGACCGGCCTAGCCAACATGGTGAAACCCCACCTCTACCAAAAATACAAAAACTAGCTGGGCATGGTGCTGTGCGCCTGTAATCCCAGCTACTCGGGAGGCCGAGGCAGGAAAATCGCTTGAACCCAGAAGGCAGAGGCTGCAGTGATCCAAGATTGCACCACCGCACTCCAGCCTGGGCGACAAGAATGAAACTCCATCTCAAAAAATAGATAAAAGTAAAAAAAAATAAAAAAAAAATAATAAAGTTAACATACAGCCGGGCGTGGTGGCTCACGCCTGTAATCCCAGCATTTTGGGAGACTGAGACGGGTGGATCACCTGAGGTCAGGAGTTCTAGACCAACTTGACCAACATGGTGAAACTCTATCTCTACTAAATACAAAAAATTAGCTGGGCATGGTTTTGCTTGCCTGTAATTCCAGCTACTTGGGAGGCTGAGGCAGCAGAATCTCTTGAACCTGGGAGGCGGAGGTTGCAGTCAGCCAAGATTGCACCATTGTACTCCAGCCTGGGCAACAAGAGCGAAACTCCATCTCAAAATAAATAAATAAATAAATAAAAATACATAAATCAATAGCTTTCATACACAAAATAACCAGTTAGGGCAGCACTATCCAATAGAAATACAATCTGAGGCTGGACACGGTGGCTCATGCCTGTAATCCCGGCACTTTGGGAGGCTAAGGCAGGAGGATCACTTAAAGTCAGGAGTTCGAGACTAGCCTGGCCAACATAGTAAAACCTGGTCTCTACTAAAAATACACAAATTAGTTGAGAGTGCCGGTGCAGCACCTGTAATTCCAGCTACTCAGGAGGGTGGGGCATGAGAACTGCCTGAACCCAGGAGGTGGAATTCAACCTGGGAGATAAAGGCTGCAGTGAGGCAGAGGTTGCAGTGAGCCGAGATTGCACCACTGCACTCCAGCCTGGGTGATGGAGTGAGACTCTGCCTCAAAAAAAAAAAAAAGAAAAGAAATACAATCTGAGTCTGAGCCACACACATAAGATTTTTCTAACAGCCACATTAAAAAAAAATTTTTTAAAGAAACAGGTGAAATTAATTGCAGTAATATATTTAACATATCCAAAATATTATGATTTAAAAATGTAACCAATATTAAAAATTATACTGAGATATTTCGCATTCTTTTATTCACACTAGGTTTTCAAAATCCAGTGTATATTTTACACTTATAACACTTCTCAGTTTGGACTGGCTGCATTTCAAGTGCTCCATAATGACATGTGACTAGTGGCTACTGTATTGGATAGTTCAGAATTAGAAAATATAATGGTGGAGAAGACCCCATTTAAATTAAAAACAAAGGTGATTAAATGCTGAGAAATACACTTAGTACGAAATGTGAAAAATATATAAGAGAAAATTTAAAATATTCCTGAATGAGCCGAAAGTAAACTTGAACAAATGGAAAAACATCCCTTGTTCTTGGAAGGAATGATCAATATCATAAAGACATCAATTCTCCCTAAATTAATGTATAAGTGTAATGCAATCCCGACAAAGATACCAACAACTTTTTTTTTGTGGTGGGAGACGGAGTCTCACTCTGTTGCCTCGGCTGGAGTGCAGTGGAGCAACCTTGGCTCACTGCAACCTCTGGCTCCTGGGTTCAAGCAATTCTCCCATCTCAGCCTCCTGAGTAGCTGGGACCACAGGCGCTCGCCACCACGCCTGGCTAATTTTTTTATCTTTAGTAGAGATGGTGTTTCACCATGTTGGCCAGGCTGATCTCGAACTCCTGACCTCAGGTGATCCGCCCGCCCAGGCCTCCCAAAGTGCTGGGATTACAGGTGTGAGCCCAGTCCCAACAAGCTTTTTTTAAATGGAGCCAGGCACATTGATGCTAAAGTTCATATAGAAATACAAACATGAAATAGCCTGGGAAATAATGAGCTGGAAAAGCTATGAGGAGAGAACAGCCCTACAAGATATTACAAAATGTAGAGCCTCTAAAAATAACTAACCGAACGCAACAATGACACAAGTAAACAGAGAGGAAAGGAAGAGAAATTCCAGAAACAGACCCAAGTGCATACTGAAATTTACTGTAGGACAGGATGGGAACGGTGGCTCACGCCTGTAATCCCAGGACTTTGGGAGGCCAAGGTGGGCAGATCACCTGAGATTGGGAGTTCGAGACCAGCCTGACCAACAAGGAGAAACCCTGTCTCTACTAAAAATATAAAATTAGCCAGGTGTGGTGGTGCATGGCTGTAATCCCAGCTGCTTGGGAGGCAGAGGCAGGAGAATCGCTTGAACCCAGGAGGCAGAGGTTGCAGTGAGCTGAGATCATGCCACTGTACTCCAGCCTGGGCAACAAGAGCGAAACTCTGTCTCAAAAAAAAAAAAGAAAGAAATTTATTGTAGGACAAAGGTAGCATCTTGAATCACTGGGACAAGATGATTTTATTTATTTATTTTTGTTTTTGTAGAAACAAGGTCTCATTATAGACCAGTCTGGAGTGCAATGGCACAATTATAGCTCATTGTAATCTCAAACACCTGGGCTCAAGTGATCCTCCTGCCTCAGCCTTCCAAGTGGCTGAGACTACTGGTGTGCACCACCATGCCCTGCTATTTTTAAAAAAAAATCTGTAGAGATGGGGTCTCAATATGTTGCCCAGGCTAGTCTCAAACTCCTGGGCTCAAGTGATCCTCCTGCTTTGGCCTCCCAAAGTGCTGGGATCACAGGCATGAGCCATCACCCTCACACCTGGTCCAGGATGAACTTTCTAATAACTGGTGCTAAGGCTGGGCATGGTAGCTCACATCTGTAATCCCAGCACTGTGGGAGGCTGAGGCAGGAGGATTGCTTTAGCCCAGGAGTTAGAGCCAGCTAAGGCAATGTAGCAAGACCCTGTTTCTACTAAAAGAAAAAAAAAAATTAGCCAGCATGGTGGCACGTGCCTGTAGTCCCAGCTACTCAGGAGGCTGAGGCGGAAAAATCACTTGAGCCCAGGAATTCGAGGCTGCAGTGAGCTATGACCGCAACACCACACTCTAGCCTGGGTGACAGAGCAAGACGCTATACCCCACCTCCCAAAAAAAAGAATAACAATAATGTGCTGGGACAACTCGTTAACCATTTGGAAAAAGAGAAATTGGATCCATATTTCACACCACACAGAAGAAAAATTTCCAAACATATTAGGGATATAAATGAAAAAAAATGAAACTACACAAACACTGGAAGGCAGCATGGGTGTGTTCCTCTTTAATCACAATGTTAGTGTAAAGCTTTCTAACAATTATTCAAAATCCAGAGGCAATAAAAAATCAAGAAGCTGACCGCATAAAAGGAAGAACATTTCCACCTAACTGAAGAGCATACACAAAGTCAAAAGACAACTTATGAACTGGGAGAGAATGCCTGCAGCATACTGCATGGGTAAAAGGCTAATGTCCCTACCATATAAAAAATTCTTGGCCGGATGCGGTGGTTCATGCCTGTAATCCCAGCACTTTGGGAGGCCAAGATAGGCAGATTGTGAGGTCAGGAGATCGAGACCATCCTGGCTAACACGGTGAAACCCCGTCTCTACTAAAGATACAAAAATTAGCCGGGCGTGGTAGCAGGCACCTGTAATCCCAGCTACTCAGGAGGTTGAAGCAGGAGAATGGCGTGACCCCGGGAGGCGAAGCTTGCAGTGAGCCAAGATCGTGCCACTGCACTCCAGCCTGGGCAACAGAGCAAGATTCCACCTCAAAAACAAACAAACAAACAAACAAACAAAAATCTTAAATACAAAAGGGAAAAGACCAAAAACCTAGTAAGAAATGAGAACTAGGTATGAATAGAAAACTCACACACACAAAAAGAAATAGCCCTTAATAATATATTGACCTCATTGTAATTAGAGAAAAATACAAATGAAAACTACATTGAGGGCTTACTGTAGCTAATGGATTGGCAACAGTTAAAAAGCCTGACAACATACTCTGTAAGCAAGGCTGTGGCCAAACAGGTCCTCAGATGCTGCTGGTGGGTGGGCTGACTGGAGGGTTTGGAGAACTTGGAAGTAGCTAGCAAAAAAATTATGAAAGCACTTACCTTTTTAAAAATTTTTATTTATTTATTTTTTTTGAGATAGGGTCTTGCTCTGTTGCCCAGACTGGAATGCAGTGGCGTGATCTTGACTCACTGCAACTTCCGCCTCCCAGGCTCAGGTGATCCTCCTGCATCGGTGTCTCCAGTAGCTGAGACTATATATAGGTGAGTGCCACCACACCCGACTAATTTTTGTATTTTTAGTAGAGACAGGGTTCCATATGTTGGCCAGGCTGGCCTCGAACTTCTGACCTCAACTGATCCGCCTGCCTTGGCCTCTTAAAATGCTGGGATTATGGATGTGAGCCACCATGCCCAGCCTTAATTTTTTATTTTATTTTATTTTTTTGAGATGGAGTCTCACTCTGTTGCCAGGCTGGAGTGCAGTGGTGTGATCTTGGCTCACTGCAACCTCCACCTCCCCAGTTCAAGTGATTATCCTGCCTCAACCTCCCGAGTAGCTGGGATTATAGGCGTGTGCCACCATGCCCAACTAATTTTTGTATTTTTAGAAGGGGTTTCATGTTGGCCAGCATGGTCTCGATCTCCTGACCTCGTGATCCGCCTGCCTCGGCCTCCCAACATGTTGGGATAACAGGCGTGAGCCACCGTGCCCGGCTGCTTTAAATTTTAAGAGACAGGGTCTCACTCTGCCACCCAGGCTGGAGTGCAGTGGTGCAATCATGACTCACTGCAGCCTCAAACTCCTGGGCTCCAGTGATTCTCCTGCCTCAGCCTCCCAAGTAGCTGGGACTACAGGGGTGCACCACCATGCCCAGATAAGTGTCTTTTTTTTTTTTTTTTTTAAGTAGAGATGGGATCTTGCTACATTGCCCAGGCTGGTCTTAAATTCCCGGCCTCAGGTAATCCTCCTGCCTCGGCTTCCCAAAGTGTTGGGATTATAGGCGTGAGCCACCACACCGGGAACACACTTACCTTTTGACCCAGCCCTCTCCCTTCTGGGAAAGTGCTCCAAGGAAACACCTCCAAACAATATGGAAACACATATGCACGCAAGTACTCACTGTAGCACTGGGTGTAATGATTAAAACAAAGCATTGAGGCCGGGCACGGTGGCTCACACCTGTAATCCCAGCACTTTGGGAGACCAAGGTGGGCAGGTCACTTAAGGTCAGGAGTTCAAGGCCAGTCTGGCCAACATGGTGAAACCTCATCTCTATTAAAAATACAAAAATTAGCCGGGTATGGTGGCACGTGCCTGTAATTTCAGCTACTTGGGAGGCTGAGGTGGGAGAATTGCTTCAACCTGGGGGGTGGAGGATGCAGTGAGCCGAGATTGCGCCATTGCACTCCAGCCTAGATGACAGAGTTGAGATTCCACCTTAAAACAGAAACAAAAACAAAAAACCAAAGCATTAGAAACAACCTAAACGCTCGCACAAAGAAGAGTGACTGAAGAAATCACAGTACACTTTAAATGGAGTACCGTGTTGCTGTAGAAAGAATGAGGATAATCTCTATGAACTGATGTGCAGTGATTCCCAGAATATATTAAGTAGAAAAAAACCCAAAAGTCACTATCATATCTATAATATACTACCTTTTATGTAAAAAAGAAAAGCAAATAAGAAACTGATTAGTTACCTACAGGGAGTGGGTGGGAACAGATTACAAAAAAAGAGGAATTGGGTAGAGGAGAAAACAAATGGAACACAAATGGAAAAACGCAATCAGATGTGTTTTAAATGAATAACATAATTGTACTAAAGGTGAAAGAACTAATTTAAGTCATTTGTAAATTCAGTGTTATCACCACACCCTGAGGCTAAAGACAAAAAGAACTGAACAAATACCAAAAGCATGCCCGGAGTTTTCCATCGGGGTAAGGGCAGGCACTTCTGAACCCTTTACCTGTGTTGTAGGACTCAGCAAGTCAGTAAAGGCACCATGGATGATGGGGTCCAGGTTCTTACTGTCTAAGGAGTTACAAAGGTGGACGGGGAAGGGAGAACGCTCACTGTAGCACAGGAGTGGGGCTGGGATATCTGTGGGAACTCACAGCTTGTACATAGCAATTAGTGTGTGTAGGGTGGCAGGCACTTGTGTGCACATGCTCACACCCCCACTCCTCCTGCTCTGCTGACTGAGAGGGCCTAGAAGCAATGCCGTATGGCAGTGTCCAGGTCTGGGTTTCTGAACACCATTGTTGAAGAAAGAGAAGGGCTCCTTGGAGAAATGGCTGGTTCAGGGCTGGGAGAGAGAAGACACGAGATGAGCCCAGAGCATCGAACCATGACAGAAACTATAAAATGCTTAAAGGCTGGCAGGGCCGCATCAAATGGTCTAAGGAAAAAGCCATTCCGAGGGGGCTCCCACTGACCGAATCTCAGACAATCAAAACAGCAACATAAAGAGTGTTCGTAAAAGATTCTAATCTATAGCATCAAGTAAAAATTCGTGGGTCCATCCTGATATAACTAAATGAATGAAAAAACACATGGGGTTGGAAAGCTCATCCTACAGTTCAATGGCAAGTAACAAATATACAAAGAATAATATTAGAAAATTCACCATTTGGGCCAGGGGCGGCGGCTCACGCCTGTAATCCCAGCACTTTGGGAGGCAGAGGTGGGCAGATCAGCTGAGGTCGGGAGTTTGAGACCAGCCTGACCAACAAGGTGAAACCCCATCTCTACTACACAAAATTAGCCGGGTGTGGTGGTGCATGCCTGTAATCCCAGCTACTTGAGAGGCTGAGGCAGGAGAATCGCTTGAACCCGGGAAGCAGAGGTTGTGGTGAGCTGAGATCGTGCCATTGCACTCCAGCCTGGGCAACAAGAGCGAAACTCCGTCTCAAAAAAAAAAAAAATCACCATATGACAAACAACACAGTAATAAACATTTCAGGCAAGAATCATTAATGGATGCTACAACTAGTTGGCGAATGTTCGATAAAAACAGGATACTCATTTCCTCATAAGACACTTACTAATTAGCAAAGGAGAAATATTAACTTGACTGTAGTGAAAATGGGCAGACCAGCTCAACCCAGGATCAGAGTTCCCATCCCCAGTGATGGGACAGACACCATCATCCACTTCCTGGTGGGATATACCACCAGGGACTGGTCACATCAATGGTGTTGCCGCCAAAAACACAGAATCTGAATCTGACTGGGAAGACATAGGGCATACACCCTGACCAAGAGATACTCTAAAAAATAAATGGGCTGCACTCTTCAAAAAAGTCAAGGTCATGAAAAACAGGGAAACCGATCCAAAGGAAAGGAAATTAAAGAGATATGACATGGGATCCTGGATTGGATCCCATGTCAAGAGAAACAACAAGAGCTTTTTTTTTTTTTTTTTGCTATAAAGGATGTTAAAGGGACAACTGGAGAAACATGAGTAAGGTCTACAATTAGATAATAGCATTGGATCAGTGTCAACTTCTTCATTTTGATCACTGTACTGTGGTTTTATAAGTGTCTTTATCTTGAGGAAATATAAACCTAAAATACCGAAGTATTTTAGGTTAAAGGGGTATCATGTATGAAGTGACTCTCCTTCTGTCCAGAAAAATAAGAGAGAGAGGGAGAGAGAATGACGAAGCAAACATGGGAAATACTGATGTTGGGGAACTAAAGTTGGGGAACTGGAGGGGGTAGAAATCCTCTCTCTCTATACATATATTTTTTGAGAAGGAGTCTCTCTGTCACCCAGGCTGGAGTGCAACGGCACGATCTTGGCTCACTGCAATCTCTGCCTCCTGGGTTCGAGCAATTCTCCTGCCTCAGCCTCCCTGAGTAGCTGGGACTACAGGCGCACCACCAAGCCCAGCTAATTTTTTTTGTTATTTTTAGTAGAGACAGGGTTTCACCATGTTGGCCAGGCTGGTCTCGAACTCTTGACCTCTGGTGATCTGCCCACCTTGGCCTCACAAAGTGCTGGGATTACAGGTGTGAGCCACCAAGCCTGGCCCCTCTACGATCTTTTCTACAGAAGGCAGGCCACATGGCGAGAGCACGCCAAACCCAGTGTTTTCCTATACTAGCACATCACACATGGAAAACCAGGCATCGCTCAGAAATACCTTCCCGCTATTCTGTATTTACCAATTGAATTGTTGACTCTGTCTCCTTTCTTCTTCTTATTTTTCTTGTTCTTGCCCTTTGGCTGAGGGGACTCTGCCAGCACCAGCTTGTTGTTCTGCTGATGCTCGCCGGGAGAGATGGGCTCCATAGGGGTTGGGTTTGACTTTTCGTCCTTGATGTGGTTCAGCTGCTTTTTGTTATTGTTATTACTGTTGACTTTTCTCTCCTCTCTTTTCTGCTCTGTGATGGACGTGATGTCGACCACCTTAGCCTTTGACTCAGTCTGGGCCCGGGGCTTGGGCTGCCCCTCTGTGGCCTTGAGGGGCTCTGTGGGCCTCCTCGCTGGCTCGCTGCTGGCCTTACTGGTCTGCCTCAGCTTCTGCTTGCCATTTCCCTCTTTATGGTGCTGCATGATGTCGAAGAAAAAAGAGAGTGGCTCATGCTGCTTCCCATTCACCTCCTTGGGGAGGAGAAATTTGGAGTCTCTGGTGTCGATGGTGTCTGCAGCATCCCCATCAGCCCCTAGCCCTGTCCTGGGCTCTGAGTGGTTCATATGCCTGGACGGGGAGTGAGAAGAGGTTTCTGGTTCTTCAGTTTGCTCTAGTGAGCCATTGTGGATGTTTTCAGAGTTAGGGACAGACTCTGTTGCTGCCTGGAAATTTCTAGTGAGCATGTCCAACTTGGGGCAGTCTTTACTTGGCCTCTCCTTCTTCTTCTTTTTTACAGCTCTTAGCTTCTGAAGCTCCTGAAGCCGCTGAAATTCCTCCTTGAAACGATCCTCCTCTTCTTCCTCCTCCTCCTCCTCCTCCCGCCGCCTCTGCTCCTCCTGGAGGTGCAGGTGCTCCCGGGCCCTGGCCTCTGCTTCTAGGCGAGCTTTCTCCTCCAGCTGCCAATGCAAAAGGAAGGCAATTTAAGACTACAGTGAGTGCTAAAAATTAAGTCATACAGAAAAACTAAGATAATTTTAAAAATGAATCACATATGGAACGTAAACTCTGAAGAGGCTGTAATAAATCAAAACTTAACATCCACCCACCTCCAATTCTCTTACTCTGCAGGACTGTTAAACTTCATCTATTTACTAAAGTATATGCTTACTTATTTGTGTGTGTGTGGTGGGGGGTGGTGGTAGTTAACAAAAAATTCCCGATAGCCTTTGACCTGGTGCTAAACACAGTAACCAAGGACAAAGCAGCTGCAAAGCACACATCCAGGGAGTCAGCTACCCCCTCACAGGTGCGGCAGGGCATCACGCTGCGTGGCTGAGTGGATGATGTAACCAATACCACAGACTGCCCGGGCAGTACTGAGGCTGTACATGTGCCGCCAGAACTCTGGGCAAACCCACCTTTCCAGGCGAAGGCTAATGCATTCACCTGAACACGGAATGTAAGAAATGTGCACCAGGCCGGTGCAGTGGCTCACACCTGTGATCCTAGGAGTTCGAAAGCAGCCTGGGCAACATGGCAAAACCCCGTCTCTACAAAAAGTATCAAAATTAGCCGGATGTGGTGGCGCACAACTGTGGTCCCAGCTATTTGGGAAGCTGAGGTGAGAATCGCTTGAAGCCAGGAGGTTGAGGCTGCAATGAGCTGTGATGGTACCACAAAAAGCAATGTGTAGTAAAGAACTAGAAATTCCTTCTTCCCACCCTAGCAGATAAACAAAAGTGCCATATATTTTCACTAGTGTGACAGAGCAAATGACTCACTGTCCAACTTGATGGAAAATTAATTTTCATCCCAAGTAAAGACAGCATTTGAGTAGTGATGCACACATACTCCAGGGACACAAATGGAAACTGTTCCTTGTGTTCAGAAAGCAGATGAGAGTCATCAGTGTTAGGAGCACAGCTCCACCCACCACCAACCTTTAGAAATGCTGGGGCTTATGAGAAACTCTGCCAAAAGCATTTCTCCTAGAGAAATAGAAAAGTACTCCCCAATTGTAAATTATTTTTCACAATATTTTAAACAGGCAAATTGACTTGTCTTTTGAAAAACTTAAAAAGTATGATAAAAATTTAACAATGGTATGTTATTAAAAATTTCATTTGACAATTCAAGTAAAAATTATTTAACGTCCTTCTCCATGTGTATGTCAGGAGCAGCACCCAGCAGCCACCTTGTGGATGGGTCCTGCAGTCCAGTGTCTAGAGTGAGCTGTGGGGCTGCACTGCAACAGAAGAGAGACCAACTCCATCAGGACACTCGCTGGTGCACTACTGGCCAGCTGGCGTCCTCTCAGAGCTGATCTAAATCCAGCACGCGTGCCTCGTCAATATATGGACAAATAACAAGCATGTGAGGGCAGGTGCCCTGGTTTCCAGCAGAACGGCTGCCCTAGCACAGGCCCCCGGTTTGGACCTGCTACGGGACAGAGTCCACAGGTCAACTATTGCTGTCCCTTCAACAACCAGCCAGCCAGTGAGCCTCAACACACATCTGTGAGATGCTCTGTAAAATGGGTGCAGTGTAGAAAGCACCAGGAGGTGGTCCCACGAGGTGGGACTGGGTGCTGGGCAGGGCCTATGACATCAGCCTCTAAGGTTCAGCTGGGCCTCAAGTCTGGATTCAGACCACCTGCAAGGTCAGAGGGCAAGAGCCTGGGGTGGAGAGTACCCTGAAAACTCAGGAAGGGGTCCCAGAGGCCTCCAATGAATCCCAATGGGAGGTCTCAGGGCCTTGGACCATCGTGGGGACCCCGATGCTGGACATTCCTGAATGGAGGACACACTATGTTCTCCGCACTCCAGCAGTCTCTTAGTCTTCTAGGGCACAGAACAAGGCTTCTCCTCCAAAGCCTCCCAATCAGGCCCAATAGTCAGTCTCAATCTACTTTCGGATTGCGAGGTATGAGCAGAGCTCTTGAGGGTAGAACAATCACAACAGCTAAGATACAAGTAACAACACAGGACATCAGGCCCACCCTCTGGTCCACTGTGGGATCGTCCTCTTCCTCACCTTTTTGCCTGACCATGCTGCAGACAGAAACCTGGCCTCTTCCCAAGACAACTGTCCTACTGTCAGAACCCCAGGAACCTACAAGTTCCCTCTGCGTGCAGCCCACATCTGCTCACTGAGGTCTGGCTCTTGGAGCCTGACATTTTTAGGGAGCTGAAACCAGAAGGCTCTTTGGAACTGCTCCAGCATAGGGGCATTTAGACAATCCTCCAAGAGAAAAAAGTTGTCTTTTTTTTTTTTTTTTTTTTTTGAGACAGTCTCACTCTGTCACCCAGGCTGGAGGGCAGTGGCATAATCTCAGCTCACTGCAACCTCCACCTCTGAGGTTCAAGTGATCCTCCCACCTGAGCCTCCTGAGTAGCTGGGACTACAGGCGTACACCGCCATTCCTGGCTAATGTTTTTTGTATTTGACATTTGCTTTTTGTGACACAGCATGCCCTCTGGTAAGGAGGGAACTGCTCATGTCTTCCCATGAAGACTTATTTTCCTCCCCTCTAATCAATGCCATGTGCTGGTCTTCATCTGGAACAGCAATGGGACAAGAGGAGCATGGGGGACATGCTCAGACCTGAGTCCAGAAGACTTCCCTGTGCCAAGTGCCCCACCCCAGTCTCATATCAAAGACAGTTCTTCACCCACAGGCCCCAAAAGCCCACCTGGGCCTTTCTTCTATCATCTCTACAGCTGACAGCTCCTTTCTTGGAAAAGAAGATTCTCCAACAGATAAAGCTGGAGTGTCTGCTGCTGCCCTCATGACGGCCAGCACAAGAACAAACCCATTCTACAAAAGGGGAAGTAATTTCCCGAAAATACAAACAAAGTTAAGTTTTTTACCAGTCTCCAGTTCAGGCCACCAGAGACAGGCTGGCTCTCGGAGGAAAGTTGTGGGCAAGTGAACACACGTCAGAGCCCCGACCTCCTGTGGCTCAGCCCTGCCTGGAGACTGGCGTGGCACGGCACCCTCAAATGCCCTCAGACCTGGCGCCTCCAGGTGCTGAGAACTGTCACTTGCCTTCCTTTGCTTATGCCTTGCTCGCTTCGCTGCACGTGTGCTGCTCACTGGTTTGGTTTCGGAGCTATTTATAAACTGCAACAAATCCTCCACCCTCCGATGGTCAACGACGCTTTCCCTTTCTGAGATCTGGTCCATTTTTTTAGGCTGCTCTTCTTTCCTCTTGGTTAGCCGTAAGCGAAGTTTTTCCCTCATTTCTGCATAATTTCTACTTGTTGGTGCAGCTGGAGGCTGAGAAAAACAACAAAGTTATGCTTAAGTTTTAAAAATTTTGAATATAATAAATTTCAGACCACATCTCCAAAAATAAACTGTTTTATTACTCAAGTAGTATATATTTGTTGTGAAAAATAAGGAAATACAACAACCAGCAGAAAAAAAGAAAAACCTATCAGCAAGTCACCCAAAAGTGGCATTTTGGTACCTACCCTCAAATTTTACATATTCTTGAAAAACCTGGTAAAGCATGTATAGCTATGCACATAAGTGGATTTTTTAAACTGAAAAGGAAACAATTACAAATCCTGATTAATATATTTTATTTATTTATTTATTTATTTTTGAGACAGGGTCTTGCTCTGTCACCCAGGTTGGAGTGCAGTGGTGAGATCATAGCTCACTGCAGCCTTGACCTCCTGGGCTCAAGCAGGGGTGTGCTGTCACACCCAGCTAATTTTCTTTATTTTTTGTAGAGACAGGGTCTCCTGTGTCGCCCAAGCTGGTCTTCAATTCCTGGGCTCAAGAGATCCTCCCTTAGCCTCCCAAAGTGCTGGTATTACAGGCATGGGCCACTATGCTTGGCCTCTACTTGTTATTTAACATGGTGTGAATATCTTTTCATGTCAATAAATGTGTCTGTAGTATCTTTCCATCCATTTGTGGGTTTCCTTTTTCGTGCCAAAAAAAAAGCCCTGAATCCTACTGCCAAATTTCTTACTATAAAAACATGTGCACATTTTAGGAAATGCAAACAGAGCTAAAGCAGAAAAAGAACAACTATAAGCCCCTGCTATTCCTGCCACCCATCCCTCTTAAACTGCGGGTGATAATTGGTTGTATAAATTAAATCACAGCTCTGGAAAGATGGACAAGTATGTGTGTGTACCAACGCCCTCTGTATTCAAACAAGAGAAATCCAACTGCACACACACAACACTGCTGTCGCTGGCTACAATGTTCCACCATATGGATATACCATGGTTAACAACCTCCTACCAATGGGTATTCAGTAGGAATACCGCACCGCTGATTTACCAGTTACCTTAAAAACCACAAAGTAAAAATGAAGCAAAAAATCATTATGGCTAAATCTTTGGGCAAATATTTTTCTTTGTTTCTTTACGATGGATATACCCTAGAAGTGGAATATACCCCGAATTCAACCTAGTACAGAATTTTTGCAAAGGAGCCCGTGTGTTGCACACTTCCCACATCGTGATGCGCTGACCTCATGCACTCACCCCGCCGTGCCCAAAGAATTCGCAGTAGCAGCAGTCACAGTACTTGCCCTCCTTCTGGTTGGTGGAGGTTGAGGTGCTGGAGCTGTGCTCAGAGCAGCTGTCCTCATCTGCACTCTCGTCCCCATCATCCTGCTGTGGGTCATAGACACCATTCTCGCAGCGGTGCCCTTCGCAGTCAGGGTCACTGCAAAACCGCATACAAGCTCATCAGCAAGTGGCTGGCCCCAGGAGGCAATGACTCACATTGTTGCGCATGACCACCCACTGTCCTGCCCATTTCACAGACAAGAGGCAGCGCAGAGGGTGCACAGCCCCAGGGTTCCTAGGGAGTCATACACAAGCAGCAAAGGGCTCATGTGGGAGGCATGGCGTGTGCGCATGCATGCAGGCAGTCCCTCAAAGTGCTCACAGAGCGCCACTGAACAGGAACACGTAGTCTCTCCAATGACTCCTTCTGGGACTGTCCCTGCCACCACAGCTTCCATACTAAGGGGCTTCGAGAAGGGGTATAGCTTCAAACAGGCGAGTTCAAAGGTAACAGAATTTGTCTTAAAAAGAAACTCTGGCCAGGTGCAGTGGCTCACGTCTGTACTCCCAGCACTCTGGGAGGCCGAGGAAGGTGGATCCCGAGGTCAGGAGTTCGAGATCAGCCTGGCCAACATGGTGAAACCCCATCTCTACTAAAAATACAAAAATTAGCCAGGCATGGTGGCGTATGCCTGTAGTCTCACTACTTGGGAGGCTGAGGCAGGAGAATCGCTTGAACCCAGGAGGTGGAGGTTGCAGTGAGCTGAGATCGTGCCACTGCACTTCAGCCTGGGCGACAGAGTGAGAATCTGTCTCAGAGGGAAAAAAAAAAAAAAAAAAAAAAACACACCTGTTGAGTGTTTGTTGTATTGTGTTTTTACTATATACACATTTCATTCATTTTCTTCTGATTCCACCCTAGGTATAACAAATACAACTTATACAACAAGTAAAAAACAATGCACACTCCCAATGCTGTCAGTGTTTAGGCGTAGTTGGCCCACCTATCCATGGCGGCCCACGGCCCCTGCTCTTCCCTCTGCAGAACTAGAGGCTGAGATGGGAGACCCCTCTACCCATGGCCTCTGCTGGGGACATCCCTGCATTCCCTCAGCATTTCACTAGACTTTTCCACTGCATGGTCCCAGGGGAGTTTCTGTAGCTGTGTTAGTGCGGCATAACACCCATTTTCCAAAGTGCTCTCACATCCCCAGCCAGGACTTGGCTCACCTGCAGACACTTGGAGGGGCGCTAATGGAGCCGTCTGTGGCCGGGGGCAGGGGTGCAGGACAGAAACTCTTGCGTGTGTCCACAAACCCCGGAGTTGTGGTTGCTGTTTTGGGGAATGATGGGGCTGCAAGATTTGCAAGGTGAGGTGTGGAGGCAGGTGAGAGCGCGGCAGGTGACAGTGCGGCAGGCGAGAGCGCTGGGAGGGGGGCCAAGCCCGTGGGGCTGTTCCTCGGGGCAGCTGGGGCTGAGTGTCTGTGGTCCTCCTTGCTGATGCCATGAAACACATCACCTGCATTTAGAGAGGCGAGAGTCACTGCCAAGTTTTTGTTTCAAAAATGTTCCAACCTGTAGAAAATCTGAAAGAACACACAAAGAGTACCCATTCATCCTTCACCTTGCTTCATCATCACGACCTAATATTCTGTCATATTTATAAATTTTATTTCTTACATGCACACACACTTTTTGGCTGAACGTCTGCAAGTTGCACTCACCTCTGAACACTTCGGCATGAACTCCTCAGAACATCGACAGTTTGGTTTTTTAAAAAAATTTCTTGGCCGGGCGTGGTGGCTCATGCCTGTAATCCCAGCACTTTGGGAGGCCGAGGCTGGTGGATCATGAGGTCAGGAGATCGAGACCAGCCTGACTAACACAGTGAAACCGCGTCTCTACTAGAAATACAAAAAATTAGCTGGGCGTGGTGGCACGTACCTGTAGTCCCAGCTACGCGGAGGCTGATGCAGGAGGATCACAGATCGCACCACTGGACTCCAGCAGCCTGGCGACGGAGCAAGACTCCGTCTCGAAGAAAAAAAAAAATTCACCTTTTTCTTTTTTAAGAGACAGGGTCTCACTATGTTGTCCAGGCTGGTCTTGAACCCCTGGGCTCAAGCAATCCTCTCACCAGGGCCACCTAAAGTGCTGGGACTACAGGTGTGAGCCACTGTACCGAGCTTTTTACTTAAAAATTTCCTCCCTTCTCTCTCCTTTCTTTTCTTTCTTTCCCTCCCTCCCTCTCTCTTTTTTTGACATTTTGCTGAATACCATCATCACCTCAATGGCATTTAATACTGACAGGATACTCTCATCTAAGGTATAACCCATATTCCATTTTCCAATTTCCTTCACATGTCCATTATAGCTTTCCCACCAACCCAGCCTCTTCCAACCCTTTTCTCTTTTCACAAGACTTAACATTTTTAATAGGCCACCTGTCTGCCAATTTGGATTTGTCTTGTCTTGGTAGATTTAGATAAAACGTTCTGGGCACAAATCCTACAAATATTATGTTGGATCCTTCTGGGTTTGTGGCAATGGGATGCACCCAGTGTCTCTCTGTTTCATGGTGGTGTGCACGGCACTGTCTGCTAGGTTCCTCCAGAGTCTGGCACCCATCATTCCTTTGTAATCTGTCAGTACCCAGTGATAGGGTTTGGTTGTGTCCCCACCCAAATCTCATCTTGAATTTTGTTCCCATAATCCCCCCGTGTGGTAGAAGGGACCCAGTGGAAATAACTGAAGCATGGGGGCGGTTTCCCCCATGCTGTTCTAGTGATAGTGAGTGAGTTCTCACGAGAGCTGATGGTTTTATAAGGGGCTTCCCCCTTCGCTGGGTACTCATTCTCTCCCCCGTGAAGAGGTGCTTTCCACCATGATTGTAAATTTCCTGAAGCCTCCCCAGCCATGTGGAACTGTGAGTCAATTAAAACTCTTTCCTTTATAAATCATCCAGTCTTGGGTATTTCTTCATAGCAGTGTGAGAATGGATTAATACAGGTGCCCATCATCCCTCTGTAATCTGTCAGTCCCCTATGGGTGCTGCTTTTGAACAGCAGAAACACTCCATTCCCCAAACTGATATCCCTTGTTAACCTCCATGAATGCTGCATATTCGCACCAGCTGTTACCCTGGGGGCGCAGCATGCTGACTTGCCACTCCTATCCTTCTTACACATTTAGAGGAGGTGTGCTTTTAGAAGAAGGAGATTCCCACCCTACTGCTCTGTTTGAGCATCCCAATCCTTATGGATTCTTGACTTTATTTGTATGCTATAGTCAAACTTCCTGTTTTTTTAACTTTTTTTTTTTTTTTGTAGAGACGGGGTGTCTCACTATGTTGCCCAGGCTAGTCTCAAACTCCCAGGCTTAAGCAACCCTCCCCTCTCAGTCTCCCAAAGTGCTGGGAGCTACCGCACTCAGCCTCCTCATTCCTTTTAATGCTCAATCTGTCCCAACTTTGGCTAGTGAGGCCTCCTCGAGCCAGCTACTGAGTTGACATTGGTCTCTGATCACATTATTGCTTTTGAGCCCCTTAAGTGACAGCCAGGGGCTGTACCCCAGGCTGGGTGACAGGCAGCCCTGTTGGCTCACATCTGCTCAGCATTTTCCTAAAGCAGCTTCTGAGAAATCTTGCCACATGCTCAGAAAACAATGACCTCCTAGCCTGGCCAACATGGTGAAACCCCGTCTCTACCAAAAAACACAGAAATAAGCCATGCGTGGTGGTGGGCACCTGTAGTCCCAGCTACTTGGGAGGCTGAGGTGGCAGAATCGCTTGAACCCAAGAGGCAGAGACTGTGATAAGCTGAGACTGCACCGCTGCACTCCAGCCTGGGTGAACAAGAGTGAGACCCTATCTCAAAAAAAAAAAAAAAAAAAAGACAGCAATAACCTCTTCCTATCACACCAGAACAGAAACAGAGACAAAAGCAAGACAGTGCAGCGAAGCCCCAGAGGAATCTAGCACAACAGCTAAAATTCTAATCAAAGTCCTAGGGATCAGCTCTCTGTGTGTGAGCATTTTTGGGCAGTTAATTACACTTACGCCTCCGGCTAGGCCAAGTAAAAGGCAGTTACAAAGATGAGTTACAAAGATGAGAAGTCAGTAAGCCCAGCCTTCCTGTAGACCCCGAGGGCCAGTAAGCCTTCAAGCCTTACCTACTGAAGGAGGTCTCTTGGATGACACTCTGAACTGGCTGTTGCTGGACTGCACTGTGGTAGCTGTGCAGGACACGGAGGACGTGGCTGATGAGGTGGCCATGACAACTTTATTTGCTTCCATAAAAGCATCTTGGAAATTGTATAAACATTTCTTTTTTGCAGCATTCTTTTTCTCTTTACTATCCGAGACTGCAGGTGTTTCATTGCTAGATGGAGGTGGGAGGGCTTCCGGTCTTGTTTCTGAGAGTGTTGGCCCTAATATTTCACTCCCTTCAAAGAAGAACAGGAAAATTAAGGCTTCTGACAGCAATCATACTTAGCTAAACCCTCAAAGACATGCTGATGACTGAACACTTGATACTGGGGGTGCTACTGAAGTCAGGATCCCACTGGGATGACGCTAAGTCAACTAGCTTTTAATCTAAGAAAAAATTGTATTGAGCACCTACTATGTGCCAATTCCTGTGCTAGGTGCTTTCCAAAGTTATGTAAAGTCTTAAAACTACTTTCTGAGGTTGGTACTGTTACTCCCATCCTAAGAAGATGAAGAAACTGAGGCTCAGAGAGGCCAAGCAACTTGCCCAAGGTCACACAGCTAGAAATCCTTCCTAAGCACAGATCAGGATGTCAAGTCTAGCCTGCTGTTCTGGCATATGCAGGGGCTGGGTGTGGGGCTGCCAGGAGCTCTGGCCACAGGAAGACAGAGATGAGGAGTAGGTACCAGCCCCTTTTCAGGTGCCCCTGACCCTGCGACTGAAGTTAACAGCTGGGCCTCAGTGGCTGAGGCAGCTGGGGAGTAAGGAGCTAGTAAAGGGGAGAGATGCCACGTGGGGCCAATGCAGTAACCAGAGGAAGGAGTGTGAGTCACAGATTTAAGTCAACTGTGGCACTTTCTTCCTGCCCCTGTGCAACGGGGGCGCTGAGGTCTGGCTGTCACCACTGCTCGAGAATTGAAGGCCGGGCACCCAACCGTGGTCAGAAGACCCTCAGCAGCGCTGAGGCCACGCCCACGTGGCTCACTGGGCTGACAGGCAGCCATGGAGCCAGAGTCTTGCTCTGCTCAGTCACACAGTGGGACTGACTGGTGGCAGATGCGAGAGGATGGAGTAGGATGACAGCCCCGAGGGGCCTCCCACTGGAGACAGAGGTGGTGGAGCAGCAGCTGGCTACAGCTGCGCCAGGGCTTCCACGGGAGACTACGGCAAAGATGTCAATCTACTCAGGTTATTTTAAAACTTCAAGAAAGTTTTAACAAATTCCTTACCAGAAATTGTATCTGGCAAGAAAGTGCCAGGATTCCAGTTCTTATCATTCATCACTTCTGATCCCCAAAGACTTATAAATTTAGAACTATTCCACTCTGGAGTATTCCCAAAACAGCTCGGATAAATATGGTCTTGAAGAGATGCATTGAATACCTGATGCTTATTTGTGTGATTCTGAACAGGTGCTGGCGGTAAAGCCTACAAAAAAAAATTTTCTAATCACATATCAAAATTAATATTCTGTTTACCTAGGTAAGTAGTTAAACTACAGACAGACAATTCATTATGAGCCTCATGGGATGTGCTCGCCATGAGCTGAGGCCCAGGGGGAGCACATCTCACAAAACATGGACTTGATTTATGAGACTGGACACGACAGGTCAAATTTCAACCAGATGTAGATATGAAAAGCAACCGATGCCTTGAGGAGTATATCTGAACAAACTTTAGACAACTCAGTAACTTCTCACATTCCTACTGGGTCACATGTGAGTGTGTCATGTGCGTCGTAAGATCTGTTTCTACGGCTTAATCTCAGCAAGCATTTTAATGATCACCACTAATAAGTCAACTTTGGAATCACTGATGAAAATGGATAAAACCCTTACACTGACCTCTTATACCCAGGCAAGGTACAGCACAAATCTAATGAACTAGAGGAATTTGTATACTGTGCTCTAAAGACCAGGGCGTTCTCAAAGGAGCTGCCTCATTGGCAAGCCCTGCCCTGGGCCCTGTGGGGCAGACCATTGTTGAAGGCACCAAGGGAAGGTGATCAGGGTCTGGCCAGCTGGCTAGCCAACATCCATGCATTTATTGAGCCACTAGCCAACTGGCTGCTCCTGCACAGGCTGGGGCCCCCTTGGGTCCTCCCTCTGCCTCAGCCGCTATCCAAGCAACAGGCCCTGGCTGCTGACCTCCTTAGGAGATCCTGAGCACCATGTTCTCACAGCGGCGGCAGTGCAACAGCCTGCACGTTTGCACCAGGAACTCTTCCCAGTCCTTCTCCCCACCACAGCCAGAGTGATCTCTGTTGAATGCAAATTCAAGCACGTCACTCCCCTGCTCAGGATGCAGCAATGGCTTCCCAAGGCTCTGGCCTGAAAGTTCCAAGGGAGCTGGGCCCACCACCTCCACCCCTCCTGCTCACCAAAGCCCTGGACACACAGGCCTCCCCCTTGGCCGGCACACGCCTATTCACCTTCTTGGCCCTAAGTTTTGCTTGTGCTGTGTCCATGCTCTAGAATGTGCAAGCCTCAGCTCGTTACCACACTCACACTCATCCTGCAGGCCTCGGCCTAAAGATCACTTCCTCAGAGAAGCCGGCGTTGCCTTTGCTGTCACCTCCCAGGACCCAACACCCAAGACCAAGGCGAGCCTTCCCAGTGAACACACTAAAATCCGCCATTTTCCCTCTTAGCACTTACCACAGTTATAATTCGAGACCTACTTGTAGCCTATTGGTTTAATGTCTGCTTTTCCCCAAATTACATGCGCTCTAGGATGAGGTGGGACATCTGGGTCCTGGCCCTTCTCCCCCAGTCCTTGCTAATGCCGGGCAGACATACGGTTCTCCCTCAGCAGGACTTCTGTCTGCTGGACTGGAGGAGTGCCCAGTTATGGGCAACCTGGTCATCACATCCTCTGGGATGCAGAAATGAGCAGTGAATTCTGTAAACTCAAGTGGGAGGGTTCCCTGGAGGGTTCTTAAGAATGGGCGATGGTTCGGCAGAATCCTGCCGGCCTGGCTGGGGCAGAGGGAGGACAGGAAGAGGTTGGGAGCAAAGGGATGGCGCACATACAGGGATGACAGTGCTACACCCTGACAGGCTCCAGGTTGAGTGGGGGCAGCAGCCAGGCCAAAGACAACTTTGTACCACTTTGTTCCGAACGGGCTGGGGAGTCACAGAAGGATTTAAACAGCAGAGCGAGATGATTTGGTCAGCTTAGTGGAAAGATCGATTTGTGGCAATACTGTGGATGAACCAGAAGGCGGAAGGAGGACAAGTGGTTAGTCAGGGGATGAGAAAGGATGAAGCAACGGCAGTGAAGGTGGCAAGGAAAGGAGGAATTCTGGAGCTATCAAGATGAAAGCTGGGACTGCACATCTAGTCCAGGAGCTATCACTGCTGGCTCCACTATGAGGAGGCACGGTCAGGTGACAGCTAGATCTGAACTCTAGTCCCACGTCTTGGCCTTTGGACTCTGCAGTCTGGCGAGCTCGGATGCCAGCTCTCCCTTTTGCTAGCTGTGTGACCTCAGGCAAATCACTCAATCTTTCTGTGCTTTAGTTTTCTCATCTGTAATCTGGAAATACCTACCTCCAGGGGTATGGTAAGAATTGAGCACACTGCCTGGCCCATAGTAAGTATTCAGTGAGTGTGACGGTGCACTGCTTTCATTTTCTAGGACAACAGTCTTAGAGACTTCTATATAGAGACTACTTATATAGACATAGAGTCCCTGGACACAAAACACCTGACCAACCGACCAAATCTTTCCACCTTGCCCTTCTCCCACAGTGCTTCGGAGCAGAGAGGAAGCACTCTCCTCTGGGCTGCTGGACAGCTCAGCGAGTCCACTGACCCGGAACAGGCCCAGGAAGGCAAAGGGGGAGAGGAGGGTAGAGCAGACACTCAGGACTCAACAGCAGGAATAAACAGGTCCAGACGGGCCACCCAGGAAACAGGCAAGGGCCTGAAGTCATTGTTTTGGTAAGGGAGCCCCACGGGACAAGAGCCAGGAAAATAAAAAACATATTTCAATAGATACCCATTTCTACAAACCAGCGATAAGCTAAGAGCTGCTTTGCTGAGAAGTAATTGACAAAAAGTAACAAGTAGAAGACTTCTTAGTCTTGAGTACCTTCTTGTAAAAGGCAGAAACCTGTGACACATGCCAACCTGCTGGCTTTGAGCAGCAGTCCCGTCGTGCTGGCCCAGCTGGTAAACCATGACTAGAAGCACTCTCAGGGCTCTGAAGCTACGTAAGTGCCTCCTGGACTCCTCAAGACACGACCATGAATTGTTTGGTTTCAGGTTTGAAAAGCCTGGCTGAGAGCCTGGGCTCCACCACCCATGTGTGTTCAGAGAGCTCTTGCTTATGCTTCAAAACCCTATTTCAGCATCACCTCCTCTGCAAAACCACCCGTGGGCTCATTTAAAATTTTCTCTCTTCGGTATTACTTTTCTGCCTAGCATCTGTAAGTTCCATTAGGTATGTCACAACATTTTGATATTTTGATTATGTTTTTGTCTTCTCTTTAGACTGTGAGCTCTTTGAAAACAGGGGCCAAGACTAACCAATTTTTGTCTTCCTAGAGTCTAGCACAGGGCCTGGCACATATTGGGTGTTCAATAAGTATTTGCTGAACAGTGTCTAGCTTAGAGGAATAAGGGAATGCATCTATACAACTGTAATATTGGAAACATATGGCAATGATTCTACGCATTTGATTTACGCACTATTCAGAACCCCACCTACTCAAAAACGGAGGCCCAGTTGTAGGGACAAAAGTAACAGGGATCAGTAACAAAAAAAGTTGTATTTTCTTTAATGCTTTTGCAGAAGATGCCTACTGACCTCAATAGCTTATGGATTTCTTTCAGGAAAAAATAGGTGTCTGTCACCTAGACCATTTTTGGACCATGACTTTATAAGTCCACCAGTGATATAACTGTAAAGTAACTCTCTCAGAATGTGGACCATGCTATTGAATCAGAACACTGATTTCACTCATTATACAAACCCACAAAGCTTCAACTAGCAGAAGTTTTGCATTTTTATCCACTTTGAGACAAAAGAAGTAATCTATAGAAAAGGAAAACTGTTGCTTTAAATGAAAGCTCTGACACAAATGCAAACACAACAAACTGCTTTCCACTGGGCACGCACTGAGTTTATCCGGGAGCTGGGTGAATCGCCTGTCCTCTACCACCCACACCCACTCGGACATGGAACATGGGTGCAAGACATGAGGAGCAAGAGCCGCAGACTGAGTCATGAGGCCCACACATGAGAGGTTCCCAACACTAAGCATCCGAGCAAAAATGAGTTCCAGTTGTATCCCCAGTAAGGAAAAGGTTAAGATGACGGACTCTCTCTGTATTTTTGCTTAACAGGTTTTTTGGTATTTCTCCCAGAGATGGTAAAGAGGCGAAGGACCATCTTTGCTTTGGCTATGCCAGTTTTCAGGCTGGAAGAGCTGAATCTCAGCTCTAAAAGAACATGCAGCAGGTCAAAGATCACAATGTGATTCCCATATTGCAACCTATTTATGACTCTATTATCCACACAGCTTTACCTCCCCAATCTAAATCTGAACTTATACTTTAAACTGTATTTAATTGAATCATGTTTTAATTGTATTAAATGCTTTTCCAGTGGTTTTACTTAAGTCTCAAAGTAACCCAGAGAGGGAGTGTAAAGATACACCCTGGCCCTCGAAGCTAACAAGGGGCCAAGGCTACTTGGCACCCAGTCCTCCCCTTACACCACGTCACCAGGCTCCACTTGATGCACTGAACTCCTGAGGGCCAGAACCCAGCGGCCACTGCAAATGCTCCACTGCAAAGTTCTCAGTGGAGACCTAGAGACATCCCTGTCTTCACTTCTAGGCCCTTTCTTAGTACACCAACTGTTTCACAGTACATCCTCCGTGTTGGACGAAAAAGACTCAGGATTCAAAGTCACATGCCTTGGGTTCCGGTATAGATTCAGGCCCTGTAGTTGTAACTTCCTACTCCTAGGCCACGTGGACAGCAGGTGGGAGTAGCAGCAAGATGCAGCCACACCTGCTCGGCTTTGCTCTTCTCTTGAAGGCCGTTCTTCCCCCCCTGGTCTCGGCCTTGTCGGGTAAGAGGTGCTACTTAGCTCTAGATCTGAGAGAAATGATACTGAACACTTTGGTAACCAACTGCTATCGACAAAGGCAAAGGATGAAAAGAAGTATTCAGAGGTGATGAGAGAAGCGAGGTGGAGGTGAGGGGAAGGAATGGCTGCACACCATCGCCACAGTGACGTGTGGGGGCAGCAGTCTGGAGGCCCTCAAGAGGAGCCCAGGTCTCAGGCAGCTCTCGCACCAGCAGACGCCACCCCTCATAGGGAAGCATCCACTATGGAGGGCTGTGGTTCTCACAGAGTAAGCTGAGCAAAACATAACCTCCTAATATACTCCATCCGCAAAAGGAAATAATACATCACAGGTGATATCAGCAGAAAACGAATCTGGATGCTCAAGGTTTCATTCAAACACAGAGTAATTATGTGTGAAATGCTTAAAGAAAGAAAGAAAAAAAAAAAAAAACAAGGAACAAGAGACTATAAAGAGCTACTAAGTATCTTTGAAAAAAAAGTAAATTAAAACTTATAAATAATAAATATAGTCGGAATTAGAACTTAAGTGGTAGGCTAGGCACCACTACAGAATCACTTAACTGGAGGACTGAGCCCAAAAAAGTTCTCAGAACATGGAACTGGGAGACAAGAAGATGAGAAACCTGCAAGAGACTGTTAGGAATGCAGAACAGAAGAAGGTCTAACACCAATCTCACCAGAGGCTGAGAGAGACAACTGCATGGTTGCAGGAACATGGAGATAACATGGATGGTAATTATCAAACAGGAAACTGAAAATGATTGGTATGCCAAAGGCTCTAATGGAAAAAGTAGACAGCATGCAAGAACAAGGGGGCCGTGTGAGCAGAGAGATGGAAAGAAATGCTGGCAATAAAAGCAATGTAAGAGAAACGAAGACTATCAGTGATGGGCTCATCAGGAGACGACACGGCCAAGGAAAGAGTCAGGGAGCTGCAAGATATGTCAGCAGAAACTTCCCGTACTGCAAGGCAAAGAGAAACAAGAATTAAAAACAAAAACAGAAACAATCTCCCCAATAGAACAAAACATACAAAACCTGTGGGACAGTTTCGAAAGATATAACATCTGGTAAGTGGAATGCTGGAAGGAGAGACTAGAGAAACAGTTGAAGTAGTAACAGCTAAAAAGTCTCCAAAATTAACAACTGACAGCACAGATCCAAAGAATTCAGAGAACATCAAGTGGAATAAATACCCCCAAAGCTACACGAAGGCATATTCTATTCAACCTGCAGAATACCAAAGAAAAAGAGAAAATCTTGGCCAGGCGCCATGGCTCATGCCTGTAATCTCAGCACTATGGGAGGCCAAGGCAGGCGATCACCTGAGGTCAGGGGTTCAAGACCAGCCTGGCCAACATGGTGAAACCTCGTCTCTATTAAAATACAAAAAATTAGCCGGGCATGATGGCGCGTGCCTGTAATCCCAGCTATTCAGGAGGCTGAGACAGGAGAATCGCTTGAACCTGGGAGACAGTGGTTACAGTGAGCCGAGATGGTGCCACTGCACTCCAGCCTGGGTGGCTGAGCGAGACTCCGTCTCAAAAAAAAAAAAAAAAAAAAAAAAAAAGAGAAAATCTTGAAAGCAGCTGGGTGGAGGCAAGTGGACCTACAGAAGAACAGGGAAAAGAATTCCAGAGGACATCTTGTCAGAAATCAGAAACCATGCCAGCAAGGACAGAGGGAAGTTAAACAGATCTAAAGTGTTCAAAGAAAAAAACCACCAACCTAGAATTATGTGTCCAGTGAAATTATCCTTCAAAAGTGAAGGAGAAATAAAGACTTCCTCAGACAAACAAAAACTGAGGGAGCTCATCACCAGCAGACCTGCCCTGCAAGAAATGTCAAAAGATTTCCTTCAGACAGAAGGTCAGAAACGTGGATCTACATAAAGGAAGAATACTAGAGAAGGAATAAAGACAAAGTAAAATATCTTCTTCTTCCTATTAATCTAAAAAGTAACTGTTGAAAGTAATCATCAATACTGTACTGGGTGATTAACACGTGGATAAGTGAAAATAATGACAGCAATGTCACAGGGAATAGGGAGGGGCCGGCAGTAATCTGTTAAATGTTACCTGTTTTACATTAGTTAGTTGAAAAAGGACTTAGATTAGTTCAAAATGTATATTGTAAACTCTAGGGCAACTGCAGAAATTTCAAAAGAGATAAATAAAATTGATATACTAAGAGAGGAGATAAAATCATAAAATGCTTAATTAAAAGTAGAGAAGGCAGAAAAAGACTCATAATGAATAGGAAACAATTACAAACATTGCTGATATTAATCTAAATACATCAAAAAATCACTTTAAATGTGAACAGTCAAATACACCAATGAAAAGACAAAGATTATCAGAGTATATCAAAAAACAACAAGCATGGTGGCATGCGCCTATAGTCCCAGCTACTCAGGAGGCCAAGGTGGGAGGACTGCTTGAGGCTAGGAGTTCAAGTTCGGCTTGGGTAACACAGCAAGAGTCCATCTCTAAAAATAAAAAACAAACACAACTATACATGTCTATAAGAAACCTGCTTTACATATGAAAACCCTGAGAAGTTGGCTCGCGCCTGTAATCCCAGCACTTTGCGAGGCCGAGGTGGGCGGATCATGAAGTCAGGAGATCGAGACCATCCTGGCTAACATGGTGAAACCCCGTCTTTACTAAAAATACAAAAAATTAGCCGGGCATGGTGGTGGGCACTTGTAGTCCCAGCTACTTGGGAGGCTGAGGCAGGAGAATGGTGTGAACTCAGGAGGTGGAGCTTGCAGTGAGCCGAGATCGCATCACTGCACTCCAGCCTGGGCGACTGAACAAGACTCTGTCTCAAAAACAAACAAACAAAAAAACAAAAAACCTGAGAAGTTAAAAGTAAAGGGATGGAAACAACCAATGGATCAATAAAGAAATTACAAAGAAAAGTAGAAAATACTTAGAGACAAATGAAAACAAAAACATAACATACTGAAACTTACGGGACGCAGTGAAAGCAAGCACTAAGAGCAAAAGGTATAGCTACAAACACATCAAAAAACAAGAAAGATCTCTAATCAGCAACCTAACTAGGTTGGGCGTGGTGGCTCATGCCTGTAATTCTAGCACTCTGGGAGGCTGAGGCAGGAGGATTGCTTGAGCCCAGGAGTTTGAGACCAACCTGGGCAACATGGTGAGACCTCCGTCCCTACATAAATAAATACACAGACAGACAGATAGATAGCTGGGCATGGTGGCACACACCTGTAGTCCAAACTATGAGACTATGGGTCAGGAGGATTGCTTGAGCCCAGGAGGTCGAGGTTGCAGTGACCCAAGATCGCACCACTACACTCCAGGCTGGGCAACTGAGTAAGCCTTGTCTCAATAACAACAACAAATAAAATGAAACAAAAAACCCTCCCTAACTTCACATCTTAATGAATTAGAAAAAGAACAAGCTAAACCCAAAGCTAGCAGAAGAAAGGTAATTTAGAGCAGAGATTAATGATCAATGAAATGGAGAATAGAAAAATAGGGGAAAAAAAAAAAATCAATGAAACCAAAATATAGTTCTTTGAAAAGAGAAACAAAACTGACAAAACTTTAGTGAGATGGACTAAGAAAAAAAAAAGACTCAAATTACTATAATCAGAAATGAAAGTGGGGACATTATTATTGATTACACAGAAATAAATGGGGCTGGGAGTGGTGGCGCACACCTGTAATCATAGCTACTTGGGAGGCTAACACAGGAGAATCATTTGAGCTCAAGCGTTTGAGGCTCCAGTGAGCTATGATCGTGCTACTGCACTCCAGCCTGGGCAACAGAGCAAGACTATCTCTAAAAAGCAGAAAATTAAATTAAAATTAAGAAAAAAACATAAAAGGTATTATAAGAAAGTACTGGCTGGGCTGGGCACCGTGGCTCATGCCTGTAATCCCAGCACTTTGGAAGGCCCAGGCGGGTGGATCACCTGAGGTCAGGGGTTCGAGACCGGCCTGACCAACATGGTGAAACCCCATCTCTACCAAAAATACAAAAATTAGCCAGGCATGGTGGTGGGCGCCTGTAATCCCAACTATTTGGGAGGCTGAGGCAGGAGAATCTCTTGAACCTGGGAGGCAGAGGTTGCAGTGAGCCAAGATGGTGCCACTGCACTTCAGCCTAGGCGACAAAGCGAGACTCCGTCTCAAAAAAAAAAAAAAAAAAAAAAAAAGTAAGTAAGTACTGGCTGGGCTTGGTAACTCTTGCCTATAATCCCAGCACTTTGGGAGGCTGAGGTAGTAGGACTGCTTTAGCCCAGGAGTTTCAGTCCAGACTGGGTAACATAGTGAGACCCTGTCTTCTCTCTGGAAGAGTCCAAAACAATAAAAAAAAAAAATTAGCTGGGAGTGGTGGCACATGCCTGTAGTCCCAGCTATTGGGGGGCCGAGGCAAGAGGAACGCTTGAGCCTAAGAGTTTGAGGCTGCAATGAGCTATGATCATGCCATTGTACTCCTGCCTGGGTGACACAGTGAGATGCTGTTTCAAAGAAAAAAGAAACTATTAAGAACAACTGTACACTAACACACTGGATAAAACAGATGAAATGAAAAAATTTTTAGAAACACAAAACCTATCAAGACGAAATCATAAAGAAATAGAAAAGTCTGAACAGACCTGTAACTAGTAAGGAGATTGAACTGGTAATCAAAAACCACCCAACAGGCCGGGCGCAGTGGCTCATGCCTGTAATCCCAGCACTTTGGGAGGCCGAGATGGGCGGATCACCTGAGGTCAGGAGTTTGAGACCAGCCTGGCCAACATGGCAAAACCCCGTCTCTACTAAAAATACAAAAATTAGCTGGGTGTGGTGGCATGTGCCTGTAGTTCCAGCTACTTTGGAGGCTGAGGCCAGGGAATTGCTTGAATCTGAGAGGTGGAGGTTGCAATGAGTGGAGATTGTGCCACTGCATTCCAGCCTGGGTGACAGAGCAAGACTCCATCTCAAAAAAAAAAAAAAAAAATCACCCAATAAAGAAAAGCCCCAAACCTGATTGCTTCACTAGTCAATTCTACCAAATATTTAAATAATTAATACCAATCTTTCTCAAAGTTTCCAAAAAACTGAAGACGAGGGAACACTTTCTAACTCATGTCCTGAGCATATCCCCATATCAAAGCCAAAGACACTGTAAGGAAACTACAGGGCCAGGTGCGGTGGCTCACGCCTGTAATCCCAACACTTTGGGAGACAGAGGCGGGTGGATCACCTGAGGTCGGGAGCTCGAGACCAGCTGACCAACATGGAGAAACCCCATCTCTACTAAAAATACAAAATTAGCCGGGCCTGGTGGTGCATGCCTGTAATCCCAGCTACTCTGGAGGCTGAGGCAGGAGAATCACATGAACCCAGGAGGCAGAGGCTGCAGTGAGCCAAGATCGCGCCACTGCACTCAGCCTGGGTAATGAGCAAAACTCTGTCTCAAAAAAAAAAAAAAAAAAAAAAAAAGAAAGAAAACTATGAACGACTATCACTTATGAACATTCATGCAAACATCCTCAACAAAATACTAGCAAACTGAATACAGCAGCATATTAAAAGATTCATACACCATGACCAAGTGGGAGTCATTCCCAGAGTGCAAGGATAATTCTATGTATAAAAAGTAATCAATGTTAATATGCCACATTAACAGACTGGAAAAAGCCAAAGATCATCACAACTGGTGCAGAAAAAGCATGTGACAAATTCAACACCCATTCATCACAAAAACACCCAACAAACTAGGAATAGAAGGAAAACTACCAAAACATAATAAAAGCCATATATGAAAAACCCACAGCAAACAATGGTGAACGAATGAAAGCTTTTCCTTAAATAACAGGAACAAGGCAAGGATGCCTGCTTTCACCACTTCTATTCAACATAGTATTAGAAATTTCAGCCACAGCAAACAGGCAAGAAAAAGAAATAAAAGGCACCTAAACTGGAAAGGAACAAGTAAAATTATCTCTGTTTGTAGATGATATGATTTTACAATGTAGAAAACTCCAAAGATTCCACAAAAAAAGTCTGTTAGAATAGATGAATTCAGCAAAGTGGGAAGATACAAAATCAACACTCGAAAATCAGCTGCATGTCTATACACTAACAATGGTCAGTTGGAAAAGGAAATTATGAAAACAATTCCATTCACAACAGCATCAAAAATAATAATTCAGGGCTGGGCACAGTGGCTCACGCCTGTAATCCCAGCAGTTTGGGAGGCCGAGGCGGGAGGATCACTTGAGGTCAGGAGTTCGAGACCAGCCTGGCCAACATGGTAAAACCCCGTCTCTACTAAAAATACAACAATTAGCCAGGCATGGAGGTGCATACCTGTAATCCCAGCTACTCAGGAGGCTGAGACAGGAGAATCGCTTGAACCTGGGTGGTGGAGGGTGCAGTGAGCCAAGATCATGCCACTGCACTCCAGCGCAGGCAACAAAGTGAGATTCTGTCTCAAAAAAAAAACACCAAAACCAAAACAAAACACCAACGGGAACTAACCAAAGAAGTGAAAGAGTTGTACCATAAAAACTACAAAACAGGCGGGGCGCGGTGGCTCACGCCTGTAATCCCACCACTTTGGGAGGCCAAGGCGGGCAGATCACGAAGTCAGGAGACTGGGACCATCCTGGCTAACACGGTGAAACCCCGTCTTTATTAAAATACAAAAAATTAGCCAGGCGTGGTGGCACGTGCCTGTACAGGAGGCTGAAGCAGGAGAATCGTTTGAACCCAGGAGGTGGAGGTTGCAGTGAGCCAGGATCGTGCCACTGCATTCCAGCCTGGGTAACAGAGGGAGACTCTGTCTCAAACAAACAAACAAACAAACAAACACACACACACACACTACAAAACACTGCTCTAATAAATTAAAAAAACATAAATAAATGAAAACACATACCATATTCATTGATTAGAAGACAAATACTGTTAGAAGGTACATACTGCCCAAAGTGATCTACAGATTCAATGCAGTTATGCAGTCCCTATCAAAATCCCAATGATGTATTTTGAAGAAATAGAAAAATCCACCCTAAATTCATATAGAATCTCACAGGATCCTGAATAACCCAAACAATCTTTTTTTTTTTTTTTTTTTTGAGACAGAGTTTCCCTCTTGTTGCCCAGGCTGGAGTGCAATGGCGTGATCTCGGCTCACTGCAACCTCCGCCTCCCAGGTTCAAGTGATTCTCCTACCTCAGCCTCCCGAGTAACTGGGACTACAGGCACGTGCCACCACGCCCAGCTAATTTTTTGTATTTTTAGTAGAGACAGGGTTTCACTGCATTAGCCAGGATGGTCTCGATCTCCTGACCTCGTGATCCGCCTGCCTCGGCCTCCCAAAGTGCTGGGATTACAAGTGTAAGCCACCGTGCCCGGCCAACCCAAACAATCTTTACCAAAAAAAAAAAAACCAAAAACCACCGAACCTGGTAGACTCACACTTCCTGATTTCAAAACTTACTGCAAAGATATAGCAATCAAAACAGTGTGGCATCAGCATGACATACAGACCAATGGAACAGAACAGAAAGCCCAAAACTGAAACTTCAGATATATAGTCAAATGATTTTTGACAAGGATGGCAAGATCCTTCAACAGGAAAAGGGCAGTCTTTTTAACAAATGGTACTGGGACAACTGAATATCCACATGCAAAAGAATGAAGTTGGACCCTTACCTAACACCATATATAAAAATGAACTAAAAAATGGATTACCGACCTAAATGTAAGGAAAGAACAAAACTCTTAGGAGAGAACAGAGGGCAAAAGCTTCACAACACTGGATTTGGCAATGATTTATTGGATGTAACGCCAAAGGCACAGGCAACAAAGAATAGACAAATTGGACTGCATGAATTTTTTTTTTTTTTTTTTGAGACAGAATCTTGCTCTGTCGCCCAGGCTGGAGTGCAGTGACGTGATCTTGGCTCACTGCAAGCTCCACCTTCTGGGTTCATGCCATTCTCCTGCCTCAGCCTCCCGAGTAGCTGGGACTACAGGCGCCCGCCACCACACCCGGCTAATTTTTTGTATTTTTAGTAGAGACGGGGTTTCACTGTGTTACCCAGGATGGTCTCCATCTCCTGACCTCGTGATCCGCCTGCCTCGTGATCCACCTGCCTCGGCCTCCCAAAGTGCTGGAATTACAGGCGTGAGCCACCGCGCCTGGCTGAAAAATTTTTAAATGTTGTGTGTCAACAGACACTATCAACAGAGTAAAAAGGCAACCCATAGAATGGGAGAAAATACTTGCAAATCATATATCTGATAAAGGACTAATATCCAGAATAGACAGAGAATTAAAATGCAACAACAACAACAAACCTGATTCAAAAACGAGCAAAGGACTTGAATAGACGTTTCTCCAAAAAAGATATACGAATAGTCAATGAACAATGAAAAGATGCCCAACATCACTAAACACTAAGGAAACGCAAATCAAAACTACAATGTATCTACAGTCATTTACAGAAGAAAAAAAGCCCTACAATGTGATACCACCTTACATCCTTGAGGATGGTTACTATTAAAAAAGCAAAACAGAAAATAACAAGTGTTAATGAGGATGTGGAGAAACTGAAACCCTTGTGCGCTGCTGGTGGGAATGTAAAATGGTGCAGCCACTGTAGGAAACGGTGGCAGTTCCTCCAAAAATTACAAATACAATTACCGTATGATCTAGCAATTCCACTTCTGGGTACACACCCCAAACAACTGAAAGCAGGGTCCTGAAATATTTGTACACTCATGTTTACAACAGCACTGTTCATAGTAGCTAATGTATGGAAACAACACATGTGTTCACTGATGGAGACACAAAATAGGGTACAGCCATATGATGAGTATTATTTAGCCTTAAAAAGGAAGGAGATTCTGCAATATGCGACAACATGAATAAACGCTGAGGACGTTATGCTAAGTGAAATAAGCCAGTGACAAAAAGAGAAATACTGTACAATTCCATGTACATGAGGTACTTAGAATAGTCACAATCATAAAGACAAAGTAGAATGATGGATGCCCAGTGCTGGGAGAAAGTGGAGTTATTGTTTAACAGGTAAAAACCTCCAGTTTTACAAGATGAAAAGAGTTATGGAGACGGATGATGGCTGCACAACATTATCAATGTATTTAATACCACTGAATTCTATACTTAAAAATGGTTAAGATTGTAAATTTTATGTTATGCATATTTCACTATAATAAATCTTTTCAAAAAGTAAGCAATGAAGGAAGATATACCATGCTAACACTAACCAAAAGAAAGCTAGAGGAGCTATATTAATTTCAGGCAGAACAGACTTCAGAGCAAGGGAAGTTACCAGTGGTAATGAGGAGCATTACATAATGATAAAGGGTCAATTCTCCAAGACAACGTAACAATTCTCAATGTGTGTGCCGCTAATAACAGAGCATCAAACTTTGTAGGGCAAAAGCTGACAGAACTGTGCAAGGAGAAACCGATGAATCCATTATTACAATGGAAGTCTTCAAGGGCACTCAATCAGAAATGAACAGATCCAGCAGGCAGAGAATCAGTCAGAACATAGTTGCTGACTGACAGAACTCAAGAGCACCATCAATCAATTGGACATAATGAGCATCTGAAGACCACTTCACTGAACAACGGCAGAACACATATTCCTCTGAAGCTCACATGGAACATTCACCAAGACAGACCATATTCTGAGCCATAAAACATACCTTAATAAACTCAAAAAACCAGAGATTATACACTGCATGCTTTTAGATCACAATGGAATTAAAGTAGAAATCAGTAACAAAAAGATAGTTGGGAGATCCCCAAATATTTGGAAATTAAATTCTCTGGCACTTACAGTTTTTATTTTATGTAGTATTTCATTACTGTATTTTTCTCAGCAATTACTTTGAACTTTCAAATAACTTATACTCAATACATAAATTCAGTATGTCACTGGTATGGAGACACTTGAAAATAGAAATTAGTCTTCAACTCTTTTTAATTTCAAGAATTTTTTTGTTTTTTGGTAGAGACAGGGTTTTACTATGTTGCTCTGGTCTTGGGCGCCCAGGCTCAATCAATCCTCTCACCTCAGCCTCCCAAAGCGCTGGGATTACAGGCGTGAGCTACCACAACCAGCCAGAAAATAAATTTTTCATAGTACCCATGCTAAACATTTTAGGTACTAAATATTTACCCACAATGCCTAAAATATGAATTATAAGAATTACAACTACAATGACATAATGTCTCGAAAGGCAAAAACTGTGACCCCAGCACAGCAGGAACTCCCCAAGGCCCCAACAATGCAAAAGTGATGGCAGACACGGTACACAAGGCCCCCTCCACGTTCAGCACCCACCTTCTGCTCCCTACATTCAGAACTTCTTGCCCAACAATCCTCCTGTTGATTATCTCTAAGAAACTTCCTCCATTGTCACTGAAATTTGTGCTATTCTGATACAGCTCATTTGCTTCTTAAGCTGTCCACAACTCGCTGGTGGACCAGGAGACCCCTTCAGGGCTAACACATTATGCATTTAGGCACAGATGTAGGCACAGATGTGGTCACAGCATCCAACTAAGCCAAACTAAGTCAAATAACACAAACCAATCTTGTAAGACCTGGTAAGTGACAATTAAAGTTTGTTTACAGAAACGAACATTTTCATACCAGATGCAAATGAAGAATTTTGATAATTGTATCTTATGTTTCCACATAATAATGGCCACCACATAACATATTTTAAACAAATCAGTGAATAGTCTTCAGTTTGCTGAAGTGGTAGAAATAACGTTTAGTCATAAATTTCTAAGTTTCTATACGACCTCTACCACATATGGCTTGACTCCATATTTGCTTTTCTATCCATATTTGCTTTTCTATTCAAATCTTTCTATATGATTAAAGTTTAACAGGTATCAAAAGAACAGATATTAGATAAAAATGATGCTCCTAAAACACGTTTTTCTTCTTTTACCCATATATAGATCTCGAATTTCCTAAGAAAAGGCCAAAAGCCCAGGAAAATAATCAATTTTTAACCAAAGGGGCCCCACAGTCTTTAGTAATAATCAGTTTTACTATTTTACTTGAGTATTTTCAGGAACTAATTCTTGAATAGCTTCTACCAGCAAAAACATATAACAGAATATTCTTTTCTTGGAACTAGGTAATAAGAGCTCTATTCAGGCAACAGCAAGGAGTGGAAAACTTCCTAACTTTACACATACACCCAGAGAAAATCAGGCTACAAACCAGGCGGACCATGAAGATTGCCTGGCTCTGACTACATACCTGAAAAATGCTATTAAAAAACATTCTATTATTAAGACATCATTAAAAGTTCAAACTGAGCAATATTCAATCTAACAAAATTTAAGCATGAATTTGGATGGTTGTGCCAAGTAATTATAATAGATGTGGCAAACTTATTATACTCTATTCTAAACCTGTGTCTGTTAATCTTCCACCTACGCTTCTCCCTAGCAAAGAGACAACAAACCTCACTTACGGGCTACATGTACCCCACTTCACAGTGACCCCTAGAGGGGAGAAAACACACATGTGTTTGGAAAAACTGTGGTCTGGAAAAAATCATTCCATGTCATGTCCTCCTCCCTTTCTGTTCCAGCTCAAAATCATTGTTTTAAATAATAAATTAGGGTTTGAAATAAATTATATTTTTGACTGATTAGAGCTACCTTTGGACAAGAATAACTGGTACAAAGAAAAAAAAGAAAACAATCAGAATTACGGTGAGTCATTCTGGTAAAGGTAAGTTCAAAATAACCAGAGAGGCAAAGCTATCTAAGGTCCAAAGAAAGAAACCAGCCTAAGAATTTCACTGTAAAGTCTAAGATACTAAGTATACACATGAGGTTCTCTGGGAAGAAATGCATAAAAATCAACTTATTTCTAGATCCTTACTCCACTTCCTGAATGGGCTCTTCACACTGGGTTTCTGGCAGCTTCTCCTGTCTGTACCCTCCCCTGTGCTCCATCACCTGCAGGGCGTTATAATTTTCTGTGGCATCACACTTAGGGCTCCTCCTTTATTTAGGCTTGTGTATTTCTAAATGCTAAAGCAGCATAGTCATTTTAGACCCTGTAGAGTCCAGCCAGTGTTAGAGGACTCATGTTGTATTCACATTATTTTACCTATCACATTAAGAAGAAGAGCAAGCCCTGGAAGATCACAAGTAGATCACTGGTCTTCTGTGGAAATATTCCCTAGGTTTAACCTGTTAGAAATAGCACCTGAAAAATCCTTCTATTTAATTCTGAATAAAAGAACTATGACCTTCACAGTTGTTTTTAATGATTGTTACAACTGTAAAGGTTCAAAATTACCGTGCTGAAGAGATGATGGTGAATGGAAACACTTGCAGACCTTCCTATCCAGAGCAGATGCTATCCTATGCAAGTTGCTAATTCACAGATTTCTTTGTTTGACTATGTATTCCTGTAGGATCTCAGTGAAGAGTGAGCTTTCAGACCCTTTTTGCCCTGACTTACCTTACTGTGTGTGAAGGGGGGCGTTGCATACAAGGTGGGGTGGATGAGAGGGCGTGGCAGGTGTGGAACAGTGTGCAAAGGCACATGTCCATGGATGTGAGGGTAAAGGTGCAGTGCAGGGTGTGTGGGCTTCTCTGGGCTCAGGAACTGATGGCCAGGAGGAAGGGCTCCGGCTGTCATTGCAGATGGTGTCAGTCCAGAAGCTTCTTGCTTACAAACATGACATTCACAAGTGTTTGGAGCTTGTTCAGCCTAAGAGGAAAGAAAAAAAACATACCTATTTAGTGAAACAATAAATGGTATGAATTAAAGTCAGTCACATTCTGCCAAGTAGTTACAAAGCAAATACAAAGGTAAGTGGGCTTTTCCTGACACGCTGAGTTGACCAGTTGCAAGGAAAACGAGGGACCCCAAGAGACTGGGACTGAAGAAGCTGCACAGAGAGGAAAGGTGTACCTCATTCCACAGACAGACTCAGGTAGAGTCACTGGTTCTGCATCCTATGCCTACGCAGAAAATTTCACTTCCCACATGTGAGCAGGGACAAGGGAACTAGTAAAGACGACAGAGTAGAGAGGGGATGGCTGTGCTCCACTGGGCTCACACTGCTTCTAAGTGGTCACACACAGATTCTCCAAAACAAAGCAGACAGGTGACTTCGGGTTACGGTGGAGTGAAGAGGTCAGTGGCTCCTTTCCCTCAGGGCAAATGTAAAACTGAACACAATTGTCAAAGGCAACCATTCTGAGGCTCTGGAAATCAGCCCAAGGAAAATACTGAGACACATTTATTCATGCAAATCAGCTAGAACTTCAAGGAAGAACAGCAAGTCTGGCTTTCTTGTCTGGGACTCTTTCCATTTCCTGCACCTGTACTCCACCCCTGACTCAGTCGGCAGTGGGCACAAGAGTTCTGTGACTGCAGGGATGTCAGTGCAAACCAACCCTGCTGCCAAAAACAGCAGCCTGGTCAGGCAGAGGGTGAAGCAGTAAAAGCAGTGAACTCAGAAGGGAATGAATAGGGAAGCCTGCAGCTCTGTTCCCTTGAGACTGAGGTCCCAGCTGGGGTGAGTGGCAAAAGAGACAGAAATCTAATAGAGAGAACTCTGGAAATGAGAGCGCCACAGAAGGGCTTCTTAAGCTGTCCACAACTCGCTGGCTGACCAGGAGAGCACAGTGCATGCACTGAGGACACCTCAGGGGCTGGAGGAAGGAGCCAACACAGCTGACTTGAGAACTGGCTGAGTGCTGAGCGCATTCACCCCACAGCCAACAATGGAGCCCCTGTGGATTCAAGGTGCATGGGCAACCTCCACCCAAATCATCAGCTGGCCAATCAGCCAGGTGGACAAAGGGCAGACCTCTAGAAGCCAAACTAAAAAGCAGAAGAGAAGAAATAAGCTGAGACACCCACAGCCACATAATGTGGGAGATACAGATCCTGCAACTGAAGCCCAGGAAATAACAAAAACAAGGAAACAAACAAAAGACAACAAAGGGCCCTCAAGGGAAAAAATGATAATGCAAAATTATTACACTATTTAAAATGTCCAGTTTTCAACAAAAAATTATGAGATAAGCAAAGATTAAAGAAAATTATGACCTAGGCTGGGCGCAGTGCCTCACGCCTGTAATCCCAACACTCTGGGAGGCAGAGGTGGGCAGATCATTTGAGCCCAAGAGTTCAAGACTAGTCTGGGCAACACAGCAAAACCCTATCTCTACAAAAAGTACAAAAACTATCCAGGCATGGTGGTGTGTGCCTGTAGTCCCAGCTACTTGGGGGGCTGAGGTGGGAGGATTGTTTGAGCCCAGGAGGTCGAGGCTTGAGGCTCCAGTGAGTTGTAATCATGCCACTGCACTTCAGCCTGGGTGGCAGAGCAAGACCTTGTCTGGAAAAAAAAAAAAAAAAGTGTGACCCACATGCAGGCAATAAATAGTCAAACGGTTAACAGGAGTGAGTTCAGATACTAAATTAGCACACAAAGATGTCAAAGCAGCTGTTATAACATGTTCAGAGAATTAAAGGAAAATATGAAAATAAAGATCCAACATATAGGGAATTACTATAAAAAAAGAGAAACAAACAAACAGTAAAATATAAATTCTATAGGTGAAGAGTACAATAGCTAAACCAAAATTTCACTAAAGGGGCTCAAAAGCAAACTTAAGATGGCAGAAAAATCATCTGTGAACTTGAAGAAGAGCAATGGAACTGATCTAGGAACAGAGAGAAGAGATGAGGGGAAAGTATGTAGACGTTCAGAGGCCTGTGGGAGAGCAGCCAGCACTCCAGCATGTGCAGAACCAAGTCCCAGAGGAAAGGGGGAAGAGCATCCAAGTAACACCTGGAAATTCCACTTCCCAAATGGGATGAGAAACATTGGTCTACAGATCCAAGAAGCTCAGTGAACCTTAAGATGGATAAAAACAAAGAGATACTGAGAGCTGCAGAACTCTGGCACACAATGACCACCTAAGGCTTCCTGCAGCCAAAGGCCAAGTCCCTAGGATGACCCCAGACCCTACTAAAACACCTTCTTGAGAAAGCCAGGCTGCCAGGAGAATTGACTGTTCTAACAGTCTCCCACCTGATGACTGTAACAAAAGTAACACTCTGGTGTAGAATTTGATAGTGGGGAAGGCTGTGTGTAGGGACACTGGGTACAGGATATCTCTGTACCTTTCACTGAACTTTGTTGTGAATCTAAAGCTATTCCTAAAAACAACCACTCTATTTTTTATTCATTTATTTATTTTTGAGACGGAGTCTCACTTCTCGCCTAGGCTGGAGTGCAATGGCGCGCGCGATCTTGTCTCACTGCAACCTCTGCCTCCTGGGTTCAAGCAATTCTTATGCCTTAGCCTCCCAAGTAGCTGGGATTACAGGCACATGATAGCACGTCTGGCTAATTTTTGTATTTTTAGAAGAGATGGGGTTTCACCATGTTGGCTAGGCTGGTCTTGAATTCCTGACCTCAGGTGATCTGCCTGCCTCTGCCTCCCAAAGTGCTGGGCGTGAGACACCCCCATGCCCGGTCTATTTTTTAAAATGAAGGCAAAATAAAGACATTTACACAAAAAGAGAATTAACTGCTAGGAAACTGGTCCTGTAAGACATATTAAAGGAAGGTAAAAAACAAGATGGTAACTTAAATTCGGCAGAATTTAAAATGAAGAATGCCAGAAATGACTAGCCAGCTAGCAAATAGAAAACACTGTATAAATACAGGCCAGGCGTGGTAGCTCATGCCTGTAATCCCAGCACTTTGGGAGGCCAAGGCAGATAGGTCACCTGAAGTCAGGAGTTTGAGACCAGCCTGGCCAACATGGCAAAATGTCATCTCCACCAAAAATACAAAAATTAGCCGGGTGCCATGGTGCTTGCCTGTGATCCCAGCTACTCAGGTGGCTGAGGCAGGAGAACTGCTTGAACCTGGGAGGTGGAGGTTGAAGTGAGCCAAAATCATGCCACTGCACTCTAGCCTGGGCAACAGAGTGTGACTCTGTCTCAAAAAAAGAAAAAGAAAAGGAAAAGGAAAAGAGAAAAAGAAAAAGAGAGAAAGAGGAAAATGAAAAGGAAAAGAAAGAAAAGAAGGCAGGCAGGCAGGCACTGTATAAATATATTTTTCTCTTTTATTTGCTCTAGAAATTATAAAGCTGTATAAAGCAGTAATTAAAACATATTATTGGTTTGTAACATATACAAATGTAATTATATATAGGACAATAATAGTACAAAGGAGAAAGAAGGAAATGGAGCTCCTGCGGAGCAAAGTTTGTATATTTTACTGGAATTAAGTCAGTAGTGATCTGGAGTAGATTGTGATAAATTAAGATGCATATTGTGGGCGGGCACGGTGGCTCACACCTGTAATCTCAGCACTTTGGGAGGCTGAGGCAGGCGGATCACTTGAGGTCAGTTCGAGACCAGCCTGGCCAAAGTGGCAAAACATTGTCTCTACTAAAAATACAAAAATTAGATGGGCGTGGTGGTGCGCATCTGTAATCCCAGCTACTTGGGAGGCTGAGGCAGGAGAATCGCTTGAACCTGGGAAGCAGAGGTTGCAGTGAGCCAAGTTTGTGCCACTGCACTCCAGCCTGGGTGACAGAGCTCTGTATCAAAAAAAAAAAAAAAAAAGATGCATATTGTGGCTGGGTACACTGGTTAAGTGTAATCTTAGCACTTTGGGATTTCCTGGCGGGAGAATCACTGGAGGCCAGGAGTTTGAGACAAGCTTGGGCAACACAGGGAGACCTTGTCTCTACTAAAATTTAAAAAATTAGCTGGTCATGGCGGCACACGCCTATAGTCCTAGCTTACTAAGGAGGCTGAGGCAGGAAGACTGCTTGAGCCCAGGAGTTTGAGGCTGCAGTGAGCCATGATGATGGCACCCCATTCCAGCCTGTGTAACAGAGCAAGACCCTGTCTCTAAGAAAAAAGAGATACATATTGTATTTTAATTTTTGTTTCTTTTTGTTTTTTTATACCGAAATTCACAAGAGATGCATATTGTAACCCTACAGCAGCCACTAAGAAAATTAAAAAAAGAATCAACAGAAGAATTAAAATAGTACACTAAAATTTTTGTTTAATATTTAAAAAGGCAGATACTGACATATACAGGATAAAAATACAAGGCCCAACTAAAAGATATTAGACAAATTTTAGATTCAAAGACACAAAGAAACTGAAAGTAAAAGGATGAAAAAATACAACATGTACACAGTAACCCAAGAAGGTGGAGTGGCTATATTAACAAATAAAATGGACTTTAAGAAACACCAGTAGGCAAACATTTCATAATGATAAAAGGGGCAATATATCAGGGGAGCTATAACAAAAATTCAATAACATTACCCCCAAATGCATGAACCAAAACCAGGAAGAATTGAAAGGAGAAGGAAATAATCCAACAGTTAAACTTGAAGGCTTCAATATGCCTCTCTCAGTAACCAATAAAACCACCAGACAGATAATCAGTAAGAACATATACTATGATCTGAGTGTCTGTGCCCCTCCAAAATTCATATGTTGATAGCCTAACCTCCAAAGTGATGGTATTAGGCGATAAGGACTTTGGAAGGCTCTACTCTCAGGAATGGGATTACTGTCCTTATATGGTAGCCTGAATAGACCAAGACAATATAGAAGACTTGAACAATGCCATCACCAACTTGATCAAACTCTCATTTATTGAACACTCCACACAACAAGAACAAAATCCAAATTATTTTCAAGTACACATAGAACACGATCTAGGTAAGCTATATGTTAGGCCATAAACAAGTCTCAATAAATTTGGAAGCTCTAAAATCAGTAATCTAAGCTTTTGTTTTAACAAATTAGAAAAGGAAGAGCAAGCAAAACTCAAAGAACATAGAAAGAAATAATGAATTTCAGAATGGAAACCAATGACACAGAAAAGAAAACAGAGAAATTGACAAATCTTTAGCCCAAGTGACTGAAGCCATTAAAAGGAAGATAAAATTACCCAAATCAAGAATTAGCATCACTGCAGGCACTGCAGAATTACAAAGAATTATAACAGTATAGAATAACTTTACGCCAACACATTAGACAACTTAAATGAGTAAACTGCTACAAAGACAAAAATTACTGAAATTCACTCAATAAGAAACAGGAAATTTGAAAAGACCTATTACAAGCAAATGAAACTTGAATTAGTAATTACAGATCTTCCCAGAAAAAGAGACCAGGCCTACAGGATTTTGCTGGTGAATTCTATCAAATATTTAATAAATCTCAATCTTAAACTCCTTCAGAAAACGTAAGTGAAAAAAACATTTCCTAACTCATCCTATGAAGCCAGTATTAATCTGATACCAAAGTCAGACAAAGACATCACAAAGATAGGAAACTACAGACCAATATATTTTATTAATATTAACACAGATGCAAAAATCCTAACAAAATATTAGCAAACCAACTCAGGAACATATGAAAAGGATTATATACCACCGCCAAGTGGGAGTTATCCCAGGAACACAGGTTGATTTAATATCCTTAAATCAACTGATGTGACACACCACGGTAACAAAATAAAAAACGAAAACCACAAGATAGCAACACATGCAGAAAAGATATTTGAAACACCGAACAATTCAATATTCAATACAATTCAATACAATTCAATATTCAAATCATGAAAAAACTCAAGAAATTAGGAGTAGAACAGAATTTCCTTAACCCAATAAAGGGCATCTATGAAAAACCTGTACTTGATATCACATTTAAAGAGTGGTCAAAGATTAAATGCTCTCCCCCTAAGATTGGGAACAAGGCAAAGATATCTGCTTGTAACAATTCTATTCTGTACTGTTGCCAGCTAGCTCAATAAGGCAAGAGTAAGAAATTAAAAGCACTCGGGAGGCTGAGTCAGGAGAATGGCATGAACCTGGGAGGCAGAGCTTGCAGTGAGCCGAGATAGCGCCACTGCACGCCAGCCTGGGCAACAGAGCAAGACTCCGTCTCAAAAAAAAAAAAAGAAAGAAAAAAGAAATTGAAATTAAAAGCATCCAGACTGGGTGTGGTGCCTCACACCTATAATCCTAAAACTTTGGGAGACTGAGATAGGAGGACTGCTTGAGGCCAGAAGTTCAAGACCAGCCTGGGCAACATAGTGAGACCCTATCTCTACAAAAAGTTTTTTTTTTAAAGCTGGGCATGGTGGCGCATGCCTGTAGTTGTAATACACCTGTAGTCCTAGCTACTTGGGAGGCTGAGGCAGCAAGACTGCTTGAGCCCAGCTGTTTGAGGCTGCAGTGAGCCATGACTGCAGCAGTGCACTCCAGCCTGGGTGACAGAGTGAGATTCTGTTTCTTAAAAAGAGGAAAGGAAGGAAAGAAAACAAAGAAAAGAGAAGGGAAAGGGAAGGGAAGATTAAAAGCATTGCATCCAGATTGGAAATGAAGAACTAAAACTTTATTTGCAGACAACATGATCTTGTATATAGAAAATCCAAAGTAATCTACCAAAACAACAACAAAAGAACCTACTAGAACCAACCCTACTAGAATAAACAAGTTTAGTAAAGCTGCAGAACACAAGACCAATATAAAAAAATCAATTGTATTTCTATGTATTACCAATGATCAACTGGAAATCAAAATTTGAAAATACCTTTTACTGTGAAAGAAAACACATAATACTTATATATTCCAGACACAAAGACTGGAATTTTTTTTAGAACTGCTGAGAAAAATTAAAGATGACTTAAATAAATAGAAAGATAAAGCATATTCACAGATTAAAAGACTCAATTTTGTTAGGATTGCATTCTTCCTAAACTAATCTATATCATCCCACAAATAAAAGACCAAAACCACATCCAGAGGATTTCACTGGAGAACTCTAAATATATATTTAAGAATTCAATGCAATCCCTCAAGATCCAAGGAGGTGTTTTGTAGTTGACAAGCAGATCCTAAAATTTATATGGGAATGCAAAGAACTTTGAGCAGCATAAACGATTTTGAAAAACGTGTACCAGCCGGGTGCAGTGGCTCACGCTTGTAATCCCAGGACTTTGGGAAGTCAACACGGGTGGATCACAAGGTCAGGAGTTCGAGACCAGCCTGGCCAATATAGTGACACCCCATCTCTACTAAAAATACAAAAAATTAGCCGGGCATGGTGGCGTGCACCTGTAGTCCCAGCTACTCGGGAGGCTGAGGCAGAAGAATTGCTTGAACCCGGGAGGCAGAGGTTGCAGTCAGGTGAGATCGTGCCACTGCACTCCAGCCTGGGTGACAGAGGGAGACTGCATCTCAAAAAAAAAAAAAAAAAAAGAGAGAGAGAGAAAGGTGTACCAAGCTGGAGGGAAGACCCTATCCCATTTTCCTAAACTTACCATAAAGCAATTGTCAAATGCACTATGGGTGTAAGGACAGACACAGAGATCAAATGAACAGAATGGAATGTCCAAATATAAACTCTTCCATTTATAGTCCATTGATTTTCAATAATTTTCAATAAATGGCCAAGGCAATTCAATAGGGTACTTCTGACAAACCGTACTGAAACAATTGGATATCTACATATGCAGAAAAGGTGAATTTATATCCTCACCTCACAATAAGTAAATGGTGAGTCAAACAGAATCTAAGAACTAAAATTATAAATCTTCTAAAAGAAAACAGTTCTGTGTTAGGCAAAGTTTTCTTGGATAAGACATCAAAAACATTATACATAGAAGAAAAAACTGGTAAGGAGATGTGGTCAGACTTCCCAGACAGACCTTTCAACATCACCTTTACCATCTGAGTGTTACATTTATATTACCTAATAAAATAAATCAGCCAAGCACTTTGACCTTCATTTGTTATCTCTTTCATTTAAAAACTGCTTATTATTATTATTGTTATTATTATTTTTTAAACAGTCTTGCTTTGTCACCCAGGCTGACGCGTGGTGGCGCAATCTTGGCTCACTGCAACCTCTGCCTCCCAGGTTCAAGCAATTCTTGTGCCTCAGCCTCCCAAGTAGCTAGGATTATGGGTGCCCACCACCATGCCCAGCTAATTTTTGTATTTTTAGTAGAGACGGGGTTTTGCCACGTTGGCCAGGCTGTTCTTGGATTCCTGGCCTCAAGTGATCCACCCACCTTGGCCTCCCAAAGTGCTGGGATTACAGGCGTGAGCCACTGCGCCCGGCCAAAAACTGTTTAAGCATCTATTTATGAAATTCTGAGAAAAAAAGCTAATAAGGTACCCTCACCTTTGGCTAACAGAAGAACAGATAATGAACAGGAAAAACAAACCTTTCCTGAAATTTTAATATTCCACTATTTTTTTAACTCCTCTCTTTGCTTCTATACAGACAAAAAAGGCCTCCACAGAGCTGCTATGGGGTGTTGCGAAATCAAGATTGCTATGCGAGCAAGAAAAACAAGATTCAAATGGAGATTGTAAGTATGCCTTGACTCTCTTCAGTTCTAACCTTCAGAAATTATGGGAAACAAAATAATTTTGTATTCAGTAATGCTCATGTTTAGAGAAAATACACACAGAAAAAGAGATCCTTGGCAAAACAGAAAGCAAAGTCCTACCTGCTGTGTTGGGTAGGATGGGGGTGGACTGTCTGCTTTGCTCTCCTCTGTCCTGGGGCTCCTGCTTCCCAGCACTCCATCTTCCTTCGGGGCCCCTGGGGGCTCCCCACTACTCTCGCCGTCCGCTTCTTCATCATCAGCTTCTGAGGAACTACTGCTGGTACTGCTTATCTGAGGAGACTTTAAAGACAATCTTTTGTAATTTGCACTTTTCAAAACAGAGTAATATAAAAAATTAAAATGTCAGACCATCATTTTATGTCATTTATTGTTGCTACGAAGAAGCCATGTCCATACCTCATCCTTCAGGGCCATGTTTTCCCCACCACCATTCAATTCGCTGTGGATTCCATTCATGTTGGCCACCACCTCAGTATCATCATAATTACTCAATGGATAAATATCAGCAAATTTGGCTGACAATGGTGCAACATCTTCATCATCACTACAACTGACACAAGCAGAGATGGTCACTGTGAGGTCATTCAATTGTGAAAGACAATGAGTAAACCAGCCACTAAGCACAGATATTTCCTGGACAGATCACTGCTTTCATTTACAAAGAGTATTAGTTAAGAATCATTCATACCACTAACATTTCTTAGTAACCTGAACATGAGAAAAATGCTTGGAAGATTAACATTTGTGCCATTTGGAAGAGTAAAAAACAAAAAACAAATAAAAAACCCTCCAAAAGTAGAAATATTAAGGAAACTACAAAAATTTAACCAGACTGATTGACATAACATTTCCATTTGACCTGAAGAGCACTGGTATAAAACTAGTCTCTCTGCTACTCCCAAGACAACACAATTTGTGATTAAAATTAAAGGGGTACCGATGGCAACCTTAGGTGTTTAGTGTTTGCTTTTTTAACCTTAGCTGTTTAGTGTTTGTTTTTTCAACTTAGGGCTGAAATTTTCAGAAATAATCAGTTGAACAAAACTTTAAAGGTACTTATGTAGCAGAAGACTGATTTTTTTTGCTTTAAGGCCAGTCATGGCCTGGTCTCTCATGATCATAATTAAACATCAGCTTTAGCAAGACATCTAAGCAACAGGCAAATGAAAAATTTACTGAAATTAATTTTATTTTATTTAATTATTTTATTTTTTTGAGGCAGAGTCTTGCTCTGTCTCCCAGGCTGGAGTGCAGTGGCACAATCTCGGCTCACTGCAAGCTCCACCCCCCCGGTTCATGTCATTCCCCTGCCTCAGCCTCCCAAGCAGCTGGGACTACAGGCGCCTGCCACCACGGCCGGCTGATTTTTTGTATTTTTAGTAGAGACGGGGTTTCACCGTGTTAGCTGGGATAGTCTCGATCCCCTGACCTCATTATCCGCTCGCCTCGGCCTCCCAAAGTGCTGGGATTACAGGCATCAGCCACTGCACACAGCCTGAAATTAATTTTAAACAGATTTCAAGGCTTTAGCCTACACAGACCACTTAAGATGCAGCTCTGGTGCATTAAAAGAGCTGGCACATTCAAGCTCAGTGCAAACAGATGCTCCAAGGTCCACAAAAACATGCACTGAGTCCATCTTCAGCCTGGGCACACAGCAACCTCCAGAAGGTAAAACCCTAGGAACTCGTCGTGATCTCACTTCCTAGAATGAGTGAAGAGTGTCCAGGACTACCAAATTCAGGTGTCTTTTCAACACATTACAAGTAACGTGCTAGAGCCTGGAGCTCACCAGAGGTAAGTACAAACAGCACCCACAAGGTGCAGAGTCCTAGGGCTTCCTGCAGGCCCACTGCACCTGGGACGCTGCCTGGGCCAATGCTCACACACACTCCTGAGGATGACCATCGGTACAATTTACAGATGAGAAAACTGAGGTTCTAGTGAAGTAACTCAGCCATTTGCTCCATGTGATGGCAGGAGGCTTCACCAGCCCTAGCTCCATAAAGATCCAACCCCTAAGATCCAGGAAGTACTGGGTGGTACACTGACTACAATCACATTGTTCTTTTTAACCAACTTAGAAAAGGCACCAAGAAAGAGACAATAGAAATGAAAAGATAACACTGGAGATTTTCAAATCATAGTTTACATTTGGAAGACATTGATCACAAGCTGCTGAAGGCCCAGATGCCCCGAGAACCTAGGCTCCCCGTAACTGGTGATGGGCAGTTCCGGCCCAAGGAGAAAGGCTCCCACAGCCAATTTCTTCCACTACCACATGTGGCACAAGAGACCATAACTGACATCAGCAGCTGTGACAAATGAACAGGGATGAAATTTTCCATCTTAAATTTTCATTAGGCTATATATGTTTAATTTTTATGTTTCAGTAATAAGTTGGATAACAGCCAGCTGCAAAAACGTCAACACTCTTTCTTGTGCCCTGGAGAGTACACAGTGTCTCTAAGGCAATAAACAGCAGCCTGCAATCTTTGTATGAAGAGAGTCAGTGAGTTTAAACCAGTCTTTTCAGAATTATTTTGTCTGAGAACAAGCCCAAATTGAAAATGGAAAGACTGAAGGAAAATGTCAGTCACCATGAGAAATCCAGACAGAGGGAATGAACACAAGTCAGTCAGTCAGAGAAATGCCAGAAACGCTGCACAGCCAAGGTCAGGAACAACAATCTCTCCACATGGAACATGATGCCTGTGTGCTCTACGATACATGTAAACTAAACCTAAGCTGACTTTAACAACTACATACGTTCATGTGCAACCCTTTTAGAAATTAGCATGTGAAGCCTCTCCAAATGACAGGGTCACAATTCTGAAGAAATCTGGGACCAGCCAACTACAATGTGAATTGGTGACAGCTGCACAACTACCTTGCTAATACAATGTACTTCTAATCATGCAGGAACATGAAAAACAGAAACCTTCAACTGCTTGCTAAAGCGATCACCTGAGTTCTCAGCAAGACATGAAACAAGCAATGAGTGCCGGGCTGACAGTGAGACAGGACGGAGGGCGGACTGGTCACCCTTTAGGAGAATGAGGAGATGTGAGAATGAGGAGATGTGAGGCCGTAATTAGAGACACTTCTTCTCTGCATACCAACATGTTTTTTGTTTACTGGCCTTTATTAATTTACTTTTTTTTTTTTTTTTCAGATAAACGGTGTTAAAAGTTTGCGTTTACTGATTTCATGTTTTAAAAGCTGCATTAAAAACCTCAGGGTCCCTTGTCATGAAAAGCACAATAATGATGTTCATACTTCTGTGGACATTACTCTATGTGTTTCTCATTACTGGGGCGACTTAAATTTCTGAAACTTTATTACAAAGTCACAACTTACAAAGTTGGTGCCGAGCCACTGTCTGTGAGGATGAGCCTGGGGTGCTGCTGAATTGTGATGGGAGAGCTGGAGCCAGACCCCGAGCTTGCAGATGACACACTGGGCGGGCTCCTCTCAGCAAGATAGTCAGGAGCAGGATCCACTTGAAGTGGAAGCTGGTGAATGTGGATGTCATCAGTGACGGGGGGGTCCATGATACCACACGTGAGGATGTGTGAGAGACTGCAGTCATCGCAAGCACATCTGATCAGGAATTAAGGACAGTTACCAAGCCAGCAATGCACAAGACTAGACCATGCTCTCTAAGGGTCGGTTCTAGGCCTCCGCTCAGCCCAGTGAAGGTCTCATGAGCCAGTAGTGCCGACACCACAACCCAGGCTTACCTTCTCCTGTAGTTGCAGTTGGGGCAGTCGGGCATGCTCAGCCGGGACGACAACATGTGCCTCATGGTGTCTGTGAAGTTGTTCTCGCCAGTAACTGCTTTCTTATTGGTTAACTAGAGGAAATTTTAAAATGCTTTAATCTTGCAAGACCCTTCCCCGAGACATGGCTCATTATTTTTCAGTAATTCTGCTAACATGTATCATGTTCACGGGCACTGCTTCCTCAGCGGGACAGGACCAGGAATACAGAGGCAGCAGACCTGGAGTCGGCAGCAAGCCGGGGGCTGAGCCGCAAAGGGCTCAGGTACCAGGAGACCCTAATCGCTTTTGTCTTCAGCAAACATGCTGCAGTGCGCCCTCACAGCAGACGCCTGCTGCAGACAGCCAGCCTTTACCCTGTCTGCCATGTGCTTGGTACTTGCAAGGTACTGAGAACAGAGCTGCAGGAATGAAAACTGGCATGTGGAGGGCAAGGGGTCGGCCTGGGAGCTATTGAGGAAATGGCACCTCAACTTCTAATAGACAAGGTGAGCATCTGCATTTCAAAGGAAAAGGAACTCTGGACCCACTCTGGCAATGGGACAGGTGGCAGCTGGAAGGGCCACTCAAAAGGACAGGATGGCCAGGAAAGGTGGCTTACGCCTGTAATCCCAGCACTTTGGGAGGCAGAGGCAGGCGGATCACCTGAGGTCAGGAGTTTGAGACCAGCCTGGCCAACATGGTGAAACCCCATCTCTACTAAAAATACAAAATTTAGCCAGGCATGGTGGCTAGCACCTGTAATCCTAGCTACTCAGGAGGCTGAGACACGAGAATTGCTTGAACCCTGGAGGCAGAGGTTGCAGTGAGCCGAGTTCACGCCACTGCACTTCAGCCTGGACGACAGAGTGAGACTTTGTCTCAAAACAACAACAACAAAAGCACAGGACACATGCAGAATGGGGAAAGGGAAGAGGTAAGCATGCCAAAACACTGGTGCCATCTGTATACCTGTGGTGCCCAGAGGAGACCACGGGCATGCAAATGTGGAGATAGGCATGGGGTCAAGGCCAGGGAACCACCAATATTTGCAGAAAGGCCAATGAAGTTGGAGTTCGTCAAGGAGATGGAGAGAAGTGTCAGAGAACAGGAAGAGAGTCGATGTGGCACATGGATGGGAGATCAGGGGAAGCCAGGTTTCCAGATGAAGCCAAGGGCCCCAAGACCAGATACAGGATGTCGCTAGCAAGCTCTGCCAAACAGCTCCAGCAAAGGTGGAGCACAAGCCTGCCTGAAGGAGGCACCGCCAGGAAGATGAGGAAGGGAGAGTCCAGATCCGCCAGCTGCCATGTTGAAGGCACGGCACCTGGCAACGTCTGGAGATCTGAGCGCTCTGTCTGGGGATGCTGGGCCCCCATCCCAGCTCTGGGACATCAGGCAACATCCTTAACCTCACCCTACCACCCTCCTTCGTATGTAAACTGCAGATGGCACCATCTGCCTCATAGGGGACTGTGGGGACTCAGGTAATATCCTTTGCAAAATACCCAGGGCTGCTGTGGGATAGCGAGGCCACTCAATACACATGGGTTTTTCTTGAGGCGTATATGGAAGATAAGGAAATAGGTGAACAAAATTAGTTTATCTTGAGATTAAAAACACCATCTTGAACAGTTTTTAACGCTGGCAGAACATGCCAACGTGGTCCTCCAATGCTGTTCTAACAAAGCACATCAACATGCAGAGATGTCGTTTGCTGTCAGGACAGATTTCTGCTTCCTTTAATTGCCTCTCTTATTGACAAGCTTACCTGTTCTTCAATGAATCTTCTTTGTTTAAAAAGCTCCCAGTCTTCTGTTAACATGCGCTGCTTGGTTTTCATTGTCATCTAGTAAGGAGGTGTAAAAAAAAGAAAAAAAAGAAAAACCTTAATACCTGCGACAATTATACAAGACATTTTCAAGAGGAGATTTTCTTAAAATGATATATATGAGAGAAACATCATCTGCAAACAGAATAAAGATACAATACTACAAATATGTTAACAGGTATTTTTTTATTTTACTCAAACTCATCACAAGTACTTTTCTCACATGAAAGACAGAGATGAATAAACATTAAAAAGAGAAATCAAGATATTCTGACTAAATCTGTCAATATAGTGGATGAACATTCACTATTTACTGAATGCCCATTATGTGCCCTGAATGTGTTAGAAATAAGCAAGATGATGGCAATTCGGTCCTGCCACATGAAGAGCTCAGACTACAGCAAAGGAAGAGCTATTAACAGGCATATGAGACTTAAAAAGCAAAGCAAAACAAAACTAACAAAGAAGTTAGGAGTTAAAGGCAAAAAGAGAAATTACTGAGAAAACAGAGAAGCATATGTGATTAATAAAACCGAAAGTCGGTTCTGTAAGTTTCTGTCAAGGCTGAAAAAGGTGGGAAAAGGTAACATAAAAAAAAAAATCAGGATTGAGAAAGGATATGGGCACATATGAAGATTGTTTTGTTTTGTTTTTGAGACTGAGTCTCGCTATATCACCCAAGCTGGAGTGCAGTGGCACAATCTCGGCTCAATGCAACCTCTGCCTCCTGGGTTCAAGAGATTCTTGTGCTTCAGCCTCCTGAGTTAGCTGGGATTATAGGTGCCCGCCACCACGCCCAGCTCATTTTTCTATTTTTACTAGAGACAGTGTTTCACCATGTTGGCCAGGCTGGTCTTGAACTCCTGGCCTCAAGTGATCCACCTGCCTCGGCCTCCCAAAGTGCTGGGATTACAAGCCTGAGCCACTGTGCCCGCCTGGCCAGAAGATTGTTTTTAAACTGGGAGACAAAGTATCTTTATAAGTTGATACTTTGTAACATCTAAAGAAGAGTTACAAACAAGGGGTTTATGGGCTATTTTGTCCGACTTGCACAACGCCTCTTTTTAAAAATGTTCGAGATTTCACCTAATAATCCAGATTTCTGGCTTCTCTTGACAACTTGGCAGTTCTGGTGGCCCTGTGAAGACTGTTGGACCCAAGTGGGGACTGCCTCTAACAGAGAACAGGAGAACACACGCACGCACACACAGGTGTGGCCTTCACTACCCATGCCCCAGGCTCCACTAGGGCCTATCCCAACTGAGGGCACTTTCAAGGTGAGGGTGGTGATGGCCACGAGCACCACAGGAACTCTGGGGTGGCTCTACCCTGTATCATCCATCTCTGTGACTTTCCCAACCCTGCAGGTGTGAGTTTACAACCCTTTACTAAACGATATGGATAACTTCTTGAGCCAAATTCTATTTGTAAAACTGACTCGATGTAGAAGGAAACCTGAAATAGACTAATAAATGTCATATAAATGAAAAAGGCAGACAAGATCTACAGTTCTTGTTCTTCTTCCCTGTAAAAATGAATTAGGCCCCAAAGTTTTACGGTAGGTTCTATCAAATCCTTCATGGGACAGAAAATTTAAACTATTCCTGAAAATTGCAAAAACACAGTTTCTCAATTCATTCTATGAAGCTAGCACAACCTTTATACAAACAAATAAGACCTCAAAGACCAAGACAACTCAATTATACCTCCGAATATAGATATAAAAGTCCTGGCTGGATGCAGAGGCTCACACCTGTAATCCCAGCACTTTGGTGGGCCAAAGTAGGAGGATCACTTGAGGCCAGGAATTTGAGAACAGTCTAGGTAATAAGGCAAGACCCCCACCGCCACAAAAAATTTCACTTGTTTGTAAATGAAATTATCTTTGAGACAAGGTCTCTTGCTCTGTCACCTAGGCTGGACTATAGTGGTGTGATCACAACTTACTGTAGCCTCAACCTCCTGGGCCTATGATCCTCCAACCTCAGCCTCCCAAGTAGATAGGACCACAGGCACACGCCACCACACCTGGCTAATTTTTTTTTTCCTTGTAGAGATGGGGTTCTCCCTATGTTGCCCAGGTTGGTCTCAAACTCCTGGACTCAAGCGATCCTTCTGCTTTGGCCTCCCAAAGTGCTGGGATTACAGGTGTGAGCCACTGCGCCAAGCCAAAACTTAGCTGGCACACTGGCATGTGCCTACGGTCCTAGCTACTCAGGAGGCTGAAGTGGGAGGAGAGCCTGAGCCCAGGAGTTCGAGGCTGCAGAGAACTAATATCTTGTCATTGCACTCCAGCCTGGCCAGCAATGTGAAACCCTGTCTCTAAAAATAATTTTATATAGCTGTCCGAATACACACACACACACAGGCGTGCGCACACGCACACACACACGTCCTAAATCAAATATCAGCTAATAAATTTAATAATGGAATAAAGAATGACATATCATGATCTACTAGGGTTTCATCCCAGGAACTCAAGAATGTCTCAAAATCAGGTAACCTAAACTCTTAACTCATACAGAAATTGATATAAGAAAAATCATACCATTGATTTTGACATCTTCCTGTTTTATTTTTTAAATGATAGCCTAAATGAACTAGAAATAAAAGTAAACTTCTTTAATTTTCTAGAAAGTATCAAAAGTCTGTATGGCAAGCATCAAACTTCATGGTGAAACACTCACAGCAGCCCCTCGAAGCCAGGACTGGACAAGGGTGCCAGTATCAATGCTCTCATTCACACTGGTCTGAAGGTCCTAGTGGAAGCCAAAAAAAGGGGACAAATGCTGGAAAAGATGAGATAAACCTATCATTATTTGTAGAAGATACTGTGATTTCCTAGACTCCCAGATTCAAGACTCAACTCAAAAACTACAAAAGTTAATGCCGGCATCTGGCGAGATGACTGGTCACAGGGCATCTCCATTTTCCCAGTTTCCAGCATGAATGCTTTAAACACACATTCCCCACTCAAGATGCCGGTCATAACAGCCCCTCAAACTACAGACTATGGAAGCATAAAATGGGTCAAAATTCACAAACTATAAAACCATAATACAATATGTTTTTAAAAACCTTAAAAAAGAGTGACATACCATATTCTTGGATGGGAAGATTCAATATTGGTGAATTGGTGCCAATTCTCCCTTTTCATTGTATATGTCTGCAGTTATTATAAAATCTTAGTGTACAGTGTAAGAGTTGTTTGATAAATAACATCAATAAAAACCTCTTCCTTGACTCTCCTCATAGCCTCACGGTAATTTTTTTTTTTTTTTTTTTGGAACAAATTTGGGTACCTGCAGGCTTATGTATGTGTCAAACAACAGAGAAAGAATGAATTTTAGAAAGCAAACATAAAAATAATCGATTTCAAACTTCCAGCCTGGGCAACATGGTGAAACCCTGTCTCTACCAAAAATACAAAAAAAAAAAAAAAAAAAAAATTAGCCAGGCATGGTGGTGTGCACTGTGATCCCAGCTACTCTGGAGGCTGAGGTGGGAGGGCTGCTTGAGCCCAGCAGGCAGAGGTTGCAATGAGCTGAGATGACACCACCGCCTAGTTGAGAGAGTAAGACTCCATCTCAAACAAACAAACAAAACCTACCAACTCTCTTGCCATATACATACATACTTATTTGTGAACAGAGACTCAATTATTTTACATGTATTCAACATTTTAAAACCTTTGAATCAGTATAAAATTTCTAAAATGTTATTGCTTAGAAGCAACCAACGTTCATTCAAAGGTTTTAAATTAAATAGCGCATTAAAATGGCTCCAGTAGAGAGTGGAGTGGCCACAAACCAAGAACTCCAGGGGTCACTGCAGTTGCCCCCAAAGCCTTCAGGGGAACATAGCCCTGCTGACATGCTGATTCTGAACTTCTGGCCTCAAGAACTGTGAGCATAAATTTCTGTTGTTTTCAGCTCCCCACAACCTCCCACCCATGCATACGTGGTTCCAGAATGACTATTATTCTTTGGATGTTACTAAAGTGGCCCAATTTCCCTCAATTGTATTAGTGGCAGATTGTTTCTCATAGTTTCTTCACAAGACAGTGAAAATAAAAATGCATCTCCTGGCTGGGCACGGTGGCTCATGCCTGTAATCCCAGCACTTTGGGAGGCTGAGGTGGGTGGATGATGAGGTCAGGAGATCTAGACCATCCTGGCCAACAGGGTGAAAGCTTGTCTCTACTACAAATACAAAAATTAGCCGGGCGTGGTGGCAGGCACCTGTAGTCCCCACTACTCGGGAGGCTGAGGCAGGAGAATTGCTTGAACCCAGGAGGCGGAGGTTGCAGTGAGCCAAGATCACGCCACTGCACTCCAGCCTGGCGACAGAGACTCCGTCTCAAAAAATAAATAAATAAATAAAAATAAAAAGCATCTTCTGGTTGCTTTAGTGAAGAGACTGGTTTTCTCTTTGTAAAAGCGATGTAACATGCAATTTTAAAGAAATACACTTTACTTTTTAAGTGACACTGTATTTTCTCCCTAGAGAGAACATGTATGTGTTGTTTTTACATATATACCATTTTCCCTGGAACAACAGCAATAATACCATATATAATATTTCAAAATAAATGTTTACCCTTCAAGAAACAGATACCTCAAGAAATTACTATTCCCAAAGGATTTTTCAGTCTTAGTAAAAGAATTTCCCTAAGGGCATTTTTGTGTTTAGTTACAGTTCAATTGGAGAAATGAATCTCTGAAACTAGAACTTTATCTGCCATTTCCATCACATGTGGAACTAAGGACAGCACCCCAGGCTCCTAGGGGCAGGATGTTATGCTACGTAGGACACCGCTGACCTAAACCCCAACAGGCCTGTCTGGCTGAGACCCTCGGGAGCCTCCTGTCATCTGCAGATGTGGTAACACCAGGAAGCAGGAGTGAGGCTCTAGCCACACTGGGTTTGGCACAGCACTCGGTAACGGTTCATCTTCCTTCTCTTTCATCCCTTTCCCTATGTTATCACTAACTATACTATTTTTCTGAAGTCACCTGAAGGTTACAAGTTATTCACAACCTCAGAAACTTGTATCAATACATGAAGGGAAAGCCAGGTGACAGACATGGCTTAGATCTGTGTCCCCGCCCAAATCTCATGTCAAACTGTAATCCCCATTGTTGGAGATGGGGCCTAGTGGGAGGTGATCAGATCATGGGGGCAGATTTCCCCGAAGTCGCTGTTCTCGTGACAGTGAGTTCTCAGGAGATCTGGTTGTTTAAAAGTGTGTAGCACCTCCCCACCCCCCTTCCTCCTACTCCAGCCATGTAAGATTTGCTGGCTTCCCCTTCACCTTCCACCATGTTTCCCGAGGCCTCCCAGCCATGCTTCCTACACAGCCACAGAACCGTGAGCCAATTAAACTGCTTTTCTTTATAAATTATCCAGTCTCAGGTATTTCTTTATAGCAATGCAAGAATGGACTAATACATCAGGGATAAATCAAGTGAACAGCATCAATCCTACAGAAGAAAAACACCAAGTGCAGGAGAAAGGGAGGTGGGAGTTCCATTCAGAAAAGCTTCCAGACCCAAAGCTTCTCCGCAATAGGCCAGCGTCTCCTGTTCAACACCAGGACAGGAACCACTGACACACCCAAGTCATTTTTATTGACAGGCAAGGCTGATTTGCACTTAGACTTGCAGACAAGTGCCTCCCCTGAAGGGTACTCTGCAAATCCCTGGGAAACAATGAATACCAGGCACAGAGGTCACCAGCCCCAGTGAGGGACAGATGTGTCCCTGAAATGAAATCGGAGATGAGACCTCATGGTCACCTAGTCCAAATACCTCTCCAACTATTCTCCACATTCCCTATCACGGGGAACTCATCTCCACACTACAGCCCACTCTGCCTTCGAACGACCCTTGCAAGGGACTCTTTCTGGTCACACACATCTACACGGGGTCTGGACTCTGCCCCTGGGGGCTGTCTGGGACGAGCTAAATGTCTGCTTCACAATGGTCACTTCTTGACCACTCAGTCCAGCAACCTCTTATGCTTCCCTGCCAGGGGGGTCCAGCCTGGTCAGAGCTGTCCTGAGGACAAGCAGCGAGGCTGCTACCACACCCTGATTACAGGACCTTCCATGTCTGCCCTGTGATGTCATGTCAACCTGTCACATTGATATGGTTCACCTTTGTCCCCACCCAAATCTCATGTCAAATTCTAATCCCCACATGTCAGGGGAGGAACCTGGTGGGATGTGATGGGATCATGGGGGCAGATTTCCCCCATGCTGTTCTCATGATAGCTAGTTCTCACAAGATATGATGGCTTAGAAGTGTGGCATTTCCCCTCTTGCTCTCTCTCTCTCCTGCCACTGCGTAAGACGTGCCTTGCTTCTTCTTCTCCTTCTGCCATGATTGTAAGTTTCCTAAGGCCTCCCCAGCCATGCGGAACTGTGAATCAATGAAACCTCTGTTCTTTATAAATTACCCAGAATCAGGTAGGTTTTGTGTTTTTTTTTTTTGAGACAGAGTTTCGCTCTTGTTGCCTAGGCTGGAGTGCAATGGCATGATCTCAGCTCACCCCAACCTCCGCCTCCCAGGTTCAAGTGACTCTCCTGCCTCAGCCTCCTGAGTAGGTGAGATTACAGGCATGTGCCACCACGCCCAGCTAATTTTGTATTTTTAGTCGAGACGGGGTTTCTCCATGTTGGTCAGGCTGGTCTTGAACTCCCGACCTCAGGTGATCTGCCCACCTTGGCCTCCCTAAGTGCTGGGATTACAGGCGTGAGCATCAAGCCTGGCCTCAGGTAGTTCTTTATAGCAGTGTGAAAATGGACTGATACACACACCCTTCCAGGTCTGATGCCACCCTCCAGTGGATTCACCAACACTCAGCTTCTCCATCTGCACATCTGTTACTGCTACAAACACTAACAAGACTGTGGAGGAGGGCCCTGAGACAGCGTTCTCTGGGCCAAAGGCAAATACCATTGCTGCCATTAGAGTGTACTGTGGGCAGCTATCCATGCCTACCCAGAAGGTGCTTGCGGCACCTCTTTTTTTATGAGGTCCTTGGTAAAGGTAAGTGGGGTCCTTATGCACTTGGGAGGTTTCAATGACCTAATGCAATACAACTTGACTGCAGCTCATGTTGGCAAGACAGAGACTCAGCAGGTGACACTATGTCATCAACGGAGACACTCTTGGATTAAGGACCCTTTCACGTGCTTCCCACAAGCAGCCTCTTTGGGAGTCTTGAAACCCTGCCCTGCACAGCAGCCTTTCCCTGGGCTTCAGAGACCTGAGCTCCTGTCTCTGCTCCCAGCCAGGGTGGTTTTGGCTTCTCACACCTCGCCCCTCTGTGAGGCCAGAGCAGATCAGCTTCATTCCCTTGAGCTCCAGTGACGAGAGTGAGCCAGGTAGAAAAGCTGGCCTCTCACCTTTCATTTTTCCTTCTCAAGGTCTTTCCTTCACAGTGTCTGCTGATGACCTGAGATCTCACTGCTCCTCCCCTCCTTCTGTACTCTCAATAAACCACCCTGCTTAGGTGCCATGGGATGTGCTCTAGAGCAGTGGTCCCCAACCTTTTTGGCACCAGGGACCAATTTCATGGAAGACAACTTTTCCACAGACCAGCTGAGGCAAGGGGATGGTTTTGGGATGATTCAAGCTCATAACATTTATTGTGCACTTTATTTCTATTATTATTACACTGTAATACAGAATGAAATAATTATACAACTCACCACAATGTACAATCAGTGGGAGCCCTGAGCTTGTTTTCCTTTAACTAGATGGTCCCATCTGGGGGTGATGGGAGACAGTGACAGATCATCAGGCATTAGATTCTCATGAGGAACGTACAATCTAGATCCCTTGCACACGCAGTTCACAATAGGGTTCATGCTTCTATGAGGATCTAATATCTCTGCTGATCTGACAGGAGAAGTTCAGGCGGTAATGCAAGCAATGGGGAGTGGCTATAAATACTGACAAAGCTTCACTGGCTCACCGGCCACTCACCTCCTGCTGTGTGGCCTGGTTCCTAACAGGCCATGGACTAGTACTGGTCTGTCTGTGACCCAACGGTTAGGGACCCCTGCTCTGTAGGGTACCCAGTAACCAGCGGCCCACAGTGCAATACCAACACAGGGACTATTTACTGTCCCTATGCCTATATATTTTTTTTCATTTTTTGAGATAGGGTCTCACTGTTGCCCAGGATGGAGTGTGGTGGCATGATCATAGCTCACCACAGCCTCAACCTCCTAGGCTCAAGTGATCCTCCCATCTCAGCCTCCTGAGTAGCTGAAACCACAAGTGCACACTACCATGGCAGGCTAATTTTTGTATTTTTGTAGAGACAAGGTCTATCTATGTTGCCCAGGCTGATCTCAAACTTCTGGGCTCAAGAAATCCACCTGCCTCAGCCTCCCAAAGTGCTAGAAATACAGGTGTGAGCCACTAAGCCTGGCTTTTTTTTTTTTTTTTTTTTTTTTTTTTTTGAGACAGGGTCTCACTCTGTCACCCAGGCTGCAGTGCAGTAGCACCATCATAGATCACTGCAGCCTCGAACTCTTGGTCTTAAGTGATCCTCCCCCACTCACTCTCTGGAGTGGCTGAACCACAAACACATGGCACCCAGCCTGGATAATTTTTTAATTTTTTTGTAGAGACAAGGTCTCACTATGTTGCCCAGGCTGGTCTCAAACTCCTGGGCTCAAGTGATCCTCCCACCTTAGCCTCCCGAAGTGCTGAAATTACAGGTGTGAGCCACTGCACCTGGCCAGTTTTACTTTTTAAAAATAACACAGAAAAAACTTATTTGGAATTAAAAGCTCGTATAACACTAAAACATCACCTAACATAATTATCTCATTTTGTAGGCAGGGAGGGAAAAGACTCATAGGGCAGATCCAGGACATTCTGGTGTTGACTGCCGTGCAGGGTTCTCCCTGGGACCCAAGTCAAGAACATCCCAGGGAGTGGTGACCTGGACACACTACTGGCCCTCCTGCACGGCCAAAGCCCTGAAGAGCCTGTGCTGAAAATGCCCACTTCCTGGAGCAAGTTAATGCCCACTGTCCTAGCTTCCCCCAACTCCTGCTCCCTCTACCAGAATAGCAAACTTGTGAAAATGGGCTGGTGCACCCACAGACGGCAGAGGGGAATGCAGCTTTCAGCGCCCTCTCTGCTGTGCTGTCCCCACATGGCACAGCTGCAGCCCCTGGGATGCTCCAGGCCTCATGAGATGAAGGCTGCTGAGGTGCTGCTGCAGCAGGAGACTCTGCCCTCCCCACCTGGCATCCAGACCCTGCTCTCACAGTAGTCCAGGCTAAGAAGTCGCTGGTCAGTGACAAGCCACAGCAGGAAAGTCTCTGGTTGCAAAAACAGACAAAAACATGAATTAGGAATACACCCACTTTGAAGAAAACACAAAACAGCAACTGCTCTCTCAGGCCCCAGCATGAGGCACAGGACACAGAGGGAGTCTCCCAGGACCAAGGTGATCTCTGAGGCCCTCCTCACCCTGATGTGCTGTGCGTACAGCATCCAAGGAAGAGGCGCAGAGTCATGGGAGAATCTCAGGGCCACCTGCCCTAAGACAAGCTCAACAGCACAGAATTCCGCATGTGACGAAGTTGGAACTTACTCCACTGAAGCTGATGCAGGTTCAAAAAAAGCCAGCAGGCCAGGCGCAGTGGCTCACAAATGTAATCCCAGTACTTTGGGAGGCTGAGAACGCAGAAGAATGAAGTAAGAGAAAACCCGCGAAAATCCAAACAACAGACCATTTGTAGCTCTAGTCCCTGTGGCTGCAGTAGAGAACAGCAACAGAAAACACGGCCTGTAACTGTGAAATCAATGACACACTTCTCGGAGGCAGCAAGCACATGCTAGTCCCTTCCTTCTTCCCAGTCCCTCACAGCACTGACAAGGAACACTGACAAGGAGCCACAGGTGGCAACCACATGGCACTCACCATGCCAGGGCAGACATGGAACCAGCACATGTCTTAGGCTAGAGCCCAGGTTCCATTTTCCTACAGAGAGTCTCCAAAGTGCAAAAGAGAAACTCAGTCATTCCTCCTTTACCCCTGCTCACACTACTGTCATCTTTAAACCAGGGCCACTCTCAATTCCTTCCCGGCCCAACCCTGCTTTAGGAGAGCAGGCAGGCCAGGGGTGGGAAGGGGGGGCGCTGTCTCAAAGCCCTGCTCTGTCTGACAGGCTTGGGCTGCCTGAGCGCCCTCCCTTCAGATCCACCTCTAGCAGATGCCCTCCCTCTTCTGTCTTCCACCTCATGAGCCACCTGCCACCTGTGCATGTGTCTGCACTCCCTTCTAGACTAGGACAGATGGACAATGAGCTCTCAACAGCAGAGTGCTCAGTAAACAGCTCCTGGACTTAAAAAACCTCCTACCTGGATCAGGCGTGGTGGCTCACACCTGTAATCCCAACACTTTGGGGAGGGTGAGGCAGGCAAACCACCTGAGGTCGGGAGTTCGAGAACAGCCTGACCAACATGGAGAAACCCCGTCTCTACTAAAAATACAAAATTAGCCAGGCATGGTGGTGCATGCCTGTAATCCCAGCTACTCGGGAGGCTGAGGCAGGAGAATCACTTGAACCCGGGAGGCGGAGGTTGGGGTGAGCCCAGATCTCACCATTGCATTCCAGCCTGGGCAACAAGAGCAAAACTCCATCTCAAAAAAAAAGAAAAACCTCCTACCTGGGGTGCAGAGCCTGGTGACAGCCCGTGTGAGTGATAGCAGGTGTGCCCAGGCCAAGGCGAACTTGACCAACTGCTGCCACCACATCTCAGGCCCAGGAGGCCCAAGCCATCTGTGATGCCAACAGGTTTCCCATCCCTTTCGGAAAACCAGCAGCTGACACACAGGGGCTATCCACTTGCGCCTCTGGGCCTCAGTCGGGAATTCCTGGCTTGAAGCTCAGGACAAAGCTAGTGACCTGGTGCTGCCTTCAACAGGGCCGTCTGAGGATGTGCGCGGGGGGTGGTGGTCCCGGGTGGCACTCACCTGCTCGTCAACATAGGCGTCGATCCTCTTCTGACACTCCAGCCACTCCTCGGCGACTCTGTGCAGCTCCTCCTCGGAGCGCTGGTACCTCTGCAGCAAGGTACTGTATGTGTCCTCACTGCAGGTGTCGTGTGTGGTGGTTCCTAGCCTAGGAGAGAGAAGGCCTTGTAACAAAGGAAAGAACCCAAAGGCTCTGAAGCAGAGATCAGAAATGTGCTTCCTGCTGATACTATCCTGTTTTGTCATCTCGCCTCCCAACGTGGAAAACGGGGTGCCACTCTGCACCACAGCAGGGAGCTATGAGGGATCAACAGATCCCCATGCAAGGCACCCAGGACAGACTTGTAAAAAGGAGATGCTCAGCTGGGCACAGTGGCTCACACCTGTAATCCTAGCACTTTGGGGGACTGAGGTGGGTGGATCACCTGAGGTCGGTGGATCACCTGAGGTTGAGAGATCGAGACCAGCGTGACCAATATGGCGAAACCCCATCTCTGCTAAAAATACACAAAAATTAGCCAGGTGTGGTGGCAGGCACTCATAGCCCCAGCTACTCGGGAGGCTGAGACAGGAGAATCGCTTGAACCCGGGAGGCGGAGGTTGCAGTGAGCCAAAATCACACCACCACTGCACTCCAGCCTGGGCAACAGAGCGAGACTCTGTCTCAAAAAAAAAAAAAAAAAAAAAAAAGGAGATGCTCAAAGAAACAACAGCTTCTAAGAAAAAAATGAGCACTGAACAACATGTCTCTAAAGACTATGACTTAACAATTCAGTTTACCAAATATGGAATTGAAATAAAAAATTAAAATAGATAAAAATAAAAATGATAATACAAAAATAAATATGGGGATACAAAGTTATTTTACTCTTGAAAATACAACTGGCTCAGAGAAAACAAAACACTTAATGAGACATTAAAATTTAGATCTGGTTTTCAAATAAAGCAAAACAAAATCTGATTTACTTGAAGAAATATAGTTAACAGTTTTCTGTCTACTATATTATATTGTATTAAGAAAGATGGCGGTCGGGCGCAATGGCTCATGCCTGTAATCTCAGCACTTTGGGAGGCCGAGGCGGAGGGGATCGCCTGAGGTCTGGAGTTCAAGACCAGCCTGGCCAACATGGAGAAACCCCGTCTCTACTAAAAATACAAAAATTAGCTGGGTGTGGTGGCACATGCCTGTAATCCCAGTCTCAGGAGGCTGAGACAGAAGAATCGCTTGAACCTGGGACGCAGAGGTGGGGGTGAGCCAAGATCGTGCCACTGCACTCCAGCCTGGGAGACAGGGTGAAACTGCCTCAATAAAAAAAAAAAAAAAAGAAAAAGAAAAGAAAAAAAAAGAAAGATGGCAAGATGGAAAATGAGAAAATAAATGGGAAACAAAAGACACACATGCAGGTGGACAGTGAGAAAAACACCTCGATTTCTGAAAAGACTGAGCAAGATGGCGACCGGGAAACAGAAGGCTGGGGGCTGGGGGCTGGGGGCGTGGGACTGGGGGCAGGAGGAGGACGGGGAGTGGTGTGGAGACACATGTAGATTATTACCAGAAAAAATTCATGTTCCTAATACCTAAATCTATCAGTGTGAGCCAAAATAAGTGGAATAAAGACATCTTGACAAGGATGGCTTAGAATCAAACACAACGTTTATAATATATCAAGAGCACAAAGATTCTGTGCAAGGTTAGGGATCAGCACTGTTTATATAAAACACTAGAAGCCACCAAATGCATCATGGCACATCTAGGAGAATCAGTACTTGGTAACTAGATACTTGTTACCAATTTTATAATTACGTCTACCCATTCACACACACACACATTCATGTATATATACACATATATATTTTGAAATGGAAATATGCCCATGGCAACTAAAGATATGACTACAGCATGTTTAAAAATATGTATAGTGGACATAGGGAAAAATGTATAAGAAATACTAAATTATTTATAAAACCTAACTTTGTTTACGGTTTTCTATATTTTCAGAATTTTATTTGTAATGACAATCTAACGATTTTATAATAAACTAGCTATGTGGAAATTAGGATCTTTTCATGGGTGAAATGGGCAGGAATGACTCCCTCTTCTCCTCTGACCTATCTCCACCCTCAGGTAAATCGCACCTGGGAACCTCAAAGCTACTGAAGCCATCTGTGCACTCACCTATTGCAGTCTCTCCAGGGGAGGCAGCAGAGGTTAGGTGTAACTGGGCAGTCATTTAGGGAAGCCCAAAGGAAAGAAACAATACTGATGCACATGGATTGAGGCTACTTCAAAACATCAAAGCTGTTCTCCTAAGGCTGTTTCTGCCCCTCAGGAGACAAAACGCCTTAAGACATGGACTCCAGTGGAGCCAGGGTTCTGCCACACTGCAGCCCGTGAAGTAGTTTTTCTCCCACTTCTCCTCTGCCAGCCTTGCTCTTCCGTGACTGGTTTCCATTCTTCACACAGAATCCAGCTTCTACCCAATTCCATCCTGCCCCTACTTGCTCCACCTGGAACGTTGGGATGCGGCATTATACCCTGTCATGTGTTCCTTGTCCTGCTCCTCCTGGAAGTAAGAATTTATCTCTTCCAAGTTATAGAATTCAGATTATTTTGAACCAAGGGAGAGCAAAGTGGGTGGGGGAGGGGGTTTGTGGATATCTTTGGTGGTGTAACTGGAAAGCAATCTGCAGGCACAGGGCTTCCCTGCAAGCAAAGCTGTGCTAGGATCAAAAGAGTCACAGGGACTATCCACAGGGTTGAATTAAATCAATGGCTCAGCAAACAGGTTTCCATCTAAATATTGAGCTTGCAGCAGCATGGAAAGACAGCAGCATGGAAATACGCTTACTGTAATGTTACCAATGTGTATGTGAAACATTATTATTGATAAAGAGAATGAAATAACATTGGTTTGGGTAAGTTTTATTACCCTAATTAGTATATATTCAAAGTGAAGCCCACATTGAGCTACTGACACCCACAACAAAGAGAAGCAGGCCTGAGGGATGCATCCCCTGATAGAAACACCCCCCACCTACGCCTTGGCCTGCCAAGGGATCTGAGCAGAGCCATCCAGAACCTTCAGATCCTACCACCAATTCTCAGGCAGGACAGAGGATGGAGGTGGCCAGACTGCTCTGTGAACACGCCCACGCAGGATCCAGACCAAAGCACCCCCAGGACAGATGGCCCAGTTCTTTCACAGATACATTTTAAGACAAAAAATGGTGGGGAGTCAAGGGAAGGAACCTGCCAATTACAGACTTTCAAAGGCTATGGGGAAAAAAGAAGGGGGCAATGGAGAGTTACTGTTTAATGGGTAGAGTCACTGTTTCGGGTGAGGAAAAAATTTTAAAGTACATAGTGGTAATGGTTATAAACACTATGAATATAATTAATGTTATTGAAATATACACTAGTTAAAATGGTAAGCTTTATGTTATATATACTTTACCAAATTTTAAAAAAATGTAATATATCAAAAGCCATTGAATTGTACATTTTAAGTGGGTGAATTGTACCATATGTATTTCATATGATGCAGAAGCTTTAAGGGGTGTTTGTATGTAATCAGTAGCAAAATTTTTATGAATTGTTAAATGTATATCTGTACACTAGCAATGCAAATCTGAATTATCTTGAATTAGTCTCAGGCTGACAAGGGAGTCAGCTGCAGAGCACAAAGGCATAGCGTGTCCTGGCATCGTCAGTGTTGCTCAGGGAACGTGCTGGTTGGCCTCACTCTGTCCCTGTCTGTGTTTATCCTTCTCCCTCAACTGCCTGTGGGTCCCAAAAGTGAGAAGTGAGACTGCAGCTTGAGACCCAGCATCCACACTAGAGACATGGCTCATGGTTGGAGTCTGACCATCATACCCGATGAGCAAACAGAAAATCCAGAACCAGGGCACATAAAAAGATGGGAGTTTTCACGGTGAAACCCTGTCTCTACTAAAAATACAAAAAAAAATTAGCTGGGTGTGGTGGCAGGCGCCTGTAGTCCCAGCTACTCGGGAGGCTGAGGCAGAAGAATGGCGTGAACCTGGGAGGTGGAGCTTGCAGTGAGCCGAGATCTCGCCACTGCACTCCAGCCTGGGCGACAGAGCAAGACTCTGTCTCCAAAAAAAAAAAAAAAAAAAAAAAAAAGAAGAAGATGGGAGTTTTATGATGCACTTCAGGTTTCAGTCACACACCCACAGCCTGACAGGCTGAGGAAACTCACTGGCTTACCAGTAAAATTTTTTTTTTAAGGTAGACACCCTGGAATCTTGTTTTCAGAGCCCCTCTCCCAAGATGCATGTCTTCTCATGAAAAGTGCTTTTGATGAATCTGAACGTCATCAGCAGGGACAAAGCCTACTGCACATTCCGGATTCACCGCTGTGAATTCTCTTCCGATGCCTTTTCTTCTGCAAGGGTCACAGTAAGGACTTTCCAATCTTGATGCACAGCGGCCACAGAGGGGAAGGAATGGCTAAGGAGCAGGCCAGGGCACGGGGACCACTGGAAGGGTCTGCAGCCCACCTGCCTAGCTGGCCACACCCCCCATAACACCTTGTTCTGATTTTTCTTGTGTTTTTTTGAGATGGAGTCTCACTCTGTCCCCCAGGCTGGAGTGCAGTGGCACGATCTCAGCGCACTGCAAACTCTGCCTCCCGGGTTCACGCCATTCTTCTGCCTCAGCCTCCCAAGTAGCTGGGACTACAGGCACGCGCCACTACGCCTGGCTAATTTTTTGTATTTTTAGTAGAGGCAAGGTTTCACTGTGTTAGCCAGGATGGTCTCGATCTCCTGACCTCGTGATCCGCCCGCCTCGGCCTCCCAAAGTGCTGGGATTACAGGCGTGAGCCACCACGACTGGCCTGATACATGGATTTTAAGAGAAAAAAAGCAGATTGGGCATGGTGGCTCATGCCTGTAATCCTAGCACTTTGGGAGGCTGAGGCAGGTGGATCACTTGACGTCAGGAGTTCAAGACCATCCTGGCCAACATGGTGAAACCCCGTCTCTACTAAAAATACAAAAATTAGCCAGGCGTGGTGGTGCAAGCTTGTAATCCCAATCCCAGCTACTCAGGAGGCTGAGGCAGGAGAATCGCTTGAACCTGGGAAGTGGAGGCTGCAGTGAGCTCAGATCGTGCCACTGCACTCCAGCCTGGGTGACAGAGCAAGACACTGTCTCAAAAATAAAATAAATAAAATAGCAATAACTGGTGTAGTCAACAGAACAACAATTTATTCCCTTGCTTTGTGAAGCTAACGATTCTTTTCCCCCTAAGACAGCATCTCGCTCTATCGCCCAGACTAGAGTGCAGTGGTGCACTCTTGGCTCACTGCAACCTCTGCCTCTGGGGTTCAAGCAATTCTCCTGCCTCAGCCTCCCAAGTAGACAGGATCACAGGTATGTGCCACCAAGCCCGGCTAATTTTTATATTTTTAATAGAGACAGGGTTTTACCATGTTGGCCAGGCTGGTCTCAAACTCCTGACCTCAGGTGATCCGCCCGCTTAAGGCCTCCCAAAGTGTTGGAATTACAGGCACGAGCCACCACACCCCTAAGTATAGGTTAATGTGGTCAAATGTAGATGGCTGCTGTCACGATGGGTCTGTATTATGGGAATGTGCTCACATGTGGTAAATAGAACAAAACACCAAAGAACAAAATCACCAAACTGCAGACCTGTGGTAGCTCATGCATGACTCAGTGCAGGCAACAGGGTTCTGCTGAGTAACATCACATCAGGAGGAACATGCCTTCTAACTGAACATGTTACCATAGGGCAAACACATGCCCAGCCTAAATCTTCTCACTCTGACCCCGAGCAAATACCCAGTGAGTGACTGCTGCACTCTGCACCCCTTTTTCTCAGTGAAAGCATAGAACCCAGCCAGCCTCCCAAGCGTGAAGAAGCCACACGGATGCGCTACACCAGGAGACAGAGCAACAGAGCAACAGAGCCTCGGGTAGCAAGGGAATGTGTGGGAGACACCAAGCTGTATCCGGAGGGCCTTGGGCACCCTCAGACCTGGGCCTCTTCCCTCCTCCATTTCCCCTACATGTCCAAGAGCCATAGCATGAACCACACCACAGCTGCCTGGCCAAGGATGGGTCTTGTCAAGGAAAAGTGCTATATTTACTGTAGCTTTTCTGTATGAGGAATTTGTGGTGTTAAATCTTAGTAGCATTTATATTGACTTATCATTTAAAAGTTTAATTGTATTACTTCTCAGGTTTTGAGCTTTTGGCCCAAACTATCTTTTTCTCTAAGCTCTGTTATTTTTCCTGCAAGAACTTTCATACTCAGTGGTACTCGGGTACATGCACACCAGTCAGGAGAAAAGACTGTGCTGTCACACCACAAAGACACATACGGGTTAAGGCAAAATACCTGATCTGTGACACCAGTGCGGGCAAGTTGCTCTGAAGCAGTGGCTCCGAAAAGACCAGATTTTCAAACAGGTGTTTATTATGCAGTTCCCACGTCACTTGGAACTTTTTCAAGTGTTCATTTTCCTGGTTAAGAAAAAGTAAAAGATAAACAGAAGATGTAGTGAATTGCTAAAGACTTGAAAATTCCCAGAGGGATTCCCTTCCCCCTCCCCATTTCCTCCCACCACGCACACATCCCTCTTCACAGGCCCAAAGCGTTCAGCTTATGAGAAGTGCTACTCCCTGTATGTCCCAAGGCACACAGTGGATCAGAACTCTGACTACACGGACATGAATTTCAGCAAGCCTCCCCTCTAAAATGGCAAGTTTAGAAGGCCTGCAAAGACAGGGTGACAGGTGTGCACACAGACAAAGCAGTAACTGCACATGTTTGAGAGTCATTTCTCACAATTACACTTTTAAAATGTAATGAAAGCCCTTACAGTTCAAACAGTTTAGATACATCAAGTCCCTCGATGCCAAAGGATAACAACTTTCTTACCTATTTGGAGAAACCTTCCATTCTAATTAATACACACAATTTCTCCACTTGCAAGACCCTATTAGAGGGAAGGTTTTTTGTCTTCCTAATAAACGTAGGCAAACTTGTCAATTACTTTAGGTAATACCATGAAAACCTAGAAGTGTCCCAGTCATCATAGAGAGTGATGTCAGCAGAGACGTACAGCAAGCCCCCAACACAAGATCACTGAGGTTGATGCCATTATTACCTTTCCTAAATGTAATGTTCACATTTAATAAGTCTTGCTACAACCATGCGTGTGTGAATCCATGCTTCCCTCTGTCAACTACATGGACACTACTTGTGTTCAGATCATGTTATATCTTTGGGTGAATGTTCCTGACTTCAACAACCACCAGCTCTGGAAGCTGCACTTCATAATGCTTGGCTACTCCACGTCTCCTGAGTCAGGTCACTCACAGGGACTGGGTTTAGAGGTCTGCTCCCGTTTACAATATAGCCAAGCTGAGCTGATGGAGACCTTAGCAAATGAACACACAAAGATTTCATTGTTATGTCACCTGATAACCCTAGTTGGTATGGGGGCTGAGAGAACAAATTATAATGATTATAATGATTCAAAGTAAACACCTATAAACACATTTGGAGAGAGCACACCAGTGATACTGCTAGACCACTGTGTGCCAGCTTGCTGGATACAGCTCTGTTTTCATACCTGGAAACACAAGGATTGAGAGATTCAGCAATGAATCTATGCCATCTGCAGAAAATCTCAAACCTTCCATTTTGTTAACATTTCCAATACTTCATTCCTCATCGTGTTTTCACCAGTGCCTCCCAGATTGAAACATCATCACTCCTGTTTCACACCAAGCATATCTCAGAGCAAGCACACTCGGTACAGGAAAAATGCACGTGGCAGGAGACCAGGGCCAGGTAACTGATACCCGGCCCCAGGCTGGAACCCACAATGTGCTTGTAATAATGAAGCAGGTGAAGTGCCAAGCCCATGCTGCCCAGGCCCTGTGCCAGGTACGAGGACATGAAGACTACCTCCTGCTACAGTAGTCCGTTGCTCTCCAGGGGTTCCTGGGGAACAGAAGAGTAGGCAGTGACCTGACTTACGATTCAGCTACAAGACAAAGAGTACATGAGAGTGAATGCAGCACCTGGATCAGACCAGGCTGGCAACTAGCTGAGGGAGGGGCCTCCTGGAAGAGTTGAGGCTTTGCCTGGCCTCCCTTGGAAACCTCTGGGATAGCCATTTCCACCTGCCTGTCTATGAATGGAATCACAAGTCTGGCTTTCTGGGCCAGTTGCTAATGGTCACTGGGTGAAGGCTAATTTATGAAGATATTTGGCATTTTTAATAAAATCTAAAATTACACCTCTAGGTGAGGCATGCAAGACAAACAGATATCAGACTCACTTCACAACCTGAAATCAACTTGGAGTTTACTCAAGTAACACATGTTAACACCTGAGTGCCTAGCATGGCCAGGTACTGTCCTTAGCGCTGAATCAATGCCTCCAGTAAGTTCCCTGTGAAGCTGGTACTGCCCTGCCCGTGCCCCGTCGACAGGTGTGGAGCCAGCATAGAGGGGCTTGAATAACTGGACCGGGGCATGCAGGGGTGGGCTCTGCGGGATGTGTCCTCACAGCTCCTACGAGAGGTGAGGCCTATGGAAGAACTGCTGAGCTAGAGGCAGAAAGGCTTGTCAGTGACCTAAGGGCAGGCTCTGCAAACTGTTCTCACTTCCCACTACAAAAAATGTTTGGGGGTTTGAAAGAAGGAAGAGAAGATGTTTAGAATGTAGTTCCTACAAGAGACTGAAATAACGGGATATTTGAGATCTTTCTGTCTTTGTGGATGAAAATTTAGACTTCACTATTACAACCTGGTGAAGTGTTTCCTAGATGACTAGAAGCATAACTTAAGCCTAGTGACAATTTTATTTTATTTTTTAGATTTCTTTTAAAAAAAAATATTGAGTGATTGGTCGACTGACTGAGACAGGGTCTCACTCCGTCGCCCAGGCTGGGGTGCAGTGGCGCGATCTTCGCTCACTGCAACCTTTGCCTCCCAAGCTCAAGCAATCCTCTTACCTCAGCCTCCTGAGTAGCTGGGACTACAGGTGTACACTATCACGCTCAGCTAATTTTTGTATCTTTTGTAGAGACGGGATCTCACCATGTTGCCCAGGCTGGTCTTGAACTCCTGGGCTCAAGTAATCCACCCGCCTTGGCCTCCCAAAGTGCTGGGATTACAGGCGTGGGCCACCACGCCCAGTCCCCCAATTTTTACTTTAATATTTAAAGTAAATACAAAAAAATGTGACTCATTATCCTATTTGACCCCCCAGGCAGTGTGGAATAAACCTCACGTGAGGGCATTCTCCAGTAAAGTTGCATTTCTGAGAATACCTTTCTATGTCCAAGAGTATCCAGTGAGTTCAGCAAAAACAGTAGAATGGGGGTGCTGTTCAGAAGAGCTAACTAGCTGGCAGAGTTTGCACAGCAAATTAACATGTTGCTTCAAAGAAAACAAGTGACACAATCTGTGGCTAATCATAAAATCTGAGCTTTCAAGCAAAAAAGAAAACTTTAGAAAATTTGCATTTGCTGCTGTTGGCTTGAAAGATCCTACACGTTTAAAGAGCTTTCTGATGAGATCAATGCTGATATGAACAAATATCATTTTTTATATTAATAAAAATGTCAACATCCAGAAGATACTCAGTGAATCAATATTTGCAAAATGACCTATGAATGACACTAGCAAACCACGTATAAGTAGAGAGTCCATTCATGGATGAGCTGGAACCTGTGGATTTTAATGGAACAGAGTAGGGTAAGTTCAGTGATACAGTTTCAGACTCTACATCGCAACTAACCATTAAGAAACTCTCACGCGTTGGTGTACTCTCAGAGAAGATCTATCAGGATTTGAAGAGGCTATTAAAATATTCTTCCTGGCAGGGCGTGGTGGCTCATGGCTGTAATTCCAGCACTTTGGGAGGCTAAGGCAGGCAAATCACGAGGTCAGGAGATCGAGACCATCCTGGCTAACACAGTGAAACCCTGACTCTACTAACAATACAAAAAATTAGCCCGGCGTGGTGGCACCCACCTGTAGTTCCAGCTACTCGGGAGGCTGAGGCAGGAGAATCGCTTGAACCCAGGAAGCGGAGGTTGCAGTGAGCCGAGATCATGAGAGACAGAGCAAGACAGAGCGAGATTTTTTTTTGAGACAGAGTAAAACTCTGTCTCAAAAAACAAAACAAAACAGAACAAATTATTCCTTTTTCCAACTAAGACTCCGTCTCAAAAAAAAAAAAAAATTCGTCCTTTTTCCAACTACATATCTGTAAAAAGTTGAATTTTCTTCAATAACTTCAACCAGACAACCTATGACAACAGACTGAATGCAGAAGATGAGACTCCCACCGCTTTTACAGAGAGATCTGGAGAGGTGTGAGTGACCCACTCTTCTTAAGAAATATGTTGGCTGGGCGCGGTGGCTCACGCCTGTAATCCCAGAATTTTGGGAGGCCGAGGTGGGCAAATCACCGAGGTTAGGAGTTCGAGACCAGCCTGGCCAACATGGTGAAACCCCATCTCTACTAAAAGAAATACAAAAAAATTAGCCAGGTGTGGTGGCAGGCACCTGTAATCCCAGTTATTTGGGAGGCTGGGGCAGGAGAATCGCTTGAACTGGGGAGGCAGAGGTTTCAGAGAGCCAAGATCTCACCACTGCACTCCAGCCTGGGCAACAATGTTTTATTTTGGAAAATAGTTATTTTTACATGTGTAATTTATGTTACATTATCTAATGTAAAAGTGTATTATTTGTTACATTCTCTAATATATGGTAAAATATGCAATTTATGTAATCTAATGAGAGTTTACATTTTTAAAATGACAATAAGCATTTAAAAAATTTTCTCAGTTTGAATTTCAATACAGCAAGTACTGATATAAGTCTGCATAAAAAAGCACACTTCGGGGTCCTAAATTTTTAAGTCCAAAACTGTTGAGAATTATTGCCCTGAGACACTGAGTTTATCTTAAGCTGGTGCTGCACAGATCACTGGATGGCAGTATAATAATGTGGCTATAAATTTGTGAAGATTTTTAGGTCTTGATTGGAATAAAACAACCATAAAAAGAGATTGGCTGGCATTAGTCGGTAAGAAATTACTATTACCGTCAGTCTTCATGGATGTGACAATGGAACTGTGGCTACATAAGATAGATAATGGATGACTATTTTTAGAGACACTTATTGGAATATTCTAAGACAAAAAGCACATTGTCTGGGACCCATATTAAAATACTGCATCAAAAAGAGGGAAGAGAAAGTGGAAGAAAAAGAAGGCATAATGAAGTCAGAGTGGCAAAATGCTGATTAACTGTGGATCTGGGTAAGGAGTACATAGATTCATTGTAGTCTCTACCCAGAATCCAGAATTACACATTACAACATCTCATAGACCATTTTCAACAAAGTCCTGTGTTTTGTGTTTGAGATCACTTTTTCTTTGATGTTCTGTAGCTGTCACTATACTATAACCAGAGAAGGATTTTTCAACATCTTACTTGGGAAATCTGATACGTTTCCTTGCCAAACACTAGTATTTTTCAGTAATTCTGAGAATTTCTCAGCGATCATCTCCAAAAAAATGTTTTTGTTTCTAGTTTTGATATTTTTTCAAATCTGAATGATCATTCTTTAGAGTATTAATCCTTAACTCCCAATTTCAAACTTTTACAAAGCTTCTTTAAGCACAGTTAACAAAGTTGCTCTATATTCTTTTTTGAAAATTTAAATATCTTTGTTATGTGATTCTGTCTATTGCTTCTGCTGGCTTTTAACTGTGCTGTCATGAACCTTGTGTTTTATGACTTTTTTTACTGTGAGCTGCTCATTTGGGGGGATTTTATCTATTCGAATTTTCTGAGGTCAGACTGAAGGTTTCCAGAGGTGATCTGCATGTTGCCTGACTTTACCAGCAACCCTGGACCACTGTCAAGTAACTTCCAGGCTTGGGCTGTTCACACCACACCAACATTTATTCAGACTCCAGCTCATGCGGCAGCTGGCTGACAGCTACCAAGTCTCTGGGAAGCTGTACTCCCTGCATCCCCACCCCAAGGCCACGAGAGCTGCAGATCCCTGCTATCCCTTTCGGTGCTCGGAGTTTCCACTTCAACCTTACTGGTGTCGTCACTTACAGTCCCAGCATTATGTGCAGACCCCATCCTGGGCTAGGTTGTGTCTCGTCTCCCAGGATCAGAAGAAATCCCCGCAGCAAATGCTGACTTTCAAGCCCATGTATTTCTCAGGATTCCAGATTTCAACTGGTTTTTCACCACTACGACTTATTCCCTTTCATGCCATCTCAGCCATACACTTTAAAAGATTTCATCTTTTTTTTTGAGACGGAGTTTTGCTCTTGTTGCCCAGGCTGGAGTGCAGCAGCACAATCTCGGCTCACTGCAACCTCCACCTCCCAGGTTCGAGCAATTCTCCTGCCTCAGCCTCCTGAGTAGCTGGGATTATAGGCACCTGCCACCATGCCAGGCTAATTTTTTGCATTTTTAGTAGAGATGGGGTTTCATCATGTTGGCCAGGCTGGTCTCTAACTCCTGACCTCAGATGATCCAACCACCTCAGCCTCTCAAAGTGCTGGGATTATAGCCATAAGCCACCACGCCCGGCTTATTTTTTTATTATCTAGTAAATTCAGTTGTTTCCCTTGGAGAAAGGAATAGTTAAGGGTATCTAGTCGGCTGGAACCCTAGAAATCAATGTGGATATTTCTATGTGTAAAGGAAGTGAAAAAAGACACTAATCAAACAGCTTCCGGGTGTATGCATTTTTTTCAAGCCACAAGAAATTATTTATTTTGTTTTGTTTTGTGTGTGAGACAGAGTCTCGCTCTGTCGCCCAGACTGGAGTGCAGTGGCATAATCTTGGCTCAATGCAACCTCTGCCTCCTGGGTTCAAGTGACTCTCCTGCCTCTGCCTCCCGAGTAGCTGGGACTACAGGCGCCCGCCACCATGCCCGGCTAATTTTTGTATTTTTAGTAGAGATGGGGTTTCATCATATTGGCCAGGCTGGTCTTGAACTCCTGACCTCAGGTGATCTGCCTGCCTCGGCCTCCCAAAGTGCTGGGATTACAAGCGTGAGCCACTGCACCCAGCCTCAAGCCACAAGAAATTATTTCTATGTAAACTGCTAAGAATTTGCTCTAATAAATATGGTTCAAATTGATTTTTGTCAGCTTCATAAAACAGCGTCCTACAGCAACTATCTGAGGAGGCGCAGACCTCGCCAGCACTTTCTGGAGAGCAGCAACAGCTGCTGTCTTCACTACCAGAGTCTCTCTGGGCACCAGGTTTAGGTGGGCTGGAGAGCATCCTTCTTAACCTGACCCAATGTTCTTGTAGAAGACAGAGGAGGGGCTCTGGATTTGAACCTCTGAAGGGCAGGCAGACTCTCAGGTGGAGACGGGGAGGCAGTGCTGCGACAGATGCCAAAGGAAGGACAAGGTACCAGAAGGAAGCCTGGTGGCACTACCCAGTGGACTCAGACCTTGAAACAGGATAACTGCCCCCCCCGCCCCCCCCCCCGCCCCTCACCCTACCCATTCACCTCACTACCTCTTCTCAGAATAGATTCCTCCCCATGGCTTGGTGCAGTGAAGCTTCAGGAAGTCTGTGAACCCCCTGAAATGACCTACAATTACATGTATGTAATTTTTTCTTCTCTTTTTGAGATAGGATCTCACTCTATTCCCAGGCTGGAGTACACTTGGCTCACCACAGCCTCAACCCTGAGCTCAAATGATCCTCTTGCCTCACAGCCTCTTGAGTAGCATGTGTCATCACGCCTGGTTAATTTAATTTTAAATTTTTTTGGTATAGATGGGGTCTCCCCATGTTGCCTAGGCTGGTCTCAAGCTCCTGGGCTCAAGTGATCCTCCCACTTTGGCTTCCCAAAGTGCTAGGATTACAGGTATGAGCCACCACGCCCGGGCTGTATGTAAATTTTTCTAAGAGGGTCCATCAACTTGAGAATCAGATAAAGACCAATGCCAATGCTTACTGTATTTGTTTCAAAATGTAGGTTTACCACTAAGAAAGCACCCAAAACTGATGCTCAGCCCTCTTGCCATGTGATGCCCTGTACCACACCTTTGGACTCTGTTCAGAGTCCAAGTCCCCACCTGCAAGAAAGCTCTCACCAGATGTGGCCCCTCAAACTTGGACTTCTCAGCCTTCCTAACAATAAGAAATAAATTCCTTTTCTTTATTAAAAGAAAGAAAGCACCCAAAACTAGCACCCAAATACAGTTAAGTATTATTTAATAATAAAGTTTAAGTGATGAAAAACTCCATAGACTATTAGTAACAGTCAAGGAAGCTTTGAGGGCTTGTCTCTGGGACGCATGGTCTCCTTCCAAAGCGTGGGGGCACCGAGGCTGTTGAGGATTGACCACCGCCTACTCGTAACCATATTTCTATACCATGCTCCTTCCGCCCAATGTAGTGATTCCTCTTTAGAGGCAATCGGACCCATCTGTGTGTCTCTTTTGTTAGGACTGTCAGATCCCCATTGGCAAGGATGGTGATAGGGCCTGTCTTGAGACTGCAAGCAGACCCTTAACTCAGTGCTGGCTTGCTGAGTGAATGCATGCCTGCATGAATGAATGAATGCCACTGGGCTGTAAACAAGCTGTTTTCTACAGCCTTCATGCTCTTCATGGGCATTTCACCTAATACCAGCTCTGTCTACAGCAACGAAAGAATGAACAACCTAAGTGAGACACCGGAGATTTCTCTGTCTCCTTATAAAGGCACCCATCAGTGCTCCCCTCAAACTGCCCCCATGCCTCGTTCCCTGGGCCTCAAGGTCCTCCAAACAGTACTTCCATGAGGTGTCACCTGGTTATCAATCCACCCAATGCTTTTATCCAGTGGCAAAGTCCAGAGGAAAGACAAAGAGGAGAGGAAACAGGTCCTCTCCTGTAGAGAAGAGGGGCCTATGACAGTGTGTGGGGTGTGACAGCGAGGTCAGCACACATGCGTGAGAGGCTTCCTCTTGCCACATGCTTCTCTTCAGTTCATCCAAACAGAAAGAAAAACACGCATTTTCTCTCTTACCAGAGTGCCAAGGAAGGTGCTGATGGAGCGTGCGGCCTGGCAGAGGGCGCCGTACTCCTCAAGCAGGAGGGAGATGAACTGGTGCGCTTGCGGCGGGCCCTGCAGGCCAGATGGTGCCTTCACCTTGGCTGCAGCCGACAGCTGCCGGAGCAGGCGGACCTTCATCTCCAGCACATACTCTCGAGCTTGCTGTTCCAGACGCTGGTACAGCTGGTAGGGGTCCCTCTCACAGAGCCTGCACAGAGAAGAGGGTCACCAGGGCCTGCCCACCAGGGCCCATGGGTGCTCTGATGTCAGTGAGCATCTTTTTTGAAGCCCTTCCACAGGTGACCACCTCTGGATGACCACACAGTCATCTTCCTCATAATCACCTGTGAGAAGCACGATCACCCCACCTAACAGATGGGAAATCTGGGGCACAGAGTGTCACTAGGGAACAGGAAGTGATATTTATTGAGCTTTCTCTGTACAGCACTGTTCGTGCACGTGCACTAATTCAGTTCGCTGTGTGTGGGTTCAGTGCCTGCTTTACAGAGGAAACATTTTGGCCCACATAGGTTGGGTGAGTTGCGTAAACTCACACAGCTAGAAGAGCACTCTACCACTTCTCAGCAGCTGGCCCCAGATGAACACGCTCAGACACGAGGCTGGGGACAACTCCTTTAAAGGCTTATATGTTAACAAGTAAAAAGCACTGATCCCAGGAGAGGTGCCACCTGGCTGCAGATCTGGGGCAGCCTGCTCTTTCCTTCTTTCTAGAAGTTCAGTGTACAGTCCAAATGGGTTTGTATTAGGCTTATCAAAAGAGGAAACTTTAGACACAGTTTATCTTTTTTAAAAAAATTATCCCACCAAAAAAACAATAAAGGTGTGTAAAATAAAATTTGTAGGCTGAAAAGTAGGAAAAAAAAAATACATGCCCCATGACTAAGCCACAAATGCAATGAACATTTTCATGAATTTCAGGCCAAACTTTGGGATAACCCATTATTTTTATTGACACAAATATGTGTATGATAATCCACATTTTTTTTTTTTTTTTTTTTGAGGTGGAGTCTCACTCTGTCGCCCAGGCTGGAGTGCAATGGTGTGATCCCGGCTCATTGCAAGCTCCGCCTCCTGGGTTCACCCCATTCTACTGCCTCAGCCTCCCGAGTAGCTGGGACTACAGGGGCCCGCCACCACGCCCAGATAATTTTTTGTATTTTTAGTAGAGACGAGGTTTCACCATGTTAGCCAGGATGGTCCCGATCTCCTGACCTTGTGATCCGCCCGTCTTGGCCTCTCAAAGTACTGGGACTACAGGTGTGAGCCACCGCACCCAGCCGATAATGCACATTTTAAAACTTATTCTACAGTACTGGCATTGCTATGGTTAAATTTAATTGTATTGTAATCCAGGAGCCTCTAGATGGAAACCTAAAACCACTGATGTAATAACAAAAATTCGTCCATAACCCATCACCAGGAGAAACCAGTTTGAGTTCATCACTCTAATAGAAATGAGTTGTAAAATGTGTTAAACTACAGCTCCTGGATTTTACATAGTAAATCCTTTCACCTACATACCATATTATGTCAAAAGAAAAGAAAGTTGTCACCTGTTCTATTTTTAAATTGCCATATTACCTAGGCTGTAAAAGACAAGTGCCAAGTAAAATCTTGCAATGGAACATGTGAAGCCTTATGGAAAATGTGGATTAAAAAAATAGTGTAGATGGATGGGATTCCTTATTTTGGTTAGTACATTTCAGATAGACATTAATTTTTTGAGCATGACAATTGTAATTTCAACTACTAGTATAAAAAACTGTCCTCTGAAACAGAATGCATTTCATCTGTTAAAAGAAAGCTGCAGAAGAGTCAAATTTTGACAGAGACAACCAAACTTAGAAGCAGACTGGACACCCACCTCACTGTTATCTTAGCATGTCGGACTTAGATCCCTTTTTTTTGTTGTTGTCTATTTCTGTATTTTATAAATTTAAGGAAATAACCATGTGATACTTTTGCAAACAGATTTTTTTTTCAAGTTATACAAAAAGGAGGCAGCGGGGCGGGGCGCAGTGGCTCACGCCTATAATCCCAGCACTTTGGGAGGCGAGATTGAGACCATCCTGGCTAACACGGTGAAACCCCGTCTCTACTAAAAATACAAAAAATTAGCCGGGCATGGTGGCGGGCGCCTGTAGTCCCAGCTACTTGGGAGGCTGAGGCAGGAGAATGGCGTGAACCCGGGAGGCAGAGCTTGCAGTGAGCCAAGACTGCGCCACTGCACTCCAGCCTGGGTGACAGAGCGAGAGACTCTGTCTCATAAAAAAAAAGAGACAGCAATATGCTGAAGATGCTACGGAAGCTCATTCGATAACTCACACATTCAACAGATACGGGCACATCAACTACACACTGGCTGCTACTCTTAAGTACTGAAGTTGCAACGTTAATAAGCTGTGAAGTCATGGGTTTGACGTGAAGGTTATACATTTTTTCCTAATACTCACTAGGAAACCTAACTTTCTTTGTTGTTTTGTTTTTTCTTTGGATTTTACTCTGTTGCCCAGGCTGGTGTGCAGTGGAGCAATCCTAGCTCAATGCAGCACTGAACTCCTGGGCTTAAGGGCTCCTCCTGCCTCAGCCTCCCAAGCAACCAGGACCACAACTGTGCTTCACCACACCTAGCTAATGTTTTTTATTTTATGTAGAGACAAGTCACTATGTTGCCCAGGCTAGTCTTGAACTCTTGGGGCCAAGCAATCCTCCCGAAGTGCTGGGATTACAGGTGTGAGCCACCATGCTTGGCTGGAAACCTAACTTCTAATAAAAGCACATACCACAGAGAAGGACCTCATGCAATACCAGTGGCTCACAGGTCAAACTCTGAACATACTTGGCTGAATTCAATGAGTTAACCTAATCTATGGCTCATCACTATCCCTGCCTTCAGGAAAGAATCTACTGCACAGCAAACATCAGTTTATAAAACTCCCGGCTGGGCACAGTGGCTCATGCCTGTAATCCCAACACTTTGGGAGGCTGAGGCAGGTGGATCACAAGGTCAGGAGATCAAGACCATCCTGGCTAACATGGTGAAACCCCATCTCTACTAAAAATACAAAAAATTAGCTGGGTGTGGTAGCAGGCACCTGTAGTCCCAGCTACTCGGGAGGTTAAGGCAGGAGAACAGCGTGAACCCAGGAGGCGGAGCTTGCAGTGAGCAGAGATTGCACCACTGCACTCCAACCTGGGTGACAGAGTGAGACTCCATCTCAAAAAAAAAAAAAAAAAAAAAAAAAAAAAATTAGCTGGGCACAGTGGCAGGCGCCTGTAATCCCAGCTTCTCAGGAGGCTGAGGCAGGAGAATCGCTTGAATTCAGGCGGCAGAGGTTGCAGTGAGCTGAGATTACACCACTGCACACCAGCCTGGGCAACAGAGTGAGACTCCATCTGAAAAAAAAAAAAAAAAAAGCCTCCCAAACGTGCTGCATTCAAAATGTGAGAAAGAAACCCAAATGAGAATCAACCCATGAAATGACCATCTCAAATCTGTTGCTTTCATTTGAAACATTTCAAAAAACATAAAAATATGTTACGTTGCTGGACGCAGTGGCTCACGCCTGTAATCCCAGCACTTTGGGAGGTCAAGGCAGGTGGATTACGTTAGACACCAACATGGTGAAACCCCATCTCTATTAAAAATATAAAAATTAGCTCGACACGGTGGTGGGCACCTGTAATCCCAGCTACTCTGGAGACTGAGACATAAGAATAGCTTGAATGCGGGAGGCAGGGGTTGCAGTGAGCCAAGATCACGCCATTGCACTCCAGCCTGGCTGACAGAGCAAGACTCCGTCTCAAAAAAAAAAAAGTTACATCAAACTGTAAGGAAGAATAAAAATTATGGCCACCTCAAATTCTGTGTGGTTACTGAGCATAAGGTATCTGCTGAAGAGAAACAGCCACACAGCCAGGCATGCCTCAGCTGTCTCGGCCTCATGAGCCACAGGCACACATACAAGCTACCCAACCTCACAGAGCCCCCATTTTTTCACTTCATAAATGGGCTAACTCGGCCTTTCTCCTTGGGTTGATAAAGGCAAGAGTGCTTGTAAAAGTAATCTGCATCATCCCTGGCACAGGGGGACTCAAAAAGGAAGGTATTATCATCAGTCTTCACACAAACAAGTAAGAGAAACATTTCTTGTGTAATTATACAGGCAATAGCGTTTCATCGGAATCAGAAAAATTCAAGACGTTTGGCCTAGGGGGCTCACTTTTGCCAGTTCATCTGCTGCAATCTTGACAGGCACCAAAGGCTGAGCAAACCCATCTGAGCACTGTAAGGAAAGCCCATCCTGAAAGGAGTGGTTCCAAGTGCAGCGGGGAGGGCAGGAGTTTGCATGGGGCCACAACAGGAAAGGGCAGTACGTACCTATCCACGAGCTCCTTCACTCCCTCCTTGTCAGGCACCAGAGACTGGTCCTGGTCATCTGCCAGCGGGGTTCCTGCCTGCCGATAGATGCAGCGCACCGTGTAGCGCACTTCTGACCAGTAGTTCTGCAGCTGCTGAGGTTCCCGGTCCGCCTCTGCCGAAATTTCTCTATGAGACAACACAGGAAGGTTAGAAAGTCACCACAGTCTGCTGCCCTTCCTCACCTAGCACACTGTCCTCAGAGGACCTCCCAGGCTCTTGCACCTTGTCCAGCTCCCAGGAGCCGGCAATCAGGCTGCTGTCAGTGCAGGGGGTTGATGGCATCCCCAGCACAGCTCCTAGGGTGCACTCTGCGTAAGATCTTAGACACTGCACAGATAACAGGAGCGTCTGTGGCTAATGTCCACAATTAGGGTACCCACATCCCCACTGCTGACCTGGCCTTCACCTCCAAGGTACCTAATGGGCAGCTTTGCCCCCACCCTTTGGCCCCCACTTGGCTACATGCATTCCTTCCTGAGCCACAGCACAGAGTGTTTTTAGATGTGCTCCTGGGCTGGGCATGGTGGCTCATGCCTGTAATCCCAGCACTCTGGGAGGTGAAGACGGGCTAATCGTTTGAGTCCAGGAGTTTGAGACCAGCCTGGGCAACGTGGCGAAGCCCCATCTCTATAAAATATACAAAAATTAGCCCGACATGGTGGTGCGCGCCTGTAGTCCCAGATACCGGGACTGAGGTGGGAGGATCACTTGAGCCTGGAAGGCGGAGGTTGTGGTGAGCGGAGATCACACCACTGCCCTCCAGCCTCGGGGACAGAGCCAGACCCTGTCTCAAAAAAAAAAAAAAAAAAAAAAAAAAAAAGATGAGCTCCGGGGCTCTCCCCTCAGCCACTGAGCGGCAGCCAGTCAGGCTCTCCCCCATCACTCCTCTCATTCACTGAGGCTGCTCTTAGATTCTGATTATTTAAGGACTCCTTCTCTTGTTCTGAGGATGCTTTCTAGTGCCAGTTCCTCAAGAGCAGGAGTTTTTGTCTTACTCATATGGTTCTTTCTCTCAATAGCGAAGCAACTGCCTTACTCTTGTTGCTGTCTGTCACATTAGCCCAGTTTCTCGGTCCAGCTCCAATATGCAGGTCTGCATGTCATTGTGGACAGATGTGAGCAACGTGGCACACACGTCACATACCTGCGCTCACTGCAGGCCTCGCACGAGCATGCGGTGTCTGAAGGCAGCGTCTGTGCGCCCAGAGCGAGCCTCCCACCACTGCCGGCCTCCGGCTGGGAGCTACCAAGCGAGGAGTGAAGAAGAAAATCTTGGCTCTGTTTTAAAAAGAGAACAGAATAGACGAGTTATGTTAAAATGTTCAAGGCATCAATTTTTTATTAACTGTTCAGAAAAATGCCTTTTAAAAAACTGTAAAACCTAGACATTGAAAAAAAACTATCTTGGCCGGATACGGTGGCTCACACTTGTAATCTCAGCACTTTGGGAGTCTGAGGTGGGTGGATCGCTGGGCAACATGGTGAAACACCACTGCTACAAGAAACACAAAAAATAGGCCAGGCATGTTGGTGCCCGCCTGTAGTCCCAGCTACCCAGGAGGCTGAGGTGACAGGATCACTTCAGCCTGGGAAGTTGAGGCTATAGTCAGCCGTGAGAATGCCCCACTGCACTCCTGTCTGGGTGACAGAGACATTGTCACACAGACACACACATACACACAAAAAGGAAACAATTCGGCTGGGCATGGTGGTTCACACCTGTAATCCCACCACTTTGGGAAGCCGAGATGGGAGGACCACTTGAGCCCAGATGTTTGAGACCAGCCTGGGTAACACAGCAAGACCTCATCTCTATTTAAATTTTTTAAAAAAGTATAAAAATTAATTTATATGAAATTTAAAAAGGAACAGTTTTACTCCCAGTGTCCTAATCAGCACACACAATGACCACCTCAGTGGGCACCTCTGGAAAGTGATGTGCCCATGGCTGCCTGAGACAGCACCTGGTAGAAACCTAGTGGCCTCTCTGAGCCTAGCATCAAGCAGCCGGCGCAGAGGCCTCTCCGTCCTGGGGAATCCCATAGCCTGCACTGCCTGCTCTGAGGAACAAGGAGGCTTAAGAAAGAGAACACTTGGCCGGGTGCAGTGGCTCACGCCTATAATCCCAGCACTTTGGGAGGCCAAGGCAGGCGGATCACCTGAGGTCAGGAGTTCAAGACCAGCCTGATCCACACAGTGAAACCCGTCTCTTCTAAATATACAAAAATTAGCCAGGCATGGTGGTGCACGCCTGTAATCTCAACTACTCGGGAGGCTGAGGCAGGAGAATCGCTTGAACCTGGGAGGCGGAGGTTGCAGTGAGCCGAGATCGCGCCACCGCACTCCAGCCTGAGAAACAGACAGAGACTTTGTCTCAAAAAAAAAAAAAAAAAGAGAGACAGAACACTGGGCAAAGTCCTTCCTATGTCCCACGCCAAAAGGATTTCACCAACAACTAGAGAACACAACACAACCTTAGGTTCCTCCTCCCGCTCAGTTACCCATCCATCGGCACCGGGGCTCCTTCTAGAAGAGGCCCTGAGAAGGACTCTGCTCCTTGGGAACAGGGGCTCAGGTCTCAGAGCTGAAGGTGCCCACAGGGTGATGCAGGGTGCTAGAGAGCCTTCCCCAGGCTCATGACAGGGGCTGCCAGCTCCATAATCATTGCGTCCCCCCGACCCCCACAGCATGAGGAAGAGAATCACAGTCACAAGAGAGACTTCCAGAAAGGAATTCACCCCTAAGTCATGAGTATTGCACTATTCCCACTCTGGTCCCCACAAGGAAAAGTGTGCTCTCCTCACCAACCCCTCCCCCAGTCAAGCATGAAGCCACTGAGACAAGCCCCCAGAGAGACGGGTGGTGGCCTGTGGCAAAGAGCCTGGGGCTCACCCTGGGCTGGACTTGGCAAGGTCTGTTCAGAGGACAAGGAAGCTCCCAAGGGCCTGTGGCGGGTGCTGTGGAGTTGGGGCACACAGACACTGGTGCAGGCCTTGCAGGTAAGACCCTGCAGCAGAAAAGCCTGAGTGTTGCTAAGTGGGCAGAGGATTAAGACAGCAGGGGACCGGCCAGGCGCGGTGGCTCACGCCTGTAATCCCAGCACTTTGGGAGGCCGAGGCGGGCAGATCACGAGGTCAAGAGATCGAGACCATTCTGGCCAACATGGTGAAACCCCGTCTCTATTAAAAAAGCACAAAAATTAGCCGGGCGTGGTGGCGCACACCTGTAGTCCCAGCTACTCGGGAGGCTGAGGCAGGAGAATTGCTTGAACCCGGAAGGCAGAGCTTGCAGTGAGCCGAGATCGCGTCACTGCACTCCAGCCTGGTGACAAAGCGAGACTGCGTCTCAAAAAAAAAAATGCAAGGGACCTAGCTCAGCTGCCGCCAGCACACAGGAGGATAAGAGCTTGTGTCATCCTGAAAGAATCCCACCCCAAATAGGTCCTGCTGGGGAAGCAGACCCCAGAATTACACCATGAGGGAAGAGGAGCAGAGTGCGGGACGGCAGTGGTAGGGGGTAGGGGGCAGGCTGGTTGTGTCACACACAGTTTCCACTAGACAGTCCAGCACGAAGTCCCTACCAAGGTCTCAGAAGTGCCCAAAGGTCTGAATGTTTTTGCTCTGTTCTGAATGTTTGTGCCCCCACCCGCCCCCATTCATAAGTTGAAATTTTTCACCCCTAAGGTAATGTTATCAGGAAGTGGGGCCTTTAGGCGGTGATTAGGTCATGAGGATGGAGTCTTCGTGAATGGGATTAGTGTCCTTTTATAAAGAAGGCCCCAGAGAGCTGCCACGTCCTTCCACCGCACGAGGACAGTGAGAGGGCACCAGCTATGAACCAAAGCTCGGCCCTCCCCAGGCACCAATCTGCCAGCACCTTGATCTTAGACCTTCCAGCCCTCCAGACTATAAGATATAAACGTCCGCTGTTTACAAGCAGCCTAGCCCATGGTATTTGGTTGCAGCAGCCTGAGCATGCTAAAGCAGCATCCCCCCCGCCGGCCCTCAACAAGAAAGAGCCAGCAATCACTGGGCCACCCATTGGACCACAGGCCTAGTGCTAGTGGGCCAAAAAGAACCCTAGACAACCCAGCAGAGAACAAAGACCCCCAAGTCTCTGCTCCAGTGCCCCTTCTCCATCCTGGAGGAACAGGACAGGCATAAGGAAGCAGGACATATACCACCGCCCTCTGCCCTTGGGGACTCCTGCCATCACTTAACTTGAGGGGAAGAGGCTTTGAATTAATTAGATGAGACATTTAGGTTTTTTTTTTTGGAGACAGGGTCTCGCTCTATCACCCAGGCTGGAGTTCAGTGGTGCAATCTCAGCTGACTGCAACCTCCACCTCCCAGGCTCAAGCAATTGTCTCACCTCAGCCTCCTGAGTAGCTGGGACCACAGGCATGCGCTACCACAACTGGCTAATTTTTTGTATTTTTGGTAGACACAGGGCTTCGCCATGTTGCTCAGGCTGGTCTCAAACTCCTGAGCTCAAATGATCCGCCCACCTTCATTTCTCAAAGTGCTGGGATTACAGGCGTTGAGCCACCACACTCAGCCACATTTAGGTTTTTATGTAGACTGGACCTGAGTACCTGAAAATGTGGCTATTCCAATACCAAAAGTGGCTGGAAGGCCATGGAGTTCTGATTGATGAGGCATGGTAGGGCAAGGAGAGGGCAGTGGTAGAAGAGGCTGTTCCCTAAGTGAGTCCGTTCCCTTCAACAAGCGAGGTTCATGCTCTCCTCCATCCCATGCCCATCTAACAGCAAAGTTGTCCACTCCACCTCAATCCTAAACACCTCCACAATCCACCCATTCTTCCTCCGCTGCTTCCAACCCAGTCTAAGCCATCATCACCTACCTCTTGCCTGCACAGCTGCACTGGCTCTCTCTAGTGGCACACCTATTTCCGTATGTACCTGCTAATCATCCATTCTCCAGGCAGCAGCAGAGTGAGATCACAGAGCTCCCTACATAAAACCTCTGTTCTCCTCCACTTCACTTAGGAGCAAATGCTGTATTTCTTACCACAGCTTACAAGGTTGCTCAGGTCAAAGTTCTGCTTTTAAGTCACTGCCCTTGCTCCCTTTGCCTCGTACCCTTAGCCAGTGAGCCTATGATTGGCTTCTGGTAGACTGTAGAATACTGTCCCATCAGGCCTCAGCAAAAAGATCACCTACTCCAGGAGGCTGGTTGAGTCAATTAATTTTTTTGCCTCTCAACTCCAAATCCACCCTTCTTCGCCACACTTACAATGAAGGAGCTGCACCCTGTAAACATTTCTCCTCTGCCAGCAGGTAGGTACAATGTGTGGTCCTGTGGGTGGAGGGTGCTACAGGTACACTGAAGAAGAAGGGGTCTCCCTCCAGGTTCCTGTGCTTTTCTCATCTTGCTCTTACCCTAAGGCAGCTCCTCATCAGTGGTGTGTGGGGGACTGAGAGGCACGCACTCTCCAGCACTCAGTCCCAGCCTGCAGGACCTCAGGGAGCCTCTCTGCTACCCAGTGGGGCATAACGACACCCCTTCCATGTCAGGGCCTCTTCCAAGTTTGTTCCTTTCTTGAGTCCCCTCCCTAAGCTCCCGTTAGTGGCTGCTCCCTAAATCTGCCCTGGCCATATTCTTTAGCATTCACTTAACAGATCTGGGTGGCTGACTTGTCGCTACTTATTAATTACTCCTTTTTTTTGTTTGAGACAGAGTTGCACTCTTCTTGCCCAGGCTGGAGTGCAATGCTGTGATCTCGGCTCACTGCAACCTCTGCCTCCTGGGTTCAAACGATTCTCCTGAGTAGCTGGGATTACGGGAGCCCACCGCCACTCCTGGCTAATTTTTGTATTTTTAGTAGAGACGGGGTTACATCACGTTGACAAGGCTGGTCTCCCAACTCCTGACCTCAGGTGATCCCGCTTGCCTCAGCCTCCCAAAGTGCTGGATTACAGGCATGAGCCACCATACCCTGCCACTTGGTAATTATTCTTTATGTTAAAAATGTGCTTCTTCTGATTATGAGCGCGGTGCCCATCTCCTGAGCTCTGGCTTACTCATCAACCTAAACACCCCAGTTAATCTCCTCTATTAAACTGCTATCTGAAATCCTGGTGTTCTACTGTGTTCTTGTTTTTTTATGTGTCTTCAACACTGGAATATCAGTTCATGAGAGCCAGAACCTATCTACTTGCTCACTATGGTACATCAGCGCCTATGATCATGGCTGGAATGCAGTACACTCAGAAGAGCAATCAAGAACTTGAAAGCAACATTTCCTGGAGATAAGAGATGAAGGTAAGTCTTAAAATAGGGTACATGATGACTACATATTAAATCCTTAAATGTGTCCCATTATAGCACTCATCATATACAGATTTAACCTCAGTCATGTTTCACCCAAGTCTAACACAATTTAAAAGAAAAATAACAAAATCCAGCAATTAACAATGTAAAATTCACAATGTCCAGCATCCAGTAACAAAACCAAAAGCAGGACAATGACTCTTAAGAAGGAGGAAAAGCCAATCAATAGAAACAGATCCCCCAGGCCAGGTGCAGTGGCTCACGCTTGTAATCCCAGCACTTTCAGAGGATGAGGCGAGTGGATCACTTGAGGTCAGGTGTTCGAGACCAGCCTGACCAACATGGCAAAATCCCATCTCTACTAAAAATACAAAATGTAGCCAGGCATGGAGGCACAAGCCTGCAATCCCAGCCACTCGAGAGGTTGAGGCAGGAGAATTGCTTGAATCGAGGAAGGGGAGGTTGCAGTGAGACTAGATCGTGCCACTGCACTCCAGCCTGGGTGACAGAGAGAGACATTGTCTCAAAAAAATAAAAGAAACAAAGAAAGAAAGAAATTCCCCAGGCCAGGCACGGTGGCTCACACCTATCATCCCAGCACTTTGGGAGGCAGAGGCGGGCGGATCACCTGAGGTCAGGAGTTCGAGAGCAGCCTGGCCAACATGATGAAACCCCATTTCTACTAAAAATACAAAAATTACCCCATCTCTACTAAAAATACAAAAATTAGTATTTTTAGCTCTACTAAAAATACAAAAATTAGCATGGTGGCACGTGCCTGTAATCCCAGCTACTCAGGAGGCTGAAGCAGGAGAATTGTTTGAACCCAGGAGGCGGAGGTTGCAGTGAGCCGAGATTACAGCACTGCAGTCCAGCCTGGGTGTCACAGTGAGGACTCCATCTCAAAAAAATAAAAAAGAAAAAAAGAAACAGATCCCCCCAAAAATAGAGACGATACAACTAACAGTCGAGAATCTGAAATTGGCAATTATAAAGAAACTCCATATGTTCAAGAAACAGAGGAAAAATAAACATGATGGGAAGAGAAACTGAAGATGTCAATAAATAAGTAAACCAAATGAAACTTCCAGAGCTGAGAAATAAGACATAAAAGAAAAAAATACACTAAATAGACTTGGCAGATTAAGCAGATCAGAATACCAATAAACCTAAACACAGGCAATAAAAGTAATCCAGCCCAGGTGCGGTGGCTCACGCCTATAATCCCAGCATTTTGGGAGGCCAAGGCAGGTGGATCACCTGAGGTCAGGAGTTCGAGACCAGTCTGACCAACATGGTGAAACCCCACCTCTACAAAAAAATACAAAAATTGGCCAGGCACAGTGGCTCACACCTGTAATCGCAGCACTTTGGGAGGCCGAGGGTGGGAGGATCACCTGAGGTCAGGAGTTCAAGACCAGCCTGACCAACATGGAACAACCTTGTCCCTACTAAAAATACAAAATTAGCCGGGTGTGGTGGCACACACCTGTAATCCCAGCTACTCAGGAGGCTGAGGCAGGAGAATCACCTGAACCCAGGAGGTGGAGGTTGCAGTGAGCCGAGATCACACCACTGCACTTCAGCCTGGGCAACAAGAGCAAAACTTCGTCTCAAAAAAAAAAAAAAAAGCTGGGCATGGTGGCGGGCACCTATAATCCCCGCTACTCAGGATGCTGAGGCAGGAGAATCACTTGAACCCAGGAGGCAGAGGTTGTAGTGAGCCGAGATCGCACCATTGCACTCCAGCCTGGGTGACAGGGCAAGACTCTGTCTCAAAATAAATAAATAAATAAATAAATAAATAAATAAATCCAAAATGAAGCACAGAGAAAACTGAAAAAATGGACAAAGCATTTGTAGGACAAACTCAAGATGTCTAACATCCCAGAAAAAAAGGGGACTATGTGAAGAAATACTTGAAATATTTCTAAATTTGATGAAACTATAAATTCATACTATGTAAGCCCACACTCACTGCAAGCTCAATTAACCCAAAGCACACTAAACACAAAGCAAAGCACACTGAGGCCCATCACAGTCAAACTGCTGAAAACCAGTGACAAAGTGCAAATCTCAGAAGCACAGAGAGGAAAACGAGTCACCTTACATATGCAGGAGCAAAGATAACGATGACATGTTTCTCATCACAAACTGGGGAGGCCATGAAAGAAATGACCAACAACCTCAAATTCCAAACAGAAATATCTTTTAAAACAAAGGCAAAATAAAAGCTTTCAAACAGAAGCTACCTTGGCCTACAGGAAACGTTAAAGGCAGTTCTTGAGACAGAGGGAAAATAATACCAAATGAAAATGTGGATCTACACAAAGGAATGGAGAGCACCACACATGATAAAGATGTGGGTCAAGAACTTATTTATAAGGTCTTTTTAAAAGATAATTAGCTATTTAAAGCAAGGAAAAAAAAACATGACAATGTATGCTGAGGTGTATAATACACATAAGAAAAATACACGACTACATTAGCACCAGAAATGCTGGCGCTCCAAGTATACCACTGTTAAGGTACTTACATTACATGTGAAGTGGTATACTATTCTTTCAGAGTACAGGCTGAAAAGTGGAAGCTATAGCTAAAAAATTATAAAACAAAGAAAAAGAAATATAGGTAGTATGGTCAACAGGAGACAAAATGAAAGAGTTTAAAATATTCATAGGCCAGACACGGTGGCTCACGCCTGTAATCCCAGCCCTTTGGGAGGGTGAGGCAGGCGGATCACGACGTCAGGAGATTGAGATCAGCCTGGCCAAGATGGTGAAACCCCACTTCTACTAAAAATACAAAAATTAGCCGGGTGCGGTGGTGGGCGCCTGTAATCCCAGCTACTCGGGAGGCTGAGGCAGAAGAATTGCTTGAACCCGGAAGGCAGAGGTTGCAGTGAGCTGAGATGGCACCACTGCATTCCAGCCTGGGAGCAGAGTGAGACTCCGTCTCAAAAAAATATATATACATATATATAAAATAAAATAAAATAAAATAAAAACATACTTCTGACCAAATACATGGGTCAAAAAATATTTTTCTTTTAATTTTTTTTTTTTTTTGGAGATGGAGTCTCACTCTGTTGCCCAGGCTCGAGTGCAGTGGCACGATCTCAGCTCACTGCAACCTCCGCCTCCTAAGTTCAAGCAATTCTCCAGCCTCAGCCTCCTGAGTAGCTGGGATTACAGGCGTGTGCCACCACACCCGGCTAATGTTTGTATTTTAGTAGAGACGGGGTTTCTTCGTGTTGCTCAAGCTGGTCTCGAACTCCTGAGCTTGGGTAATCCACCCACCTCGGCCTCCCAAAGTGCTGGGGTTACAGGCGAGAGCCACCACACCCAGCCACCTAAAATATTCAATTCATTGGGCGGGCGTAGTGGCTCACACCTGTAACCCCAGCACTTTGGGAGGCCAAGGTGGGCAGATCATGAGGTCAGGAGATCGAGACCATCCTGGCTAATAACATGTTGAAACTGTGTCTCTACTAAAAATACAAAAACAAAATTAGCTGGGTGTGGTGGCGGGTGCCTGTAGTCTCAGCTACTCAGGAGGCTGAGGTGGGAGAATGGTGTGAACCTGGAAGGTGGAGCTTGCAGTGAGCAGAGATCACGCGCCACTGCACTCCAGCCTGGGCGACAAGAGTATGACCCCGTTTCAAAAAAAAAAAAAAAAATTCAATTCATTTAAAAGAAGAGTAACAAATAACAGATGGGAAAAATAGGAGAAAAAATGCAAGATGGTATGTTTAAACCCAAACGGATCACTAATTACATTAAATAGAAAGAGTGTAAATACTACAATTATTAGCAGAGAAGGTCAGACTGGACTTTAAAAAAGCAAGAGCTCCTAAGCTACAAGAGATGATAAAGACAGGTTAAAAAGAAAGGTTGGGAAGCCATATTCCATGTACATACTAATGAAAAAAGGCTAGGTGGCTCTCAGTATAAGACAAAGTTTGCTTCACAACAAAGATTAGTAACAACAAAGAGGGAGATGCTGATGCTGCTGATGATGATGGTGGCATTGATTCAACAATTAGAAATAACAGTGCTAAATGGTAAATAACAACAGAGCTCAAAATACCTAAAGTAGAAATTGAAATAAATATACCAATCCATAGTTACATTTAGAAGTTTCGGCCGGGCGCGGTGGCTCAAGCCTTAACCCAAGCACTTTGGGAGGCTGAGGCGGGCGGATTGCCCAAGCTCAGGAGTTCGAGACCAGCCTGGGCAACACTGTCTCTACTAAAATACAAACATCAGCCGGGCATGGTGGTGTGCACGTGTAATCCCAGCTACTCAGAAGGCTGAGGCAGGAGAATCGCTTGAACCAAAGGGGGCAGAGGTTGCAGTGAGCTGAGATCGCGCCACTACACTCCAGCCTGGGCGCAGACTGAGACTCTGTCTAAAAAAGTAAAATAGGCCGGGCACGGTGGCTCGTGCCTGTAATCCCAGCACTTTGGGAGGCCAAGGCCGGCAGATCACGAGATCAGGAGATCAAGACCATCCTGGCCAACATGGTGAAACCCTGTCTCTACAAAAAATACAAAAATTAGCTGGGCGTGGTGGCGCACACCTGTAGTCCCAGCTACTTGGGAGACTGAGGCAGGAGAATTGCTTGAACCCGGGAGGCAGAGGTTGCAGTGAGCTGAGATTGCACCACTGCACGCCAGCCTGGTGACAGAGCGAGGCTCTGTCTCAAAAAAATAATAATAAAAAATAAAATAAAAACATACTTCTGAACAAAACATGGGTCAATGAACAAATCATAATAAAGGCAATTATAAAATATTTTGAGTAGAATGAAAAACCAGAATTTGTGGGATGCAGCTAAAGGAATGCTTAGACAGAAATTTATAGATCCTGTGTGATTGGTGCAAATTTTAAAAGAAATGTATAGAATTAAACACATTAGAAAAGAAGAAAGGTCTCAAATAAAATGATGTAAACTTCCACCTTAAGAAACCCAAACAGGCTGGTACAAATGCAATGCTGTTGGTAACAAACAGGCTGGTACAAATGCAGTGCTGTTGATAACTAACTGTTCACAACCAGTACAGATTTCTTTGTTCCTTCTTGACTCCCACCGCTTCGACTGCTTTTAAAAAAAAAAAAAAAAAATAAGTAGAGGAATGAAATTAATAAAGAGCAAAATTAACAAAAAAGAAAATGGAAAAGCAATTAAAACAAAATGTGGTTCTTGGAAAAGATCAGTTAAATTATCCAGCCAGTCTTAGGGGGAAAAAGACAAAACTCAAAAAACTGGTATCAGGAATAAAAAGAAGAGGGAAGCAATCACTACAGATCCTATGGAAATTAAAAAGGTAATAAATATTCTGAACAACTATGTCACAACATTTAATATAAAATGGGCAAATTTCCTTAAAGACAAAAACTAGCACAGTTCACTAACAAAGAAACAGACAACCTCTATCAAATGAATTGAACTTGTAGTTCAAAATCTTCCCAATAAGGCAACTTCAGACCAAGACAGCTTTACTGGTGAATTCTGCCAAACACTTAAGATAGAAATAATGCCAATTTTACACAAACTTTTCCTTTCTGGAAAATCAAAGAGAAAATACATCCTAGCTCATTTTATAATGAAGTATTAGCCTAACATCAAAACCACACAAAGATGTGAGACAAGAATTATAGACTAATATCCTTCATGAACATAGACACAATAATCCTTAACAAAACATTAGTAAATCCAATCCAGCAACCTAGCAAAAGGATAATACATCACAACCAAATGTGAGTTATCCCAGGAATGCAAGGTTTTCCAACATTTTGAAAATCACCATAATTTATTTCACTAACTAAAAAAGGAAAACTGTTATCATCTTAACAGATGTAGAGAGTATGACAAAATTCAATATCTATTCATAATGATAATTCTTAGCAAACTAAAAATATAAGTAAATTTACTCAATCTGATCTATACTACATGATGAAAGACCAAATGCTTTCCCCTAAGATCATGAGCAAGAGGATGCCTACTCACACCACTCCTATTCAATCTCACATTGGAAGAACTAGTCAGTGGAATTGGGCAAGAAAAAATGAAGACATACAGATTGCAAAGTAAGAAACACATTATTTGCAGACGACATGATCATCTACATAGAAAATTTTAAGGAAGGCCGGGTGCGGTGGCTCAGGCCTGTAATCCCAGGACTTTGGGAGGCTGACGCACGTGGATCATGAGGCCAGGAGTTCAACAGCAGCCTGGTCAACATGGTGAAACCCCGTCTCTACTAAAAATACAAAAATTAGCTGTGCATGGTGGTGCGCACCTGTAATCTCAGCTACTCGGGAAACTGAGAGGCAAGAGAATTGCTTGAACCGGGACCCAGGAGACAAAGGTTGCAGTGAGCCAAGATTGTGCCACTACACTCCAGCCTGGGCTACAAAGCGAGACTCTGTCTCAAAAAAAAAAAAAAGAAAAAAAAAAAAGGCCAGGTAGGGTGGCTCATGTCTGTAATCCCAGCACTTTGGGAGGCCAAGGCGTGCGGATCACCTGAGGTCGGGAGTTCGAGACCAGCCTGACCAACATGGAGAAACCCGTCTCTATACTAAAAATACAAAATTAGCCAGGCATGGGGGCACAAGACTGTAATCCCAGCTACTCAGGAGGCTGAGGCAGGAGAATTGCTTGAACCCAGGAGGCAGAGGTTGTGGTGAGCCGACATCGCGCCATTACACTCCAGCCTGGGCAACAAGAGCAAAACTCTGTCTCAGAAAAAAAAAAAAAAAGAAAGAAAGAAAATCCAAAGGAATCTACCAAAAGGCCCATAGAACTAATAAATGAGTTTTTACAGTACACATGGCCAATATCCAAAAAAAAAAAAAAAGCTGAATTTCTATGTACTAGCAATAAACAAATATTGAAACTTTTTAGAGTACATTTAAAATAGCAAGAAAATATAAAATACTTTGGGAAAATGTATTTATTTTTTGTAAAACCAGGATCTCACTATGTTACCCAAACTGGTCTTAAATTCCTGGCCTCAAGCAATCCACCTGCGTAGAACTCCCAAAGTGCTGGATTACAGGTATGAGCCACCGTGCCTGTCCGGAAAGTTTTTAATACACTGACTACTAGGGTTTTTAATACACTGACTACAAAACAATGCTGAAAATAAACTTAAATGATCTAAATAAATGAAGAGTTATACCATGTTCATAGACTTGAAGACTCAATATTGTTAAGGTTTCAATTCTCCCCCAAACTGATCTATAGAGTCAACACAATGCCAATTAAAATCCCAACAGGCTTTTCCGTAGAAACTGACAAGTTGGCTCTAAAGTTTACATAGCAATGCAAAGGATCTAATATATCCAAACCACTTTTGAAAAAGAAGAAAGTTGGTAGACATCTACGTAATTTCATGACTTACTATAAATAGCTTCAAGAATCAGGATAGTATGGTACTGGCAAAGGAATAGGAATATATGTAAAGTGGAACACAGCAACCAATAATAGATCCATACATACAGAACCAACTGATTTTTGACAAAGGTCCCAAGGTAATTCAATGAGATAAAATTGTCTTTTCAATAAATAGTTCTGAACAACTGGATATCAATATGCAAAAAAAGATGACTCTTAACCCTTACAACAGATAAAAGCTTCATTCAAGGTGGCTCATAGACCTAAATGTATATGCTAAAACTATTAAGACAGAAAAAAACAAACAGCAAAAAAAAAATTTTTTTTTGTTTGTTTTTTTGAGATGGAGTCTCACTCTGTCACCCAGGCTGGAGTATAGTGGTGCAATCTCGGCTCACTGCAACCTCCACCTCCTGGGTTCAAGTGATTCTCCTGCCTCAGCCTCCCGAGTAGCTGGGATTACAGGTACGCGCCACCATCTCGGCTAATTTTTGTATTTTTAGTAGAGACGGGGTTACTCCACGTTGGTCAGGCTGGTCTCGAATTCCTGACCTCGTGATCCACCCGCCTCAGCTTCCCAAAGTGCTAGGATTACAGGCGTGAGCTACCGCCCGGCCAGGGCAAAAAATCTTTATAACCTTGAGTAGCAAAGATTTCTTACATGGAACACAAAAGCACAAAATCATTTAGAAACACAAATTGGGGCCAGGTGCGGTGGCTCACGCCTGTAATCCCAGCACTTTGGGAGGCCGAGGCAGACGGATCACGAGGTCAGGAGATCGAGACCATCCTGGCTAACACGGTGAAACCCCGTCTCTACTAAAAACACAAAAAATTAGCCGGGCATGGTGGCGGGCGCCTGTAGTCCCAGCTACTCAGGAGGCTGAGGCAGGAGAATGACGTGAACCCGGGAGGCAGAGCTTGCAGTGAGCCGAGATAGCGTCACTGCACTCCAGCCTGGGCGAAAGAGTGAGATTCCGTCTCAAAAAAAAAAAAAAAAAAAACCACACACACACACACACACAAATTGGATTTAATCAAAATATAAATCTCTTGCTCTTCAGAGGACAGTGCTGTATAATGAAAATGCCAGTTACACACTGAGAGAAAATGTTTGTGAAGCCTGTCTAATAAAGGACTTGTATTGAGATTATATAAAAATATCTCACAACTCATTAAGACAACTCAATAAAAATGAGCAGAAGATTTGAACAGCCACTTCACCAAAGAGATACAAATGGAAAATAGGTACATGAAAAGATACTCAACAAGTTGTTAAGAAAATGCAGATTAAGCCGGGCGTGGTGGCTCATGCCTGTAACCCCACCACTTTGGGAGGCTGAGGCAGGTGGATCACCTGAGGTAGGGAGTTCAAGACCAGACTGACCAACATGGTGAAACCCCGTTTCCACTAAAAATACAAAAAAAAATTAGCTGTGCATGGTGGCTGGCGCCTGTAGTCCCAGCTACATGGGAGGCTGAGGCAAGAGAATTGCTTGAACCTGAGAGGTGGAGGCCGCAGTAAGCCGAGATTGAGCCACTGCACTCCAGCCTGGGCGACACAGTGAGACTCTGTCTCAAATTAGACATAGATAGATAGATAGATAGATAGATAGATAGATAGATAGATAGATAGATAGATTAGATAGATAGATAGATGATAGATAGATAGACAGACAGACAGACAGACAGATAAATAGAAAATGCAGATTAAAACTATAATGAAGGATAACACTACAAACCACTAGAATGGCTATAAGTAAAGACTGCCAATATCCAGCACTTGGCAAAGATAAAGATCAACTGGAACTCTCATATGTGGCTGCAGAACAGTATGAGCACCTACCCTATAGGACTTAGAAATTCCACTCCCAGGTGTTTATCAAAGAGAAGTAAACTGCATCCACTTAAAAGACTGATACTCGGCCAGGCACGGTGGCTCATGCCTGTAATCCCAGCACTTTGGGAGGCGGAGGCGAGCGGATCACCTGAGGTTGGAAGTTTGAGACCAGCCTGACCAACATGGAGAAACCCTGTCTCTACTAAAAATACAAAACTAGCTGGGCGTGGTGGTGCATGCCTGTAATCTCAGCTACTTGGGAGGCTGAGGCAGGAGAATCGCTTGAACCTGGGAGGCGGAGGCTGTGGTGAGCTGAGATCGCGCCATTGCACTCCAGCCTGGGTGACAAGAGCGAAACTCCATCTCAAAAAAAAAAAAAAAAAAGACTGATTCTCAAATGTTCCTAGTCGCTCTACTCATAACAGCCCAAACTGGAAAATACAAACATCTCTCTACTGGTGAATGGATAAACAAATTGTGGTTTATCCACACAATGGATTATTGCCCAGAAATAAAAGGAATTAACTATTGTTGCATGCAACAACAGAGATGACTCTCAAAAGCATTATGCTAAAGGAAAAAAGCCAAAGATCACCACTCAGCTTATCTTTCTGTAAGCCTAACTCAAGTCAATCTGGCAATTTTTAGTAGTTCCGACAATTAGCAACTACTTTCATGAAGTTCACTGCAAAGAAATCTGTATGTTTCTAATATGACCTAAAACCCAACAGGGCAAAGCACTCAAGGTAAGGACCAATACTAGCAAACTCTTAAATGGCTGTTTTAAGTTGAGACTATATGCCTTGATTGATCTATAGGCATAGTAACCATTGGGCAACAATTCAAGATAATGACAAATACTAGCAAGTTTTTTTTGTTTTTTTTGTTTTTTTTTTTTGAGACAGAGTCTCGCTCTGTTGCCAAGCTGGAGTGCAGTGGCGTGATCTCGGCTCACTGCAACCTTCAACACTCTGGTTCAAGCGATTCTCCTGCCTCAGCCTCCTGAGTAGCTGGGATTACAGGCACCCGCCACCAAGCCCAACTAATTTTTGTATTTTTAGTAGAGATGGGGTTTCACCATGTTGGCCAGGATGGTCTCAATCTCCTGACCTCAGGTGATCCACCTGCCTCGGTCTCCCAAAGTGCTGGGATTACAGGAGTGAGCCACTGCGCCCAGCCAGCAAACTCTTTTTTTTTTTTTTTTTTGAGACGGAGTCTCACTCTGTCACCAGGCTGGAGTGCTGTAGCGCAATCTCAGCTCACTGAAACCTCAGCCTCCCAGGTTAGAGGGATTCTCCTGCCTCAGCCTCCTGAGTAGCTGGGACTATAGGCGCACACCACCACACCCAGCTAATTTTTTATATTTTTAGTAGAGACGGGGTTTCACCGTGTTAGCCAGGATGGTCTCCATCTCCTGACCTCCGCCTCCCAAAGTACCGGGATTACAGGCGTGATCGGCCTAGGCCACCGTGCCCGGCCTAGGCCAGCAAACTCTTAAATGGCTTAATTGGGACTATATGCCTTGATTAATCTATGAGCATAATAACTACTGGAGAACCCGGTTCCTTAGTGTAAAATGCAACTTACATTTTAATAATATGATATATGAGAATAAAGATAACTGCTAATGCCCATAATCAAAATGGAGTCTAAAACAGTCAGCCTTGAAAACAGAAAAATAGATAGAAACTTAAGACTACTTGCCGAGTAATCTTCTTTATGACAGGATGCTTGAGTTCAGGGCCCTTTAAAGAAAAAATAATTACCCCAAAGTGCCATCCCCTCACCATATCTTTCACCAGACTAAAACTCTTTTTGTTAAACATATGCAAATGTTAAAATGCAACATAATATGTCTTTTAGCCTTTATATAATGTAAAAACTCAAGGTGGTTTAAAGTGAAATATTTTTAAAATGGTGAAATTCAGCCAGGCACGGTGGCTCAGGCCTGTAATCCCAGCACTTTGGGAGGCTGAGGCGGGTGGATCACAAGGTCAGGAGATTGAGACCATTCTGGCTAACACGATGAAACTCCACCTCTAAGAAAAATACAAAAAAATTAGCCAGCCATGGTGGTGGATGCCTGTGGTCCCAGCTACTCAGGAGGCTGAGGCAGGAGAACGGCGTGAATCCAGGAGGCGGAGCTTGCACTGAGCCGAGATTGTGCCATTGCACTCCAGCCTGGGCAACAGAGCGAGACTCCGTCTCAAAAAAAAAAAAAAAAAAGGTGAAATTCAAATTAACAACATTATTTTAAAGAGACAGATCAATGATGAGCTGAAACCAAATTGCTAAGTTCAACACAGGCTTGGTCCTGACTATTATGGAGCCTGTCCCCTTGCAGGGCTATGCAGAAACGTCTCAGCCCCACCTCTCTCTCCTTCACCTCTGGGTCTCAGCCATCCCACCTCTCTCTCCCTTCACCTCCGGGTCTCAGCCATCCCACCTCTCTTCCTTATCTGAATCTCTCCTTCACCTCCGGGTCTCAGCCATCCCACCTCTCTTCCTTATCTGAATCTCTCCTTCACCTCCGGGTCTCAGCCATCCCACCTCTCTTCCTTATCTGAATCTCTCCTTCACCTCCGGGTCTCAGCCATCCCACCTCTCTTCCTTATCTGAATCTCTCCTTCACCTCCGGGTCTCAGCCATCCCACCTCTCTTCCTTATCTGAATCTCTCCTTCACCTCCGGGTCTCAGCCATCCCACCTCTCTTCCTTATCTGAATCTCTCCTTCACCTCCGGGTCTCAGCCATCCCACCTCTCTTCCTTATCTGAATTTCTCCTTCAGTGGCCTACCTCCGGGGGCCCGAGATAGAATGTTATTAAGCCAACCAACACTCTCCTCAAAGCCTACGGCAAACAGTGTACCGAGGCACACCAGGACATAGGACTCTGGTGGCAAAGCCCATGGGCATACTGCTGACCTGCCCATGATCTAAATATGCTTCCCACTACCCCTGGCTCATTATCATATTTGGCTGGGTGCAGTGGCTCACCCCTGTAATCCCAGCACTTTGGGAGGCCGTGGCAGGCAGATCATCTGAGGTCCAGCCAGGGTGACAGAGGGAGACTGACTGAGCCCAGGAGTTTGAGACCAGCCTGAGCAACATGGCAAAACCCCGTCTATACTAAAAATAAAAAAATTAGCCAGGCATGGTGGTGCGCACCTGTAGTCCCAGCTACTCAGGAGACTGAGGCAGAAGGATTGCTTGAACACAGGAGGTGAAGGCTGCAGAGAATCAGGATTGCACCACTGCACTCCATACTGGGCGAGAGCGACTGTCTCGAAAACAGAAAAGAAAAATGAAGTCCTCTTGATATTTAAAAAAAATTTTTTTTATTTTTAGGTTAAGATCAATCTACAAGGAGACATGGTAGATTGAAGAAGTACTAATCTGGGAGTAAATCAAGCTGGCTACACCTTACACTCTGCAATTTATGCTGCATGCCCGGATGTGAAGTGCGTTGTGCACATTCAGACCCCAGCAGGGTCTGTGGTGAGTGGCTGCCCTGGTAGTATCTCAAGGTTAAAAAAAAAAAAAAAAAAAAAAAAAAAGAATCTGTGTTCATTAAGCGACACCATCACATAGTGGAAAACAGACAAAAAAGAAACAGGCAATATCTGCAACACATACAACCAATAAAGAGCTGCTACTGAGTGTATATAAAGAAATCCCACGAGTCAATAAGAAAAAGACAACCCAACAGAGCTGTGGTTCTCAGAGTGTGGTCCGAGGACCCCACTCAGATGGTCCAGCATAGCCTAGAGCTGCAGTGAGGTTAAGGCCATGCTATAAGCCTAGTTGCCAACCTGAACATATCATTGATAATTAACTAAGTTCTCTGACAAATTTCAGTGTTAAAGCTATAATGAAGAATTAGAAGGGAAAGCATTATTTTCCAAATACTAAAAAAAAAATCTGGTTGACACCTATGTTAAATATGTCACCAGACAGATATAAAAAAGTTGAGAAACTTTCAAGAAATCTGTGGTTAACTACTAATGGCTAGCAAAATAGGATTTCACCCTAACACCCTTCAGCAGGCCCACGAATCAAAACTATTTTCAAATTTGTACCAAAATGTCCTCTGCTTTTTTCTCTGTGCTGACATTCACACTGACAGGGCAAAAACAATGGTGGGGAAAAGAGTGAAGCACCAATGCAAGGACGAAGACAGCAAGAGCAAAGCATGCTAGTGGCCACTGCATTCTTCACTGCCACACACTTGAGCTGTGAGGCGGAAAAAAAGCCAGTTCCACTTAAGAATGTCCTTGATGCAATAAAAATAATTATTTTGCATAAATCTCAACTCCTGAGCACAAGTCTTCTGAATATTCTGCGTGACGAAGTGGGAAGTACACACAGAGCATTTCTCCGGCACGCCCCAGGAAGAATCCGCCTCGAGGAATCTCACTGTGCATTGTGAGTTGAATGGCCCTTCACCTGTGGAAATGTCAATTTTACTTCAAAAAGTGACTGATGGGCCAAACTATGGTTATTTGGACTTGGATATTTGTCAGATATTTTCCAAAATGAACAAAATGAGTCCGTCACTTCAAGGCAATTTGGCACTATTTGTGACCAATAATAAAATCTGAGCTTTTCTCATAATCATAATTTTTCTGAGCAAAAATTAGAACTCTGGAAAACTTTCACCTGCCACTGTGGACTTGAAAACTCAACATTTAAAGAACTTTCTGATGAGATCAGTGGTGGTATTAACAAATATGATTTTTTTGTAACAAATATGTTTTTTTAAAATAATGATGAAAAGTATTAATATCAGGAAAATCTGTCTACCTTAGTAAACCAATACTTTAAAAATAACCAACATGTGATGTTACAAGCCATGCATGGGCAAGATATCCATTCAGAGGACAAGACAGACCAATGGACTTTCACGTAACACTGTAGAGAAAAGCCACTGATTGGTTTTAGCTTCTACACTACACCTAGCCCTTGAGAAACTAACTTGTCATGGTTTGGTATAGCATCAAAGAAAAATATCCACAATTCTCTAAAAAAGCCAATAAAATATTTCTTCAAATACTTCAATCAGAACAACCTACCACAACAGGTTCCACACAGAGGCAGATATAAGAAACCAGCTTTGTTCTATCATTCAGATATTAAGAGGTTTGTTAGGCTGGATGCGGTGGCTCACACCTGTAATCCCAACATTTGGGAGACAGAGGTGGGTGGATCACGAGGTCAGTATTTCAAGACCGGCCTGACCAAGATGGTGAAACCCCCATCTCTACTAAAAATACAAAAATTAGCCGGGCGCAGTGGCAAATGCCTGTAATCCCAGCAACATGGGAGGTTGAGGCAGGAGAATCACTTGAACCCAGGCAACAGAGGTTGCAGTGAGCTGAGATCATGCCACTGTACTCCAGCCTAGGTGACAGAGTGAGACACTGTCTCAAAAAAAAAAAAAAGAGGTTTGCAAAATATACAAAACACTGCCACTCTACTTACTAAACCATTCTTTTTTTTTTTTTTTGAGACAGAGTCTCGCTCTGTCCCCTAGGCTGGAGTGCAGTGGTGCGATCTCAGCTCACTGCAACCTCCACTTCCTGGGTTCAAGTGATTCTCCTGCCTCAGCCTCCCGAGCAGCTGGGATTACAGGCATGTGCCACCATGACGGGCTAATTTTGTATTTTTAGTAGAGACGAGGTTTTGCCATGTTGGCCACGCTGGTCTCGAACTCCTGACCTCAGATGATCCGCCCACCTCGGCCTCTGAAAGTGCTGGGATTACAGGCGTGAGCCACCATGCCCGGCCCTACTTACTAAACCATTCTTGTTTTTGGAAAATAGTTTTCATTTAAAAACACGCTATCAATCTTAACATGGAATCAGTCAAGTATATAAACCACCTATGGCTCAGCAATTCCTTTTATTTATAGACAACAGAATGTCATGTGTGCTCCACAATCAGCAAGATTTGGAAACAACTAAAATGCAACATGTTCACAAAGGAGGATGGCATCTAGCAATGAAAATAGAGAAACAAGATTTATGACTCTCAACCATAATGCTGAGCAAAATAAGACACAAAATAACACAAACAGTACGATTACATTTCTGTAAAATTCAAAACACCAGGAAAACTGTACCACAGTATTTGTGGGTAGATGCTTAGGTGATATAACTAACAAAGAAAAGTAAGAGTGAGTACTAGGAGCAGCCAGCAAGTGTGAACTTGGTGCAAGAGGGTGATGACTGGAAGGGGTTCAAGAAGGGATCTGGGTTAACAGCAACACTTGATTTTTGACCTGCATGGTAGCAGAAATAACCCCACATATATTAACCATTACAGTAAGTGACAAGGATTGATTTCACCATTCAGATGCAGACTCTCGCCTGGGCGTGGTGGCTCACACCTGTAATGCCAGCACTTGGAGAGGCCAAGGCGGTAGGATTGCTTGGGCACCGGAGTTCAAGATCAGCCTGGGCAACACAGTAGGGACCCATCTCTACAAAAAATTAAAAAAAAAAAAAAAATCAGCCAGGACTGTTGGCGTGCAACTGTAGTCCCAGCTACTCGAGAGGCTAAGCTGGGAGAATCACTTGAGCCCAGGAGGTCGAGGCTGCAGTGAGCTGTTTTTGCACCACTGCACTCCAGCCTGAGTGACAGAGAGAGACCTTGCCACCAAAAAAAAAAGAAAAAGAAAAAAGAAAAAAAGCAGACTCTCAGTTAAAACCACATAAAGTCTACCTCTATATATACTGCATGAGAACACCTAAACAGACTAACACAAAGAAATCAAAATTAAAAGGATGTGCAGATGTGCAAAAAAAAGAATGGGAGGGAGCGCTCATAGCTAAACAAACAGAAAACAACACCCTTCAGGAGAAAGGCACGACCACAGATGGGGTCCATGCAGTAACAGGAACGATACACCAAGACTTAATAATAATTTCAACCTGTATTCTACCCAGCAGTCTTGAAATATGTAAAGCAAAAACAAATTTTTTAAGGAAGAAAGGAAAAAGACACATTCATAGTAGGAGATTTTAAATATCACTCAGAAATTGACAGATTAAGCACCAAAAAAGCAATAAAACCACGGAAACACAGAAGGATTTAAGAACACAATTAATAAGGTCCTGAGCCTTCCACCTAAACCCAGAGAAAACATTATTTTCCAGCACAAATAGAATATTTTTAAAAAGTAACTATGTATTAGAACTAGCAAATACAGCTGATTAATAAGGAATCACTATCATAGAGACCATGATTTTCAACTATAACAGCATTAAATTAAAAGTCAACATGATTAAAAGTAATTCAAGTGGCTGGGCGTGGTGGTTCACCCCTGTAATTTCAGCACGTTGGGAGGGTGAGGTGGGCGGATCACCTGAGGTCAGGAGTTTGAGACTAGCCTGGCCAACATGGTAAAACTCCGTCTCTACTAAAAATACAAAACTTAGCTGGGTGTGGTGACAAACACCTGTAATCCCAGCTGCTCAGGAGGCTGAGGCATGAGAATCACTTGAACCCAGAAGGCAGAGGTTGCAGTGAGCCAAGATCGTGCCACTACACTCCAGCCTGGGTGACACAGTGAAATTCCGTCTCAAAATAATAATAATAATAATAATTCAAGAGATATGTGTTTGGATACTTACACATACTTCTAAATAATTCACGGGTGAAAACAGAAATAATAAAAACTAGAAAATAATGAAAATTGGCTGGGTGCAGTGACTCACACCTGTAATCCCAGCACTTTGGGAGGCCGAGGTGGGCGGATCACGAGGTCAGGAGATCGAGACCATCCTGGCTAACACAGTGAAACCTCATCTCTACTAAAAATACAAAAAACATTAGTCGGGCATGGTGGCATGCACCCGTAGTCCCAGCTACTCGGGAGGCTGAGGCAGGAGAATGGCGTGAACCCAGGAGGCGGCGCTTGCAGTGAGCCGAGATCACGCCACTGGACTCCAGCCTGGGTGACTGAGCAAGACTCCGTCTCAAAAAAAAAAAAAAAAAAAAAAAAATCGGCTGGGCGTGGTAGTGCATACCTGTAATCCCAGCTACTAGGGAGGCTGAGGAAGGAGAATGGCTTGAACCCAAGAGGCGGAGGTAGCGGTGAGCCGAGATCATGCCATTGCACTCCAGCCTGGGCAATCAGAGTGAAACTCCATCTCAAAAAAAAAAAAAACAAAACAACAACAACAACAAAAAGCCAGGTGCGGTGGCTCATGCCTGTAATACCAGCAATCAGGAGGCCAAGGCGGGCAGGTCACGAGGTCAGGAGATTGAGACCATCCTGGCTAACACGGTGAAACCCCGTCTCTACTAAAAAATATATATATATATACATATATATATATACACACACATATATATATACATATATATATATATATATACACAAAAAATTAGCCAGGCATGGTGGTGGGCGCCTGTAATCCCAGCTACTCGGGAGGCTGAGGCAGGAGAATGGCGTCAACCCAGAAGGCGGAGCTTGCAGTGAGCTGAGATGGCACCACTGCACTCCAGCCTGGGCGACAGAGGGAGACTTCGTTAAAAAAAAAAAAAAAAAGGCCGGGCACGGTGGCTCACTCTTGTAATCCCAGCACTTTGGGAGGACGAGGCGGGTGGATCACGAGGTCAGGAGATCCAGACAATCCTGCCTAACATGGTGAAACCCCATCTCTACTAAAAATACAAAAAATTAGCCAGGCGTGGTGGTGGGTGCCTGTAGTCCCAGCTACTCGGGAGGCTGAGGCAGGAGAATGGTGTGAACCCGGGAGGCGGAGCTTGCAGTGAGCCGAGACTGCGCCACTGCACTCCAGTCTGGGCAACAGAGCGAGACTCCGTCTCAAACAAAAAAAAAAAAACCAAAAACAAAAATAAAAAAATCAAAACAAAAAACATGGCCAGCCTCACGCCTCTAATCCCAGCACTTTGGGAGGTCAAGGTGGGTGGATCACCTGAGGTCAGGAGTTCAAGACCAGCCTGGCCAACATGGTGAAACCCTGTCTGTACCAAAAATGCAAAAATTAGCTGGGTTGATGGCACGTGCCTGTAATCCCAGCTACTCAGAAGCTAAGGCAGGATTATCGTTTGAACCTATGAGGTGGAGGTTTCAGTGAGCCGAGATCACACAACTGCACTCCAGCCTGGGAGACAACAGCGAAACTCTGCCTCGAAAAAAAAAAAAAAGAACAGAACATCTTCGAAAAAAAAAAAAAAGAACAGAACATCTCTAGAGGAAGATTCAAGCATCTGCCAACAGTGGAGGCCTCTGGGAAGGCAAAGAGGATAAAGAGAGAGAGCCAGAGGAAATTAACTTTGTACTGTTCTTTCGGGCCTCTAAAATTTTTTTTTTTTTAAATCACATTCACCATAGCATTTACCAATCAAATATTAATATATACCACATGTATGTATATAAAATAGCAATAATTGCCTGGGTGCAGTGGCTCACGCCTGTCAACCTAGCACTTTGGGAGGCCGAAGCAGGAGGATCACTTGAGGTCAGGAGTTCGAAACCATCCTGGGCAACATGGCAAAACTCTGTCTCTACTAAAAATACAAAAATTAGCTGGGCACGGTGGTACATGCCTGTAGTCCCAGCTACTCAGGAGACCGAGGCAGGAGAATCCCTTGAACCTGGGAGGTGGAGGTTACAGTGAGCCAAGACCACACCACTGCATTCCAGCCTGGGCAACAGAGCGAGAATCTATCTTAAAAATAATAATAATAAAAAGCAACAATTAATTAAATAAACAAAGTAGAAGTATTTTAAAAGTTAAAAGCTGCTTCTTTGAAAAGACAAAACTGACAGACTTTTTTTGGTTTATAATTTTTTTTTTTTTAATAGAGACAGAGTCTTGCCATGTTAGCCAGGTTGGTCTGGAACTCCTGGCCTCAAGCAATCCTCCTGCTTCGGCCTCCCAAAGACTATGGTTACATGTGTGATCCACTGTGCTGGGCCAAAACTGACAGACTTCTAATAAAACTAGTTTAAAAGAAAAAGAAAGAAAGCACAAATATGAGAAATAAAAAAGTAGCCGGGTATGGTGGCTCAGGCTTGTAATCCCAGCACTTTGGGAGACCGAGGCGGGCGGATCACCGGAGGTCAGGAGTTAGAGAACAGCCTGGCCAACATGGCGAAACCTCATCTCTACTAAAAATACAAAAAAATTAGCTCGGCGTGGTGGTACGCGCCTATAGTCCCAGCTACTCGGGAGGCTGAGTCACCAGAATCACTTGAACCCGGGAAGCGGAGGTTGCAGTAAGCTGAGATTGCACCACTGCACTCCAGCCTGGGCGACAGAGAGAGACTCCATCTCAGGAAAGAAAAAAAAAAAAAAAAAAGAAGAAGAAGAAGAAATAAAAAGTCAAATCTACAAATCAGGTAAGAAGTAAAAAGAGACCATTACACAAAACTTTATACCAGTAACTCTGCCAATTTTTCTTTTTTTCTTGTTTTAAAAGAGACGGGGTCTCACTGTGCTGCCCAGACTGAAGTACAGTGGCACTATCATACCGCACAACAGCCCAGAACTCCTGGGCTCAAGCGACCCTCCTGTGTAGCCGGAACTACAGGCATGTGCCACGTTGGCGGGCAACTTTGACAATTTCTAAGAATATAACTTACCAAAACTAACTTGACAAGATTTAACCATTAAAGAAATTGAACCACAACTTTAAAATCTACCTAGAGACATACATGGCTGTGAAGGGGAGATGAGGCCAAAGGCGGGTCACTCATGAATGGGTAGCCCCAGAGTATTTGCATTCCATGGGTCATGGGCCAAGGCAGAGGAAAACAATAATCAAAGCGACAAAGTCTTGAAGAAGATGAAAACAGATGGGCACTTGAAAGCCCAGTGGGGGCGGGCCTTGGAGAGGAAAGAGAGGAGAAAATGCCCTCAGCTATGGGGGTTTGGGGGTGATACAGGGAGGTGCCCAGTGTTAGCTTTGATTTTCTCCCTGAAGCACGAAGGTCAATAGCTGATCTGAGCAAGGGATGGGTAAAGAGGTTACACGTAGTCTAAGAAGCAAGGAAAAGGAAGGGTTCCTGCCAAGGAGTTTGGGGAGGTACTTAAGCCAGAAAAACGCACTAGATGCCCATGCATGGTTTGCAGTCATGAAGTTATGAAGAGGAAGCAGTAAACTGAGGCCAGCAATTTTCTCCATGAATATTCTGCCACATGGAGGGAAGAGATAGGGCTGGACCAGCATAACCAAAAAAAGTTCAGGGCCTTTGCCTGAGAGCCACGGAAGAGCCACAGTGCCAAGTCCGGGAACTCAGGCTCCTAGGAGTGAGGTCAGGGAGACGTGATAAACGGAACAGGAATGGAATCCATGGACTGATAGGGATGGATGAGGTCAAAGAACTATGGCAGGTCAGGCACAGTGGCTCACGCCTGTAATCCCAGCACTTTGGGAAGCCAAGGTAGGTAGATCATTTGAGGCCAGGAGTTTGAGACCAGCCTGGCCATCATCGCGAAACCCTGTCTCTACTAAAAATACAAAGATCAGCCAGGTGTGGTGTTGCACGCCTATAGTCCCAGGTACTTGGGAGGCTGACGCATGAGAATCGCCTGAACCCAGGAGGCGGAGGTTGCAGTGAGCCAACATCGCACCACTGCACTCCAGCCTGGGTGACAGAGCGAGCCTGTGTCTTTAAAAAAAAAAAAAAAAAAATTAGTCAGGTATGATGGCTCATGCCTATAGTCCCAGCTACTCGGGAGGCTGAGGCACGATAGTCTCTTGAACCCAGGAAGTGAGGTTGTAGTGAGCTGAGATTTCACCACTGCACTCCAGCCTGGGCAACAGAGCAAGACTCTGTCTCAAAAAACAAACAAACAAACAAAAAACTATGGCAAAAGAAGACAAGCAAGTGAGCTACAAAGACAGACAATGATCAAGATGAAAGTTTGAAATGGAGATTTCTTAGGTTTCCAGGCATGACTATGTCTAGGACGTGATGCTAGGATGGGTCAATCTTGGAAGAAGAGGTCTCCAGAGAAATTTGCAACATGCAACTGTCAGGCAGGATGTTAAGATAAATTCCCACCAATATTCTCCTACAATTGCTGATAACAGAATGCTTATCTAGAAGACAGCAATTCAGCCCCACTTCCCCTCTGGATGCAGAAAGCTGTGGGAGTGCCAGAGCAGGACAATTGATAAAATCCTATCTCTGGGCCATCGGAGAGCCGAAGTGACCAGGCTGCCGGAGGGAACTACACAACTAAGTGCAGCAGCCCCTCCAGGGAGAAGGAGACACACTTACTGTTTCACCTTTGACAGAGGAAGGTAAGTGGAAGGAGGCCATAAAAGTGGTTAGAAAAAAAAAAACAGTTGAACTTTAAACAAATTCTGAAAGGTTGAGAGTGTCAAGTGTGGGAGTCTAACCCCTGGAAAGCCCCAAAAGGAATGTTCCCACTCATTCCCAGGAGACCTGTGCCCAAGTCTCCAGCTAATCCACTAGCGGAGAGGAAGGAAACATGCCTTTCTCCTTGTCCTGGAGAAAGATGTGTGCCACACTCAGGCCAGGACCAGCACAAGACACGGGGCCGGTCAGACCCCTGCAGATACAAGGCAGAGTCCGGCTGCCACCGGGCAGAGGTGGGCTCGCTGGGAAAGCTGCCCCCAAGGCCGTGAGCACAGAGCTGCCCAAGAGTCAGGCTAGAGGGGGGAACTGAGAAGATGCCACCATCGGAGACCTTGCCAAGGAGGAAGTAGAGAGAGACTCCCCTCTACAGGCCCACACGAGCACGCACAGTGCTAGAGACAGCCCAGCTGAGGCCTACTGGACTGACCTGGCCTCCCAGGTACACAACAGGAAACAACCTCAGCCTGATGCTCTCTGCACACTGTCTGGCATTTGACCAAACAGAACAAGAGAAACAGAAAGCAAGAACCAATAACGTTTAAGGAAGAGATGATAATACCAATTCTAACACAGTCTTCCAGAAAGGAGAAGAAACAGGAACATGTTCCAACTCATTTTATGAGACCCCGAAGGCCACTATAAGACAAGAGGCCTGCAGACAGCCTTCATGAGCACAGATGCAAAAATCATTAACATAACTTTAGCAAATCAATCCAGCAGGATGTCCACAGAAAGAAAAATAATGTTCATAGCAGCTTTTTTCAAAATAGCCCAAACGGGGGAACAACACAAACATCCATCAATTAATTGGTGAACGCATAAATTGGTTTATCTGTACAATTACTCAATAAAAAAGAGAAACTACGGATGCATGAAACATTTTGGATGACTCTCAAAAGCATTATGCAAGTTACAGAAGTGTATGTGACACTCTGGAAAAATCAAAACTGTAGGAACAAAAATCAGGTCAGGCCGGGTGAGGTGGCTCATGCCTATAATCCCAGCACTATGGGAGGCAGAGGCGGGCGGATCACGATCGAGACCATAATGGCCAACATGGTGAAACCCCATCTCTACCAAAAATACAAAAATTAGCTGGGCATGGTGGCGCGCGCCTGTAGTCCCAGCTACTGGGGAGGCTGAGGCATAAGAATTGCTTGAACCCGGGAGGCGGAGGTTGCAGTGAGCCAAGATTGTGCCACTGCACTCCAGCCTGGGTGACAGAGCAAGACTCTGTCTCAAAAAAAAAAAATTCAGGTCAGTGGTTACCAGAGGCTAGGACAGGGGAAGGGAAGTGACTACCAAGGGGAACAAGGGAATTTTATGGGGTGATGCAAATGTTCTGTAGCTTAACTGTGGTAGTGAACATTTTTTAAGTAAAAAAAGAGTGAATCTTAACGGAAGGTAAATCATATTATTTTTTTAAAGGCCAGCTCCAACAAAGAGGCTGACCTACAAAGCAACAGCTGGCCCAAGTCCACAAACGCAGGCCAACACTACACCTCTGCTGTTCCCAAGGTCACTGTTTCTGGTGAGGAGAGAATGGCTCATTTGACAAACTATCCATTACCAAGACAAGCCGGGGGCTGGGACATGAGATCCTCCTCCAACCCAGGCAAGACGAACTGCAGGGAACCACAGGCACTTCCGCTGGCCTCTGGACCAGCGCAAACAGCAGAAGCCTGTTCCCAAGGGCAGAGGCAGGCTAAAATACAAGAGCAGGGCTGGAATCGGAAGAAGAGCTGATAAAGTTTAATGAGAAAACAAACAAACCACCACAAAAAGCAAAGAAAATGGTACTGATAAAACAAACAAACAAAAAAACCGCACAAAGAAAACCATAAAAATAGCTGTCTTTGTAGAGTTTATATTCTAATGAAGAAGAAAGCAAACCAAATGAGTAAGTAAAATACATAGTATGTTAGAAATAAGTGCTAGGAAGAGAAGTACAGCAGGAAAGGGGGACATGCGGGAGGGGCCAAGTGAGAAAGTAATTCTGACAATGAGACCCCAAGGATAGAAACTGGCCCTGGAGATGGGGCTTGCCTCCAAGGCCAGGAAAGAAGGAAACCCACACCAGGCAGTGGGGACGCGCTCTTCAGATTGTCACCAGGACTCCCCCAAGGCAGTTCTGCAGGAGAAAACAGAGGAGCAGAGAATGCGCACACTTCCTGGCTGCACATAGCAAGGTATCAGAAGGAAGAGAAGAGCTCAGAAAATAATTAGCCGCTTTCAAGCAGAAATCAAAGGGCACAGAAGAGGCCTAGAATGTGGGGCCTCAAATAGCTGCAAAAGCCAACTCCTTCCAGATCCGAAATAGTACATGTGAAAGCCTGCCTGGAACAAGGGCCCACCAAAACTCCATCAGGTCAAAGATAAGAGTAAGGGTGCGGTCTTCCCAGCCAAGCCTGCTGTGACCTGTGGCCTCCAAGAGGCTGAAGCGGCACAAACAAGTAAAAGGGAAGGTGAGGCTTAACAGCTGCATCGTGTAAAGAATTACCTGCATGTCGAACTGTTGAGAACTAAACACATGAAAATTGTACTCCCTTTTCAAGAAACTGCACCACCAAAGAAATACTAAACTCAAAGCCAAAAATCGCTCTTCAGGGCCACATAGATTGATAACTGAATTGTGCCCAGACAAGAAGGGCAGGTGTCCTGCCACCTACTGCAGCGTGGCCAGGGAAGACCAGGAGGAACATACCAGGAGACACAGACTAGAAGGTGGTGCAGGAGGGAGTGCCCCCTGAAGCAAAAGCAAATCCATTTCTTTCACTGCCAGTTAGCCCCATAACCTGTGTGGGGGAAGCCAACGCCCTGCGCTGCCTGTGCTGGCAGCCACTCACCACTGGCTGGTCAAGGCCGCCATGCCTCTCCTCCTTCTCCACGGTCCTGCGGCAGTCCGGGCACACCCATAGTGGCAGGTGCAGCACGCTGTTGCCCTTGGGAGCCATGGAAAGGGCCAGTTTGCTCGCAGTCTTAATTCCACTCTCTAAGAATGAGGAGTCTTTCCGTTCACTTCTGCACAGAAGACAATAATCCCCAGCGGGGTAGGGTGGTGTCCTATGATTCATGCCAAAACTAAAAGGAGTCTGGAATAGAAAAAAAAAATTCTATTTTCAAAACCTCATCTACAAAGCCAAGAATATTAAAATATATGTATAGTTCTAAAACTAAAATGCACGTGTATGTTTATATACAGAAACATAAAATAGGAAATGTATTGAATAAAACTAAACCTAATGTTCTAGAAACTCATAATACTTTAAATAGTGCCATAAAGAAAATCTTATCTTAGTACAAGTTAGAAAATTGTCAAATTAACCCTTTCACCTTGACTTCTGTATTACTTTTCCACCACACGCTAGAAATTGTCAACCTCAATTTTCAGACTGTTTACCAGAACTGGTTACCACCAACAAAGTCTGAAACCACTATTCTGCACACCAGGGCTCAGATTCAAGATGACAATTCTGGCTTAAGTGTGTCTGCAGATGCAAACCATCTCTGAGGTGGGCTGTCCAAATTCCAGATTCAAGATAAACAGGGAGCTGATGGCAGCTGCACATCCAAGGCCCAGACTCCCTTCCAGGCCCAGCAGTAATGATGCTGAGCTCATCTCCTATCACCTGATGTAAATAAACATCTGCATTTTCAAACAGGTCCTACAATGTGGGACAAGGGGAAGAGGCCTTAGAGGTAGGAGGAAAAGGCAAGATTGTTACACCTTAAAACCTCTCAAAAGATAACCACCCACTCTATCAGAAAAAAATAAAATTAGCCTTTAAAACACAAATACAGAAAAAGAAACTGAAGGCTGGGCACAGTGGCTTATGCCTGTGATCCCAGTACTTGGGAAGGCAGAGGTGAGATGATCATTTGAGCTCAGAGGTTTGAGACCAGCCTCAGTAACATAGCAAGACTTCGCCTCTACAAAAAATCCAACTATTAGCCAAGCATAGTGGTACACGCCTGGAGTCCCAGCTACGAGGGAGGCTGAGGTGAGAGGATTGCTAAAACCCAGCAAGTTGAGGCTGTAGTGAGCTGTGATCGTGCCACTGCACTCTAGCCTGGGTGAGAGGGCAAGACTCTGTGTCAAAAAAGAAAGAAAGAAAGAAAGAAAAATCCAGCCTGGCCAACATGGTGAAACCCTGTCTCTATTAAAAACACAAAATTAGCTGGGCATGGTGGTGTGCACCTGTAATCCCAGCTACTCAGGAGGCTGACGCAGGAGAATCGTTTGAACCTGGAAGGTGGAGGTTGCAGTGAGCCAAGATCGCACCACTGCATTCCAGCCTGGGAAATAGAGCAAGACTCAGTCTCAAAAAAAAAGAAAAGAAAAAGAAAGAAACTGAGTCTCACACAACTGGAAATGGGGTTAAAGTCCCAAGGCCAGCAAGTGTGTGTGGAGGGGGGGGGGGAACACAGGATTTTAACCCATATCAACCCAATCCTAAAACGGGTCCTTCACACAGGGCTGCCTCTGCACCTTAGGAGGAAGCCTCTTTGAACCCTGAGGAGAGGCTGGAGGGAGGCACTCCCAGGGAGCAGGGCAAAGGGAAGCCTCACCTGGCCTTCCAGAGGCAGCCAGAAAAAGGGCACACAGTGGGGTGGAGGTGAGAGAACCCCCGCTGGTCTCTCCTGCCGTGTGGGGTGCCCTTGCTGCAAGACATGCCAGGTGGGAAAGAGAGTGGACCCAGCTGAGGCTGTTCTGGCTTTTCAGTCTCCATCTCCACCCAGAAGCTTCTCCAAGGCCGGCCAGACCTGTAGCTCTTCCCACAGCCTCGAGCTGTCTCCCCATCCCACCACCGGTATTCAAAAGGACCCAGTGTACATGACAGATTGGCCCCTCAGCCACTGAGGGCTCTCGTTTGGACCCCAGGCTCCATTCTTAAGACTTCCTGCTGACCGGCAGGAAGCATATATTTAAACAAGGGGCTGAATGTATAAATGAATGAATTAGTGATTGAAAGAATGAATGACAACACCAGCAAGACTCAAAAGATGTTCATATATATTCTCACGTGTTTCCATGAACCAGTGATCAAAACTGCTGACTCCTGTTACATCCACAGGGTTGTGAATTTTCCCGAACCCAGCTCAGCAGCCATCCTGAGCTGTATGTTTGGGGCACAGGGGCAGACAACTGGGTCCTACCTCCCCACAGTGTCCTAGAGAGCGCCAGACTACTCAAACCACTGAGTACCATGAGAATCCATGTATTTTTCCATACCAACAAATCCCAAAAGCCTAAATGATGACAATTTAAAAAAAAAAAAAAGCACATCAATTTACCCCAATATAAAGCCATCTCTTTTCCTTAGGTCTTAGAAAACAGCTCCCATCACTGGCAGAACAGCCATACCCATCAGACCTTTCTGGCCTGCCCTTTTAATTACAGAATGAGATGCTGGGCTCTACAGGCCCAAAGGTCCCCAAGCCTAAAATCATAATGTAAGAGCCAGAAATGACCGGAGAGCACACAGCTCAGCTCCTGTACATTCACCAGTCATCCAGGATTTACTGAGCCCACCACATGCTCAGGGACTGGTCCCGGCACTGGGGGCACAATGGTGAAGAAAACTGTCAAAGACAAAGGCAATAAATAAGACAAATACACGAAAAAATTAACTAATTAAATAGTGATAAGGAGAAAAACGTAACAGCAAAGAGGACCTGTGCCCTTTAATCCGGTGGCCAGTGAGGGCCTCCTTGAGGAGACCCCCAAAGCCCACATGGCTATACCTTGTGGGGAGCCCAGTGGCTGGCATGGAGCTGGCAAGAGCAGAAGGAGAGATGGGGGAGAGCTGAGGGCCACTCAAGTCAAGGAGTGACTCTGAGGCTGCGTGCAGAGAGAGATGGGATGGGGGAATGGGAAGAAATGACTATCTGCAGTTCAGGAGCCAGACAGCAGCAGCTTGGATCAGGGCTGCAGGAAGGGAAGTGGATAAGGCTGTGAAGGAGCCAGCTGTGAGGTGTGAGAGGAGGAGAAGAGCCACGGGCAAGTATGAAGTGTCAGGTGCTGGGTATTTTTTCATTCCTTCAGTATCTGAGCTTCGTCATGGGCCATAGGAGGGTTGTTTGGGAAGAGTCTGGTCCTTTTCGGGCTTGTAGGCTCTGTAAGGCAGCATCAGAACGCCTTTCCTCTTACCCATAACTGAGGCAGTATCCTCCTGAGCTGCCACCCAGGGTCCTGCAGGTTGTAAGATTTTCCCACAATGGCTGGTGGGAACACACACTGCTCGTGGCCCTGTGTGAGCTGCAAGGTTTGTCCTGCTCCTCACTTCCAGGGTGCTAGCCCAGGCGCAGAGAGCTTCCCCACAGGCATGTGCTTATGCGCCCTCAGCTGGGCTTGGGGAGAACCCTTTGCAGCTCTCTCCTCTCTGGTACTCTGCCCTGCAAATTTACTTTGGCCTCCCCAAAGTCTCAACTCAGCCTCCTCAATCAAGGAGATCCTCAGGCTCGGTCTGGGTAGCTCTCCAAGTCCTAGCCTTCAGACTCTCTCCAGGCAGGAAGCCTGGGCAAGGCTGGGGCTTGCGGCGGTTATTCTTCTCTCAGGGATCACTGTCCTGCCTGCCTGTGGTCCAGCGTTGGAAAACTACTACTTGGTACATTTTTTTGGTCCTTTGCTTCATTGTTCGAGGCAGGAAGATAAATCCACTTCTAGTTACTACCTCTTGCTTGGAAGCAGAAGTCTAGTTACATTGATATTTTTAAAAATAAATGTACCAGGCTGGACGCGGTGGCTCACGCCTGTAATCCCAACACTCTGTGAGGCCGAGGCAGGCAGATCAAGAGGTCGGGAGTTCAAGACCAGCCTGGCCAACGTGATGAAACCCCGTCTCTACTAAAAATACAAAAAATTAGCCGGGTGTGGTGGCGTACATCTGTAAGCCCAGCTACTCAAGCTGAGGCAGGAGAATCACTTGAACCCATGAGGCGGAGGTTGCGGCAAGCAGATATCGCGCCACTGCATTCCAGCCTAGGCAAACAGAGTAATACTCCATCTCAAAAAAAAAAAAAAACTATATATATACATATGTACCAGAATGAACATTATACTAGTATCATTCCCCAAATCCTACAAACACATAGATGAAATATGTAAATATATAAAATGTGTATATATATCCATGCAAGGGATCAAGATAACCCAGAAATTTTTGCATAGGAGAATATGGACATATGGCTAAGATGGCAGTATTGCTGAAAACCCTTTGGGAACACTACTAACAGCTGAGTTCTCCATCTATGATGTATTTTACCTTTTCTGAATAAACTGATTTTCTACCACCCAGTGACTGTGGCCTGTGTGCATGGGGGTGGGAGGTGTGTGTGTATCATAAAAGACACTAAATCATAATAGCATTTGTTTTCTTGCTAGGCTTATACTCTAGTTTTGAAATTCGTTTCCAAAATGAAATTCCAAATTAAACATGAAAACTCAGACTTACTAAAAATACTTTACAGATAAACTTCTTATAAACATGAAGAAAAAAGGTCATTTTAGGGTAAAAACACAGTAAAAGCAATATCCTCTCAGGTAACGGCAGCACAACCCACATTAGACCGCCCCATGAAGGCTAATGCAGGAGACACAACAAAGGCCCCGTGCTGGTGACGCTGCCACCTCCTGCCGACCGGCCTTCAGGGCTGTCTGCTCCCCACGTGTCCTCCATCTCCTGTCAAAACCCCCTCACACTGCACCTATGACCAGAACATTCTCTGCCTTAAACCCTTCGATTGTTCCCGCTGCCTAAAAAGATCAAGTCCTTAGCAAAGGATCAAGCAGGATACACCAGGCCCTTGGTCGGTGTGTTCTTGCAAAATCACCCACTTAAAACTCCTTACAGTTCCACACTCCCACCCCATCCAACTATGTGGCTTCATCTCTTCCTGCCTTCATACTTGCTGCTTGCTTCCCTAAAACACCAATCTCCCCGCCTTTCCTTTACGAGACAACTGCGAGGCATCCCTTCAAATCCCACTATGGTAACTTTTTTATTCTGTGAATGTTGCTCCCTACCCCTCAATCAATACACGTCACACGCAGCTAATTACTACAACTCCTGTACAACTTCTACACTCTTTTTTTTTTGAGAGGGAGTCTTGCTCTGTGACCCAGGCTGGAGTGTAGTGGCACGATCTCGGCTCAATGCAACCTCCACCTCCCAGGTTCAAATGATTCTCCTGCCTCAGCCTACCAAGTAGCTGGGATTACAGGTGCGCACCACCACGTCTGGCTAATTTTTTGTATTTTTAGTAGAGACAGGGTTTCACCATGTTAGCCAGGATAGTCTCGATCTCCTGACCTCGTGATCCACCCACCTCGGCCTCTCAAAATGCTGGGATTACAGGTGTGAGCCACTGCGCCTGGCCAACTTCTACACTTTCTATAGACTATCATATACTCATTATACTACAAAATTATCTTTCACATGTCCTTCTACCCATTAGACACTCAACATTATGAATGTCCATAATGCACCCAGCATCCAGTAGGCGCCCAGTAAATGCTAAGGGAACTGAATGTCTAGTCCAAATCAATAATTACACACTTTGTCTTGCCTACCTCAACCACAATTTCCTGTTTTTTTATTTTGTTTTGTTTTGTTGTTTTTTTTTTGAGACGGAGTCTCGCTCTGTCACCAGGCTGGAATGTAGTGGCGCCATCTCGGCTCACTGCAACCTCTGCCTCCCGAGTTCAAATGATCCTCCCGTCTCAGCCTCTCGAGTAGCTGGGACTACAGGCGGGAGCCACCATGCCCAGCTAATTGTTAGTAGCGACGGGGTTTCACCACGTTGGCCAGGATGGTCTCGATCTCCTGACCTCGTGATCTGCCTGCCTCGGCCTCCCAAAGTGCTGGGATTACAGGCGTGAGCCATGGCGCCCAGCCAATTTTCTGCATTTTTATATATGATCCTTTTCTTCTTTTTTTTGAGACAAGAGTCTCACTCTGTTGCCCAGGCTGGAGTGCAGTGGTGTGATCTCAGCTCACTGCAACCTCCGCCTCCTGGGTTCAAGCAATTCTCCTGCCTCAGTCTCCTGAGTAGCTGGGATTACATGCCTGTGCCACCATGCCCGGCTAATTTTTGTATTTTTAGTAGAGATGGGGTTTCACACCATGTCGGTCAGGCTGATCTCAAATTCCTGACCTCGTGATCTGCCTACCTCGGCCTCCCAAAGTGCTGGGATTACAGGCATGAGCCACCGAGCCCAGCCTATACATGATCTTTTATTATCTACCTGTACTCAAGTCCAGGGAACACTGTTATGTGTAGTCACTAAAATACCTGTGCCCTTTTCACCCTTTCTTTCCTGAACTCAGCTTTCCCAAAGCATATGCAGGTTCTCTGAACAAAAGGCATGGCCTGGAGAGCAATTACTAACATTAATACTTAAACCTCCTTATCAGTGGTTACAAAGAGATTGGTAACAATCATATCATGAGTTAGGCACAAAATTACCTTAAGTATTTAAGGCTCTGTGATAAATAATTTCTGTAATCTTACAGAGTAAATATCTAGCAATTTATAATTTCAAGGCTGTTCCATGCAAACTCAATAAAATTCAACAAACAGTGATTGATTCTACATTATTACAGCATCCTTTTAAATAGCTAATATAACAGTTTTCCTTAGGAATTACTTTTTTTAAGAATGAACTCTGAAGGATTTACTTTTAATTTCAGTTACGTATTAGAAAAAACAGAGAAAACCTAATGAAAACTGCAACTGTTTTTAATGATTGCTCCTGAATTGCCCTATTAAATGGCCAGTGGTTCTATAGATGTAAATAAGATGGTTTTAAGGCATTAATGAAGGCATAGTGGTATTTGCTGGAACTATAGTTACATAAAATGTTTTTCTCCATGTAATGTTACTAATGTGGTTTTTCCTATACAAATGTAGTTGCCATGTTTTAAGTCTATTAAACAATATAATTACTATTTGTTTTGATGCTACTTATCCAGAAGAAAACAAATGTCTGAGCCAGCCTCAGAACATGTCTGGATGCCAGGGCAAGTTTCGTATCCCTGCTCTGCCATGGGACAGCACAAATATCTACAAAATACTTCAAGTCTCTACATTCAAGCTCCATACAGCAAAAGAGCAAAACAGCTTGAATTTATTAATAGCAGCAGACTTCCATGTATTTCTAACATACCGTTCTTTGCCAATCTTTAAAGTTAATCTACTAAGGTCAAATAAAAAGTTGGTATCAAAGGGCTACTAACTTCTCACACTGCAGTTTGTATCCCTTCAATCTCTGAAGGTTCTTGAAAAATCACAGTAACCAGTCATTTTGCATAAGGTATTAACAGTCTTTACAGCAATATCCGGAAATGACCAGAGAGAAAAATAAAACTACTTAAATATAACAGAGGCTGAAAATGGCTTTTATTCAGAGACAATAAATGGGAATAGGTAGGTAGCATCTCAAAATTAAGTGACCTGAAGCAAATCCAAAGTAGCCATTTGCACACCTGACAAGCCCCAAGTCACCCACACCTCTCCTGATGGGGAGGTCCCTATCAGCAGACCCTCAACCATCACCATCACCTGTGCTCCCCTGGCAGCAGGGAGGCATCTGGCCCAAGGACAGCCAAACCAGAGGCTAGCCAGTGACCTAAAACAGTGGGGCCCACAGGCAATACTTGCTTTTTTATAGAATCCTCTCCTTCCCATAATACAATGTTGATAAAGCTAAGTCACCAAGCTGATGACTAAAAATTTTATGGTCCATATAATTCAAAAGATGAAGAGATGACTTAAGGTAAAGAGGCACCAGAACTTTCACGGCAGGACACAGGGAAAGGGCCAAGGTCCCTGAGCCTAACGACGGAACTTGAGAGGAAGGGGAGCAGTGGAGTAGATGTGGGGATCTCGAGCTCGGTCAATGCGGAGCAGGGTGCCCAGGAGGGAAGAACAGGGACATGGCACTCCGTGCTGAGGAGTATGAAGGAAGATGGGTATTCACAGACTGCTGAGGGTGGTGTGAGCGCCAGCAATCTTTTGGAAAAGCACTTGGCAGTAGTTTTCACAGCTCCCACACATCCGCAGACCTGCGCCTGTGCCCTCCTCTCCAATGTCCTCCAACTAGCTCTTCACAACCATGTGCACCAGACCCCACCCTGTGGCCACTTGAGGACCACCCCATTGATTCTGTCCTCTTCTCATATCATCACTTTCTCTTTCTTTCCTGCATCACTTCCATTAGGATGCAAATATGCTGTCTCCCACTCTGAAGAAACACAACGATCTCCTCTCAGTGGCACTTCTGCCCCAGCTTCTCACTGCCTATCTTTTCCTTCCTCTTCAGTGAACTCCTTCAGAGTTGTCCACCCCAGCTCTTTCTTTTTAAAATTTTTTTCTTTCTCTTTTATTTACATATTTTGAGACAGGGTCACTCTGTTGCCCAGGCTGGACTGCAGTAGCACGACCTTGGCTCGCTGCAACCTCCACCACCCGGGCTATCAAGTGATCCTCCTGCCTCAGTCTCCCAAGTAGCTGGAACTACAGGCATGCACCACCATGCCCGGCTAATTCTTGTATTTTTAGCAGAGACAATGTTTCGCTAGGTCACCAGGCTAGTCTCGAACTTCTGGGCTCAAGCGATCCTTTCACCTCAGACTCCTGAGTAGCTGAGACAACCACACCCAATGCTGGAGGGTCCTGGACCTAAGGGGAAGTGCACGGGTCATGAGGGCAGATCCCTCATGAATGGCTTGGTGCTGTCTTTGCAGCACTGAGTTTTCATTCCATTAGTTCCCTGAGGGCTAGCTGTTAAAAACAGCCTGGCACCTCCTTCCTCATCTTTCTTGCTTTTTCTCTCATCATGTCATCTGGACACACTGGGTCCTCTTCACCTTGTGCCGTAAGTGGAAAAAACCTGAGGCTCTCACCAGATGCAAATGCTGGCACCATGGTTCTTATACAGCTTGCAGAACCAGGAGCAAAATTATCCAGCCTCAGGTATTCCTTATAGCAACACAAACGGACTAAGATACAGAAGTTTAATTTCACATAAAGCACATAAAGTTATAAAGGGCCAAGAATAGCCAAAACACTCATGACGAACAATACAGAACGCCTATTAAGGGTTATTAAAAAGCTATACTAGGCTGAGCATGGTGGCTCACTTCTGTAATCCCAGCCCTTTGGGAGGCTTGGGTGAGAGGGTTGCTTGAGCCCAGGAGTTCAAGACCACCTGAGCAACAGAGGGAGACCCCGTCTCTACAAAAAATTTAAAAATAAGCCAGGCATAGTGGCATGCACCTGTAGTCCCAGCCACTCAGGAGGCTGAGGTGGGAAGATCGCTTGAGCCCAGGAGGTTGAGGCTATAATGAGCCATCCTCCTGCCACTGCATTCCAGCCTCGGCAACAGAGCAAGACCCTGTTCTCAACAACAAAAAATGCTATAATAATTCAGAGAGTGTGGTACTGGCTGCTCAAGGATAGAAAAGTAGATGAAGGAATACAGAATCAAGGTATGATACACGGACACTAAATTTATAGCCAAGGTATGAAACACAGACACTAAATTTATAACCAAGATGGCAGTCTACAATACTATGGAATGAATGGCCTTTTAAATTGAAGTTAACACAGAACAACTAGATACCCAAATCGGGGGGGGAAAAAAACTGGGCCCCTATCTCACACCATACACAAAAATCAATTCTTTAATTATAGACCTAAATGTGAAAGATGATGGATAATATCCTCATGACCTTGGGTAAAGGAAAACATTTTCAAGACAGACACCAAAAGCACTACAGCATAAAGGAAAAGATCAACAGATTCAACTATACATATACGTATTTTTTGAGACGGAGTTTTGCTCTTGTTGCCCAGGCTGGAGTACAATGGCACTATCTCAGTTCACTGCAACCTCTGCCTCCTGGGTTCAAGTGATTCTCCTGCCTCAGATTCCCGAGTAGCTAGGATTACAGACATGCACCACCACGCCTGGCTAATTTTGTCTTTTTAGTAGAGATGGGGTTTCTCCATGTTGATCAGGCTGGTCATGAACTCCCAACCTCAAGTGATCCACCGGCCTCGGCCTCCCAAAGTGCTGGGATTACAGGCATGAGCCACCCCGCCCAGCCCAGATTCAACTATTTAAAAATTATTTATTTTTTGAGATGCAGTCTCGCTCTGTCACCCAGGCTGGTGTGCAGTAGCCTAATCTTGGCTCACTGCAACCTCCACCTCCCAGGTTCAAGCAATTCTCCCTGCCTCAGCCTCCCAAGCAGTTGGGACTACAGGTGCCCACCACCACACCCAACTAATTTCTGTATTTTTTAGTAAAGACGGGGTTTCGCCATGTTGGCCAGGCTCGTCTTGAACGCCTGACCTCAGGTGATCTGCCCACTTCGGCCTCCCCAAAGGGTTAGGATTACAGGCGTGAACCACCAAGCCCAGCCTAAAATTTAAAACTTCTATTTCATTAAGAAAATGAAAAAAATGACAAAAAAAAGTGAAAAATGAGAAAAATAGGAAAAAGATATACAACTTGACTGAAAAAATTGGGCAAAAGACTTGAACAGGTTCTTCACAACAGATGACCCAAATGGTCCATAGACATAAACATATGAAAAGATTATGTTACGTATCATAGATAAATTAAATCATAGTACCACCATTTACCCACCAGAGAGGCTGAAACAAAAAATTAGGACAAAACCCACGCTCAACCAAAAACATGAAACAATGGGAACTCTCAAGCACTGCTGGTAGAGTGAAAATAGGTATAACCACTTTGGGAAATAGGCATTACCTGAAGACTGTGAAAATACATGTAGACTATGACCCAGTAATTCCTTTTCTGGATATCTATCTTTCCTCATATTAAGTCCTGTATGCACCAAAATACATGTACAAGAGTATTCATGCCAGGCCCAAACTGGAAATAACCCATAAACTGTAGAATGAATGAACAGTCATCTATACGGTGAAATACTATACAGGAATTAAAATGGATAAACCATAGCTAAGTTCAAAACAAATCTTTCAAATATTGTTGGGTGAGACAAGTTATATACCCTATTCAGTATGGATGCTTCCATTTATATAAGGTACAAAAACAGGCAAAACTATAGTGTTGAGATGTTTATTTTTTATTTTTTATTTTTTCCTTTTTTTTGAGACAGTCTTGCTCTGTCGCCAGGCTGGAGTGCAGTGGCATGGTCTCGACTCACTGCAACCTCCGCCACCTGGGTTGAAGCGATTCTCCTGCCTCAGCCTCCTGAGTAGCTGGGACTACAGGCACACACCACCACGCCCAGCTAATTTTTGTATTTTTAGTAGAGATGGGGTTTCACTATGTTGGCCAGGATGGTCTCGATTTCCTGACCTCATGATCCGCCCACCTCAGCCTCCCAAAGTGCTGGGATTACAGGAGTGAGCCACCGCACCCTGCCATTTAGTATGTTTAACGAAAGGAAAAGAAAGGAAACTGTAATCGAGTAGTAGCCTTTAGCGGGCTTTTGGAGTCCTGGTGATGTTCTATTTCCTTATCTGAATGGTGCTTATACCAGCGGTCAAATTAATTTGCAAACCTGTACATTACTTTTATGCACTTTTATAGTATTTAACAGTAAGAAATATTCTTTAGAGATGGGTGTTTTTTTTTTTTTTTTTTTTTTGAGATGGAGTCTCACTCTGTCGCCCAGGCTGGAGTGCAGTGGCACAATCTTCACTCACTGCAACCTCTGCCTCCCAGGTTCAAGCGATTCTCCTGCTTCAGCCTCCTGAGTAGCTGGGATTACAGGTGCAAGCCACCAAGCACGGCTAATTTTTTTAAGAAATGTTGTTTAAAGAACATTGTTAAAGGACAAATGAACAAGGTGATTCCATAGGGAGAGAGGTACACAACTGGATATGAATATGGAGTGGGGGACACCTCCAACTTCACCTCACACCATACCCAAAATTAACTTGAAATAGATCACAGACCTATATATAACAGCTAAAATTATAAAACCTCTAGAAGAAAACAAAGGAGAAAGTTTTCCCAACCTTGGAGTAGACAAAGATCTCTTGAGACCCCAGAAGCACTAATCATTAAAAAAATTGGTAAACTGGACTTACACCAAAAAACTTCTGTTCCTCAAGACATGGCTGCTTGTCTTCTGCCCTAGGATGAAGAGACCTGGGACAGCATGATGCTCAACCTTACGGTGCAAAACAGCCAGACTAACTTCATATCCATGACTGTTTCTGAACCTGCTGGAGAGCTGTGGTTACAGAACAAACACTGGCCCATAATCTTAAGTGCCTTCAGGGAAAGAAAACACATACACTCACCTGGGGCAGACACAATCAGACACTGGTAAGAAGAGTTCAGCAAGAATAAAAGACAAATTGCGAAAGGCTGAGTACAGGCTGTCAGGACAATTTCTGGCAGCTGCAGAAACTGGGAAAGCCTGCATTACTTTGCAGGCTCTTTCTCCGTGGCACTCATGAGGCAATCGCTGAAAAGATCTGAAAGAGCGTGAAGCAAAGACAGTAGCAGAACTCAGGGAGGGGACCAGCAGCCACGAACGAGGGGCAAGAAATTCCACTCAAATCCTTCCTTTCAATCTCCACTCAGAAACAAAAGTCCTAATCTGGGGGCAGCAGGGGGAAGGGAAGAGAGGGAGAGGAGAGACCTAGTCCTGGAAAAGGGGCAGGATTACATACTGAGTCCAAAATTATAGCCCAGGAAAAGGCAGAAGAACTGAGACAGCTGCACCTGTGAAATCCAGGGCTACCGGACATGTCTAAAACTGAGACTTGGCCGGGCGTAGTGGCTCACGCCTATGATCCCAGCACTTTGGAAGGCCGAGGCGGGCAAATCACCTGAGGTCAGGAGTTTGGCACCAGCTTGGCCAATATGGTCAAAGACAGACAGGGTTCTGTCTCTACTGAAAATACAAAAATTGGTTGGGCATGGTGGCAGGTGCCTGTAGCTACTTTGGAGGCTGAGGCAGGAGAATCGCTTGAACACGGGAGGTGGAGGTTGCAGTGAGCTGAGATCGTGCCACTGCACTCCAGCCTGGGAGACAAGAGCAAAACTCCGTCTCAAAAAATAACAACAACAACAAAAAACTGAGCCTTAACCAGAAAAGGAGGCAGCACCTCACTACCACTACACACTTCCAAGTCAAAAAGCTTCAAACAGCCAACAACAGAATACAACTGGGAGAAGAATATGCAAAGAAACCTCCTGTGAAATACAACAAAGAAAGAAGACTTAAAACAGAATTTCAAACACTGCCACGGTAATACACTCCTCATCCTAGATCCAAGCCGCCTCTACAAAAATTCAAAGCCTGTGCTGCATAACACACAGCAAATAATAAACTGAGGCCAACTTTAAACAGAGCAGAAGAAATAACGGTTGAGAATTTTCCAAAATTAATGACAAACACCAAACCGCAGATCCAAGAAGCACAGAGAACATTAAAAAACAACAACAAACACCTGGTCCTATCACTTCTTCACTTCTGAAAACAAAAGACAACTGGATACACAACTAACTAGGACAAAAGTCATGCACAACCAAGAATATGAAAATAAGAAAGAGAGAGCGAGGAGGGAGGGAAAAGCAAGGAAGGAAATAAACACTGACCAAGTACAGTGGGGCTCATGCCTGTAATCCCAGCACTTGTTGGGGTGAGAGGATTGCTTGAACCCAGGAGTTCGGGAGCAGCCTGGGCAACATAGCAAGACCTCATCTCTACAAAAAAGTTTAAAAAATTAGACCACACTTGTGGTCTCAGCTACTTGGGAGGCTGAGGTGGAGAACACTTGAGCCTGGGAGGTCGAAGCTGCAGCGAGCTGTGATCATGTCACTGCACTTCAGCCTGGGCAATAGAGCAAGACCTTGTCTCAAAAAGAAAGGGGGCTGGGGGGAGAGGAGAGATTGAAAGCAGCTAGGGATAAAAGAAACATTACACATGGAAGAACAAAAACAACAATTACAGCAGGATTCTTGTGAGAAGCCATAAAAACCAGAAGACAGTAATTTCTCTAAAATCTTGAAAGAAAAAAACAGCTTTTAACTACGACTTCTATACCCAGAAAAGGGATCTTTTTAAAAGTAAAGGAGAAAGGCCAGGTGCGGTGGCTCACGCCTGTAATCCCAGCACTTTGGGAGGCTGAGGCAGGCAGATCACGAGGTCAGGAGATTGAGACCATCCTGGCTAACATGGTGAAACCCTGTCTCTACTAAAAATACAAAAAATTAGCCGTGCATGGTGGCGGGGGCCTGTAGTCCCAGCTACTCGGGAGGCTGAGGCGGGAGAATGGTGTGAACCGAGGCGACGGAGCTTGCAGTGAGCCTAGATCACGCCACTGCACTCCAGCCTGGGCTGGAGAAAGATGGAGCGAGACTCCGTCTCAAAAAAATAAAAATAAATAAATAAATAAATAAACAAAATAAAGGAGAAAGACTTTCTCAAACAAAAAACAGGAAATTTATTGACACCATACCTAACCCACATAAAATGTTGAAGTATTTCAGAAGCTAGGCATGGTGGCTCACGCCTGTAATCTCAGCACTTTGGGAGGCCGAGACAGGCAGATTGCCTGAGTTCAGGAGTCGAGACTAGCCTGAGCAACACGGTGAAACCCCATCAGCCAGGCGTGGTGGCATGCACCTGTAATCCCAGCTACTCAGGAGGCTGAGGCAGGAGAATTACTTGGACCTGGGAGGCGGAGGTTGCTGTGAGCCAAGATTGTGCCACTGCACTCCAGCCTGGGTGACAGAGCAAGACCCTGCCTCAACAAAAATAAAGTTACACTGTGTGCCTGCCTTCCCTTCTCCACCTCCCCAAAAAAAAAAAAAAAAAAGAAAATATTTCAGGAAGAGAGAATACGGTATCAGAACAAAACCTAGATCTACAAAACAAATGGCAATCCCAAAAATGGAATAAAATAAATCAGTGTTTTTTTTTTGTTGTTGTTGTTGTTGTTTTTTGAGACGGAGTCTTGCTCTGTTGCCCAGGCTGGAGTGCAGTGGCGCAATCTTGGCTCACTGCAACCTCCGCCTCCCGGGTTCACGCCATTCTCCTGCCTCAGCCTCCTGAGTAGCTGGGACTACAGGCGTCCGCCACCACGCCCGGCTAATTTTTTGTATTTTTAGTAGAGACGGGGTTTCACCGTGTTAGCCAGGATGGTCTAGATCTCCTGACCTCGTGATCTGCCCGCCTCGGCCTCCCAAAGTGCTGGGATTACAGGCGTGAGCCCGGCCAAATCAGTGGGTTTTAAAAAACTTATAAAGAACAGAGGTTTATTTGGCTTACAGTTCTGTAGGCTATACAAGCATGGCACCAGCATCTGCTCAGCTTCTTGTGAGGCCGCAGGAAGCTTTTACTCATGGCAAAAGGCAAAGAAGGAACAAATGTATCACATGGCAAGAGAGTGAGGAGCCAGAGATAGAGGGGGGAGGCCCCAGACTCTTTTTAACAACCAGATTTCAAGTGAACTAACAGACCAAGAACTCATTCGTTACCATGGGGAGGGCATTCATGAAGACCCACCTCCATGATCCAACACTTCCCAGCAGACCCTAGCTCCAAAATGGGGCGTGGGGGTCACATTTCTTTTTATTAAGTTTGGGGATACATGTGCAGCACGTGCACGTTACACAGGTAAACATGTGTCACAGGGGTTTGTTGTACCGATTATTTCTTCACCCAGGCAGTAAGCCTAGTAGCCATGAGTTGTTATTTTTCCTGGTCCTCTCCCTCCTCCCACCCTCCACCCTTTGACAGGCCACAGTGTGTGCTGTTCCCCTCTATGTGTCCGTGTGTTCTCATCAGCTATAAGCGAGAATATGCGGTATCTGGTTTTCTGTTCTGCTTATTCTCACTTATAAGTGAGAATCTGCAGAAAACCAGCAGTATCTGGTTTTCTGTTTCTGTGTTAGTTTGCTAAGGATTATGGCCTCTAGCTCCATCCAAGTTCCTGAACAGGATCCCATTCTTTTTTATGGCTGCATAGTATTCCATGGTGTATATGTACCATGTTTTCTTTATGCAATCTATCATTGATGGGCATTTGGGTTGATTTGATTCCATGTCTTTGCTATTGTGAACAGTGCTGCAATGAACATATGCATGTGCGTGTCTTTGTAACAGAACAATTTATATTCCTTTGAGTATATACCCAGTAATGGGATTACTGGGTTGAATGGTATTTCTGACTTTAGGTCTTTGTGGAATTGCCATATCGTCTTCCACAATGGTTAAACTAATTTACACTCGCACCAACAGTGCATAAGCGTTCCTTTTTCTCTACAACCTCACCACAATCTGTTATTTTTTAACTTTTTAATAACAGCCATTCTCACTGCTGAAAAATCAATGTTTTCACTGTTTTTTTGTTTTGTTTTTGAGACAGGGCCTCACTCTGTCACCCAGGCTGGAGTACAGTGGCATGATCACTGGTCTCTGCTGCTGCAACCCCCCAAGCTTAAGCAATCCTTCCACCTCAGCCTCCCGAGTAACTGGGACCACAGGCGAGTGCCATCATGTCTGGCTAATATTTTTTATTTTTTGTAGAGAAAGGACCTTGTTATGTTGCCCAGGTTGGTCTCCAATGCCTGGGTTTAAGTGATCCTCCTGCCTCAGCCTCCCAAGTGCTGGGATTACAGGCGTGAGCCACCACGTCCAGCCAGCCTTATTTTTAATTGCACTTTGTAATTGCTGGGATTACAGGCGCATACCACCACACCTGGCTAATTTTTTTTGTATTTTTTAGTAGAGACAGGGTTTCACCACGTTGGCCAGGCTGGCCTCAAACTCCTGACCTCACGTGATCCACCCACCTCGGCCTCCCAAAGTGCTGGGATTACAGGCGTGAGCCACTGCTCCCAGCCATGATATCATTTGAAGGTACACTCTGGATTAATTTAAAACGTATACTGCTGGCCAGGCGTAGTGGTGATTCATACTTGTAATCCCAGCACTTTGGGAGGCTGAGATGGGAGGATTGCTTGAAGCCAGGAGTTCAAGACCAGTCTGGGCAACAAAAGCAAGACCCCCATCTCATTTACTGTGATCACGCCACTGCATTCCAGCCTGGGTGACAGAGCGAGACCCTGCCTCAACAAAAATAAAGTTACACTGTGTGCCTGCCTTCCCTTCTACCTCCTCTGCCTCTGACACCCCTGAGACAGCAAGACCAACCTCTCCCCCTCCTCCTCCTCCTGCTCCTCCTCCTCCTCCTCCTCCTCAGCCAATGTAAAGAGAAGGGGGATGAAGACCTTTATCACGATCCACTTCCACTTAATAGTAAATATAACATTTTATCTTCTCTAGCTTGCTTTATTGTAGGAATACAGTAGATAATATCTATAAGAAGCAAAACATTTGTTCTTCGAATGTGTATAGTACTGGTAAGACTTCTGGTCAACAGTAGGCTATTAGTTAATGTTTTGGAGAGTCGAAAGGTATAAGCGAATTTTTGACTACACAAAGGGGTCAGCATCCCTAACCCCTTCGTTCAAGGGTCAACTGTACTTAAAACAGACAGTACAAGAATGACTGAAAACTACTCACTGTTTACCCTTAAGCAAGAATTAACCCCTCCAAGCCTCAGTTGCCTTTTTTGTAAATGGAGGATTAAGGGGAAAAAAAAACCTACTCAGAAGGTTGCCATAGAATCAAATGAGATACAGTAAGTCAAGTGCTTGATACAGAGTCTAGTGCACAGTAATCATTAGTCAAAATGGCAGCTATTTATTATCATTAAAATGATGAAATTTCAAACACAAGCAAAATAAAGCAGGCAAATGCAAAAAAAATGCATGGGTAGCAAATTAAAATCAGAAAAATATTATAAGTAACAGAGTACTTTATTAGGAACGGGGAGGGTGGCGTGCGCCTGTGGTCTCAGCTACTCAAGGAGGCTGAGGTGGGAAAATTGCTTAAGCCCGGGAAGTCAAGGCTGCAGTGAGCTTGACTGCACCACTGGGTGATAGAACGAGACCCTGTCTCAAAAACAAACAAAAAACAGAAGAAGTAATAAATCTACAATTAGAGTCCTAACAATATTTAGTATCTGAAGACAGGAATAGGGGATAGTCATTATATTCCCAGTAGCTACCACAGTAACCAGTACATAATATGTGCTAATGGATGTTTGTTGAATGAACAGATTCAGAAAAACAACAAAACTGAGAATGATTATACAGTATAACAAAACTTTAGATGTCTGGCCAATGCTGTACTTAAAGTTCACAGCTTTAATTGCTAGTATTATTTTGAGGGAAGAAAAAAATGAACAGCTTGAGATTAGGAATCAATTCAGAAAGGCCCTAAACAGAATGGGAACAAGTTGTTACTAAATATTAAAACAGAAGTTAATGAATCAGAGGTCAGGTGTGGTGGCTGACACCTGTAATCCCAGCACTTCAGGAGACTCAGACAGGCGGATCACTTGAGGTCAGGAGTTCAAGACCAGCCTGGCCAACACGGCAAAACTCCACCTCCACTAAAAATTAAAAAATTAGCCGGGTGTGGTGGCAGGCACCTGTAATTGCAGCTACTCAGGAGGCTGAGGCAGTAGAATCGCTTGAACCCAGGAGGCAGAGGTTGCAGTGAGCTGAGATCGTGCCAGTAGAGTGAGACTCTGTCTCAAAAAAAAAAAAAAAAAAAAACAAAAAACTTTCAATTGAGTGAATAGATTGTCAAACTTGATTCAGCAAGAAAATTAAACCTAGACCAATGACCACAAAGAAATTTCCAGGTCTAGAAAGTTTAATGGGTCTTCCAAGGAACACAATAGTCCCAAGCACTAACAATGTGTTTTTACTTCATGGCGTTGAAAATTAAATGTTTTAACACCAAAAACATCTTATAAGGTACGATATGTCACCTGGGTGACAGAGCGAGGCTTCGTCTCAAAAAAGAAAAAAGGTAGTAATAACAATAACTACCTGGAATAAATATTACACGGACCCCATAATACTCTCAAAAAAGTTCAGGTGTTTTAGTCCTCATATCAACTAAAACCTTAGATAATGTAACTTTGAGAAGATGAACACCTGTGAGAAAACCAAGCAACCAAATGAAAATCTCAAAAAACTGCTTTGTGAATATGTTACAGCAATTACTGGCTCTAACCTACAAAGACTGGTCAGAGAATAGGCACATCACTATTCCTGCTGCCTCTGTATCTGCTACAGTATCTCTGTGAGCCCCTTAGGCCCAAAGTGCTGAACAAGGCCTTTGCCTTTCTGTGCCTATTACCACAGCATAAAACTGGGGTAACAACAGCACCTACTACTTCAAATCACTTTGAGGACTAGAAGCACACACATATATAGATGTTTAGAACAGTGTCTGATAAATATTGGCCAGTGTTTAGATATACAGATTTTGTTTGCTTCTAAGAAGTAAGGTCTCACCAGGCATGGTGGTGCACACCTGTAATCCCAGCTACTCAAGGGGCTGACTCACAATAGCATCATTGTTCTCCAGCCTGGGAGACAGAGGCAGAGCAAGAGCAAGTGTCACTATGTCACTCAGACTGGTGTGCAGTGGCTATTCACAGGCACAATCATTGTGCAATACAGCCTTAAACCCCTGGGCTCAAGCCATCCTCCTGCCTCAGCCCCCTGAAGCTGGACCTATAGGTACATGCCACTGTGTCCCACTCTAATGTTAATAACTGGGTATGCCAGGCACGGTGGCTCACGCCTGTAATCCCCACACTCTGGGAGGCCGAGGCAGGCGGATCACGAGGTCAGGAGTTCAAGACCAGCCTGGCCAACATAGTGAAACCCCGTCTCCACTAAAATTACAAAAAAATTAGCCAGGCATGGTGGGGGGCACCTGTAATCCCAGCTACTTGGGAGGCTGAGGCAAGGAGAATCACTTGAACCTGGGAGGTTGAGGTTGCAGTGAGCCGAGATCGTGCCACTACACTCCAGCCCGGGTGACAATGCAGGACTCCATCTCAAAAAATAAATAAATAAAAAATAACTGGGTATGTGGCACAGCTACTCAGTATTACTGCTTATATCATTCAGTAGTGCCAAAAGAACTAAAAGGAATCTGACCTCCTGGACTGCTGCTACTTGCATCCCTCATTGTTGTCTAACTCACCTGAGACATAAGCCTCCTGAGGGCAGAGACCACTCCATGTGACATGTCCTTGTAACCTGACCATGGCAAGCAACACACAAGAACATTTAGGGAAGATAGTGTCCACCAGCGAAGGGCAGAGGGCCCATCTTTATGGACAATGGTGTGTACTCATGAAGGGCAGGGAGCATAATTCTTCCAAATGTTACAATCCCAGTATCTCGCCAGGCGCGATGGCTCACGTCTGTAATCCCAGCACTTTGGGAGGCCAAGGCAGGCGGATCACCTGAGGTCAGGAGTTCAAGACCAGCTTGGCCAACAGGGTGAATCCCCGTCTCTACTAAAAATACAAAAATTAGCCAGGCGTGGTGGCGGGCGCCTGTAATCCCAGCTACTCAGGAGGCTAAAGCAGGAGAATCACTTGAACCCAGGAGGCAGAGGTTGCAGCGAGCCAAGATCACGCCACTGCACTCCAATCTGGGTGACAGAACGAGACTCAGTGTCCCAAAAAAAAAAAAAAAATCCCAGCATCTAACAAATACCCAACACATTTAAAAACTCAAATTATTGTTTGCTTAATAAACTGCATCTTCAAAACGATTTCCCCATGAAGTCCATGCTCCTGATCCTCCTTCAAGCCTGGCCCTGACTGAGCGCCGCTATTCCTGTTCTCAAACCTTCCATGATCACCATGTCCAAGTCCCTGGTGTACCACACTTTTGCACATGCTGCCACGGCTACCTGGGATTCTCTTCCACCATCTCGTCACCTGACCTGATCTATGCTTTCTTGGCGCATAGGCCTCTGACATCTCACTCAGCAAGTGTCCCGGCCACCTTTGTCCTGAAGCTTGCTGTGCACTCTGCTGCCTGGCCTGATCATTCACTCATGTCCCTTGCTGGAAGGCCTAGTGCTGGCTCTAACCCAAGGCCTGGGCAGAGGAGCATGGCATGCATTTGTGTGTGGGAGAAAGAGGAGGAGGAAGAAGTTAGAGGAGTGTGAACCAACAGAGGGGAGGGATGCCAGGCCTCCTTCCCACAGGCGGGTCACGAACCCAAAAGGCTGGAAGCTTCTACTCTCCAGAACTTTTTCTTGATTTCATTCAGCTTTTCAATGCTTCCAATAGGCCAAAAAGCCAGAATTAATGACTTAATGTTGTTTTTGAAGAAACACTAAAAAGATAAAATTTTTAAATGTTTCTTTTTAATTAATTTGAAATGATTAGTTCATGTCATTTAAAAATGCCATGCATGTAGTATTTATTTACCCTCCCCCAGCTCCACGTTTATTTAAGGCAGGTTAGACATAAACGTGGATACTACAGAAGAGGTTGCAGTCCTGGAAAGCACAGTTTTCCTTCTGAGCATTAGAGACCCTCAGGGCTCCCTTCTCAGTCACTTTCCACTAGATGCTCTTCTTCCACCAACCACATCCATGACCGTCAATACACACGACTCCCAGAAGTTGGATTTAGGGGTCAAATGTCTATAGTACAATTGCCTAATTCACATATCCCCTTGGATATCTCAAAGGCACTCTGAACTCAACATGTCCCAAGCCAAATTTATGTATGGTGGCATCTGCAGCAGCAGTGAACGAGAGCACAGGACGCCTGGGCACTGTCTACTGCAAAGACAACACAAGGTGAGCAAATGCAGCAGCCTTGGTGTGAGACAGGCCGGCCCTCTCAATCTCTACCTGTGCTCCACCCCCCACGTTCCACAGAAGAGACCCCTCGCCCCACTCCCGACGTTCCACAGCACATGTCACGAGAGTGCAGCACATGCCCCCATCAGACACCCCACACTGACACCACATCTCTAACTGGTCTTCCTGCTCCAGCCTTTACCCCCACACCCATGAGACATCTGGAGGAGCTCTTTCAGAACCGACACAACATCACTCTTCTGCACAAACCCTCCCACAATCCCCTCATAACACAATAAAAACCAAAGTTGTTGAATAAAAATCTTTCATATTTGTCCCCTGAGCCTCTCTGACTCATTCTGCTCCAGCCTCACAGGTCTCCTTGTTACCTGGACACCTAAGGGTGCTCCCACACGAGGCCTTTGTACTGCTTGTCTCCCTTTGACTAGAAACTTCTTCCCCCAGATAAAACAAAGAGCCGGGTGTACCCCTCATCTCCCTCAGGCCTTGTTCAAGTATCACCACACTGGCAAGGCCTTTCCTGACCACCTCTCCCTACCTCCTCCCACCATGGGACAGGCTTTGTCCATCAGCCTCCCCAGCTGGAAAGTCAGCTCCAGGCAGTAGGGAGTCTAGAACAGAGCCCGACAGGTAGGCGCCCAGCAGACACTCCTGGAACAAACGCACAAGCGAGGGGTGGCACAGCAGCACTGAGGGACCGCAGCCACGGAGCAGACAGTCAAAGTGGTGAAAGCAGAGAAGGACCCACGTCCTACACGTGGCAATAAAAACACACATCCACACAAGGACCTTTTTTTTTTTTTTTGAAGACAGAGTTTCACTCTGTCGCCGAGGCTGGAATGCAGTGGCATGATCTCAGCTCACTGCAACCTCCGCCTCCTGGGTTCAAGTGATTCTCCTGCCCTAGCCTCCAGAGTAGCTGGGATTACAGGCGCCCGACACCATGCACTGGCTGATTCTTGTATTTTTAGTAGAGACGGGTTTCACCATGGTGGCCAGGCTGGTCTCGAACTCCTGACCTCAGGTGATCTGCCAGCCTCAGCCTCCCAAAGTGCTGGGATTACAGGTGTGAGCCACTGCACCTGGCCTCATGGGCTTCTTAAAACACAGATTCACACATGTCCAGATACACGAACCTCTGAGAGTAGAGCACATTCAGGAGAGGGAGAGACACGCGAGTAAGAGTGAGGTGGGGAAAAAAGGAAGAAGAAGAAAAGAGATTCCTGCTTATCTGACACTGAGTCAACCAAGAACCCAAGAGCATGAAACCCAAAATAAAGAAACATAACAAAATGTACAAGCTGTTCCTCAAATCTAGCCCTTCTTTAGTATTCCCTACGCCAGAGGAAATCATTTCTGAAGTCAGAATCCTAAGAATTAGCTTTGATCCTGCTACGTTCAACCCATCTCTCTCTCTCACCCCCATCGCCACTGTCGCCTCTCACCTGGATTACAGAAAAGCCTTCTATCTGCCTTCCGCTGTTATCCAGCAAACCATTATTCTCACTGCAGCCAGAGGTCTTTGAAAAAAAAAAAAAATTCCTCCTCTGCTCAAAGCCCTTCAACTGTTCCCAACTGCACTTAATCTAAAGACCAAAATCCTCACCCCAGCCTTCCAGGTCCCACGTGAGCTCCCCCACTTCCTCTAGGCCCCTTCCTCTATGTCCAGCTACCAGCAACATGTCCCCTCCCACACCAGGCTGTGGCACAGGGCTCCTCTTACCTGGGACTGACAACTCCAACCTACATGCAGCCTCGGCTCACCCTACAGCCTTTAATCTCATTTCCATCTCTCAGTTTACAAATCAGGAGGACATACAGTGTCCCTAGGAAGACTGGAGAACGCCCAACTCCCCATTGCAGCGAGCACTGTGGGGCCACAACCTCAGACAATTTGGTTTCCATTTAGGCACCGTATACGACCTCATTTCAGGGGAAACGGTATTAGAAAACTTGAAACACTACTTTGGACTTTTTTTTTTTTCCTGAGATGAAGTCTCGCTCTGCCGCCTAGGCTGGAGTCCAGTGGCGCGATCTTGGCTCACTGCAACCTCTGCCTGCCAGGTTCAAGTAATTCTCCTGCCCCAGCCTCCCCAATAGCTGGGATTACTGGCACACACAACCACACCCAGCTTTTTTTTTTTTTTTTTTTTTTTTTTTTGAGACAGAGTCTCGCCTTGTTGCCCAGGCTGGAGTGCAGTGGTGTAATCTCGGCTCACTGCAACCTCCGCCTCCTGGGTTCAAGTGATTCTCCTGCCTCAGCCTCCTGAGTAGCTGGGATTACAGGCACACGCCACCACGCCCAGCTAATTTTTTGTATCTTTAGTAGAGATGGGGATTCACCATGTTGGCCAGGCTGGTCTCGATCTCCTGACCTCATGATCCGTCCGCCTCGGCCTCCGAAAGTGCTGGGATTACAGGCGTGAGCCACAGCGCCCAGCCTTTGACCAAGATTTAGAAAGTAGTAAACAAAAAGCTCTGGTCTAGGCAGAGCGCCGTGGCTCACACCTGTAATCCCAGCTCTTTGGGAAGCTGAGGCCGGTGGATCACCTGAGGTCGGGAGTTCAACACCAGCCTGGCCAACATGGCGAAACTCTGTCTCTACTAAAAATACAAAAATTAGCTGGGCTTGGTGGCACACTCCTGTAATCCCAGCTACTTGGGAAGCTGAGGTGAGAGAATCGCTTGAACCCAGGAGGCAGAGATTGCAGTGAGCCAAGATCACGCCAATGCACTCCAGCCTGGGGGACAGAGCGAAACTCTGTCTCAAAAAAAAAAAAAAAACAAAGTTCTACTCTAGAATTTCACTCTACACATACCTCTCAAAACCCTTTTCCACAAAGACATCTTTAAATAAAATAAGACTTCTACCTCAGAAGCCATTCACTTCCAAATCCCTAGTACAAATGTAAATTTTGTATACATAACCAAACTGAAGTTCACTGTGCCAACAAATACCAGTCTCCAAGCTGCTGGCAAGGTGGTGCCACATCTGCCTGGTACTCCAAAACCTGCCCTCTCCTCCAGGGCTCAGAATGGATAATTAATCCACGGGGTACAGGGCAGCCTGTACAATACAGCTGTTCTCTTCAGGACCCACAACAAGGCCTGTTATAAAAACATAATTTGGTCCTCTTATGAGAAATGTGAACTAAAGACAAAGCAACACTGCCAGTAATACATCATTGGAAGCTGCCAGGAGGAAGGGCTGGGGCCACGGAGGGAAGTCACTAAAGAGCAGAGCCTATGGGTAAGGTGACAAGGCAGGAAAGAGGCTCTGCGAAGTCACCCCATAGGGAGAGAGCCACAGCACAGACAGCTGCCCACGCCCCCACCCACTCCGTAAGCGAAACTGAGTGCGTGAACCCTGAATACAACAGGGGACGAAGTGTAAGGCAGAAGAGAAATAGGCCCTGTGTGCTCGGTACTCAAAGTGCTTGACTTACCACCCAGGATACATGACCACCTGAGTAAGGCCCATCTGTGAGTGAGACTTGCAGTAAATATGCATTCTCCTAAATCACAAAAGCTCCCAGGCCAGGGAGTGGGGCTGAAAACTAGCCTAGCCCTGATCTGAGATGGAGCTCACCAAGGCCTGTACCCATGGAGTATCTGGTCCAGCTACAGAGACACTGTCTCCTAAACTGCCCACAGCCTTGCACCTAGACACGGCAAGGCTTATTTCCTGTGTCACTATGATGGGGAGAAATGAGTTCCCATTATTCCAGTCAAGAGAGCAGGCTAGAGGGCCCTTTACTGCTGTGTCTTATAACGAAAGATGTGGCATGACCTCTGCAAGGAGGATAACAGTTCATGGAACTTTGGGAAAAGTTAAAGATATATGGAGGAAAAAACATAAGGAGATTTGGTTTATTTCAGTATCTCCTGAGCCATGTCACCAAAGCTCACTGCAGATATTTAGAGTTGCTTCTTTAGCACAGTATGACTCTCTGAACTTAGATTTAGAGTTAGGGTTACCAAATCCACAGGAACTCATAGAATGTACTGCTTTCTTACAAACAGAAGATATCTGAACACACTGAATTCAACCCTGCAGGTAGACATAAGGGTAACATGATTTGTTCAAGGAAGTACAGATTCAAACTGGCCCAATGAGTTTAACTAATGGCAAGTGGAGACTACGAACATTCACTCCTGTCCAGAATACCGGATTCTGAAGTACTTTTGGGCTATTTAGCAGTTCAGTCACAATTTCAGAAGATACCCAAAAGTGAAGAAAAGTCATACTCCCAGTTTCTGTAACTTATTAGATGTGAAAACCTCCAGATGTATTTGACTTATCCAGCATCTGACCCTAACAGTGTGGTTCAAACTTCAAGAGCATCTGAATGAGACGAAATCAAATCATGGTCACCCTCAACAATTTGCCATCCTAAAATTCTAGAGATAAATATATAAATCCCAGAGCAATCTAAAAATCTGTAACTTTGTGACCAAATTCCAGGTAATACTGGAGTCCAACCAATTATGAAAACTTATTTTATTTTAATGGAATTAGCAGCTGGGTGCAGTGGATTACAATCGTAATTCTATCACTTTGGGAGGCCAAGGCAGGAGGATCACTTGAGCCCAGGAGTTCAAGACCAGCCTGGGCAACACAGCAAGACCCCATCTCTACAAAAAAGTTTTAAAAATTAACCGGGTGTGGTGGTGCATGCCTGTGGTCCCAGCTACTCAGGAGGCAGAGGGAGGAGGATAGCTTGAGCCTCGGAGATTGAGGCTGCAGTGAGTCATGATCGGCCACTGCACTCCGGCCTGGGTGACGGAGAAGACCCTGTCTCAAGAAGAATTTGTTTTAATAATAATAAAAATGGCAAATAGCACTAAACTCACATCTGCACAACTGTGCTTAAATATGACAATAAAATAAATAGGATTCGATAAACTACCTTTGGGCTGCTTTTGTATTACTGCTAAATAAAATCCAATTTTTGGAAGGTTATATTCCACCACTGTTAGCAACAGAGTTTCCATGACAATTTCTCATCCCTCACATGGGTTTCCGATCAGCTGGCTCTACACAAGAATCTGGTCCGGGCGCAGTGGCTCATGCCTGTAATCCTAGCACTTTGGGAGGCCAGGGTGGATTACCTGAGCTCACGAGTTCGAGACCAGCCTGGCCAACATGGCAAAACCCCATCTCTACTAATATACAAAAAATTACCCAGGTGTGGTGATGCACACCTGTAGTCCCAGTTACTCAGGAGGCTGAGGCAGGAGAATTGCTTGAACCCAGGAGGCAGAGGTTGCAGTGAGCCGAGATCATGCCATTACACTCCAGCCTGGGCAACAGAGCAAGACCAAAAAAAAAAAAAAGCAAAACGACAACAACAAAAGAAATCTGAATGAGTAACCATACTAGTATTAAACTTCCAGAATGATCTAAAGTCTTAATCCTGTACCTTCTGAGGTTCCATGCCAAAGGAAAAGGAAAACAACAATCTTAACAGAATCCTTCTATAATCCAGAATCAGAAGTAACTAAATTTCTAATCAACTGTGTTGTACACAAAAAGCCACATTCAAGCAATCGTTACTAAGATTTATTATTCTCCAAATAATCACTCTTCCTTTTTCACTAGAATGCTTCTCGTTTTTTCCCTTTACACTTTGGTCACTATACCTGGTAATAACACACACCTCACTGTGGGAAATGCTGGCTTAGAATGTACTTTGAAAATCAGATGAAATTGGCTGGCCTCTGTCTAAATTCACATGGCAGAAAACTTCTACAGACCCAAATGTGATGTTAAAATTATCTATTTATTTTTACAGACAGGGTCTTGCTGCTGCCCAGGCTGAAGTGCAATGACACAATCACAGCTCACTGTAGCCTGAAACTCCTGGGCTCAGGTGATCCTCCCTCCTCAGCCTCCTGAGCAGCTGGTACTACAGGTGTGCACCACCACGTCCAGCTACTGACATTAACATTTTGAGACAATTTTTAAAAACCCCTAATTCTGTATCTTACTTGATTCAGTCAACAAACACTTACTGGCTATGAACAAGGTACTAGGCCTTAAAATTGTTCTGCATTCAATAAACTTCCAATCTTTTTGAAAAAAAATTTTACAAGCCGACAGCTAACATCATATTTTTTAAAATATCCAATCTCATAAAATATAATAAATGTATAGGTAAAACAAAGATGTAAAGTATCACTAGAGAAGTTGCTGCTGAGGTTGGAAGGTAAGTGGAATAGAAAAGGCGGCATCAAGCCAGCTCTGAAGGATTCTCAGAGGCAGAACCAGGAGGAGCGGGTGGGAAATGGAGACGAGAAGTAGTAGAGAACAGGCTTCTGAAGGGCGAAGGCAGAAGCCATGACCCCAACAGGAGAACAGGACGTTCTGGAGGGCAACAGCCACACCCCTGCAGAGGCACAGGGTAATGGAAGAAAGGAGGAAGGGACCCACCTGGAGAGATGATTGAGGCGCCCAAGAAGTCCCTGCTCAGTCACTAGCACACTGCATCGGCAGGGACACCTGGCCAGTAAGGCCTGAGCACACATATCCTGAGTCTACACAACCGTGCCTGTTCATCTGGGCATGGCACAAGGTGCATGGCTTTTGAGATCACCCTGTAACTCCTACTGGTAACGCAGAAGGCACTCTGCAGCAGTTAATGAATGTAATTTATGTTCATTAAAAAAATACACAAAATATAGAAACATACAATGAGATGAAAATAAAATCGTCTTTTTACATACTTTTTAATAACAACACAAAACTTTGTTGTGTCACCAAAAATCATGACAAAAAAACTTAAGGAGATCAATATGATTGTACCTCATTATTTTAAAAATCTTGAATACTTTGTGTTAAAACCAGATCTTAGGAGTACTCTAAATTCAATTATTTAGAGAGTCGGTTTTACCGACAGTCATTGCTGAAAAAGGTCCCACTCAAAGATACATATAGCGAAGTAGAAGAAGTGTATCATTGGCTGCACTTGCTAAATTATGAAAACTGCTTTTCAATCTCATCAATCAATTATGCAAGGTTTCTGTTGAAATTCAGCTAGTCAGGCCAGGCGTGGTGGCTCATGCCTGTAATCCCAGCACTTTGGGAGGCAAAGGCGGGCAGATCACGAGGTCAGGAGATCGAGACCATCCTGGCTAACAAGGTGAAACTCCGTCTCTACTAAAAATACAAAAAAAAAAAAATTAGCCGGGCGTGGTGGCGGGGCCTGTAGTCCCAGCTACTCAGTAGGCTGAGGCAGGAGAATGGCGTGAACCTGGGAGGCGGAGCTTGCAGTGAGCCGAGATTGTGCCACTGCACTCCAGCCTGGGCGACAGAGCGAGACTCCGTCTCAAAAAAAAAGAAAGAAAGAAAAAGAAATTTAGCTAGTCAATTTACCTCTTCTTCATCAGAGTTCCTTGTTCTTACATAGTAATCAGAAGGTATCACATTTTTGTATTTTTAATAAATAAGTTCAAGACACTATTGTTACAAAAGGAAGCTTTTAAACAAGCTGCAAAATTTCATTTCCAAGTTTAAGTGTGCAGTAAAATGACTATTTACATTATTCTTAGCAAACATACACACACACACAATGGAGACAATTCTAAACATCCATTTTCTTTTTTTGAGACAGAGTCTCACTCTGTCCCCCAGGCTGGAATGCAGCGGTGCGATCTTGGCTCACTGCAACCTCGCCTCCCAGGTTCAAGTGATTCTCCTGCCTCAGCCTCCTGAGTAGCTGGGGACTAAAGGCACACACCACCACGTCCAGCTAATTTTTGTTTTTAGTAGAGACAGGGTTTCACCACGTTGGCCAGGCTGGTCTCAAACTTCTGACCTCAAGTGATCCGTCCGCCTCATCCTCACAAAGCGTTGAGATTACAGGTGTGAGCCACCGCGACTGGCCTAAACGTCCATTTTCAAAATGCTCATCACAGCAACCTTCTATCAAAAAGCAATTTTCCACTGGCCGGGCACGGTGGCTCATGCCTGTAATCCCAGCACTTTGGGAGGCCGAGGTGGGCAGATCACAAGGTCTGGAGATCGAGACCATGCTGGCTAACACGGTGAAACCCCGTCTCTACTAAAAATACAAAAAACTAGCTGGGCGAGGTGGCGGGCACCTGTAGTCCCAGCTACTCGTGACGTTGAGGCAGCAGAATGGCGTGAATCCAGGAGGTGGAGCTTGCAGTGAGCCAAGATTGCGCCACTGCACTCCAGTCTGGGCGACAAAGCGAGACTCCGTCTCAAAAAAAAAAAAAAAGAAGCAATTTTCCACTCATTGTTAAAATGTCACCTTTATCTTGAGGGGACAGATTACATGTTTCTTTTTCTCAAAAATACTGGATTTGCTAGATAGCTTTCTACTGACAGCCACTTATTACAGCAAAGGTCTGTGAATTTAGACCACTTACCTTTATGTAAAAGAAAAACATTCACTTCACCTTCAGAATAGGCAATGCTTTTACCTTTGCCAAAAGATAGCCAGCAAACCCCTGTGTCTTGCGAAGTATTTTCAGTTACTCCCCCGTCATTACAAAATATTGTAAAGATGTACTACTCTATAAAGGTCTCAGGCTGACCCAATAGTGCTTCTGGCTTCAACTGGTTGCTGTAAGCAGTTCCCTATGCATCATGCGGTGAACCAATTTCTCATGTTACTCTTTCTGCAATCCTGCCCTACCCAAGAATCTCTTTTTACTTTTGTTTCTTACCTGACGGACTACATGAATTTTTTTTTTATTACAAAGTGGCTACTCTGGCTGAGCACGGAGGCTCATGCCTGTAATCCCAGCACTTTGGGAGGATGAGGCAGGCAGATCACGAAGTCAAGAGATCGAGAACATCCTGGCCAACATGGTGAAACCCCGTCTCTACTAAAAATACAAAAATTAGCCGGGCGTGGTGGTGGACGCCTGTAGTCCCAGCTACTCGGGAGGCTGAGGCAGGAGAATTGCTTGAACCTGGGAGGCAGAGGTTGTAGTAAGCCGAAATCGCACCACTGCACTCCAGCCTGGCGACAGAGAGAGACTGCATCTTTAAAAAAAAAAAAAAAAAAAAGGCTACTCTATCATTGTGTATATCCAGTTTTCCCACAAAACCTTGTTTACTAATGAAATCATTTCAGAATCCACAAGCTTGCGTCTCATCAAAAGAGTACTCAACTAGAATCTATCAAAAAGAACAGGCTAACACCTATAAAAACACCCACGTACCCAGGCGCAGTGGCTCACTCCTATACTCCCCCAGTACTTTGGGAGGCCATGGTGGGAGGATCACTTGAGGCCAGGAGTTCAAGACCAGCCTGGAACACAGCAAGACCCCTGGCTCTGCAATTTCTTTTTAATTAACCAGGCATGGTGGCATGTGACTGTAGTCTCAGCTACTCTGGGGCGGGATGATCTCTTGAGCCCAGGAGTTCAGGTTGCAATGAGCAATGGATGGTGCCACTGCCCTCCAACCTGGGCGACAAGAGTGAGTCCCTATCTCAAAAATCAAAAACAAGAACAAAAAAAACCACAAGTGTTTCCATCATCCCAGAGCAAACCCCTACACCATCATTTATTCTAACCATTTACTCTTCCAAATCTCCTGGAATTGATTTTATGAATACTCCAAAAATATTTGCTGACAAAATAATGTATTTCTTTTGTTGCCATATTGTTTCCCACGTATTATTTCTGCCATTCTGCTCACTCCCCCACCCCCCACCGGAAAAATAGCACATTTTCCAGTACAAAAAAGTTCGAAAATACTTTTCCCAAATAGTAGGTGGCTATTTTGTCTCCAATATTAGATACTTGTGGCAGAGCTGCAGACTGGCTCCTCCACCTCCACAGCTGAATGCTGTCCTTTTGTGATGGAAGTCATTCATGGAAGCCCCGACAAGAGCCTTTTCCACCAGACCTTTCAAAAAGTTACATGCTCCTGGCCAGGGGTGGTGGCTCATGCCTGTAATCCCAGCACTTGGTGAGGCCAAGGCAGGAGAATTACTCGACCCCAGGAGTTTGAGACCAGCCTGGGCAACATAGTGAGACCCCGTCTCTACAAAAAATAAAAAAAAAATTAGCCAGGTTGGTAGAGGTGCCTGTGGTCCCACCTACTCATGAGGCTGAGACGAAAGAATCACTTGAGCCTGGGTGGTTGAGGCTGCAGTGAGCCATGATCACGCCACTGCACTCCAGCGCCTAGACAACACTCTGTCTCAAAAAATAAACAAATATAATAAATAATTTTAAATGCCATACGCTCCTAATTCTCCATATTAAATGCCTGCCTATGAAAACTACAGCTGCTTCTGCATCTGAACCCTAAGCAATACAGAAATAAAAGTAAGAAACCTCAAAAAGGAGTTTCTCTTTGAGTTTAATACAATTTTATAAAATACTAGATTGCGTAGTGCATGACTTTAAATACAGCTGTAAAATCTATAAGTGATGTTTCTCTTTTGAATGCTTAAAATATTTTGGTGAATGTGAAGGCTCTATATACTTTCCTTCCCTAACCTCAAAGCAAGATAAACACTTCAGGCATGGCTTGTCATTAATAAAAGTTGATGTAAATCCAGATTTCAAATAATCTTTGAGGGTTGATTCCCAGTTCTGCTGAGATCATTTTTTTTTAACTTCATTACATGGCCAATGAAGAGCTTGCACAGGAAGTAGAAGTATTGGCTCTGCCATAAATGTCCTTGTTGTTCCACACACACTATTAGCATTATCTCTGATCCAGAGTTTCTTTGAAGACTACTTGTTTTGGTTTTGGGAGGTTTTTGTTTTTTTTTTTGTAGAGATGACCAGATTGGTCTTGAACTCCTGACCTCAAGCAATCCTCCCACCTCGGCCTCCCAAAGTACTGGGATTATAAGTGGGAGCCACCATGCCCAGTCTCTGTTTTTGTGAAGACCAGTTTAATTAAAATTAGACAGCAGAACTCAAGAATGTACTGACTGAGTGCTCATTAAATGCCAAGGCTTCCACAGCTGTTAAGTGTCAAGCATACAAATTCCTGAGTTGGAAGTGTCTCTCTTGCCTCAGAACAGATTAAGACTCACCCATGACCGTTTGAAATGCAGATCAAAGGCCAGGCGCAGTGGCTCACACCTGTAATCCCAGCACTTTGGAAGGCAGAGGCGGGCGCATCACGAGGTCAGGAGTTCGAGACCAGCCTGGCCAACATGGTAAAACCTCATCTCTACTAAAAACACAAAAATTAGCTGGGCATGGTGGCAGGCGCCTGTAATCCCAGTTACTCGGGAGGCTGAGGCAAGATAATCGCTTGAACCTGGGAGGTGGAGGTTGCAGTGAGCTAAGATTGCACCACTGCACTCCAGCCTGGGCGACAAAGCAAGACTCCGTCTCAAAAAAACAAAAAAAAGAAAGAAAGAAAGAAATGCAAATCGCCGGGAGTGGTGGCTCACGCCTGTAATCCCAGCAGTTTGAAGGCCAAGGCGAGCAGATCATGAGGTCAGGAGTTCCAGACCATCCTGGCCAACATGGTGAAACCCCATCTCTACTAAAAATACAAAAATTAGCTGGGCATGGTGGTGGACGCCTGTAATCCCAGCTACTCGGAAGGATGAGGCATGAGAATCGCTTGAACCCGGGAGGCAGAGATTGCGGTGAGCCAAGATCTCACCACTGCACTCCAGCCTGGCGACAGAGCAAGACTCCGTCTAAAAAAAAAAACAAAAAAAAGGAAATGCAGATCAAGTTGGGGGGTGGGTGCCACTTTTGTAAAGTTCAATGCCTTATTTAGAAATATAAGTACTAATATGTTTTTCCTACAGCCTAAGGGATCATCACTCCTTACATCCTAGAGTTTCTGAGACTCTTGAAAGGGGTGATGAGTAGTCATCGAAATTTTAAATTATCTTAAAGATAGGGTCTCACTTTGCCACCATGCTGTAGTGCAGTGGTGCCATCAGCTCACTGCAGTGTTTAACTCCTAAGCTCAAGTGATCCTTCTGCCTCAGTCTCCTGGGTAGCTAGGACTACAGGCACGTACCACTGCACCCAGCTGATTTTTTCTATATTTTTTGTAGAGACGAGGGTCTCCCTATGCTGTCCAGGCTGGTCTCAAGCTCCTGGGCTCAAGCAATCCTCCTGCCTCAACCTCCCAAAGTGCTGCAATTATAGGGATGAACCACTATACCTGGCCTAGTCACTGAAATCTTTTGACCAAAAGAGTGACAATTACAATTATCATAAAGTTAAAAAAGGCCTTCGAGATTATCTAACACAATCTTCTTACCTGACAGATGTGGAAACTGTGTCCAGTGCACAACCACATACAGATGACCTGAGATCTTTAGACAAAACTCCTTTTGATAAACTACTTAGCAAACAAACTAATAATACCTAAGCACTATTTTGTAATACGGGAAGAAGAGTTTGATCTAAACAAAGACGAGTTCACAAGCCACAGCTATGGGGGAAAAGGCCTCAAACAACATTCTAATAAATAAATATCCACAATGTTAGAGGGTTACTGATAACCCATTTGAGTTTCTGTCATCAGAAATCTCAGCCGGGTACAGTGGCTCACGCCTGTAATCCCAGCACTTTGGGAGGCCGAGGCAGGCAGCTCACTTGAGATCAGGAGTTCGAGACCAGCCTGGCCAACACGGTGAAACCCCATCTCTACAAAATTCCAAAAATTAGCCAGGTGTGGTGACGAGCAGCTGTAATCCCAGCTACTCGGCAGGCTGAGGCAGGAGAATCACCTGAACCCGGGAGACAGTGGTTGCAGTGAGCCGAGATTGCGCCACTGCACTCCAGCCTGGGCAACAAAGTGAGACTCAGTCTCAAAAAAAAAAAAAAAAAAAAAAATCTCTACAAGCAGCCAGGCATGGTGGCTCATGCCTGTAATCCCAGCACTTTGGGAGACCAAGGCAGGCCCATCACTTGAGGGCAGGAGTTCGAGAGCAGCCTGGCCAACATGGTGAAACTCTGTCTCTACCAAAAAATGTAAAAATTAGCCGGGCACGGTTGTGCACACCTGTACTCCCAGCTACTCAGGAGGCTGACATGGAAGAACTGCCTGGAACCCGGAAGGCAGAGGCTGCAGTGAACCGAGACTGCGCCACTGCACTCTAGCCTGGGCAACAGAGCGAGATCCTGTCCAAAAAAGAAAAAAGAAATCTCTATCAGCATATGCCTAACATATTAAGTGTGAACTTGAGAGGAAGAACTCAACATAGAATAACCTACAGCAAGGTGCTGTAAGGACATAAATGAGTTCACCAAAGCCTGGAGAGTAAGCAAAGCAATAGTCAGGAGGAGAACTACAATGGCATGGTGCCATGCACAGGAAGGCAAAGAAAGTTCCAGAAAGGTGGATATCACAGTCATGTGCCAAAAGCTCAAAGGAAGCCAGGTACAGTGGCTCACGCCTGTAATCCCAATACTTTGGGAGGCTGAGGCAGGTGAGGTGAATCACTTGATTCTCACCAGCCTGAGAAACATGATGAGATCCTGCCTCCACAAAAAATAAAAATAAAAACACTGAGGAAGAGGAAGGGAAGAAAGACACAATCTGAACACAAAGGAAAATAACCCAACAGAAGTAGAAAGATTCAAGACAGGTGAGAAATGACAAAGCTGTTTTGAAGAAGCCTCAAGATAACGTACTACACATAAATTCTGCAGTGAGTTTCCATGAATTAACAGACTCATTAAAAACCATCAGTTAACAACCCCTGGAGCACACAGTTAACTTTGGAAAAATGGATAGATGCTTTCTTCCAAATCAAAAGACAAAAGACGTCCCAAAAAAGGTGAAGAGGGAAGAAATGCAGAAGCTCACATCAAATGGCCTGGCTCCCTGAGCAATGTTTCTGCCTAAGTACTATGTGCCAAGCAGGCCACAGCGCACAGTTTGGATGCTCCAATCCACTCTACGTGGTGTGGCCAAGCCAGGACAGGCACCACAGGAACTCAGAAGGGAAGGTACAGCCTGGCCTTGAACGGTGAAGGAATGCTTCCCACAGGGACAGCGCATGGTCTCCATCTCAGAAAGAAAGGGGTTAATCAGGCAAAGACAGAAGAATACACTGGAAAGAAAAGCATGCACAGGCGCGGTGGCTCACGCCTGTAATCCCAACACTTTGGGAGGCCAAGGCGGGTGGATCACCTGAAGTCGGGAGTTTGAGACTAGCCTGCCCAGCATGGTGAAACCCCATCTCAACTAAGCATACAAAAAATTAGCTGGGCGTGGTGGCGGGCACCTGTAATCCCAGCTACTCCAGAGGCTTGAACCAGGGAGGCGGAGCTTGCAGTGAGCCAAGATCGCACCACTGCACTCCAGCCTGGGCAACAAGAGTGAAACTCCATCTCAAAAAAAAAAAAAAAAAGAAAAGAAAAGCATGCACAAAGGCACAGCAGCAAGAAAAACCTGGCCCGATCAGGCCATGCAGGCCGCACTACACAAGCAGGTCAGGATCACTGCAGCGCCCAACAGGCACCGCAACAGCAGTAAGGAAGACCAGACTAGCAAGACAGGGCTGGGCACGGTGGCTCACGCCTGTAATCCCAACACTTTCGGAGGCCAAGGCGGGAGGACTGCTTGAGCCCAGGAAGTCAAGTTGACAATGAGCTATAATCGTGCCGCTGCACTCCAGACTGGGTGACAGAGCAAGACCCTGTCTCTAAAATAAATAAAAATTTAAAAAGAATAGCAAGGTGGTTTCTTTATCTTCGTTGGTACTGAGAAGTGACACAGAAATTGAAAGGTATGTGAGGGGACACTGACTAGAACAATTAGAGGAATTTTTCAAACTCAAGTCTTCGGGCCTCAGTTCCCTCAGCTAACAAATACTGTCTTGGCAATAAACAGGGGCTCTGTTGTTGTCCCCTCCAGTTCTGAAGTTCTATGCATCTACGATTTGACCATCTTAGCATTCCCACTGGAATACAGGTGTGGACATCTGTAAATGTACAAACACACAAAGAACAGTTCAATTCAGTTTGTGCAGAGGTATTTAATTGAAATCATTGATCCAAACCCTCCCACTATTCTTTTAAAGGAAGGAAAAATATTAACAATAGCTACAGCTGTCTTACTATGCTTTTCTTGTTTCTGTTTTTGTTTGAGATGGAGTCTCGCTGTGTCACCCAGGCTGGAGTGCAGTGGCACGATCACAGCTCATGCAACTTCCACCCTCTGGGTTCAAGCAATTCTCCTGCCTTAGCCTCCTGAGTAGCTGGAATTGCAGGCACATGCCACCATGAACAGCTAACTTCTGTATTTTTAGTAGAGACGGGGTTTCACCATGTTGGCCAGGCTGCTCTGGAACCTCTGCCCTCAAGTGATCTGTCCACCTCGGCCTCACGAAGTGCTGGGATTACAGGCGTGAGCCACTGCACCCGGCCTGATTTTGTGTGCTTTTAAAGACAGAAAACAGCTAGGTACAGTCGCTCCCGCCTGTGATCCCAGTCATCCCAAATACCCAGGAGGCTAAGGCAGGAGGATTGCTTGAGGCCAACAGTTTGACATCAGTCTAGGCAACATACAAGATCTCATCCCCCCCAGAAAAATTTTAACTAGCTGGGTGTGGTGGCCCGTGCCTGTAGTCCCAGGTACTTGAAAGCCTGACATGGGAGGATCTCTTGAGCCTAGGAGGTGGAGGCTGCAGTGAGCTATGACGGCAGAACTGCACTCCAGCCTGGGCAACAGGGACTGGACTCTAACTAGTAACTCGTAGACAATGTTTGCCTTGGTGGGCTACTTTCACCTAAGTGAAATAATTACCAAGTATTTTTAGGAAAAGTAATTAGATTGTAGTACACTATTTTTTTCTTTCTTTTTTTTTTTCATTTGAGATACAGTCTTGCTCTGTCAAACACGATGAAATACAGTGGCACGATCTAGGCTCACCGCAACCTCCTCCCTGGTTCAAGCGAGTCTCCTGCTTCAGCCTTCCCAGTAGCTAAGATTACAGGCACGCGCCACCACACTCAGCTAACTTTTATATTTTAGTAGAGATGGGGTTTCACCATGTTGGCCAGACTGGTCTTGAACTCCTGGCCTCAACTGATCCACCCACTTCGGCCTCCCAAAGTGCTGGGATTACAGGCATGAGCCATAGCGCCTAGCCTTGTAGTACACTATTAAATGGTTAACTTTTTTTTTTTTCTTTGAGACGGAGTCTCACTGTCACTCAGGCTGGAGTGCAGTGGCACGATCTCGCCTCATTGCAACTTCTGCCTCCCGGGTTCAAGCGATTCTTCTGCCTCAGCCTCCCGAGTAGCTGGGACTACAGGTGTGCACCACCACACCCAGCTAATTTTTTGTATTTTTAGTAGAGACGGTGTTTCACCATGTTAGCCAGGATGGTCTTGATCTCCTGACCTCATGATCCGTCCATCTCAGCCTCCCAAAGTGCTGGGAGTACAGGTGTGAGCCACCGTGCCCAGCCAACAGTTAACTATTTTACTGAATTTTAGCATGAACATGAAATTACTACCATACTATAAATCTGAATATTAATTAGCTTCTCAGGAATCCTTTGAAGAAAATAAAAAGCTTCACCATTTCATAGGTGAGAAAACTAAAAAGAATTAAAATTCTGGGCTGCTAAATGCACTGTGGTATACTGGATTAGATCCTGGAACAGAAACAGGACATTTAAAAAATCCAAATAATCTGTAGTTAATAATATTGTACCAATGCTAATTTCTTACTTTTGACAAATATACCAAGGTTCTCTAGAATATCCATATTAGGGAGAGCTGGCTGAAGAGAACACACAAACTCTAGGCTCAATAGTATGCCCTCATCGCCCTCATCCACAGCTGCACTTCTCAGTGGTTTGAGTTACCTGTGATCAACTGTGGTTCAAAAACAGGTGAGCACAGTATAATAAGATATTCAGAGAGAGAGAGAGACCACATTCACATAACTTTTCTTACAATGTATTGTTATAATTGTCCTATTACTGTTATTGTTGTTAATCTCTCACTGTGCCTAATTTACAAATTAAGCTTTACCTATGGTAAAGGTACTATATACAGGAAAAACATAGTATATTTTAGGGTTGAGTATTATCTGCAGTTTCAGGCATCCAGTAGGGGTCTTGGGATGGATCCCCTACAGGTAATGGGGGACTAGTGTACTATCTTGGTGACTTTTCTGTAAATCTAAAATTATTCTAAAATAAAAAGTTTACTTTTAAAAATCCTGCGCCATAAGAATTAGATTCTACAACCTCTCATTCAGTTTCAAGCTATATCTAACATGGTGCTCAAAATATTCAAGAGAAAAATGATCTTTACTTGACATCACCCTCTATCAACGTATGTAAGGGAAAAAGTCAATTTCCTCAGGAAAACAACAAACAGTAATTCTATCCCACAAACATTATTGGAACTACTCCAAGGTAGTTTAGAAATTAAAACATTTCTTTTTTTGAGACAGGGTCTTGTTCTGTCACTCAGGCGGGAGTGCTGTGGCATGATCACAGCTCACTGTAGTCTTGACCTCCGGGGCTGAAGTGATCCCCCCACATCAGCCTCCTGAGTAGCTAGAACTGTGGGTGCACACTACCACACCTGACTCCCTTCTTTTATTTTGTAAAGACAGCATCTCAGCTGGGCATGGTGGCTCACGCCTGTAATCCCAGCACTTTGGAAGGCCAAGGCAGGCGGATCACAAGGTCAGGAGATCAAGACCATCCTGGCCAACATGGTGAAACCCCATCTCTACTAAAATACAAAAAATTAGCCAGGTGTGGTGGTGGGTACCTGTAGTCCCAGCTACTCAGAAGGCTGAGGCAGGGGAATCGCTTGAACCCGGGAGGTGGAGATTACAGTGAGCCGAGATCGCGTCACTGCACTCCAGCCTGGCAACAGAGCGAGACACCATCAAAAAAAAAAAAAAAAAAAAAAAAGGACAGTATCTCACTGGCTGGGCACAGTGGCTCATGCCTGTAATCCCAGCACTTTGGAAGGCCAAGGCGGACGGATCACCTGAGATCAGGCATTCAAGACCAGCCTGACCAACATGGTGAAACCCCACCTCTACTGAACATACAAAATTATCCAGGTGTGGTGGCACACGCCTGTAATCCCAGCTACTCGGGAGGCTGAGACAGGGGAATCGCCTGAACCTGGAGGTTCAGGGAGCCGAGATCAGGCCATGGCACTTTCAGCCTGGGCAACAAAAGCAAAATTCCATCTCAAAGAAAAAACAGTGTCTCTTACGCCTGTAATCCCAGCACTTTGGGAGGCCGAGGCAGGTGGATCACAAGGTCAGGAGATCGAGACCACCCTGGCTATCACGGTGAAACCCCGTCTCCACCAAAAATACAGAAAATTCTCTGGGCATGGTGGCAGGCACCTGTAGTCCCAGCTACTCCAGAGGCTGAGGCAGGAGAACGGCGTGAGCCCGGGAGGCGGAGCCTGCAGTGAGCCGAGATCGCGCCACTGCACTCCAGCCTGGGTGACAGAGCGAGACTCCATCTCAAAAACAAAAAACAAACAAAAAAAGTGTTTCACTATGTTGCCCAGGCTGGTCTCGAAATCCCGGGCTCAAGGGATCCTCCTGCCTTGGCCTCCCAAAGTGTTAGGATTATGGTTGTAAACCACTGCACCCAGCTGCTAATTCCATTAAAATAGAATGAGTTTTCATAATCGGTTGGACCCCGATATTATCTAGAATTTGGTCACCAAGTTACAGATTTTCAGATGGTTCTGGGATTTATATATTTATCTCTAGCCTCCCAAATTATTGGGGTTACAGGTATGAGCCACTGAGCCCAGCTAAAACTTACTTCTATAGTAAAAACAAAATAAATGTTATAGAGGCCTATGATTTGAACTCATACTGGTTAAACTCTAAAATGAAGATGGCTTGTGTCACCGTGTTCGTGTAATCTAGCAAATCAGTTTACAAAGCCCACAAGGTCAAAAAGTCTAGTAAAGAGAACTTTATCAAATACAATGCAAAGCAGCATCCTATAATAGCACCAAATAAATATTAAATTAGTAATTAAGCCAGGAAAAAAGGTCTCCAATAAGTATATTTCACATACACATTACAATTAAAAATGAAAATATGAATAAGCACAATTAATGAAGACTAATCAGGCAGCTATCTACAGGAAATTCATTTCAAATAATATAGATAGGTTTAAAGCAAAAAGATAGAAAAAATATAACATGCAAATATTAATTAGCAGAAAGCTGGAGAGGCTATATTAGTAGTATCAGACAAAAGTGACTTTAGAGACAAGGAAACTACCAAGGATGAGGGATACAGCTTAAATGACAAAAGGGTCAATTCACCAAGACCTAACAATCCTAAATGTATATGCACCAAACACAGTTTCAAACATACATGAAGCAAAAGCTAAATAAACTGTAAGAAAAAGTGAACAAATCTACAATTTTAGGCAGAGACTTCAACATTCCTCTCTTAGCAATCAAAAGAACTAGTAGATAAAAACTCAGCAAGAATACAGAAGCGAACAAAACCATCAACCAAAAAAAAACTATCAGCCAACTGGATCTAACTGACATTCAGAAAACATCCAATAATAGTAGTACATACATTTTTAAGTGCATATGTAACATTCACCAAAACAGACCATAAAACCTTAAATTTTTTGAAAAACTTAAAATCATAAAAAGAATGATCTCTGACTTTAACAATGGTAAAAATCAGACAAGAATTCAGTAATAGAGAGATACAGGTGGCCGGACACGGTGCTTTCAAGACTGTAATCCCAGCACTTTCGGAGGCCAAGGCGGGCAAATCACGAGGTCAGGAGTTCAAAACCAGCCTGGCCAACATGGTGAAACCCTGCCTCTACTAAAAATACAAAACTTAGCTGGGCACGGTGGTGGGCACCTGTAATCCCAGCTACTAGGGAGGCTGAGTCAGGAGAATCCCTTGAACCCAGGAGGCAGAGGTTGCAGTGAGCCGAGATCGCGCCACTGCACTCCAGCCTGGGTGACAGAGTAAGACCTAGTCCCCAAAAAATAAATAAATAAATAAATAAATAAATAAAAGGGAGAGATACAGAATTAAACAGTACACTTCTGTATTAATCCATTTTCACACTGCTGATGAAGACATACCCAAGACTGCGGAAAAAAAGAAGTTTAAAAAGAGTTCCACATGCCTGGGGAGGCCTCACAATCATGGTGGAAGGCAAGGAGGAACAAGTCAGGTCTTACATGGATGGTGGCAGGCAGAGAGAGAGCTTGCCCAGGGAAACTCCCACTCACAGAACCATCAGATCTCGTGAGACTTATTTACCATCAAGGAGAACAGCACGGGAAAGACCTACATGCATGATTCAATTACCTGCCACCAGGTCCCTCCCACAACACACGAGAATTGTGGGAGCCACACTTCAAGACAAGATTTGGGTGGGAACACAGCCAAACCATATCAACTTCTAAATAAACTGTAAGTCAAAGAAGAAGTCACGCCTGTAATCCCAGCACTTTAGGAGGCCAAGGCGGGCTGATCACGAGGTAAAGAGATGGAGACCATCCTGGCCAACATGGGTAAACCCCATCTCTACTAAAAATACAAAAATTAGCCAGGCATGGTGGTGCACACCTGTAGTCCCAGCTACTCAGGGGGCTGAGGCAGAAGAATCTCTTGAACCTGGGAGGCAGAGGTTGCAGTGAGCCGAAATCACACCACTGCACTCTAACCTGGCGACTGTGTGAGACTCTGCCTCAAAAAAAAAAAAACAAAAAGAAGGGAAATTAGAACTTTACTTATTATTTTAGAGACAGGATCTTGCTATGTTGACCTAGCTTGAGTGCAATGGCTGGCTATTCACAGGTCCTATCACTGCACATTACAGCCTGGAACCCCTAAGCTCAAGTGGTCCTCCTGCCTCAGCCTACTGAGTAGCTGGAGCTACAGCACACAACACCATACCCAGCTAGAAAATGTTTTAAATTGAATGAAAATGAAACTTCGGCCAGGCACAGTCGCTCAAGCCCATAATCCCAGCACGCTGGGAGACCGAGGCGGGTGGATCACTTGAGGTCAGGAGTTTGACACCAGCCTGACCAACATGGCAAAACCCTGACTCCACTAAAATACAAAAAATTAACTGAGCATGGTGGCGGGCGCCTGTAATCCCAGCTACTTAAGAGACTGAGGCAGGAGAATTGCTTGAGGCTGGGAGGCGGAGGTTGCAGTGAGCCAAGACTGTACCACTGCACTCCAGCCTGGACGACGGAACAAGACTCTGTCTCAAAAAAAAAAAAAAAAAAAAAGAAAGTTCTGTGGCCGGGCGCGGTGGCTCACGCCTGTAATCCCAGCACTTTGGGAGGCCAAGGCGGGTGGATCGCGAGGTCACAAGATCAAGACCATCCTGGCTAACACGGTGAAAACCCGTCTCTACTGAAAATACAAAAAATTAGCCAGGAATGGTGGCGGGCGCCTGTAGTCCCAGCTACTCAGGAGGCTGAGGCAGGAGAATGGCATGAAACCCAGGAGGCGGAGCTGCAAGCAGTGAGCCGAGATCGTGTCACTGCACTCCAGCATGGGGACAGAGTGAGACTCCGTCTCAAAAAAAAAAAAAAGAAAAGAAAAAAAAGTTCAACATACCAAAATTTGTGGGATACAGCTTAAGTATGGCTCAGAGAGAAGTTTATAGCATTAAATATTCACATTAGAAAAGCCCAGGCACGGTGGCTCATGCCTATAATCCCAGCACTTTGGGAGGCAGAGGTGGGCAGATCGTTTAAGCTCAGGAGTTAAACATCAGCGTGAACAACATGGCAAAACCCCGTCTCTACAAAAAATACCAAAAAAAATCGGCTGGGTGAGGCGGCTCACGCCTGTAATCCCAGCACTTTGGGAGGCCAAGGCAGGCGGATCATGAGGTCAGGAGATCGAGACCATCCTAGCTAACATGGTGAAACCCCGTCTCTACTAAAAATACAAAAAATTAGCTGGGCGTGGTGGTGGGCGCCTGTAGTCCCAGCTACTTGGGAGGCTGAGGCAGGAGAATGGCGTAAACCCGGGAGGCGGAGCTTGCAGTGAGCCAAAATCCGGCCACTGCACTCCAGCCTGGGCAACAGAGCAAGACTCTGTCTCAAAAAAAAAAAAAAAAAAAAAAAAAAAGAAAAGAAAAGAAAAGAAAAGAAAATACCAAAAAAAAAAAAAATTTACCCAGACATGATGGCTTGCGCCTGTAGTCCCAGCCGCTCAGGAGGCTGAGGTGGGAGGATCCCTTGAGTCCAGGAGTTCAAGGTTACAGTGAGCTATGATCAAGCCACAGCACTCCAGACTAGGAGACCGTACAAGACCCTGCCTCTTAAAATAAAATAAAACATAAAAAAATAAAAATAAAAAACAAACTCAAAGCAAATAATAAGGCAAAGGGTTTAAAAAAAAAAATCAAAGACACTGAAAACGGAAAAACAGAGAAAAATCAGTAAAACCAACAGCTGGTTCTTCAAAAAGGTTTAAAAAATGATGAAACCTCTATTAAGACTGGCAAGGAAGAATAAAAGGTAAAAACAAGTTACTAATATCAGGAATCAAAGGGCAGACATCACTACAGACTCCCACAGATATTAAAAGGATAATAAAGCAATACTGCAGCCAACTCTATACACATAAATTCAAATACTTATATGAAATGAACCAATTCCTTGAAAATCAGATACTAACATAGAGAAAGAAATAATTCCCATCTTACTTTAATGAAGCCAGCATTAATACTACAGATTAAGCATTCCAAATGCAAAAATCCAAAATCTGAAATGCTTCAAAATCTGAAACTTTTTCAGCACTGACATGACACTCAATGGAAAAATTCACTGGAACATTTCTGATTTCAGATTTTCAGATTCGGTGTGCTCAATCAGCATAATGCAAATATTCCAAAATCTGAAATTATCTGAAATCCAAAACACTTCTGGTCCCAAACATTTGAGATAACGGATATTCAACCTGTAAAACCAAAATCAGGCAAAAACAATTTAAGAAAGCTAGTGACAAACATCCCTCATGAAAACAGACCAACAATGCTTAATAAAATTTAGTGAATTTAAGTCTACCAATTAAAAAATAAATGACCGGGCAGGGCTTACACCTGTAATCCCAGCACTTTAGGAGGCCAAGGCAGGTGGATCACGAGGTCAAGAGATCAAGACCATCCTGGCTAACATGGTGAAACCCCATCTCTACTAAAAATATAAAAAATTAGCCGGGTGTGGTGGTGGACGCCTGTACTCCCAGCTACTTGGGAGGCTGAGGCAGGCGAATGGCGTGAACCCGGGAGGCAGAGCTTGCAGTGAGCCGAGATGGCACCACTGCACTCCAGCCTGGGCAACAGAGCAAGACTCATCTCAAAATAAATAAATAAATAAATAAATAAATAAAAATATAAATTAAAAAAAAAACAAAACAACCAACAGGCGCGGTGGCTCATGCCTGTAATCCCAGCACTTTGGGAGGCTGAGGTGGGCAGATCATCTCAGGTTGGGAGTTCGAGACCAGCCTGACCAACATGGAGAAACCCCGTCTCTACTAAAAATACAAAATTAGCCGGGCGTGGTGGCTCATGCCTGTAATCCCAGCTACTCGGGAGGCTGGGGCAGGAGAATCGCTTGAACCCGGGAGGCGGAGGTTGCAGTGAGCCGAGATTGTGCCATTGCACTGCAGCCTGGGCACCAAGAGCGAAACTCTGCCTCAAAAATAAACAAACAAACAAACCAACAAACGACCAAGAGGGGTTCATTCTAGGAACGTAAAGCTGGTTCAATATCCAAAATCAATGTCACCTACGACATTAACAATCTAGGCTGGGTGTGGTGGCTCACGCCTGCAATGCCAGCACTTTGAGAGGCCAAGGCAGGTAGATGACTAGAGGCCAGTTCGAGATCAGCCGGGCCAACATGACGAAACCCCGTCTCTACTAAAAGTACAAAAATTAGCCAGGAGTGGTGGTGCACACCTGGCACCACCACAATCTCAGCTACCTGTGAGGCTGAGGCAGAAAAATCGCTTGAACTCAGGAGGCAGAGGTTGCAGTGAGCTGAGATGGCGCCACTGCACCCCAGCCTGGGAGACAGAGCGAGACTCCATCTCAAAGAAAACAAAAAAGTAAAGCTATAAAATTTTTAGATGAAAACATAGAAGGAAAAAAATCATCATAACCTGGAGCTAAAATGGAGATCTTACAAATGACACCAAAACCATGATCCACATAGAAAAAAACTGATTGATAAACTGAACTTCATTCACATTAATTTTTTTTCCTCTGCAAAAAACCGGTTTACAGACTGGGTGCAGTGGCTCACACCTGTATCCCAGCACTTTGGGAGGCTGAGGTGGGCCCATCACTTAAGGTGAGGAGTTCAAGACCAGCATGGCCAACATGGTGAAACACCATCACTACTAAATATACAAAAATTAGCCAGGCATGATGGCACACGCCTGTAATTCCAGCTACTCAGGAGGCTGAGGCACAAGAATCACTTAAACCGGGAGGCGGAGGATGCAGTGAGTAGAGATCACACCACTACACTCTAGCCTGGGCAACACAATGAGACTCTGACCAAAAAAAAAAAAAAAAAAAACCAAAAAAGTAAACCATAAATTTTTTAGAAGAAAACATAGAAGGAAAAAAATCTTCATAACCTTGAGCTAAAACAGAGATCTTAGAAATGACACCAAAACCATGATCCATAAAAGAAAAAATTGGTAAACGGAACTTCATTCACATTAATTTTTTTTTCTCTACAAAAAACCAGTTAACAGGTTGGGTGCAGTGGCTCACACCTATAATCCCAGCACTTTGGGAGGCTGAGGCCGGTAGATCACTTGAGGTCAGGAGTTCAAGACCAGCATGGCCAATATGGTGAAACCCCATCTCTACTAAAAATACAAAAATTAGCCAGGCATAGTGGCACACCCCTGTAACTCCAGCTACTCAGGAGGCTGAGGCATGAGAATCACTTGAATCTGGGAGGTGGAGGCTGCAGTGAGCCGAGATCATGCCACCGCACTCCAGCCTGGGTGACGGAACGAGACACTGTCTCAATAAAAAGATAAGCTACAGAGTTGAAGAAAATGTTGGCAAATTATATATGACAAAAGATTTGAATTCAGAATCATGGAGAACTTTCAAAAAATAGGCACAGTAGTCCGGGCATGGTGGCTCACCCCTGAAATCCCAGTACTTTGGGAGGCCAAGGCGGGCGGATAATCTGAGGTCAGGATTTCAAGACCAGCCTGGCCAACATGGTGAAGCCCCGTCTCTACTAAAAATACAAAATTAGCCGGGCGTGGTGGCAGGCGCCTGTAATCCCAGCTACTAAGGAGGCTGAGGCAGGAGAATCGCTTGAACCCAGGAGGCAGAGGTAGCAGTGAGCCGAGATCGTGCCATTGCACTCCAGCCTGGGGACAAGAGCAAGACTTTGTCTTAAAAAAAAAAAAAAAAAAAAAAAGGCAAAGTCTTCATAAAACACTTCTCCCAAGAGGATACAGGAACGGCAAATAAACACAGGAAACATGTTTAATATTATTAGGCACCAGGGAGATGCAAATTAAAACTATGATACCACTACAGACCTATTTATTAAAATATTAAGAGGCCGGGCTCAGTGGCTCACGCCTGCAACCCCAGCACTTTGGGAGGCCAAGGTGGGCAGATCACTTAAGATCAAGAGTTCAAGACCAGCCTGGCCAACATGGTGAAACCCCATCTCTACTAAAACTACAAAATTAGCCGGGTGTGCTGGCACACATCTGTAACTCCAGCTACTCAGGAGGCTGAGGCAGGAGAATTGCTTGAACCAGGGAGGCAGAGGTTGCAGTGAGCCAAGATCGTGCCACTGCACTCCAGCCTGGGTGAAAGGGTGAGACTCCACTTCCCAAAAAAAAAAAAATATATACACACACACACACACACTAAGGTCAGGAATTATAAACTACCTATCTGTCTGTCTGTCTGTCTGTCTAGTCTAAGGCTGGGTGCGGTGGCTCACGCCTATAATCCGAACACTGGGAAGCCAAGGTGGGAGGATCGCTGGAGCCCAAGAGACAGACACCGGCCTGGGCGACATAGTGAGACCCCATTTCCACAAAAAGAATTATTATTATTTTTTTTGAGACAGAGTCTCACTCTTGTTGCCCAGGGTGGAGTGCAGTAGTGCAATCTCGGCTCATAGCAACCTTCACCTCCCAGGTTCAAGCAAGTCTCTTGCCTCAACTCAACCTCCCGAGAAGCTGGAATTACAGGTGTGTGCCACCACAACCGGCTACTTTTTGTATTTTTAGTAGAGATGGGGTTTCACCACCTTGGCCAGGCTGGTCTCAAACTCCTGACCTCCAGTGATCCACCTGCCTCGGCCTCCCAAAGTGCTGGGATTACAGGCATGAGCCACCAAGCCCGGCCCACAAAAAGAGTTTTTTAAAAAACAGTTTAGGCCGGGGCTTACATCTGTAATCCTAGCACTTTGGGAGGCCAGACAGGTAGACTGCCTGAGCTCAGGAGTTTGAGACCAGCCTGGGTAACATGGTGAAACCCCATCTCTACTAAAAAATATTAATAATAATAGTGTAAACAAAAACCATTGAAAATCTCAAGTGCTAGCAAGGATGCAGAGCAACTAGAACTCTCAGACATTGCTGTGAGTAGGCAGAATGGTATTATCCACTCTGGATAATAGTTTGGCGGTTTCACATAATGTTACCATATGACCAGCTCCTACTCCTTGGTATTTACCTAGAAAATTGAAATTTACTTTCACACAAAAATCCTGTATAGACATGTTTATGGCAACTCTATTTATAATCACCAAAACCTGAAAACAACCCCAATGTCCACCAATGGAAAAATGGACAGACTGTGGTACATTTATACAACAGAATACTACACAGCAGTAAAAAAGAACAAGCTACTGATACATGCAACAACTTGGATGAATCTCAAAGTCATTATGCTGAGTGAAATAAACCTTCCTGAAAAGACTACACACTGTATGAGTCCATTTACAGGACTTTTCCAAAAAATAAAATCATACCAAGTAACACAGTAATGGCTGCCAAGACTTTAGGAGTTGGGGAGAGTGTAACTATAACATGAGGGAGTTTTTGTGAACAATTAAACTGTTCTGTATCCTGATTGTGGTAGTAGATATATGAATCTACAGTTGTTAAAATTCAAATGCAAAATGCACATTTTAAACATTCAATTTTGGCTGGGACATCAGCCTACACTGTAATCCCAAAACTTTGGGAGGCCAAGGTGGGAGGACTGCTTGAGCCCAGGAGTTTGAGATCAGCTTGGGAAACACAGTAGGACCCCATCTTTACAAAAAAAAAAATATATATATATATATATGTATTTTTTTTTTTTTTTTTTTTTTTTGAGACAGAGTCTTGCTCTGTCACCCAAGCTGGAGTGCAGTGGCACAATCTCGGCTCACTGCAACCTCCGCCTCCTGGGTTCAAGCAATTCTCCTGCCTCAGCCTCCCGAGTAGCTATGATTACAGGCGCCTGCCACCACACCCGGCTAATTTTTGTATTTTTAGTAGAGACACAATTTCACCATGTTGGTCAGGCTGGTCTCAAACTCCTGACCTCGTAATCCGCACGCCTCAGCCACCCAAAGTGCTGGGATTACAGGCGTGAGCCACCGCACCTGGCCTTAAATTTTTTTTTTTAAATTAGCCAGCCATGGTGGTGCACACCTGTAGTCCCAGCTACCTGGGAGGCTGAGGTGGGAGCACTGCTTGAGCAGGGCAGACTGAGGCTACAATGAGCCACTGTCATAACACTGCATTCCAGCCAAGGCAACAGAGTGACAGTCTGTTTCAAAAAATTTTTTTAGTTAGTATCAATTTTGCTATATGTTAATTTCTAAAAATTAGCATACAACAGTACCATTTAGGAAAACTACCTGGCAGTACCTACTAAAGTCAAATCGAAATATACCCAGCAGTTCTACCCCAGCCATATGAGCAACTGAGTGCTCACGTCCACCAACACACACGCACAGAAAAGAACAGACGTATCAGCTGACTCATATCAGCCACAAAACAATTCAAATGTCCGTTAGAATGGTGAGATAAATTGTGGAATATTAACACAACAGTAAGTTTACATGCCATGAAAAAAAAAATGATCCACTGCTAGGACAACAACACAAATCCATCTCAAATACAATGTTGAGCCAAAGAGCCCTGGCACAAAAATTCTTGTTCTATGAAATTCAAAGAGAGGGTCAGGCATGGTGGCTCACGCCTGAAATCCCAGCGCTTCGGGAGGCTGAGGCGGGCAGACCACCTGAGGTCAGGAGTTCGAGGCCAGCCTGGCCAACATGGTGAAACCCCATCTCTACTAAAAATACGAAAATTAGCCAGGCATGGCGGCGCATGCCTGTAATCCCAGCTACTCGGGAGGCTAAGGCAGGAGAATCACTTGAACCCAGGAGGCGGAGATTGCAGTGAGCCAAGATTATGCCACTGCACTCCAGCCTGGGTGACAGAGGGACACTCCGTCTCAAAAAAAAAAGAAAGAAATTCAAAGGCAAAATCCTTTTAAAGGATACAGATGAGATCAGTAGTAGAAACTAGAAACGACCATGAAGGGGACGAGGGAGCATATGAAAAATTGTTCTATCTATAGTCTTTTTTGTTTTTTTTTAAGATAAGGTCTCCCTGTCACCCAGGTTGAAGTGCTGTTGTGGTACAACCACAGCTCACTGTAACCCTCAGACTCCTGAGCTCAAGCAATTCTCTAGCCTGAGCCTCCTATGTAACTGGGATTACAGGTATACACCACATCAGGCTAATTCTTTTTTTCTTTCAGAGACAGAGTCTTGCTCTGTCACCCAGGCTGGAGTGCAGTGGCCCGATCTGGGCTCACTGCAACCTCCGCCTCCTGGGTTCAAGCAATTCTCCTGCCTCAGCCTCCCGAGTAGCTGGGATTACAAGTGCCCACCACCACAAAAAAAAATACAGCTTAATTTTTTTGTATTTTTAGTAGAGAATGGGGTTTCACCATGTTGGCCAGGCTGGGCTCAAACTCCTGACCTCATGATCCTTCCAGCTCGGCCTCCCAAAGTGCTGGGATTACAGGTGTGAGCCACAGCACCTGGCCAGGCTAATTAGAATTAAGTTTTTTGTTGAGACAGAGTCTCACTACATAGCCCAAGCTGGTCCTGAACTCCTGGCCTCAGGTGATTCTCCCACCTTGGCCTTCCAAACTGCTGGGATCATGGCTATGGGCCACTGTGCCAGCCTATATGCTTTATCTTGACATATTGATTACATAGGTGTACACATACAAAAAATACTGAATCACAGACATGCTCTCTGCAGGTGCACCCTTTCTAAAGCCTGTATGGTAATCATCTAAACTTTTAAAAGTTAAAATTGTTCATTTTAGTTAAGACACAGGAAGTTCTACATTTTTCTTCAACCTATTTCCTCAGGTCACTAACGCAAATATGAACTAAAGTTAATGATAACCTAATTTCACCGTGGTAGCAATTTCTACAATACAGGGAAGGCTTCTAAGTGCACCCTCATGTACCCCAAAGATCCATAATAATCATACCAGCATTGTTTATACAATGATCATACCATCAAAGCAGAGGATACACTGTATGGTGGCTAATTTTTTGGGTTTTTTTTTTTTTTTTTTTTGAGCCAATGTCTCATTCTTTTGTGCAGGCTGGAGTGCAATGGTGTGATCTCTGCTCACTGCAACCTCAGCACAGCCCCGCCCCGGATTCAGGCGATTCTCATGTCTCAGCCTCCTGAGTAGCTGAGATTACAGACGCTCGTCACCATGCCCGGCTAATTTTTGCTTTTTTTAGTAGAAATGGGGTTTCTCCATGTTGGCCAGGCTGGTCTCAAACTCCTGACATCAAGTGATCTGCCCACCTCAGCCTCCCAAAGTGCTGAGATTACAGGCGTAAGCCACCATGCCCGGTCCCTATGGTGGCTAGTTTTTATTTTAATTTTTTGTAGAGCAGTGGCGGGGAAAGTCTCTCCACGTCACCCAGGCTGATCTCAAACTCCTGGACTCAAGTGATCCTCCCACCCTGGCCTCCCTAAATGCTGGGATTATAGGTATGAGCCACCAAGCCTGTGGTGCCCTATCATTTAGAAACCTGAGGTAGTGGCCAAGTGCGGTGGCTCACACCTGTAATCCTAGTACTTTGAGAGGCCGAGGCGGGTGCATCACGAGGTCAGGAGATCGAGACCATCCTGGCTAACATGATGAAATCCCGTCTCTACTAAAAATACAAAAAATAAGCTGCGCATAGTGGTACACACTAGCAGCCCCAGTGACCTGGGAGGCTGAGGCAGGAGAATCACTTGAACCTGGGAGGCGGAGGCCGCAGTGAGCCAAGACTGCGCCACTGCACTCCAGCCTGGGTGACAGAGCGAGACTCCATTTAAAAAAAAAAAAAGAAAACGGAGGTAGTGCAAGGCTGATACCTTGCCCATGGAACAGAGCCTAACAAATTTGTGGTTCCCCAAGCTTTGCGTATAAGAGTTCTGTTTTGGGTCAAAGACCTATAAGCTAAGTTATGTTTTGCTACTTGCCCCACGGTCCTCCTCCTTTGTTGAAGCTACCTACATGCAGAAACACCCTCTTTGGCTCAGCAGCCACCTCGATGAAGGTGGTCCTGGGTATAACACATAGTGCTGTGTCCCACACACAGGACGGTGGGACTGTGACCACTCCTGAAAATCAAGACAGTCCTTCCACTCTGCCTTCTCTCTTATCCACCTTCTGGCTGGGTGACTACGGAGTGTAGAGGCTGCTTGCCGGGACTCAGAAAGCCTCCCTGGGAACCATAGGGCCAGAAACCACTCACTGTTTCTGGCTGATATTGTTTTGGGTGCCATTTTGCACCATACAAGGTACTCCAAAAAGCTCACCATCTGTGGGGAAACAATTCAGAGGCTTCAGAATTACATTAAGACTTTCTGTGATCTGGGTCAAGAATATTTTACCCCAATTACCATAAAGAGTTTCTTTAATGAACAATTATTAAAATACTTACAAAGAAACCTAAAAACTAAAGACAGCTTTAAAAGTTTAAAATATCGGCCAGGTGCAGTGGCTCACGCCTGTAATTCCAGCACTTTCGGAGGCCGAGGCAAGTAGATAGATCACTTGAGGTGAGGAGTTTGAGACCAGCTTGGCCAACATGGTCAAACCCTGTCTCTACTAAAAATACAAAAAATGGCCAGGCGCGGTTGCTCACGCCTGTAATCCCAGCACCTTGGGAGGCCAAGGCATGTGGATCACAAGGTCAGGAGTTCTAGACCAACATGGTGAAACCCTGTCTCTACTAAAAATACAAAAATTAGCCAAGTATGGTGGCACATGCCTGTAATCCCAGCTACTCAGGAGGCTGAGGCAGAAGAATTACTTGAACCCAGGAGGCAGAGGTTGCAGTGAGCTAAGATCACCCCACTGTACTCCAGCTGGGGCGACAGAGTGAGACTCTGTCTCGAAAAAAAAAAAAAAAAAAATTGCCAGGTGTGGTGGTGCACTCCTGTAGTCCCAGCTACTCGGGAGGCTGAGGCAGGAGAATCACCTGAACTCAGGAGGAATCACTTGAACTCAGGAGGCAGAAGTTGCAGTGAGCCGAGATGGCGCCACTGCACTCCAGCCTGGGCGACAGAGCAAGGCTCTGTCTCAAAAATAAAATACCATAAAAGATGGGGGCATATTTTAAAAGCTTAAAATACAGTAAAAGCAACTGTCAAGGTGCAGCACACAACTCAATAGTACACAACAGAGAGGCTGCAGTGGGTCACACCTGTAATCCCAGCACTTTGGGAGGCCAAGGTGGGTGGATCACAAGGTCAAGAGAGAGAAACCATCCTAGTCAACATGGTGAAACCCTGTCTCTACTAAAAATACAAAAATTAGCTGGGCGTGGTGGCACGCGCCTGTAGTCCCAGCTACTCAGGAGGCTGAGGCAGGACAATTGCTTGAACCCAGGAGGTGGAGGTTGCAGTGAGTCGAGATCACGCCACTGCTCTCCAGCCTGGTGACAGAGCAAGACTCCGTCTCAAAAAAAAAAAGTACACAATGAACTAATTCTGTGAACTATAACCCATATTTTATTAATGAGATTACATGGAATAGAAAAGATCAGAAAAGTATTAAAATATTTTGTTGGTTTTTTGTTATTTTTTGAGACAGAGTTTCACTCTTGTTGCCCAGGCTGGAGTGCAATGGCACAATCTCGGCTCATGACAATCTCCACCTCCCAGGTTCAAACTATTCTCCTGCTTCAGCCTCCGGAGTAGCTGGGATTACAGGCATGCGCCACCACGCCCAGTTAATTTTGTATTTTTAGTAGAGATAGGGTTTCTCCATGTTTGTCAGGCTGGTCTCAAACTCCCGACCTCAGCTGATCCTCCTGCCTCGGCTTCCCAAAGTGCTAGGATTATAGGTGTGAGCCACTGTGCCTGTCCTTTTCTTTTTTTGAGACGGATTTTGAGACAGTCTTGCACTGTCGCCTGGGCTAGAGTGCAGTGATGTGATCTGGGCTCACTGCAACCTCCGTCTCCCAGGTTCAAGTGATTCTCCTGCCTCAGCGTCCGGAGTAGCTGGGATTACAGGCATCCACCACTATTCCCGGCTAATCTTTGTATTTTTAGTAGAGATGGTGTTTCATCACATTGGCCAGGCTGGTCTGGAACTCCTAACCTCAGGTGATCCACCCACCTCAGCTTCCCAAAGTGCTGGGATTACAGGTGTGAGCCACTGCAGCCGGCCTGTTTTTTCATTTTTGTTCGTTTGTTTGTTTTTTTGAGACGGAGTCTCACTCTGTCAACCAGGCTGGAGTGCAGGGGCGCCATCTCGGCTCACTGCAAGCTCAGCCTCCTGGGTTCATGCCATTCTCCCGCCTCAGCCTCCCTAGTAGCTGGGACTACAAGGCGCCCGCCACCACGCCTGGCTAATTTTTTGTTTGTTTTGAGACGGAGTCTCACTCTGTCACCCAGGCTGGAGTGCAGTGGCGCGATCTTGGCTCACTGCAAGCTCCGCCTCCCGGGTTCACACTATTCTCCTGCCTCAGCCTCCGGAGTAGCTGGGACTACAGGCGCCCGCCACCACGCCCGGCTACTTTTTTGTATTTTTAGTAGAGATGGGTTTCACCGTGTTAGCCAGGATGGTCTCAATCTCCTGACCTCGTGATCCGCCTACCTCGGCCTCCCAAAGTGCTGGGATTACAGGCATGAGCCACCACACCCGGCCATTTTTTTGTATTTTTAGCAGAGAGGAGGTCTCACTGTGTCAACCAGGATGAGTTTTTTTTGTTTTTTTGTTTTTTTTTGAGACAGAGTTTCACTCTTGTTGCCCAGACGGTAGTGCAATGGTTAGATCTCAGCTCACTGCAACCTCCGTCTTCCAGGTTCAAGCAATTCTCCTGCCTCAGTCTCCCGAGTAGCTGGGATTACAAGTGCACACCACCACGCCTGGCTAATTTTTGTATTTTTAGTAGAGATGGGGTTTCACCATCTCTGGGGTTTCATCATCTGTCGGCCAGGCTGGTTTCGAACTCCTGACCTCAGGTGATCCACCCACCTCGGCCTCCCAAAGTGCTGGAATTACAGGCATGAGCCACGGTGCCCGGCCCTAAAATATTTTGTGAGACTTTTGTTTGTGTTTATGTGTATGTTTCCTAGATCTTAACAGATTTTATTTCTTGGAGTGGGTCATAACAGTGGGTCATGGTCAAAAATCTTGATAGGCCAGGTGCAGTGGCTCACGCCTGTAATCCCAGCACTTTGGGAGGCAGAGATGGGAGGATCGCTTGAGGTCAAGAGTTCAAGACAAGCCTGGGTAACATAGTGAGACCCTGTCTCTATATTAAAAGAAAAAATTAGCCAGGCATGGTGGCACATACCTAGAGTCCTAGCTACATGGAAGGATTGCTTAGCCCAGAAATTGGAGGTTACAGTGAGCTATGACCAGGCAACTGTACTCTAGCCTGTGCAACAAAGAGAGACCGTGTCTCTTTTAAAACAACAAAATCCTGATGCATACTAGTTTAACAGAATATCACAGTCCTGTCAAAAATAATACTCAGGTGGGCACAGTGGCAAGGGTCTGTGCCCTTAGTCATTAGTAAAACTAAGATGAGAGGGCTCACTTAAGCCCACAAGCTCAAGGCCAGCCTAGGCAACATAGCAAGACCCTATCTTAATAATAATAGGCATAGTTATCTGATTTTGAATAACATGACAAAAATAATAAAGGTAGGGCTGGGCACGGTGGCCCACGCCTATAATTCCAGGACTTTGAGAGGCCAAAGCAGGTGGATCAGGAGGTCAGGACTTCAAGACCAGCCTGCCCAACATAGTGAATCCCTGTCTTTACTAAAAATACAAAAAAAATTAGCCAGGCATGGTGGCAGGCACCTGTAGTCCCAGCTACTTGGGAGGCTTAGGCAGGAGAATCACTTGAACCCGGGAGACAGAGGTTACAGTGTGCCAAGATCGCACCACTGCACTCCAGCCTGGGCGACAGAGTGAGACTCTGTCTCAAAAAAAAAAAATAATAATAATAATAAAGTTATATTTTACCTAAGTATTGCAAAGCAAATGTAAATTATTAAAACTTGAGATGGTATGAAAGGCTAAAACTAAGAATTTTATTGTGCCACCAACTGGTTTTTATTGAATCAATAGAAATGAATATATTTCATATCCAGCTACAGCAAAAATTATCAATATTTTGTGTAAGGATATGCACAGGCAAACCCCCCACCCTCCCCTACCCGACAGCAGCAAACACTGCCCTTAAAAACCCCAATGATCCAAACGCTCAAGACTCATCCTTGATCCCAAGAACTGCGGCCTGTTTTGATCTCCAGGATACTGGATGAGGGCAATCTCGGGAGACTGAAGTCCAGGACTACGGCCCAAGACCCTAATGTAACAATATAATAATAATAAAAACGGCCGGGCGCGGTGGCTTACACCTGTAATCCCAGCACTTTGGGACGCCAAGGTGGGCGGATCACCTGAGGTCAGGAGTTCGAGACCAGCCTGGCCAACATGGTGAAACCCTGTCTCTACAAAAGTTAGCCGGGCATGGTGGCGCATGCCTGTAGTCCCAGCTACTCGGGAGGCTGAGGCAGGAGAATCGCTTGAACCCGGGAGGCGGAGGTTACAGTGAGCCAAGATCGCGCCATTATTGCACTCCAGCCTGGGCGACAGAGCGAGACTCCGTCTCAAAATAAAAAAAAAAAAAATTTAAAAAAAAAGAACAATTTGTGTCATGATTTAGCACAAAAATACTCCCAACGCTTCTTTCGTTTTTTAATTGCAGTATCTTTAAAACTACATAATTTGAGTTCAAATAACGTTATAAGAAAGCAATTTAAAAAAAAATCTATTCTCTTTAAGGAAACAATGGGATAACTGGAAATGACTGCGCCAATTGCATACCCACTTATAAATAGTGTACCCTCTGAAATGCTGTGACCAACGGTTGAATAAAAGTGGCAGGAATCCATAATTGGTAGGTGCAATGTGTGCTAGCTGTCTTCATAAACAAAACTGAAAAAAATCACCTTTCAAATTCCTTAATTTCGAACCCTAAATACATACCTGAGTAACCAAACCACTAAATACCCCTGAAAACTTAACAAAGCGGGGGAGGAGGGGCCAGGGCTGCCAGCTCCAGGTGGCTGTCAGGTAGATTTCAAATAACCACATAGGAAGACCAAAGGAAAACTTCCGGGAGGCCTTTCTCAATTATCACGCGCAGGGAATAACGAAGGTGGACAGAGAGAAACATTTCAAAGCCCTGGGAGCGAAAGGGCAGCTTTGCTCACCCCTGGAATCGCAGTCGCTCTGGAACCGCCGCAGCGGGCGAGACGCCACGACAGAAGCCCGGGCCTCGCGGGCATGACCCGCCGGGTCCAGCGGAAGGCGAAGCGCCGTGCGCGGAGGTGCACCCCGGGGACGTCCCCGCCCGTTGAGGGGCTGCTCCAACCTGCGGACCAGCCCGTCGCCATGAGCGGCGGCCCCGGTGTCGCCCTCCCGCCGCCTCTGCTCAGGTTCTCCTCTCAAGAGGCTGACAGAGGCCGCGTCACGCCGAGCACAGCCCACCTGCCGCCCTGTCCCGGGACCCCGGCAAGCGCAGCGCCGCAGGACCCGTTATGCGCCCGCCCGCAGCATCCCGCTCCCAGGCCCGGGGCGCTCGGGCCGACAGCGGGAGGCCGAGCTCCGCCAAGGCGCGAGAGGACGGCGACCGCGTACCGCCATCGACCCCTGCCCGCTGCCGCCGCTTACCTCGAAGTAGCCTCCGGGGGCGGCGCCGCCCGCGCTCGCGCCCGCGCCGAGAGGCCCGTTGGCCGCCGCCGCGCCGCCCACCAGGCCTGCCGCGCTGCCCGGGGCCGCCAGGCCCGCGGCCTGGGAGCCGCGCAGCGCCGCCGCCGGGCCGGCCTTGCCGCTGCTCGCGCCGCCGTTACCCCCGCCCGAGCCGCCGCCGCCGCCCCGCTTGTTCTTCCGGCGCTTGGCCCCGCGCTTGGCGTCGGCTGGGCTCATGGCGGGCGGGGAGAGGGGCGCAGAGCGGGCGCGGGGGCCGCGGGCGGCGGCGGAGGGCGGGGAAGGCGGGGAGGCTGAGGCGGCGGCGGCGGCGGGCGCTCCGGCCAGCCGGGGGGCGCTGCGCGGGGTCGCGTCCGGGTCGGGGAGGGCTGGGGCGGGCGGGAGCTGCGGGGCAGGCCGCTGGGCGGGAGGAACCGCGAGTCCACAGTCCCGGCGCCGCGGCTGACCAGAGTTAGAGTCCAATATGGCGGACACAAGGGGAAAGGGATCCCAGTTTACGTCGGGGGAGGGGGAAGGAGCAGCGGGGAGGGGGAGGGGTGTGGGCCCCCACCCCCACCCCCACCCCGCCTTACTCCGCCCCCCGGCGCCGCTTTTCCCTTTGCTTGCCCTCCACCTCCTGCCGTTAACGTGCCTCGGCGCGCAGGACACGCCGGGAATTGAAGTCCGTGCTACCCGTGCCGCCGCTGGGGGCGCCCGGGGGGTGGACCACGATTCCCGTCAGGCCTTGCGAGGCCGAGGGCCCGGGCGCTGGGAGGAGCTGGGGCCGGGGAGCTGGATGCGGCGGTGATGTCACCGCCGCGCTCGTCGCCGCAGGTCCCGCCCACGCCGCGCGGCCTTCTGGGCGTTGTGGTCGGGGGTAGGGCTAGGCCGGGAGGAGGCCGTGCCGCCGCCCGCGAGGCGAACTACAGGGCTGGCGGCGGGGAGTTCCGCCTCTCTGACCGGTGCTGGCTGCCCGCCCGCGCCCCTGTCCGCCCCGCCCGCGCCCCTGTCCGCCCCGCCCGCGCCCCTGTCCGCAGCCCAGGTGCCGCAGACCGGCGCGGCTCCCGGGATGCACCAGGGGCGGCGTGGCGCGGCCCTGGCCTCGCCAGGAACGCCCGGTGACCTTGGGCTAGTCTAGTTCTGGTCCAGATGACTCAGTGAGGACCACAGAATCTCTGCCTCGTGGGCTGGGCGGGGGTTCGGGCGGCGCTGGAAAGCCGGGAGCGGTGCGGTGGGGTCCGCCTGGGTGCGGAGGCAGCGGTGGAGCCTGGACCGGGCCCAGGGCTGGGACATGCCGGTCGGTTCCCCGAGAACCCCTCGCCTAAAGGGTGCTCTTCCCGAGCCCGCCCTTTCCCTGCTATCCCGTTAAGCCCTCTCCAGAGGTCCCGGTGCCTTGCTAACCCACGGGGCCCTAGGACTATCCGGCCGTGTCCCACACCCTCGCACTCACGCACCTCAGGGACGACTAGCCGGGTCAGACCCTCGCAGACGTCCAGGTCAGAAATAAGGGCTTGCGTCTGGATCCTCCTCCCTCCGCGGCCTTGCAGACATCTGCGAGCCCCAGGCACAGCTCTGCCGTGAGACCCGGGCCACGGGGGTACCCTGCCGGCGGCCCCGCCCCCTGGAGGGCCCCGCTTACCACAGACACAGAGGCACAAAGGACATGATTTCCCCTTTTTGGTTCCACGGGTGGTGTCAGGCCGAGAGGCGGCGGGCTTGGCATTGGGATGTACGGCCTGCCAGGCTCCCCTTGCAGCGTTTACCGAGTCCTACTGTTCGTCCTGGGTCCCTGCAACCCGCCCCAGCTGCAGCCACAGCCTCCTGATCCTCTGACCCATTCTTCATGACACAAGCAGAAATCTCATGTGATCAGAAAAAAGCTACCCTTAAAGCCATTCAGATACCATCTTAGCCGAAAAAAGGCCCCCCGCCCCATCAGGGTCTTGGATGATCCTGCCACTGAACATGGAGTTTGAGAGAGCCGGGTAGGAATGCGCTTCTGGCCTCTTTTTCAGTGTCATAGGCTGTCCCTGCCCCTTGCCTCAACCCCTGTCCTTTCCTTTGTCATAGCACATTGCACAGGATTGGGATTCATGATGTCACCAGTAACCCCAAAGACAAAAGGTTTTATTGGGCAGGAGAGAACCTGGGAATGCCTGCCTCACACACCTCTGACACCCAAGCTACTGCAAAGCAAGAGGCTGAGCACCCAGCACTCTACTATTTGCTGAATCAATGAATGACAATAATGACCATTAGGCCTGGGTGCCTTGACTCATGCCTGTAATGCCAGCAGTTTGGGAGGCCGAGGTGGGCGGATCACCTGAGGTCAGGAGTTCAAGACAGCCTGGCCAGCAAAGCGAAACCCCGTCTCCACTACAAATACAAAAATTAGCTGGGCATGGTGGCACACACTTGTAATCCCAGCTACTCGGGAGGCTGAGGCAGGAGAATCGCTTCAACCCGGGAGGCGAGGGTTGCAGTAAGCTGAAATAGTGCCATTGCACTCCAGCTTGGGCAACAAGAGCAAAACTCCGTCAAAAAAAAAAAAAAAAAAAAAAAGGAGGCCGGGCGCAGTGGCTCTCGCCTGTAATCCCAGCACTTTGGGAGGCAGAGGCAGGCAGATCACGAGGTCAGGAGATTGAGACCATCCTGGCTAACACGGTGAAACCCCGTCTCTACTAAAAATACAAAAAATTAGCCGGGCCTGGTGGCAGATGCCTGTAGTCCCAGCTACTCAGGAGGCTGAGGCAGGAGAATGGCGTGAACCTGGGAGGCGGAGCTTTCGGTGAGCCCAGATCGAGCCACTGCACTCCATCCAGCCTGGGCCCCAGAGCGAGACCCCGTCTCAAAAACTCAAAACAAAACAAAACAAAGAAAAAATAATGACAGGCCGGGCGTGGTGGCTCATGCCTGTAAATCCCAGCACTTTGGGAGGCCGAGGTAGGCGAATCACCAGGTCAGGAGTTCAAGACCATCCTGGCCAACATTGTGAAACCCTGTCTCTACTAAAAATACAAAAAATTAGCTGGGCATGGTGAGTGGGCGCCTGTAATCCCAGCTGCTCAGGAGGCTGAGACAGGAGAATCCCTTGAACCCGGGAGGCCGAGGTTGCAGTGAGCCGAGATTGCACCACTGCACTCCAGCCCAGGCAAGACGGTGCAAGACTCCCTAAAAAAAAAAAAATTAAAAACTAAATATGGGCGGGGACGGTGGCTCATGCCTGTAATCCTAGCACTTTGGGAGACCAAGGTGGGTGAATTGCCTGAGCTTAGGAGTTCGAGACCAGCCTGGGCAACACGGTGAAAGCACGTCTCTACTAAAATACAAAAAATTAGCCAGGCATGGCGGCGTGCACCTGTAATCCCAGCTATTTAGGAGGCTGAGACAGGAGAATCACTTGAACCCGGGAGGCGGAGGTTGCCGTGAGCTGAGATGGTGCCACTGCTCTCCAGCCTGGGCGACGACAGAGCAAGAATCCATCTCAAAACAAACAAACAAAAAAACTAAAAACATTTGAGGAAGAGAACAAAAGGAAAAATGAAGAATATTGAATGATCTAGCAAGAAAGAAGGGAGGAAAAAAACACAAAACGTGTGTCAAAGAGGTAACAAATGGTAGATATGAGTCTAAATATATTACACAAACTAAATGAGTAATACTACAATAAACAGTATAAAAATTGTTTCCTTATGTCTGGGAAATAAAAAGAATAAGAAAAAAAAAAGAATGATTGTGCAAAAGAATTTTTAAAAGAAAACTCGGCTGGGTGCGGTGGCTCAAGCCAGGCGCAGTGGCTCACGCCTGTAATCCCAGCACTTTGGGAGGCCGAGGCGGGTGGATGACTTGAGGTCAGGAGTTCAAGACTAGCCTGGCCAACAGGGTGAAACCCCGTCTCTACTAAAAATACAAAAATTAGCCAGACGTGGTAGCACATGCCTGTAATCCCAGCTACTGAGGAGGGTGAGGCAGGAGAATTGCTTGAACCCAGGAGGCAGAGGTTGCAGTGAGCCAAGATCGTGCCATTGTACTCCAGCCTGGGCGAGCAAGTGAGACTCCGTCTCAAAAAAAAAAAGACATAATATAAATATAAGGACATAGAAAATTTGTGAAAGTAAAAGGATGAAAAACATACAAAAGAAATACTAAGTCAGGCATGGTGGCTCATGCCTATAATCCCAGCACTTGGGGGTGCCAAGAAGGTATACATGAGGCCAGGATTTAAGACCAGCCTGGGTAACTGAGTGAGACCCTGTCTATTAAAAAAAAAAAAATGTTTACTGAGTGGCACATGATGGTGTCTGCCTGTAGTCCCAGCTGCTCACCAGACTGTCGCAAGAGAACCCTTTGAATCCAGAAGTTTGAGGTTACAGTGAGCTATGTTTGCACCACTGTACTTCAGCCTGGGAGACAAAGTGAAACCCTGTATGGAAAACAAACCAAAAACCTGTAAAGCCTGGGCAACATGAGGAGGCCCTGTCTCTATGAAAAGTAAAAAATAGGCCGGGCACAGTGGCTCACGCCTGTAATCCCAGCACTTTGGGAGGCCGAGGCGGGCGAATCACCTCAGGTCAGGAGTTTGAGACCAGCTTGACCAACATGGAGAAACCCCGTCTCGACTAAAAATACAAAAAATTAACCGGGCATAGTGGCGCATGCCTGTAATCCCAACTACTCTGGAGGCTGAGGCAGGAGAATCACTTGAATGCGGAGGCAGAGGTTGTGGTAAGCCAAGATCGGGCCATTGCACTCCAGCCTGGGCAATAGGAGCAAAACTTCATCTCAAAAACCAAAAAACAAAACAAAACAAAACACTACAAATCAACAATAAAAGGAACTTTTTTTTTTCTTTTTTGAGATGGAGTCTTGCTCTGTCGCCCAGGCTGGAGTGCAATGGTGCAATCTCAGGTCACCGCAATCTCCGCCTCCCGGGTTAAAGTGATTCTCCTGCCTCAGCCTCCCAAGTAGCCAGGATTACAGGCACCCACCACCATGCCCAGCTAATTTTTGTATTTTTAGTAGAGACAGGGTTTCACCATGTTGGCCAGCCTGCTCTCAAACTTCTGACCTCAGGTGATCCACCAGTCTCGGCCTCCCAAAGTGCTGGAATTACAGGCGTGAGCCATCGCACCTAGCCGAGGAACTTTTTTTTTTGAGACAGGGTCCCACTCTTCTGCCCGGGCTGGAGTGCAGTGGTCCAGTCATGGATCACTGCAACCTTGACCTCCTTGCCTCAAGCAATACTGCCTCCTCGGCCTCCTTTCAAAGTTCTAGGATGCAGGTATAAGCCACCACACTTGGCCGGAAGTTTCAATATTGTACAAATATGTGGAAATTAAACAGCATGCTTCTGAATGACCAGTTAGTCAATTAAAAAAATTATAAAGGAAAGCCAGGCATGGTGGCTCACACCTGTAATTCCAGCACTTTGGGAGGCTGAGGCAGGTGGATCACCTGAGGTCAGGAGTTTGAGACCAGCCTGGCCAGCATGGTGAAACCCCATCTCTATTAGAACTACAAAAAGTAGCTGGGCATGGTGGCACGCACCTGTAGTCCCAGCTGCTCGGGAGGCTGAGGCAAGAGAATCGCTTGAACTCAGGAGGCGGAGGTTGCAGTGAGCCAAAATCGCACCATTGCACTCTAGCCTGGGCGACAAGAGCAAGACTCCATCTTAAAATAAAATAAAATAAAATAAAAATTTTAAAGGATATTAACAGTTTCTTGAAAAAACTGAAAACAGAAACACAACATATCAAAACCCATAGGATACAGCAAAATCAGTATTAAGAAAGAAGTTTAGCCGGGTGCAGTGGCTCACACCTGTAATCTCAGCACTTTGGGAGGCCGAGGCGGGTGGCTCACGAGGTCAGGAGATCAAGACCATCCTGACTAACATGGTGAAACCCCATCTCTACTAAAAACACAAAACATTAGCAGGGCATGGTAGCAGGTGCCTGTAGTCCCAGCTACTCAGGAGGCTGAGGCAGGAGAATGGCGTGAACCCAGAAGGCAGAGCTTGCAGTGAGTAGAGATCATGCCACTGCACTCCAGCCTGGGCCACAGAGAGAGACTCCGTCTCAAAAAAAAAAAAAGTTTATCTGGGTGCCGTGATGCATACCTGTAATCCCAGCTACTCAGGAGGCTGAGGTAAGAGGCGAGAGGATTGTTTCAACCCAGGAGTTCAAGGCCAGCCTTGGCAACATAGCAAGACCCTGTCTTGAAAAAAAAAAGAGAAAAGTCAGCATTGTTTCTATACATCAACAACAAAGTAGTGGTAAAAAGAAAAAAAAAATCAATAAATCAATCCCATTTACAATAGCTACAAAAAAAAAAAAAAAGCCTAGGAACAAATTTAACCAAGGAGAAGAAAGATCTATATTTATTAATTTTTTTGAGACAGGGTCTCACTGTATTGCCCAGGCTGGAATACAGGGGCATGATCATAGCTCACTGCAGCCTCAACCTCCTGGACTCAAGCGATCCTCCTACCTCAGCCCCCTGAGTTGCTAAAACTTACAAGTGTATGCCACTATAGCTAGCTAATTTTTTATATTTTTATAGCGATAGGGTCTTGCTATGTTGCCCAGGTGGTCTCAAATTCCTGGCTTCAAGTGATCCTCCTGCTTAAGCCTCCCCAAATGCTGGGATTACAGGAATGAGCCACTGTGCCTGGCTGAAGTGAAAGATCTCTATAAAGAAAACTCTGAAACAATGATGAAAGAAATTGAACCAGATAAACAAAAAACAGAAAGGTGGCGTGGTGGCTCACACCTGTAATCCTAGCACTTTGGGAGGCCAAGATGGGCAGATCACGAGGTCAGGAGTTGGAGACCAGTCTGGCCAACATAGTGAAACCTCATCTCTATTAAAAATACAAAAAATTATCTCAGTGTGGTGGTGTGCACCTGTAATCCCAGCTACTCGGGAGGCTGAGGCAGGAGAATCACGTGAACCTGGGAGGCAGAGGTGCAGTGAGCCAAGATCGTGCCATGGCACTCCAGCCTGGGCAACAGTGCGAGACTCCGTCTAAAAAAAAAAAAATAGAAAGACATCCCATGTTCATGGATTGGACGAATTAATATTGTGAAAATGACCATACTACCAAAAGTGATCTATAAATAGTGCTGAGAAACTTGCGTATTTATAGGCATGAAAATGAAACCAGATCCCTATCTCTCTTTTTTTTTTTTTTTTGAGACGGAGTTTTGGTCTTGTAGCCCAGGCTGGAGTGCAATGGCATGATGTTGGATCACTGCAACCTCTGCCTCCTGGGTTCAAGCAATTTTCCTGCCTCAACCTCCTGAGTAACTGGGTTACAGGTGCCCACCACCATGCCTGGCTAATTTCTTATATTTTTAGAAGAGACAGGGTTTCACCATGCTGGTCAGGCTGGTCTCTATCTCTTAACATATACAAAAATCAATCCAAAATGAATTAGGACCTGAAACTATGAAACCTCTATAAGAAAACAGTGAAGAAATGCTTTAGATCATTTGTGTGGGCAATGATTTCATGGAGAAGAACTGAAAAACATGAGCAACAAAAGCAAAAATAGACAAATGGAACTTAAAAGCTTTTGCACAGCAAACAACCAACAGAGTGGAACGACAATCTGTAGAGTGGAAGAAAATATTTGTAAATTATTTGTGTGACAAGGGATTAATATCCAGAATACACAGGGAATGCAAACAACTCAGCGGAGAAAAATAATCCAATTTTTAAATGGGCAAATGAGTTGAATAGACATCTTGCAAAAGAAGGCATACACACAGAAAATGCTCACCACCACGAATCATCAGAGAAATGCAAACTAAAACCAGAATGAAATATCATCTCATGCCACTTAGAACCACTATTATCAAAAGGTCAAAAAATAGGCCAGGCATGGTGGCTCACGCCAGTAATCCCAACACTTTGGGGAGCCAAGGTGGGTGGATTTCTTGAGCCCAGGAGTTTGAGACCCAGCATGGGCAACATAGTGAGACCCAGTCTCTATGAAAAAAAAAAAATAGGTGGATGTCGTGGTGCTTGCCTGTAGTCCAAGCTACTCAGGAAGCTGAGGTAGAAGAATCATTGGAGCCCAGGAGGTTTTTTGTTTGTTTGTTTTGTTTTGTTTTGTTTTTTTTGAGATGGAGTCTTGCACTGTCACCCAGGCTGGAGTGCAGTGGTGCAATCTTGGCTCACCGCAAGCTCCACCTCCCGGGTTTACGCCATTCTCCTGCCTCAGCCTGTAGGCGCCCACCACCGCGCCTGGCTAATTTTTTTGTATTTTTAGTAGAGACGGGGTTTCACCATGTTAGTCAGGATGGTCTCAATCTCCTAACCTCGTGATCTGCCTGCCTTGGCCTCCCAAAGTGCTGGGATTACAGGCGTGAGCCACCACGCCCAGCGGGCCCAGGAGTTCTAAGCTGCAGTGAGCTGATTGCACTCCTACACTCCAGCCTGGGTGATAGTGAAAGAATGTCTCAAAAAAAAAAAAGAAGTCAAAAAATAACATGGTGGCAAGGATGTGAAAGGAGAAAGGGGAATTATTATACATTATTGGCTGAATTATTATACATTGTTGGTACTATAAATTAGTACAACCATTATGGAAAACAGTATGGAGATAAATCCAAAAAACTAAATATAGGACTATTTTTGATTTAGTAATATGATCCAGTAATCCTACTACTGGGTTAGTGGGATTCAAAAATCCAAAGAAAAGGAAATTAGTATGTTAAAGAGATATTTGCACTGCCATGTTTATTGCAACACTATTCACAATAGCCAAGATAAGGAATCAACCTAAGTGCACATCAACAGATGAACTGATAAAATGCTATATACACAAGGGAGCACAATTTTTTGGAATACTATTTAGCTATTAAAAACCCCAAATTTCTGTCATTTGCTGCAACATAGATGAGCTTGCAGGACATTATGTGATGTGAAAAAGCCAGGCACAGAAAGATAAGTACCACTTTATTTATTCTTATTTTTATTTTATTTATTTATTTATTTATTTCTGAGACAGAGTCTCGCTCTGTCACCCAGGCTGCAGTGCAGTGGCACAACCTGGCTCACTGCAACCTCCGCCTCCCGGGTTCATGCCATTCTCCTGCCTCAGCTTCCCGAGTAGCTGGGACTATAGGTACCCGCCACCACGTGCGGCTAATTTTTTTGTATTTTTATTAGAGACGGGGCTTTCACTATGTTGGTCAGGCTGGTCTCGAACTCCTGACCTCTTGATCCACCCGCCTCAGCCTCCCAAAGTGCCGAGACTACAGGCGTGAGCCACTGGGCCTGGCCAGATAAGTACCACTTTATCACTGATGTGTGCAAGCTAAAAAAGTTGATCTTGGCTGGGTGCGGTGGCTCACGCCTGTAATCCCAGCACTTTGGGAGGGCGAAGCAGGTGGATCACTTGAGGTCAGGAGTTCAAGACCAGCCTGGCCAATGTGGTGAAACCCCGTCTCTACTAAAGCTACAAAAATTAGCCAGGCGTGGTGGCAGGCATCTATAATCCCAGCTACTCGGGAGGCTGAAGCAGGAGAATTGCTTGAGCCCAGGAGGTGGAGGTTGCAGTGAGCTGAGATCATCCCACTGCACTCCAATCTGGGTGACAAAAGCAAAACTCCGTTTCAAAAAACCAAGCAAGCAAAAAAACAAAAAGTTGATCTCATAGAAGTAAGAGAGTAGAATAGTGATTTCTTTCTTTCTTTCTTTCTTTCTTTTTTTTTTCTGAGACAGAGTTTTGCTTTTGTTGCCCAGGCAGGAGTGCAATGGCCTGATCTCGGCTCACTGCAACCTCCCCGCCTTCTGGGTTCAAGTGATTCTTCGACTCAGCCTCTCAACTAGCTGGGACTACAGGCACGCACCACCACACCTGGGTAATTTTTTTTTTTTTTTTTTTTTTTGAGACAGAGTCTCATTCTGTCGCCCAGGCTGGAGTGCAGTGGCGTGATCTCAGCTCACTGCAAGCTCTGCCTTACCAGGTTCACGCCATTCTCCTGCCTCAGCCTCCCAAGTAGCTGGGGCTACAGGCACCCGCCACCACGCCCGACTAATTTTTTGTATTTTTAGTAGAGACAGGGTTTCACCGTGTTAGCCAGGATGGTCTTGATCTCCTGACCTCGTGATCCGCCTGCCTCAGCCTCCCAAAGTGCTGGGATTGGGTGCCCGGACTACACCTGGGTAATTTTTGTTTTTGGCTTTTTTTTGAGGCAGGGTCTTACTCTGTTGCCCAGGATAGAGTGCAGGGCATGATCTCGGCTCACTGCAGCCTCTGCCTCCCAGGTCCAAGCAATTCTCCCACCTCAGCCTCCCAAATAGCTGGGATTACAGGTGCACCACCATGTCCAGCTAAGTTTTTAGTACAGACAGGGTTTCACCATGTTGTCCAGGCTGATCTCGAACTACTGACCTTGTGATCTGCCTGCCTAGGCCTCCCAAAGTGCTGGGATTACAGGCGTGAGCCACTGTGCCCGGCTTAGAATAGTGGTTTCTAGAGGTAGGGAAGAGTAGTGGGGAGAGGGAGATAGCCAAAGGTTGGTTAAGGGATACAAAAGTACAGCTTGAGGCCGGGCGCCTTGGCTCACGCCTGTAATCCAGCACTTAGGGAGACTGAGGCGGGCGGATCACCTGAGGTCAGAAGTTTGAGACCAGCCTGGCCAACATGGTGAAACCCCGTCTCTACTAAAAATACAAAAATTACCTGGGCGTGGTGGCACAGGCCTGTACTCCCAGCTACTCGGGAGGCTGAGGCAGGAGAACCACTTGAGCCTGGGAATATGAAGGTTGAAGTGAGCTGAGATTGTGCCACTACAGCCTGCCCAAGACAGCAAGACTCTGTCTCAAAAAAAAAAAACAAAAAAAAAGTACAGCTTCATAAAAGAAATGAGTTTAGTGTTCTATAGCACTATAGGGTGACTGTAATTAACAAAAATTTACTGTATAGTTTCAAATAGGCAGAAGAGTAGATTATGAATGTTTGCAACACAAGGAAATAATAAATGTTTGCGGTGATGGATATGCTACTCTGATCATTACACATTCTATACATGTATCAAATTATCACACTGTACTTCATAAATATGTACAATTATATGTCAATGAAACATAATAAGGGCAAAATAAAAAGAATTTATATAACAAAAACATTTTTAAAATAATGCATTCTTTGGCCAGGCGCAGTGGCTCACATCTGTAATCCCAGCACTTTGGGAGGCTGAAGTGGGCGGAACATGAGGTGAGGAGATCAAGACCATCCTGGCCATCATGGTGAAACCCTGTCTCTACTAAAAATACAAAAATTTAGCCAGGTGTGGTGGTGGGCGCCTGTAGTCTCAGCTACTTGGGAGGCTGAGGCAGGAGAATCGCTTGAACCTGGGAGGCGGAGGTTGCAGAGAGCCGAGAGCACACCACTGCACTCCAGCCTGGGCGACAGAGTGAGACTCCATCTCGAAAAAAAAAAAATTCCTTTTTCATTGCTCAGTGGTATTCCACTGCATGGATGTCTCATAGTTTGTTTATACATTTATCTGTTGATGAATATTTTGGTTGTTTCCAGTTTTTGGTTATTACAGTTACTATCAACATTCATAAATTAAAAAAACTGAAAAACAAACAAACAAAAACACCACAACATTCATGTACAAGTCATCATATAAACATGTTTTCATTTCTCTTAAGTAAACACCTAAGACTGGTCAAATGGAAGAGATATGCTTACTTTTTTTTTTTTTTTTTTTTTTGAGAAAGAGTCTCACTCTGTCACCCAGCTGGAGTGCAATGGCACAATCTCGGCTCACTGCAACCTCTGCCACCCGGCTTCAAGGGACTCTCTTGCCTCAGCCTCCTGAGTAGCTGGGATTACAGGCACCTGCCACCACACCAGGCTAATTTTTTTGTATTTTTAGTAGAGATGGGGTTTCACCATCTTGGCCAGGCTGGTCTTCAACTCCTGACCTCGTGATCCACCCACCTCGGCCTCCCAAAGTGCTGGAATTACAGGCATGAGCCTTTTTTTTTGAGACGGAGTCTCGCTCTGTTGCCCAGACTAGAGTGCAGTGGCGCTATCTCGGCTCACTGCCAGCTCTGCCTCCTGGGTTCATGCCATTCTCTTGCCTCAGCCTCCCGAGTAGCTGGGACCACAGGCGCCCACCACCGCACCTGGCTAATTTTTTTTGTATTTTTAGTAGAGATGGGGTTTCACTGTGTTAGCCAGGATGGTCTCGATCTCCTGACCTCGTGATCCGCCAGCCTCGGCCTCCCAAAGTGCTGGTATTACAGGTGTGAGCCACTGCGCCCGGTCCAACTTTATTATTTTATTATTCATTTTGAAATGGGATCTCACCCTACTATCCAGGCTGGAATGCAGTGGCTCAGTCACAGCTTACTGCAGCCTGGACCTCCCAGGCTCAAGTGACCCTCCCATCTCAGCCTTCCGAGTAGCTGGGACCACAGGCACCTATCACTATGCCCAGCTATTTTTTTTTTATTTTTGTAGAGACGGGGTCTCACTATGTTGCCCAAGCTGGTCACGAAATCCTGGGCTCAAGTGATCCTCTGCTATGGCCTCCCAAAGTGCTGGGATTGCAGGCGTGAGCCACTTCATCCAGACTATTCTTTCAAATGTTGTTTTGCATATTCATATTCATATGAAATTCCTGTGAATTTCATGTGAATTTGAGAATCAGCTTGTCAATTTCTTTAAAAAATCTGGTCAATTTTAACAAAGATTGTGGTAATGTACAGATCAATCTGGAGATAGTGACGTCTAAACATTATTGCATCTTCCAGTTCGTGAGCTATATTTATATACATTTATTTAGTCTTAGCAATGTTTTGAGGTTTAGTGTACTTGCCTAACCCATCTTTTGTCAGACTTATTCCTATGTATTTCATATTATTTTATGCTATAGTCTGCTTTTGTTTAGTTTTGCATTTTAAGAAATTGTTGGCCAGGCACGGTGGCTCACACCTGTAATTCCAGCACTTTGGGAGGCCGAGGCCGGCAGATCACAAGGTCAAGAGATAGAGACCATCCTGGCCAACATGGTGAAACCCCGTCTCTACTAAAAATACAAAAAATTAGCTGGACATGGTGGCGTGCGCCTGTAGTCCCAGCTACTCAGAAGGCTGAGGCAGGAGAATCACTTGAACCTGGGAGGTGGAGGTTGCAGTGAGCCAAAATCAAGCCGCTGCACTCCAGCCTGGCAACAGAGTGAGACACCGTCTAAAAAAAAAAAAAAAAAAGAAATTGCTATAAAATATATATAATACAAAACTTACTTTTTTTCTTTTTGAGACGAAGTCTCACTCTTGTGCCCCAGGCTGGAGTGCAATGGTGCAATCTCAGCTCACTGCAACCTCCACCTCCTGGGTTCAAGCCATTCTCCTGCCTCAGCCTCCCGAGTAGCTGGGATTACAGGCACCTGCCACCATGCCCGGCTAATTTTTGTATTTTTAGCAGAGACAGGGTTTCACCATGTTGGCCAGGCTGGTCTCGAACTCCTGATCTCAGGTGATCCACCCACTTCGGCCTCCCAAAGTGCTAGGATTAAAGGCATGAGCCACCATATCAAGCCAAAACTTTTTTTTTTTTTTTTGAGCTGGAGTCTTCCTCTGTTGCCCACACTGCAGTGCAGCAGCGCAATCTCTACTCATCGCAACCTCCGCCTCCCGGATTCAAGCGATTCTCTTGCCTCAGCCTCCCTAGCAGCTGGGATTACAGGTGCCCACCACCACAGCCTCCTGAGTAGCTGGGACTACAGGCTCGTGCCACCACGCCTGGCTAATTTTTTGTATTTTTAGTAGAGACGGGATTTCACCGCATTAGCTAAGATGGTCTTGATCTCCTGAGCTCGTGATCCACCCACCTTGGCCTCCCAAAGTGCTGGGATTACAGGTGTGAGCCGCCGTGCCTGGCTTTTTCTTTTTTTTTTCGAGATGGCGTTTCGCTCTTGTTATCACAGGCTGGAGTGCAATGGCATGATCTTGGCTCACCGCAACCTTCACCTCCTGAGTTCAAGTGATTCTCCTACCTCAGCATCCTGAGTAGCTGGGATTACAGGCACGTGCCACCACGCCCAGCTAATTTTGTATTTTTAGTAGATACGGGGTTTCTCCATGTTAGTCAGGCTGGTCTTGAACTCCTGACCTCAGGTGATCCGCCCGCCTCAGCCTCCCTAATTTTTGTAGTTTTAGTAGAGACAGGGTTTCACCATGTTGGCCAGGCTGGTCTCTATCTCCTGACCTTGTGATCCACCCACCTCAGCCCTCCAAAGTGGCATTTCAGGCATGAGCCATCGTGCCCAGCCAAAACTGACTATTTTAATCATTAAGTGTACAACTCCGTGGCATTATCTATATTCAGAATGTTGGGCAACTTTTACCATTATTTTCAGAACTTTTTTTTATCATCTCAGAAATTCTGTAGCCATTGAACAGTAACTTTACATTCCCCCTACCCTCAGGCTGTGGTAACCTCTACTGTTTAAATTTTTCATTTATTGTTTTTTAGAGATAGCGTCTTGCTCTGTCATTCAGGTTGGAATGCAGTGGCACCGTTCATGGCTCACTGCAGCCTTGGCCCCCTGGGCTCAAGCAATCGTCCCATGTGAGGTAGGCCATTTATATACCTTCTTTGGATAAACATCTATTTAAGTCCTTTGTCCATTTTCAAATTTGGTTGTCTGTGTTTTTTTTTTTTTTTTTTTTTTTTTTTTTTTTTTTTTTTTTTTTTTGAGACAGAGTCTCACTCTGTTGCCCAGGCTGCAGTGCAGTGGCGCGATCTGGGCTCACTGCAAGCTCCGCCTCCCGGGTTCACGCCATTCTCCTGCCTCAGCCTCCTGAGTAGCTGGGACTATAGGCACCTGCCACCACGCCCGGCTAATTTTTTGTATTTTTAGTAGAGACGGGGTTTCACCACGTTAGCCAGGGTGGTCTCAAACTCCTGACCTCATGATCCACCCGGCTCAGCCTCCCAAAGTGCTGGGATTACAGGCGTGAGCCACTGTGCCTGGCGGGTTGTCTGTTTCTGTTGTTGAGTTGTAGTACTTTATATATTCTGAGTATTAATCCCATATCAGATGACTTGCAAATGTTCTCCCATCCTGCAGGTTGTCTTTTCATATTTAAAATTTTTTATTTTGTAAATTATGTGCAAATATGCCATTTACTCAATAGCATCCTTTGATACACAAGTTCTTTTTATTTCTTTTCTTTCTTCTTCTTCTTTTTTTTAAGACGGTGTCTCGCTCTGTCACCCAAGCTGGAGTGCAGTGGCGCAATCTTGGCTCACTGCAGCCTCCGCCTCCTGGGTTCCAGCGATTCTCCTGCCTCAGCCTCCCAGGTTGCTGGGATTACAGGTGCCCGCCACCATGCCTGGCTAATTTTTGTATTTTTAGTAGAGACAGGGTTTCACCATGTTGGTCAGGCTGGTCTCAAAATTCTGACCTCAGGTGATCTGCCCATCTGGGCCTCCCAAAATGCTGGGATTACAGGCGTGAGTCCCCATGCCTGGCCGGTTTTCTATATATAATATGTCATTTGTGAACACAGATAGTTCTACTTCTTCACTTCCAATTTGGATGCAGCCTGTTTCTTTCTTGCTTAATTGCTCTGACTAGAACTTCCAGTATTTGGTTCAGTAGAAGCGGCAACAGCAAGTGTTCTTGTCTTGTTTCTGGATCTAAGGTGACAAGTTTTCAAGCTTTCAGTCTTTCACCACTGAATATAATGTTAATGTGGGTTTCTTTTTTTTTTTTTTAGACAGAATCTCACTGTGTCGCCCAGGCTGGAACGCAGTGGCATCTCAGCTCACTGCAACCTCTGCCTCCTGAATTCAAGCCATTCTCCTGCGTCAGCCTCCCAAGTAACTGGGACTACATGGGTTCACCACCACGCCCGGCTAATTTTTATAGTTTTAGAAATACAAAATGAGTGTTTGTATACATGGTGAGACAGGGTTTCACCTTCTCGGCCAAGCTGGTCTCGAACTCCTGACCTTAAGTGATCCACCTGCCTAGGCCTCCCAAAGGCCAAGGCTGGGATTACAGGCATCAGCCACCACGCCTGGCGAAATGTGGGCTTTTTAATATGGCCCTTATAATGTTGAGATAGTTTTCTTCTGCACTTGGGTTTTTATCATGAAAAGGTGTTTTGTTTAGGATTTTTGCATCTATATTAATAAAATACATTGTTCTACAATTTTTTTTTGAGACAGAGTTTCACTCTTATTACCCAGGCTGGCGTGCAATGGCATGATCTCAGCTCACTGCAACTGCTGCCTCCTGAGTTCAAGCGATACTCCTGCCTCAGCCTCCCGAGTAGCTGGGATTATAGGCACCCACCACCACGCCCAGCTAAGTTTTGTATTTTTAGTAGAGACGGGTTTCACCACATTGGCCAGGCTGGTCTCGAACTCCTGACCTCGTGATCCATCAGCCTCAGCCTCCCAAAGTGGTAGGATTACAGGCGTGAGCCACCGCGCCCAGCCAGTTCTGCAGTTTTATTTTCTTGCAATGTCTTTAGGTGGCTTCAGTATTAGGGTACTATTAACCTCACAAAATGAGTTAGAAAGTTTTCTTTCCTGTTCATTTTAAAATGAAGTTTGAGAAAGATTAGTCTTTTTTTTCTTTTTTTTTTGAGACAGAGTTTTGCTCTTGTCACCCAGGCTGGAGTGCAATGGCACGATCTCGGCTCACTGCAACCTCCACCTCCGAGGTTCAAGTGATTCTCAGGTCTCAGCCTCCTGAGTAGCTGGGATTACAGGCGCCTACCACTGTACTTGGCTATTTTTGTATTTTTAGTAGTGACAGGCTTTTACCACCTTGGCAAGGCTAGTCTCGAACTCCTGACCTCAGGTGATCCGCCTGCCTTGGCCTCCTAAAGTGCTAGAATTACAGGCATGAGCCACCGTGCCTGGCCTCAGAAAGATTAGTCTTCATTTTCTTTTACGTTTGTTAGAATTCACCAGTGAGGGTCGGACACGGTGGCTCATGCCTGCAATCCCAGCACTCTGGGAGGCCGAGGTGGGCGGATCACAAGGTCAGGAAATCAAGACCATCCTGGCTAACATGGTGAAACCCCGTCTCTACTAAAAATACAAAAAATTAGCCGGGCGTGGTGGCGGGCGCCTGTAGTCCCAGCTACTCGGGAGGCTGAGGCAGGAGAATCACTTGAACCTGGGAGGTGGAGGCTGCAGTTAGCCGAGATCGTGCCATTGCACTCCAGCCTGGGCAACTAGAGCAAAACTCCTGTCAAAAAAAAAAAAAGAAAAAAGAAAAAAAAGAAAAAAAATCCCAGCACCTTGGGAGGTTGAGTTGGGCAAATCACGAGGTCAGGAGTTTGAGATCAGCCGACTAACATGATGAAACCTCGTCTGTACTAAAAATACAAAAAATTAGCCAGGCATAGTGGTGGGTGCCTGTAATCCCAGCTACTTGGGAGGCTGAGGCAGGAGAATTGCTTGAACCTGGGAGGCGGAGGTTGCAGTGAGCCAAGATCGTGCCACTGCACTCCAGCACGGGCGACAAAGTGAGACTCCATCTCAAAAAAAAAAAAAAAAAAAAAAAAAAAAAAAAAGACCGGGCGCAGTAGCAGCTCACGCCTGTAATCCCAGCACTTTGGGAGGCTGAGGTGGGCAGATCAAGAGGTCAGGAGATTGAGACCATCCTGGCTAACACGGTGAAACCCCGTCTCTACTAAAAATACAAAAAAAAATTAGCCGGGCATAGTGGCATGCACCTGTAGTCCTAGCTACTCGGGAGGCTGAGGCAGAATTGCTTGAACCCAGGAGGCGGAGCTTGCAATGAGCCGAGATTGCGCCACTGCACTCCAGCCTGGGGGACAGAGTGAGACTCCATCTCAAAAAGTAAATAAATAAATAAACAAATAAATAAAAAATAATTCACCAGTGAAGTCATCTGGTCCTGGGCTTTTCTTTGTTGGTAAGTTTTCGATTGTTTCAGTTTCACTTGCTGCAGGACTATTTAATTTTCTGTTTCTTTATGAAATCAGTTTTGATAGTGTGTTTTTAGGAATCCATCTATATTATCCAATTTTTTGGCAAATAGTTGCTCACAGTAGTGTGTGATAATCCTTACTTCTGTAAAGTCAGTAGTCATGTCCTATCCTTAACTTTTTTTTTTTTTTTGAGACGGAGTCTCGCTCTGTTGCCAGGCTGGAGTGCAGTGGCGCGGTCTCGGCTCACTGCAACCTCTGCCTCCCAGGTTCAAGCGATTCTCCTGCCTCAGCCTCCCAAGTAGTTGGGACTACAGGCACATGCCACCATGCCCAGCTAATTTTTTGTATTTTTAGTAGAGGTGGTGTTTCACTGTGTTACTTGGATGATCTGGGTCTCCTGATCTTGTGATCCACCTGCTTTGGCCTCCCAAAGTGCTGGGATTACAAGCATGAGCTACCGTGCCCAGCCATCCTTAACCTTTTAATTTTTTCTTTTATTTGTTTATTTGAGACCGAGTTTTGCTCTAGTTGCCCAGGCTGGAGTGCAGTGGCGCGATCTCAGCTTACCGCAACCTCTGCGTCCCGGGTTCAAGTGATTCTCCCGCCTCAGCCTTCCTGAGTAGCTGGGATTACAGGCATGTGCCACCACACCTGGCTAATTTTGTATTTTTAGTAGATATGGGGTTTCTCCATGTTGGTCAAGAGCTGGTCTTGAACTCCCGACCTCAGATGATCTGCCTGCCTCAGCCTCCCAAAATGCTGGGATTACAGGCATGAGCCACCACGCCGCCGTTTATCTATTTTTTTTTTGAGACAGTCTCACTCTGTCACCCAGGTTGGAGTGCAATGGTGCAATCTTGGCTCACTGCAACCCTCCACCTCCCGGGTTCAAGCGATTCTCATGCTTCAGCCTCCCTAGTAGCTAGGATTACAAGTGTGCACCACCACGCCCAGCTAATTTTTGTAGTTTTAATAGAGATGGGGTTTCACCAGGTTGGCCACACTGGTCTTGAACTCCTGGCCTCAAGTGGTCCGCCTGCCTCCGCCTCTCAAAATGCTGGGATTACAGGCGTAAGCCACCGCGCCCAGCCTATCTTGACTCTAATCTTTATTATGGTCTTCCTTCTGCTAACTTTTTATTTAGTTTTTTGTTGGTTTGTTTCTTAAGGTATACAATTATGTATTGGTTTTTTTTTTCTTTTTTTTTTTTGAGACGGAGTCTCGCTATGTCGCCCAGGCTGGTGTGCAGTGGTGCGACCTAGACTCACTGCAAGCTCCACCTCCCGGGTTCACACCATTCTCCTGCCTCAGCCTCCGGAGTAGCTGGAACTACAGGCACCTGCCACCACGCCCGACTAATTTTTTTGTATTTTTAGTAGAGATGGGGTTTCACCATGTTAGCCAGGATGGTCTCAATCTCCTGATCTCGTGATCTGCCCACTTTGGCCTCCCAAAGTGCTGAGATTACAGGCGTGAGGCACCGCGCCTGGCCGAGATGTTTTAATGTAGTTGTTTATATCTACAAATATTCCCCTGAGCAGAGCTTCTGCTGCATAAATTTTGGTATGTTGTCTTTTTATTTTCACCCTTCTCAAGATATTTTCTAATTTCTCTTATGATTTCTTCTTTGACCCACTGGTTAAGTGTTCTATCTAATTTCCATATATTTGTGGGCTTTTCAGTATGTTCGTACTCTATAGTCCAGTAATTTCACTTTTAAGTATATGTCCATTAGATATGTGAGCAAAATTGCACCAAAAGAGACACACAGAACGTTCATTTTTTGGCTATTAGCCCCAAAACTTAAATGACCCAAATAGTGGATAAATTGAAGCATATCCATCTAATAAAATAATATACAGTGAGAAAAACGAACTACAAACATCAATGAATCTTATAATATAATACAGTAGTACACCGCTTCCTGTTTTTGCTTTGAGAACAGTTACCCACAGCACACACTACAATGAAATATTTTCAGACCATGTTCAGGAGGATTGCTGGAGGCCAGAAGCTCAATACCAGCCTGGGCAACATAGTGAGACCCTGTCTCTACAAAACACAAACAAAACACTGGAAAAGAAAGTACTGCGCTGGGCACAGTGACTCACGCCTGTAATCCTAGCATTTTGGGAGGCCGAGGCAGGTGGATCACAAGGTCAGGGGTTCGAGACCAGCCTGACCAACATGGTGAACCCTATCTCTACTATAAATACAAAAATTAGCCGGGTACGGTGGTGCACGCCTGTAATCCCAGCTACTCAGGAGGCTGAGACAGGAGAATGGTGTGAACCTGGGAGGCGGAGTTTGCAGTGAGCAGAGATCGCGCCACTGCACTCCAGCCTGGGTGACAGAGCAAGACTCCGTCTCAAAAAAAAAAAAAAAAAAAAAGAGTACTACATATACAATATTTTATTAGTTGCTAACCTCTTACTGTGCCTAATTTGTAAATTATTTATCATATGTAAGTATATATGTATAAGAAAAAACCAATATATATACAATTCGGTACTGAGGTGTCAGGCATCCACTGGGGGTCTTGAAATGTACAGTAGTGACCAGGCATGGTGGCTCATGCCTGTAAGCCCAGCACTTTGGGAGGCCAAGGACAGCAGATCATCTGAGGTCAGGAGTTCAAGAGTAGCCTGGCCAACATGGTGAAACCCCGTTTCTACTGAAAATACAAAAATTAGCCGGGCATGGTGGCGGGTGCTTGTATCCCAGCTACTCAATCTCAAAAAAAAAAAAAAAAAAAAAAAAAAAAAAAACATATAGAAGGACAAAGTATCATGAATAGGGTGAAGTTATCAGAGAAATGCAAGTATAATGTCTGCTAGAAAATCAAATACAGTCATGTGCTGCTGTAGACCTTAGTCAGCAGACCACATACACAATGGTGGTCCCGTTGAGTATAATAGAGCTGAAAAATGCCTATTGCCTAGTGACAGCTTAGCTGTCATGTTGTAGTACATTGTTACATATGGTGCCGCCAGTTGTATAAAGGTATAGCACATATAATTTATGTGCAATACATACTTAATAAGTGACTATGTTACTGGCTTATATATTCATTATATTTTAAGATTGTAGTCCTTCTATTATTATTATTATTGTTATTTTTTGAGATGGGGTTTTGCTCTTGTCACCCAGGCTGCAGTGCAGTGGTGTGATCTTGGCTCAGTGCAACCCCCGCCTCCTGGGTTCAAGCTATTCTTCTGCCTCAGCCTCCTGAGTAGTTGGGATTACAGGTGTGCACCACCACACCTGGCTAATTTTTGTATTTTCAGTAGAGATGGGTTTTCACCATGTTGGCCAGGCTGGTCTCAAACTCCTGACCTCAGGTGATCCACCTGCCTCAGCCTCCCAAAGTGCTGGGATTACAGGTGTGAGCCACTGCACCCGGCCGTCCTTCTATTAAAAAAAAAAAAAAAAAAAAGTGAGGCTTGGCACAGTGGCTCACACCTGTAGTTTCAGCACTTTGGGGAGGCCAAGACAGGAGGATTGCTTTGAGACCAGCGTGGGCAACATAGTGAGACCTTGCCTCTGTAAAATATAAACAAAATTAGCGAGGCCTGGTGCCTATAGTCCCAGCTACTTAAGAGGCTGGGGTGGCAGGATCACTTGAGCCCAGGAGGTCAAAGCTGCAATGACAATGAGCCATGATTGTGCCACCACACTCCAGCACAGGTGACAAAGCAAGATGCTGTTCCAGAAAAAAAAAGAAGTCAATTGCAAAACAGACTCACAGGTTTTTCAGGAGGTATTCCAGAGGTACTGTCACCGCAGCTGAGAGCTCCACATGTTATCGGCCCTACAGACCTTCTGGTGGGACAAGAGGAGGAGGTGGAAGACAGTGATGATGATGACCGTGACCCTGTGTAGACTTAGGCTAATGTACGTGGTTTTTGTTTTTAATTGTTATTTTTTAAAAATTATAATAGAGACATGGCTGGGAGCAGTGGCTCATGCCTGTAATCCCAGCACTTTGGGAGGCCGAGACGGGCAGATCACGAGGTCAGGAGATCGAGACCATCCTGGCTAACACGGTGAAGCCCCATCTCTACTAAAAATACAAAAAATTAGCCGGGTGTGGTGGCGGGTGCCTGTAGTCCCAGCTACTCAGAAGACTGAGGCAGGAGAATGGCGTGAAACTAGGAAGCGGAGCTTGCAGTAAGCCAAGATCACACCACTGCACTCCAGCCTAGGCGACAGAGTGAGATTCCATCTCAAAAAATAAAATAAAATAAAATAAAAATAATAATAATAGAGACAGGGTTTATGTGGTTCAGGCTGGTCTCGAACTCCTGAGCTCAAGCCATCCTCCCACATCTGCCTCTCAAAGTGTTGGGACTACAGGCGTGAGCCCCTGCCCTCAGCCTCCATTTTTTCTCTTTTTTTTTTTGTTTAGATGGGAGTCTCTATCGCCCAGGCTGGAGTGCAGTGGCACGATGTCGGCTCACTGCAACCTCTGCCTTCTAGATTCAAGCGATTCTCCTGCCTCAACCTCCTGAGTAGCTGGGATTACAGGCATGTGCCACCATGCCTGGCTAATTTTGTATTTTTAGTAGAGACGGGGTTCACCATCTTGGCCAGGCTGGTCTTGAACTCCTGACCTCGTGATCCGCCTGCCTTGGCCTCCCAAAATGCTGGGATTACAGGCGTGAGCCACAGCGCCCAGCCTAACAACACATTTCTCAGAACATATCCCTGTAAGGTGGGGCGCAGTGGCTCACGCTTGTAATCCAACACTTTGGCAGGCTGAGGTGGGTGGATCACTTGCGGTCAGGAGTTCGAGACCAGCCTGGCCAACATGGTGAAACTCTGTCTCTACTAGAAATAGAAAAAATTAGCTGGGCATGGTGGTGCACACCTGTAATCCTAGCTATACTCTGGAGGCTGAGGCAGAAGAATCGCTTGAACATGGGAGGTGAAGGCTGCAGTGAGCTGAGATCATGCCACTGCACTCCAGCCTGGGCGGCAGAGTGAGAAGCTGTCTCTGGGAAAAAAAAAAAAAGAACATATCCCTGTAGTTAAACAACATATAACTATGTTACACAATACATTAACTGATTAGAGAGGCAAACACATCTTGTCTCAATAGAAGCAGAAAAAGGACTGGTAAGATTGAACATTCACTTGTGACCAAAAACAAAAATATAGAAACCCTGTCTCTGCTAAATATACAAAAACTAGCCGGGCGTGGTGGTGCGTGCCTAGCTACTCAGGAGGCTGAGGCAGGAGAATCGCTTGAACCCCGAGGTGGAGGTTGCAGTGAGCCGAGATCGTGCCACTGCACTCCAGCCTTGGCGACAGAGCAAGAATCTGTGTCGTTAAAAAAAAAAAAAAAAAAAAAGAAATTGAAGACAAATGCCGCTAGGTGTGGTGGCTCATGTCTGTAATCCTAGCACTCTGAGGAGGCCGAGGCAGGCGGATCACCTGAGGTCAGGAGCTCGAGGGCAGCCTGGCCAACATGGTAAAATTCCGTCTCTACTAAAAATACAAAAATTAGCCGGGCATGGTGGTGGCACGCCTGTAATCCTGGCTACTCGGGAGGCTGAGGCTGGAGAATTGCTTGAACCCAGGAGGTGGAGATTGCAGTGAGCAGAAATTGCACCATTGCACTCCAGTCTGTGCAATAAGAGCGAAACTCCGTCTCAAAAAAAAAAAAAAAAAAAAAAGACAAATGCTTACCTCATGGTAGGAAAAAGAACCTCCCTTACCTGACAGTTAACTAACAAGAACCTACAGCAAACATCTTTCTTGATTAAACACTAAAACACAAAGGTGTCCACCAACACCGTGTGTGTGTAATAATAATGTACTGGGCTAGGCTGGGCAGGGTGGCTCACACCTTTAATTCCAGCAGCTTTGGGAGGCTGAGGTAGGAGTATTGCCTGAGGCGAGGAGTTAAAGACCAGGCTGGGCAACATGGTGAGACCCCCATCTCTACAAAAATAGCAAAAAAGAAAAAAAAAAAAAAAAAAAACCAGAGTTGGGGCCGGGAGTGGTGACTCACGCCTGTAATCCCAACACTTTGGGAGGCCGAGGCGAGCTGATCACTTGAGATCAGGAGTTTGAGACCAGCCTGGCCAACATGGTGAAACCCCGTATCTACTAAAACTACAAAAATTAGCTGGATATGGTGGCGTGTCCCCGTAATCCCAGCTACTTGGGTGGCTGAGGCAGAAGAATCGCTTGAACCCGGGAGGCGGAGGTTGCAGTGAGCTGAGATTGAGCCACTGCACTCCAGCCTGGGCAACAGAGCCAGACTCCGTCTTAGAAAAAAAAAAAAAAAAAAGTTAGCAAGGATTCTGGATACACAATACACAAAAACCAATTGCTTCTATGCTGCCAAACAAAACAACTCCCCCCGAACAAAAAAAGTTAATACAAACATCTTCTGAGTTTCCACAGCCAGCCTTGGGGGCTCCCTCCTTTCCAGGACCAGAACCACTCCAGCAGTACCAGTCTTAGGGATACACTGCTCCCTGCCTCCCCTGGGCTTGTTCCTGGGGTAAAGAACTGCCAGGCCCTGCCTGGGTAGCCACCAGAAGTGTCTGATCCAATGCCTTTAGGTATTGGGGGGCCTGCAGACCCTACTGTATGCCAGCAAGAAGGTCTTTCTCATAACTTTCACAGGCCTGGCCTGGGGTCTCTGGAATTCTTTCCTCTCCTCTTTCCCTAGAGAGCTTTCTGTACCTTGAAGATGGCAACTTAGCAGCCCTTATTCAGAGAGAGCTTTCTGGACAGGTTCAACTTCTTCCCGCCGGATCTCCTGGTTTCCCATACCTCACCCTCATCAGTTTCAATTTTCCACTGGCCTGGGGGACTGTCTCCTCTGTAAACATGTTCCATGATGTCTGTCTCACTGCCCACAGAGCCAAAAGTGCAGTGCCAGGAGCATGGTAAGCAAACTGCACTGGATGGTAGGCCTTTGGGACCCAGGCAGCCAGCATGTTAGCCTTTCTAGTCCCTGGAGACAGCTGGATAGGTACAGAGGGCAGAGGCAAAGGGAGAGCTTGGCCACACTGCCAAGCCCATTTCCTCCTTGTGGCTTTGCTGGCACTGCTCGCCTGTGGCAGTGGCTGGCATATCCATGCACTCCCAGTGCTGACTCCCACTCAGAGGGCAAATTTTTTATCTAGGTGGCCAGGGGCAAAGGGGGGCACTGCAGTGCAAGGTTTCCAGGGCAATCTCAGTCCATCCCACTCAGAGCAGCACCCCCAGCACCTCTGAGACTGGCCGAGCTGAGCAGACAGCTCCTCGGTCAACCTTGCCTCTCAAAGTAGACGCTGCTCTTTTAGGGACTCCAGGGCTTGTGGCTGTGCTCCAAGAACAGCCTCTCACATGCTTGCTGGATTTAGGACATGGAAACTTCCTGAACACACACCAATGCAAAATACACTCAACATGAGGCAGATAAGAACCCCGCACCTTGGCAAAAAGGGGGGAAATTGATTCCAATTCCAAAGAGGAAATGAACGTGTAAAAGATATTTGGTTCAAATTAATGGTTTTATTTCCATCTTTAACACTAGCAGAGGAGTCCAAAGCAGACTGATATCCATGGATATAGTTTAAATGTAACAAAGAAAGAGTTCAACTATGTACATTGAAAAAAGGAAAGACATTTTTTCCTACCAACCTTTCCCTAGTTCGCAGTTTCTGAATAGTAGAAACAAAACACATTTTTAAATCTTTTTATCAATTTAATTTAGGACGAAGTAACACAACTTTTATAATTAACCACTGAAGTTGTCTTTAAGGATAAAACTTAAAGAAATTTAAAAATGGGTGTTACCATATTTTATTAGTGGACTGACTCCAAGGTTGCTTGCTCCAAGTCTGGGCATCGTGACATTCCTGTGATGCCCAGAAGAAAGTTAATGGCAATGATGTCCAGTCAGAGGGCAGACACGCTACACATCACAATGATGAGAGCTGAGGATTCTGCCCTCTTCAACTCCAAGTAGAAAATTATTATTTTCATTCAAACTAACTGGAAGTGAGCCAAACAGTTAAAAAGTCAGAATGAAGAATAAAACAATTTTCTTTTCACATAGAGGAAGGACACTCCTTCAGCCCCATCTAAAGTGAATTCTGTGCTGAGTCCCTGCTCCTTCAGAAGGGTAAACTGAAGGTCAGTTATTGCTAACAAAGCCAGAAGTGGCCCCTTTCCCACCCTGAAGATGTTTCACACGAAAAGGCCGTTTGTGTGGCGTGAGGCCCTCTGAGGAAGGAGGACAGCGGAAGAGGAGGCAGGCTGGCACTGTAAGGCCTCTCTCGTTAGCCACCCCCCAGGCCCTGTGCTGTCAGGGGCAGCTTGGGCCACTTTGCTGCCCCTGAGAGAACCTGAGGCTCCCGCGTACCTGTGGAGTGAAGGAGAGGTTGTCATCTGGGCCCCTGTTTCACCAATCAAAACCTATGGAGCACTCAGAAGCCCAAAGCATCCAAGCCCAGTGGCCAGGGAGCTTCTGAAATAAACGGCACTGGGTTGGGAAAGATGAGAAAGCCAAGTCAGGTGGGCCAAGTTCTCCGAAACACGGGGCAACAGTGACCTGGGCAAAAGCCTGGAACTGAGCGGCTGATAAGGCCACAATTACTGCCACCACCTCTCAGTATCTACACGGGGGCAGACGTTAGGCAGTGGGAACTGAGGACTGGAGGGCGTATGGCAAACACAGGATGGATTTTATCAGAAAAGAGAGGACACCCAAACACGTGCCTGCCCTATTTATCTTGCATGTCCTGTGCCAGGTGAAGGAGGATGGAGCATGGGTAAGGTTCCTGAGAACAACAGGTGGGCAGAAACGGGCTGGGATGGGCACTGCTCCACAGGCAACATTAAGCCTCTGAGGGGGACGCTAATAGTGCTACATCTTGTGGGCTGCTGAAAAGTAGGTAACGAATGGCCTTTATTGCACTTTTTCGTTCTTAGGAAACAGGGGATTGCCCTGCAGAGTTTCTCTTGATTTGCAGAAATCACTGCAGATCAATGATAAGGTGCAGGCAGAATCATGGGTGACCTCTGACTCTCAAGGGAAGAAGTCCAGTGATTGGTCTTTCCAGGGCCTCAAAGGGCCACTCTTGCACCTGGGATCCTCGAGCTGGGTGAACCAGGTCTGGCTTGGTCAATGTGTGGCAGGCAGATTGGTCGACCGGCAGACACTTGGGACAAAAGGTGGTGTGCCCGGGAAAGCTGGGGCAAACTTTCCAAACAGAAAATTTCTTGGCAAATGTGCAGATTCTGCAACCAGACGGGAACCACGATTCCCAATGTGCCTGACTCCCTTTCTCTCACTCTAGAACTGGACCACCCCAGAGGAACAGAGATGGCCTGGGAGGGCCCTGGGTCCAGCGCCATAGCATCAAACTGGAGATAACAAAAGGAAGGGGTTGGAAACAAAAGAGCAGTTTACATATCAGACGTTGGTTTCGAAACAGTCTTTTTGAGCTCAGGAAAATGGAGGCAGATACCACCTGGCTGTCTGTCTGTCCCTCTGTCTCTCCTGGGGGGCTCTGAATACTTCATATATAAATGGGGTGGTACCGTTTGTGGTTGATCTTTTTCCTACAAGTTGGGCAAGTATTAGCATTCTTCAGGGAATCACGGAGGCACTGGCTACAGAAGACATGGCCACATTCTGTGGAAACGATGAGACGTCCATTCTGCACGATCTAGAAGGCATTAAAAAGAAGAGCCTCCGAGTTTGCCCTTGTCCCAGAGCAGCCATGGTCCCCAGAGAATCCCACCCATCTATGCCTAAGATGACTAATTAAAGGAAAGCAAGGGCCAGGCTGCAACACGGAGGGGTCTGGAGGGCTAACTGTGCCTGCTGTAGTCTCTCTCAGCTGGAGAGCAGGAGGCAGGGACCATGGCATCTCAACAGTGTGACAGCCCAAGAGGGTTATGAGGGACCCCAGTAAACACTAGCAGCTTCCAGTTAGAGCCAGGATGGGGGACAAAAAAGGAGGACGCATTTGCACCCGGAAGCTCAGGGCATACAGGGGTACGGGGGCTGAAGGTGAAAGTTGTAGGGTCCAAGGAGAAACTGGCACATTCTCCCCTCACAGGCACATCTACAACAAGTGACGGCCCAGGCATGACTGTAAGTAGGGGTGTCCAATCCCACCGAGGGAGAAGATCCTGTCTCATCCAATTCTTTCAGTGAAGTTTAGAAACCAGAAGCAAGGAAGATACAGCTTGGTTTACTTACCTCTGAGTATCCGTCCATGCAGATAGGACAACTGACAGTACCCGAGGGCCTAAGAGCACAGTGCTTCATGTTAGTTTTTCAGTCAACGCAAACATTTTATTATACCCTGTCACGTGAGTGGCCCCTATCCCCTACAAGAGTCCCGCCCCTGGCCTCCTCTGACTCTGCCTTAGCATAGCATCCGAGAGACTTTCAGGAAAGCCAACTGCCCAAAGGGTGTGTGGCAGGGTGAACATTAGAAGGTTCAGACAACCTGAGTCACCCTGCCCTCCCCCAGGCCCCTACAGGCCTCAGGATCCCTGTCTGGGGCCACTGGGACTGTCTGCGCCCACTCTGTCGGCGCTTGGCATACTCTGGTTAGTGGGAATAGCTGGACTCAGTTCTGGACCCAGTTCCAACTGTATCCAGATGCTGGGTAGAGGCTTGGGTAAGCCCTTCCAGGGCCAAGGGCTCCCAGATTTGCTGAAAAGTATTCCTAGGCCCTGGCCCCACACCCCAGCATGGCGGCAGCAGAGCTGGGGGCATGTTGGTACCTGAGGCCTGCAGCGCCCTCATCCCTGGCATTTCTGGGAGTGTGGGTAGTCACATACACGTCTCTGTCCCTGGACAACTCCTCATCGTCACTGCTCACCACGCAGCTGTCAGCATGGTCCTGGGGCAGCCTCCTAGCATTCCTCCTCGGTCTTCTTCTTTCTAAGGTAAGAGGTCATATTTTCAGGTTGGAGGCTCTCTACTCTTACCATCCTCACCACTCCCATCCTGACGCCTCTTAAGACCCTCTTCCTTCCCTGCCTGGGACCCCCAGAGAGAAACTGCTGCCATGCTCAGCTATAACCCAGAAGGTTCTGCCCAGCTCTGGAGGCCACTATCTTATCTTCCCAGGAGAAACCCCCCAACCCCTGCTGTGAGCTACCAGCCTTCTCCAAAATCTGGTAGGCCACAAGAAAGGACTATAGCTCAGTGCTCAGTGATAGTGGTGACGTTTCTTCAGCAGGCACAAGCGGGACTGGCTGTGCGGGTCTCACCACAGCATCTGCAAAGGCATCTTCCTGCTTGGAGCGCTCCAAGCCCTTAGGGATGGTCTGGCAAGACCTGCAGCACCGCGGCTCTCACCTATGCCAGTTTCCTCTCCAAACCCAGTGAAAAAGGAAACGAAACCACTCACCGTCAACAATCTTGTAAAAAGAAGGAGAAAAACAAGAGAAAGAAGCAATCAGTTTGACATAAGTGATAAATGAAGGCATTTCTTTTTTCTGACGTGTGACACCCTCTGTGGAACCCTCTGGTTCAGCAGAGGCCCCACCCTCCTCCCACCCACAGAGGATCTGTGCACCTCTCCCAGTCAATCAAGCCCATTTCCCAGGTCACTCCACCCCCCAGCTGATGTGCTGTGTCTCTCTCCCTGCTGGGTGTTTAGTGGAGTCTCTGGGAGCGTGAACACAGCCACAGCCACACCATGTGCTGACTGCAAGACCTGGGGACCTTACTTACTATCTGAGGGCTCCAGCTTTCTCTTCTGAAAAACAGAGTCACCAGAGCCCACATCTGACTGTGCTGTTGTGAGGGTTAGGTGAGGCAGTGAACATTCAGACAGCACTAGGGGCATGATGCTCTCTCAAGCTGACATGGCCAATGTAGACCACCGCCAAGGTGGAGCCTTCATGTGGAGGAGGATTTGCATTGCTCAGTAGGTTGTTACAAATAACTAACAGAGAAAAGCAGGCTATGCAAGACCAATGCGTGTGACACACACCAAGGATTGAACACAATCCAATTCTGTGTCCTGGGGGCCTAAGAACCTGACAAGCCTCTCACCTGCCAGCTCAGAACTTACATCTAGACAATTTCTGCTCCAACAGTTTCAAACTTGATTCCTCCCGCCTTCTGGCCAAGTGCTCTTACCCATCTAGGGGGGCCAGTGGAACGCCCTTTCCCTCTTGCTCCGCACGTAGGAGGGACTGCTTCAGGAAAGTTCTCACCGCCAAAGCGCCTACTGCTCACCTCACCCTGCTTGTCCCCTGGGCAGGACATCCTGCCCTACAGCGACAAGAAGCTCTAATCCTCTATTCTGACTCTCGTGCAGCCAGGATCCTGGACATGAACCGAATTCCCTCAAACAGACACACTCATGCTACTGGCAGGGCAGAGGGTGGAGGCTGATTTGAGCTGCTGAGGGTGTTGGCACTCGCAGGCACAGCTGCATCATGAAGAAACAGTTCTGGCAGAGGCTATGTCTTGAGCCCAGGCCTCTCCTCCCTATAAAGGGTCTGCAGTACTGTCTACTGGAACCCAAAGATATGAGTGCAGGGGGTGGATCCCGCCTCCAGACCTTCTTCGTGGAGCAGACACAGCAGCTCCCTAGGTGGGTCAATGCTTCGAGGTCAAGAGTTATTCCTGGAGACCCAGCCCGGAGACTGCTGATCTAGGCTTCTCCTTCCATGTTAAAATCCACTAAGCTTAGGAATAATTAGAGTGGATTTTGTTCCCAAATGGCATCCTGACATACACAAATGGCCATGCAGGAAGAATGTAGGACTGAGTATGAAGGTCTTTGATTTGCGGATGAGAATATAATCCACACACGTGGAGCCACTGAAAAGTGCTCCCCTTTCCTCTTAGAGACTGCAGATGGTGAAAAGGGAAATCTGGGGATAATCAGTCAACTTCACCATCAGAACCAAACTTACCAGGGCCGGCACAATGTACTGTCTGCATGAAATCTAGAAAACGAGGCTCTGGTAACAGTGCTGGCCCTTGGGGAAAGCCTTGGATTTAGCTGGGAGCAAAAGCAAATTCTTCTGTGGCTAGAAATGACCCAGCTTTCTACAGCTCCAACATGCCCCCACCCTCTGCCAAGACGACCCACTAATTAGGTGTGGACACCTAGAAAGGGTATGACACTCCCAGTGCCCCAGCCATGACAGTGTGGGTACTGAGTCTTTATGGTCTCCTGTAAGTCATAACCAGCTTGCCTCTGGATGGTGCCAAACTGAGACCTGTCCTGAGCACTGAGCCCAGGGGCTGCTGGCAAGCAGCAGGTGATACACACACAACTACTGTGGTGCCATAAGAACAGGGTGGCTAGAGTGTTTCCTCACTGGTAACAATTCTGACTGTCCCCACTTTCAATGAGAGAAAAACAGCTTACAGATGAGTCTTCAGTATAAGAATGACACCACAGGCTGGGTGTGGTGGCTCACACCTGGAATCCCAGCACTTTGGGAGGCCGAGACGGGCAGATCACTCGAGGTCAGGAGTTCGAGACCAGCCTGGCCAACATGGTGAAATCCCGTCTCTTAGTAGAGAGTTTTAGTAAAACTACAAAAATTAGCTGGCTGTGGTGGTGCATGGCTGTAGTCCCAGCTACTTGGGAGGCTGAGGCAGGAGAATCACTTGAACCCGGGAGGTGGAGGGGGCAGTGAGCCGAGGTTGCGCCACTGCACTCCAGCCTAGACAACAATAGTGAAACTGTCTCAAAAAGAAAAAAAGAAAAGCCCGGGCCCGGTGGCTCATGCCTGTAATCCCAGCATTTTGGGAGGCAGAGGCAGGCAGAACACCTGAGGTTGGGAATTTGAGACCAGCCTGGCCAACATGGTGAAACCCTGTCTCTACTAAAACTACAAAAATTAGCCGGGTGTGGTGGTGGGCGCCTGTAATTCCAGCTACTTGGGAGGCTGAGGCAGGAGAATCACTTGAGCCCGGGAGGCAGGGGTTGTGGTGAGCCAAGATTGCACCATTGCACTCCAGCCTGGGCAACAAGAGTGAGACTCCGTCTCAAAAACAAAACAAAACAAAACAAAAAAACAAAAAAAACCCAAAACAAAACCAAACACCACAGCCTGGCCTCTCAGCTGGTGGACAATACAGTATTGATCACTGGTATTCCCTCCACCCAGTAGCCGAGTCACATCAAATTCCAGAATCCCTGCAGACATCTCAAGAACTCTGTAATGAACCTAACTCACAGCTATGGCCCTGCAGGTGGCACAGTGCTTGCCCAGCACAGAAGATGGGTGCAGAGGGAAGAGTACCAGCGCTTCATAAACGCCTACCGGATGAGTTGAGATGGATAGAGGTGTAACACAAGCTCTGGGGCCTCTAATCTATTTGAGAGGCTTTTAAGATAAGTGAAAAACCAAAACTGAAACAACAACAATTAACTAATCCCCTGAACTGAATAGTTTAATTAGTACTGTGGTAAGCTAGCCCAAGATCAGAAATTCACACTTCCTGGGCTGGGCATGGTGTCCCATACCTGCAATCCCAGCACCCTGGGAGGCCAAGGCGGACTGAATTGCTTGAGCTCAGGAGGTCGAGACCGTCCTGGGCAACATGGCAAGACCCTGCCAATACAAAAAGTAAGCTGGGCATGGCAGTGCATGCCTGTAGTCCCAGTACTCCTGGGGCTGAGGCAGGAGGATCTCTTGAACCTGGGAGGTTGAGACTACAGTGAGCTGAGATTGGGCCCCTGCCTTCCAGCCTGGGCAACAGAGCAAGACGCTGTCTCAAAAAGAGAAAAGAAAAAAAAGAAAAAGATTCACTCACTCATACATTTTATTTTACTCTAGCTTCTTCTCAACTATGGAGAACAGTCCACAGGTCAGAGCATTTGGAGACGAGTGGACACAGACAGCAGGCACATCTGATTGGTCACTCGAAGCCCCTTTGTGCTTCTAAAAGCACCGGTGAGCCTCAGAACACTTTCGCACGAAAGCAGCAAGTAGAGGAATCACTGGGTCCTGTGCACTCAGGCCGGCCCCTGCCTGGCATTTCTAGGAATGTTCACCCAGCAAGGGCACCAAGACACACTTGCTTTAGACAACTTTACAGCTCACAGCACTGCACATTGCTCCACTGGAAAAACAGCCATCTTCAAGCACTGTGCACACAAAAGGCTACTTGATGTCCAACAGCTACACACATCATGCAGTTACTGATGCCTGTTACTTGGAGCACTGGCAGGAGAGTCAGGAAGACTGGTGCTGACAATCACGTTCTAGTTGAGCAGCCAACCCATCTTGGCTAATTCCTGGATATGATGTTTGGGCTTTTCGGAGCTCATCTTTCTTTCTTTCTATGGAATTGGGCTGGCTCACTTATTCCAACGGTGTGCCTCCTGTCTCCTTTACACCCAGAGATCTATAGGGTCCTCCCCTCCCCTCCCCAATTTCCCCTCTCCCTTCCCCCCTCCCCTCCCCCCTTCCCCTCCCTTTTCCTTTCCTTTCCTTCCAGAAAAGCCTTTATCAAGTATCCTTTCTAGAGAGTCTCATAAATGGAAAACCAGGCAGGATACAGAATAAAACACAAATAGTGTGACTTATTAATACATTGTAGAAACAGACCAAAAAAAATTCCAGAAAAATCAACCTTACTAAGAGACAATCTTTGGAAATTTAAGAAGAACAGCCTAAGTAACATTTTCAATAACCTCCCCCTTAAAAAAATCTCGATTCCTTAAAGAGAGGTGCCAGTCTCTTTTCTACCACTGCACTGCTTCTAGCCAGAGCAGAGACTGGCATACTGAACACGCTCATGAAAAGTGATCCAAGGCCAGGCTCAGCGGCTCACAACTATAATCCCAGCACTTTGGGAGACCAAGGTGGGAGGACTGCTTGAGCCCAGGAGTTTGAGACCACCCTGGGCAACATAGTAAGACCTTGTCCCTACAAAAAAATATAAAAAATCAGCCAGGGATGGTGGCACACCCCTACAGTCCCAGCTAGTTAGGAGGCTGAGGCAGGAAGCTCAATTGAGCCCAGAAGGTACAGGATGCAGTGAGCCGTGATGGCACCACTGCACTCCAGCCTGGGTAACAAAGTGAGACCCTGTTTCAAGGGGGGAAAAAAAAAAAAACAAAAAACCAAATTTGGAGAAAGCACACAAAATGGAAAAAAAAAAAAAAGATTATTTGCTGTTAAAAAGCAACCAAGGAGGCCGGACATGGTGGCTCACGTCTGTAATCCTAGCACTTTGGGAGGCTGAGTCACGTATATTACTTGAGGCCAGGAGTTCAAGACCAGCCTGGTCAACATGGCAAAACCCTGTCTCTACTAAAAATACAAAAATTAGCTGGCCGTGGTGGCATGCACCTGTAATCCCAGCTACTCAGGAGGCTGAGACATGGGAATCACCAGCACCCTGGAGATGGAGGTTGCAGTGAGCCAAGACTGTGCTACTGCACTCCAGCCAGGGCGACAGAGCGAGACTCTGTCTCAGGGGGAAAAGAAAACAACTAACCATTTGCTTTGTTCTAGTTCAATTTTTTCAACTATTTAAAAAGTTTATAGGATTCAAGGAACCAAAATTGTATCTGATGGCCTCAAGGGTTATGTTTGAAGGCTTGCTGATTTGCAGAAAACTGAAGCTGACTGTTCAAGATGTTCAGGGCAAAAACTGCCTAGCTTCCATGCATGGGTCTTACCCATGACAAAATGTGTTGTGTGATTTAAAAAATGTCAGACCACCCAGGCGGATCACTTGAGATCAGGAGTTCGAGACCAGCCTGGACAACATGGCGAAATCCTGTCTCTACAAAAAATACAAAAATTAGCTGGGCGTGGTGGTACACGCCTATAGTCCCAGCTACTCGGGAGGCTGAGGCAGGAGAGTCACTTGAACCCAGGAGGCGGAGGCTGCAGTGAGCTGAGATCACACCACTGTATTCTAGCCTGAGTGACAGTGAGACTCCGTCTCAAAAAAAAAAAAAAAAAAAAAAAAAAAAAAAGGCAGACCATGATTGAAGCTCATGTTGATGTCTAGACTACCAATGGTTAGAGAAAACCTCAGCACCAACAGGTCTAAGATGATGGAAATCATGACCCACGAGATGCAGACAAGGCCGGGCGCGATGGCTCACACCTATAATCCTAGCACTTTGGGAGGCCGAGGCAGGCGAATCACAAGGTCAGGAGATCAAGACCATCCTGGCTAACATGCTAAAACACCGTTTCTACTAAAAATACAAAAACTTAGCTGGGCGTGGTGGCGGGCGCCTATAGTCCCAGCTACTCTGGAGGCTGAGGCAGGAGAATGGCAGGAACCCAGGAGGCGGAGCTTGCAGTGAGCCGAGATCGCACCACTGCACTCCAGCCTGGGCGACAGAGCGAGACTCCATCTCAAAAAAAAGAGACAGAGAGATGCAAACAAATAACTTGAAAGAAGTGGTGGAGAAAATTATTCCAGACAGCATTGGAGAAGACACAGAAAGGCCTGCAAATCTATTTATCCGCTCCATGATGTCTTCTCTGTTAGGAAAGTTAAAATGCTAAAAACACTCAGGTTTGCATTGGGAAAACGTAGGGAGCTTTGTGTTGAAGACAGCAGTTCTGGAAAAGCTACTGAGATGAGATAGGTACTAAAGTGAAAAGTCCTATGAACAAAGTCTCTCACTGCATCTTACCACATTTTTCATTTCCCTTCATTTTTCAGGGGCTTTGAATTCCTTTGAAAGTTGGAAGAATGTGCACCCCTGTAGGCAAAGTTTCCAGTCTTTTTTTCTTTTTTGAAGAAGACAGGGTCTCACTATGTTGCCCAGGCTTGCCTTGAACTCCTGAGCTCAAGTGATCCTCCTTGCTCAGCCTCCCCAGTAGCTGGGACCACAGGCACAAAGTTTAGAGGGTTCCGTGATGTTCTGACGGCTACCTCTGGATCCTGGTATCCAGGGATTCCTATCATACAGGTATAGAGCTACCGGAGGTAAAGCAGTGCACTCAAACTATTCGACAGGTCCTGGTGGAACTGGTGAGGAAGGTTACCCCACTTCCAGAATGAATACATTTATCCATTTTACACTCTCCTGCAGGTGGAGTCTAGGGTCACCCTGAACACATGATCCACCTATAGATGCCCCTTATCCTCAGTGAATAGCATTAGAGGCCTCCCAAACAGATTTGTTCAGAGGCAGAATTCCAAACTCAAGTATATGTCTCAGTGTAAATTCATAAACTGGCATTTGGACTTATTAAAATAAAAAATAAGTAGAGAATGATTAGCAAGAGCTATCAAGTCCAAAACAATTATTTTGTGGCTGAGAACACTGAGGACAGTGTGAGATAAATCCACTGATCAAACTGACCAGTAGATCTGAGACCAGAACCTAGGACTCCTGCTTCCCAAGCCAGGAGCGTCTTCCTTTTACCTATCAGCTCTCCCTCTGGCCACTCATCCATTTTCCAGGGCAGCTCTCTCAATGCCAATATTCCTGGTCCCTGGGTCTCCCAATGACTGCAGATCTTATAAAGGTTAAGCAGGCAGCCCCAGGTTAACTGGGAGTAGGACTGCCAACATGGAGCCCTAGCCCAGGGAAACAGAAGAAAGGTAGGGAAGTTCAGAGAGGAAGCCCTTGCAGCAAGAGCAGCTTAGTCATCAAAACAAAACAAAGCTGGCCAGTGTGGTGGCTGACACCTGTACTCCTAGTGCTTTGGCAGGCTGAGGTGGGTGACTGCTTGAGCCCAGGAGTTCAAGACCAGCCTGGGCATCACAGTGAGATCCTGTCTCTACAAAAATATTTAAAAATCACCACCACCACCCCACCCAAATTTAGTAGGGTGTGGTGGCATGCACCTGTAGCCTCAGCTACTCAGGAGGATAATGTGGGAGAATCACTTAAGCTCAGGGGTTGGAGGCTGCAGTAAGGTATGATCATGCCATTGCTCTCTAGCCTGGGCAACAGAGTGAGACCCTGTTTCTTTTCTTTTTTTTTTTTGAGACGGAGTCTTGCTCTGTCGCCCAGGCTGGAGTGCAGTGGCGCAATCTCGGCTCACTGCAACCTCTGCCTCCTGGGTTCAAGTAATTCTCCTGCCTTAGCCTCCCGAGTAGCTGGGATTACAGGTATGCATCATCACGCCTGGCTAATTTTTGTATTTTTTTCGGTTTTTTTTTTTTTTTGAGATAGTCTCACTCTGTCTCCCGGGCTGAAGTGCAGTGGCGTGATCTTGGCTCACTGCAACCTCTGATTCCTGGATTCAAGCAATTCTCCTGCCTCAGCCTCCTGAATAGCTGGGACTACAGACGTCCGCCATAATTTTTGTATTTTTAGTAGAGACGAGGTTTCACCATGTTGGCCAGGCTGATCTCAAACTCCTGACCTCGTGGTCTGCCCACCTCGGCCTCCCAAAGTGCTGGGACTACAGGCGTGAGCCACCGCGTCCAGCCTGAGACCCTGTTTCTAAAGCAAAAGAAAACACAAGTGTGAAAGGGGAAATGATGTTGGTTTGTCAGCCAACAAAAGCCAATCAATTATTGTCTTCTTGCAGTCAGAATCCTAGCTCTCTCCTCAGGGTCTGGCAGCGAGAAGGCCAAGAAGACTGTGGTGAACACTGAGTATTCAAGAAAAAAAAAACCAAAAACTTCTGCAGACACCACTTTCCAGCTTTAATTAGCAACTGGTGAAACCAAGGTGTCAGCTAGGAAAAAGAAAGAGGGAAAAAAATTAGTGACTGTGCTGTAGCTGTCAGCTAACATACCAAATTAGTTATCTTTCCAGAACTCCATGGAGTACACAGGGATGATAAGCAAAGTCATATGTGTGTATGTACCTCAGAAAACACACTAATGAGACCTAAGCAGGGACCACTTACAACTAAACCCACTGCTGCTTATCTCAGATGGTTTTCCATCCCTGCCCTTTTCTTTGCATTGAAGTCTTGAAACTTCTAAGTATAACCCTATTCTGAAGTTCTCAGCACAGCTAAGAAGCAACACCTATGGGGTGTCCCTATTCAGACACCCAGGCATCAGCCAAACAGGATAACCCCAACACCAGTGAGCCCAGGGCCAAGGCGAAGACTCAGCTACTAGCAGCCCCCACACCCCACAGTCCTCAGCAGCACTTACCACCCCACTGCCAATGCTGCCAAGTGCCCCGACCCCTGACCTGTGCTCCGAGCACACGGCCAGAACATGCTCAAGGGGCATCTTCCAGAGGCAAACCTGCCCTTAATATGCTGACCAGATTCCCAGACCTGCATGCACTATTTAACAGGTCCATCAAAAATAGCTTCTCCATGTGTCCTCTGACCAGACAAGGCCTCCCTCCTGGCAGGCAGGACAGGCACACAGGCAGCTTCCTGGACTCCAGCCTCCCTGGCATCAGGATGCAGCAGGCATCAGGTGGCAACGCAGGGAGCCTGCATCCCCTGAGGCCATGCTAAGCAGCAGGTGCTTTTGGAACTTGAGAGATTTCCCACTGGCAGTGCTGAGCCAACGTTCCCTTTCCTTTCAGCTGGGAGGGCATAAACTCAACAGTGACTGGGCACCATTCTAGGTGGCAAGCACTCTAACACAGCATCTCTTGTAAGATCTCTTACACCATGCCCTGCTGACATGAGTGACCTGTCCCCATTTCATGGAAAGTGAATGAGGCTAAGTCACATGCCCAAGGTCACACAGCTGGTGTAAACTGTGGAATCAGGGACTGAAGACAGATGTGGGAGCCTTGAGATTCTCCCCAAACCACTTTTGTGCCCAGGTGTGGCAAGGTCAGGTTGGTTACACAGACCTACTCCATAGGCAACAAGGCTATAACAAATGATTTTCCAGAAACATTTTTCATTTTGGGCTCTCGTCACTGAATGTGTGAACTTCTTTATTATTCTTATTGTTACTGTTTATTTTCTTTCTAAAAGCTCAATTCCACAAGATGCACGAACTTCTTTAGCATAAGCTGTAACCTTGACTTGGAGTCTGTGACCAAGGCTGTCAGATGCTGGCAATGGCCAGGGACCCACACCCAAGAAACAGCCGACTCTCACACTCCAACACTTACCACAACAGAGTCATTGTGAGTCAGATCAACCACCACAGGCTCTAAAGATTCACAAGTGAGGTCCACAATTTCATCTCCAGCTTCAAAAGAAAGGATTTCAACAAGCATTAAGATTAAGAGGAAAGTAAGGTTGTATCCCTCTACACTTTAGTATGACTGCTAATGTAATATAGGCTTACCCCAAACTAAAACAATCCTGAAGTACACACTGCAAAGAGCACCAGGACCAACACCTCCCTCGGGAGGGAAAGCCAGTAAACACACCCTTCCAGAATTCTGCTCTGAGTGGGGAGGCATGGCTTTTACAAATGTACCTGGGGGTTATGTATGTGTGCGCATGTGCACACCTCTATTCCACGGCATCCCACTTCCACACGGCTATGCCTCTGTGCCCCATCTGGGAGAACGCACCGTGCATGCCCAGCCCTGGGCCTTTCTCTTTGGGATGGACCAGGCTGAAACCTCTGCTCCTCCCAGCAGGGGAAGCTGACCACTCTCACTTGGCCCAAGGACCAAAAGTCAGGCTTAGCTTAGTAACTTCATCGGTTAATCTAGGGAAAACTCTTTTTTTTTTTTTTTTGAGACAAAGTCTCGCTCTGTCGCCAAGGCTGGAGTGCAGTGGTGCGATCTTGGCTCACTGCAACCTCCGCCTCCTGGGTTCAAGCAATTCTCTGTCTCAGCCTCCCGAGTAGTTGGGATTACAGGCGACCGGCAGCACGCCTGGCTAATTTTTTTTGTATTTTTAGTAGAGATGGGGTTTCACCATCTTGGCCAGGCTGGTCTTGAACTCCTAACCTTGTGATCCATCCGCTTCAGTCTCCCAAAGTGTTGGGATTACAGGCGTGAGCCACTGTGCCCGGCCAAGGACAAACTTTTAATTTCCATTTATCTCTCAAGTTTGTCTCCCTAGTTGGATGGAGAATAACAGTGATATATACTGATCCCTAGAACCTCAACATACAAAATGGCTTGCATCTGTTGTGAAGCTTGCCTTTCAGCCCTTAGGGTATACTGTGATGTCTACGTGAGCACAGGATAAAGGTGAGAAGGACATGGACCAAACAGTTAATGTACAACTTCCATTTATATAAAGTAAAAAATGACGCACAACCATTTTTATTTCTGATTACTGTTAATATTAAAAAGCACTAAATGGGCCAGGCACAGTGGCTCACACCTGTAATCCCAGCACTTTGGGAGGCTGAGGTGGACGGATCACCTGAGGTTGAGAGTTCGAGACCAGCCTGACCAACACGGAGAAACTCCATTTCTACTAAAAATACAAAATTAGTCAGGCGTGGGGCACATGCCTGTAATCCCAGCTACTCGGGAGGCTGAGGCAGGAGAATCGCTTGAACCCGAGATGCAGAGATCACGCCACTGCACCCCAGCCTGGGCAACAAGAGCAAAACTCCATCTCAAAAACAAACAACAACAACAAAATACTAAATGAAGTTTTTTTAGAAATAGTATTGGTCTAATATTTGGGGAAAGTGTCTTGTAATGCATTTAACTTTTTTTTTTTTTTTTTGAGACGGAGTCTCGCTCTGTCGTCCAGGCAGGAGTGCAGTGGCACAATCTTGGCTCACTGCAAGCTCCACCTCCCAGGTTCAAGTGATTCTCCCACATCAACCTCCCAAGTAGCTGGGATTACAGGCGCCCGCCACCACGCCCGTCTAATTTTTGTATTTTTAGTAGAGACGGGGTTTCGCCATGTTGGCCAGGCTGGTCTTAAACTCCTGACCTCAGGTGATCTGCACGCCTCAGCCTCCCAAAGTGCTGGGATTACAGGCATGAGCCACGGCACCCAACCCAATGTAACTTCTTTTATTTATTTTTTAGGTGGGGTCTTGCTGTTGCCCAGGCTAGAGTGCAGTGGCATGATCACGGCTCACTGCAGCCTCAATGTTCCAGGCTCAAGTGATCCTCCTACCTCAGCCTCCCACACTTGGCTAATTTTTTTATTTATAGAGACAGGGTCTCGCTATGTTGTCCAGGCTGATCTGGAACTCCTGGGCTCAAGCAATCTGGCTGGCCTGTTTTATTTTCTTGTATCAAAGAGTTTCACAAGAATAAAAACCATGATAATCTTAGACATACAATATAATTTATATAAAATTATTGCATTCTTTATTAAAAAGAAGGGCTGCCCAACAGTCCATATACTGAACAATTTATTGAACCATTCTCTTTCTGGTGAACACAGTTCTGGGCTCTTACAAAAAAAGTGCTCTAGGCTGGGCGGTGGATGCCTGTAATCCCAGCACTTTGGGAGGCCAAGGCAGGTGGATAATCTGAGGTCAGGAGTTCGAGACCAGCCTGACTGACATGGTGAAACCCCGTCTCTACTAAAAATACAAAAAAAATTAGCCGGGCGTGGTGGTGGGCACCTGTGATCCCAGCTACTTGGGAAGCAGAGGCAGGAGACTCGCTTAAACCTGGGAGGCAGAGGTTGCAGTGAGCTGAGATCGTGTGATTGCACTCCAACCTGGGTGACAGAGCGAAACTCTGTCTCAAACAGAAACAAAAACAAAAGAGTGCTCTAATGGGCAGCCCTAAGCACACACAGGGGTAAGACTGCCTAGAGGATGACAACTGCCATGATGGAAAGCAGTTGGTTCCTTTTTGGTCTAGAGCCAGGATCCTAGCCTCAAGTCAAGGATTTCAAGAACTCATCTGTAGAAGTGAAACTCAGAGACCACATAGAGAACTTCACTTCTCCTGGGGGACCCATGAAATTTATCTTGCACTAAGTTGTTTAAAATGCCAGTCTGCATGGCCAGGCGCGGTGGCTCACGCCTGTAATCCCAGCACTTTGGGAGGCCGAGACGGGCGGATCACGAGGTCAGGAGATCGAGACCATCCTGGCTAACACGGTGAAACCCTGTCTCTACTAAAAATACAAAAAATTAGCCGGGTGCAGTGACGGGCGCCTGTAGTCCCAGCTACTCGGGAGGCTGAGGCAGGAGAATGGCGTGAACCCAGGATGTGGAGCTTGCAGTGAGCCGAGATTGCACCACTACACTCCAGCTTGGGCAACAGAGCAAGACTCCATCTCAAAAAAAATAAATAAATAAATAAATAAATAAAAATAAATAAAATGCCAGTTTGCAGGTATCCTAGTTATAAAAGCCAATATATGCAGAGCAAAGGGACGTAGGCCAGCCATCAACCACTTCTTGAGCAGGCAGAAAGGGGAAATCCAATCTGGCCTCTGCCTACACCAAGCTCCAACACAGGGAGCTCTGTGGACAAGTTTACCTTCTTGGGTGATTTCGTGTCTTAATGAAAAACAGAAGAGGAAAGCGAAGTACTTTACAAGGTCAAGCAATTGGGGATGCAATTTCAAATAGAAAAGGTGGGCTATCTCATTTGCGCTAGAGATTTTTTTTTTAAATGGGTCCTACCCCACTGCTGCACATTACCAGAGTTGAATAGTTAGCCCAGTTGAGAGGCTATTTCAGAATCTGTGAAGCTTTGAGTTGTAAATGCTGAGTGTAAGACTGCATAGGCCTTCTAAAGACACTGAAAGCACCTTCTACTAGCTCACCCTGGTACGTGTTCTCTCTCCACTTTAACACCCCACAGTTGTAGTGTCCCTGGCAATCTTACCAGTTTCCACGAGTTCTATGGGTTCTGCTTCCAAGGAAATCTCTGGGGTGGAGGTTGCTTCCCGAGTTCGCTTCTGGGCTTGTCTAGAATTTATTGCTCCACCACGACGCTTTCTCTGAGTAGCAAGGGGAAAGAAGAGTCACATGAACACCAGAATGTCAGGGTTTCAGGAAGAACTAAAAGGGCAATAGAAACGGTTCACTTCGTTAAGAGGCCAGCGAGTGGATTTCAAGTTAGGGCTCCTTTCAAAACTTGAGATTCAAGAATACTGAATGCTTACAGAGAGAGAAACCATCCAAAACATACAATGAGTAGAAATTCTAGAAAGTAAAACTTCTGTTTTATCAAACTATCAGCAGGTCGGCTGGGCATGGTGGCTCACGCCTGTAATCCCAGCACTTTGGGAGGCTGAGGTGGGCAAATCATGAAGTCAGGAGTTCAAGGTCAGCCTGGCCAACATGGTGAAACCCCATCACTACTAAAAATACAAAAAGTTAGCCGGGCGTGGTGGCAGGCACCTGTAATCCCAGCTACTCCGGAGGCTGACACAGGAGAATCACTTGAACCTGGGAGGCAGAGGTTGCAGTGAGGCGAGATCACGCCACTGTACTCTAGCCTGGGTGACAGTGCGAAGACTCCATCTCAAAAAAAACTATCAGCAGGTCAAAAGGGACACGATGCATCCCTTTACAAAAGCTTGAGGCCAAGTCAGGATTTGGACTTGGTAGTGGATGTCCTGGCCAAAAGGCTGGAAACCCTTCCCTTTAACCAAAAGTTATCAATTTCTCTTCCTTGACTTTGTGTTCAGCCTTTCTGAGCCCTTTTTGTTTCTTAGCATAAAGAACTTGGAGTTTTCTGCGTTTCTATGCATTGTGGAGAGCTTACCTTCCCCTGGGAGATGTGGCCTTGAAGCTTTCAGGGTGCTATCAACTGTGATTCGCACCAATCACCCCACAAAGAACTCAAGGAACCAAAGCTGTTTTAAACCTGTTCCCAGTGGCTACCCAAGAGCCATGTCTTCCGGAAAGTTCAGGCTCTCAGCTGGTTGATATGCAACTGACACTCTGAGCAGCCTTTCTTCCAAATCCTGAGGCTGCTGGTTTGCCAATATGCTCCACATTTCTGGTCTGGCTGGTCCCAAAAGACGAGCTGAGAATATCCTCCACCTTAATCAAGAGACAGAGCTGGCCAGGCGCAGTGGCTCACGCCTGTAATCCCAGCACTTTGGGAGGCAGAGGCGGGCAGATCACCTGAGGTCAGGAGTTCGAGATCAGCCTGGGCAACATGGTGAAACCCCATCTCTACTAAAAATACAAAATTAGCCGGGTGTGGTGGCGCATGCCTGTAATCCCAGCTGAGGAAGGAGAGGCTGAGGCAGGAGAATCGCTTGAACCTGGGAGGCGGAGGATGCGGTGAGCCGAGATTGTGCCATTGCACTCCAGCCTGGGCAACAAGAGTAAATCTCCATCTCACCAAAAAAAAAAAAAAAAAAAAAAAAAGGGAGAGAGAGAGAGACAGAGCTTCCCAACAGAGCCTGTCACCTTGTTATTCCCACTGGTGTTTCTGTGCTCTTCTCCCCGTGCCCTGTCCTGCTATCCTTCGCACTGGACGACGACCTGGGACAAGTACTGCACTACTAAGTCTCAAGTTCCTCACCAGCACCAGCCGTGCAGAGCTGTTATAAGGTCTAAATGAGATCATGTATGTAAAGTACTGCGCAGAGACAGAAGATGCTACTACTATCCCAATTCCTTAGCCTTACTAGGGTCAATCTGTCCCAAGAAACTCTGAAAGGACCAGATATTGCAGGTGAGATTCATAAAAGATCCAGGAACACCCACCACCCAGCCAAGCCCTCACTAGGCAACAGGGGTAAGCCTAATTCTGTGTTCCAATGCTACTCTTATCAAATGGCAGCTTGAGATATTTTGGAAATGAAGCTGGGTCTAGTAACTTCCCACAGACTAAGGAGCACAGAACCAGCCCCAGGAGGGCCCAGAGGCCAAGCGACAGCAGCCAAAACTCCCAAGTGAGCAGTTGCTCTTGGCCTCAAGGGAGCTGACACTAACCTCAGTGGAGTTCTACTGCCCAGTGTTTTAAGGGTTTCCCCAGCAGCCACCAGGTTACTTACGTAAAAAGTAAAGTAGAGGTTCCTCTTCAAAGACTTTCCTCCCCATCTCATTAGAAATAAATAGTAACTTCTCTTAAAAGCAAAATTTATTCAAAGGCCTGTACTAACATTCTTAAATATCTGCTAGCCATAATAAAGAAATCAATGTACTTTATATTCTTAGCTCCCACATTTTAGCCTAAATATTTACCCTGGCATGCTTATATTAGTCCAAGCAAGCATTAGATCATAGCCTGTTCCTCTTCCTTATTTAAAGGTTATTTTTACCTTTTTCAGCCTTCCACAAGTTACTTCCTCCTTCCTTTATTCTCCTCTGCCTTTGCCTCTTCTAAAAAGTTCTGGCCAGGTGTGTTGGCTCACGCCTGTAATCCCAGCACTTTGGGAGGCTGAGGGGGGCTGAGGTGGGCAGATCACGAGGTCAGAAGATCGAGACCATCCTGGCTAACACGTTGAAACCCCGTCTCTACTAAAAAATATTTAAAAAATTAGCCAGGCGTGGTGGCGGGCACCTGTAGTCCCAGCTACTTGGGAGGCTATGGCAGGAAAATGCTATGAACCCGGGAGGTGGAGCTTGCAGTGAGCCCGAGATCATGCCACTGCACTCCAGCCTGGGCGACAGAGTGAGACTCCATCTCAAAAAAAAAAAGTTCTAAGTTGCTAGCCAATTGGGACAAATACAGAATGTGAGGTCCCGTTCCAGCCAATAAAAACTGGACACAGCAGCAGGGTAAACACATCAAGTTATAAATAACCCTGTCTCCTTTATTCAATGTATTCTCATGGCAAAACTACTGGTGAGTGTACCCTCTCTGCAGAAAGTATAAAAATGGCCTTACTAAAAAAAATTAAATTTATGTTCAAATGCTATTTCTTTACAGCACCGGAAAACAAGCATTTCAAACACTTAGGACTCTTTAATATTTACCCCATTCTCGTGGATCACGAGGTCAGGAGTTCAAGACCAGATTGGCCAAGATGCTGAAACCCCGTCTCTACTAATAACACAAAAAGTAGCTGGGCATGGTGGCATGCACCTGTAGTCCCAGCTACTCGGGAGGCTGAGGCAGGAGAATCGCTTGAACCCGGGCAGCAGTGGTTGCAGTGAGTCAATATTGCGCCCACTGCACTCCAGCCTGGGCGACAGAGCAAGACTCTGTCTCAAAATAATAATAATAAATAAATGAAAATATTTACCCCATTCTCTTTGACAATGTCCTTTGTCTTCGTATAGCCTCCTTCCCTTGTAGCCAAGTCTTTTTTTTGAGACGGAGTCTCGCTGTCGCCCAGGCAGGAGTGCAGTGGAACGATCTCGGCTCACTGCAACTTCTGCCTCCCGGGTTCAAGTGATTCTCCTGCCTCAGCCTCCTGAGTAGCTGGGATTACAGGCACCCGCCACCGTGCTTAGCTATTTTTTTTGTATTTTTAGTGGAAATGGGGTTTCACCACGTTGGCCAGGCTGGTCTCGAACTCCTGACCTTGTGATCCACCATGCCCAGCCTGTAGCAGACCAAGTCTTTCTTACTAGACACTGCTAAGCAGACCTCCATGTCCCACAGCTACCTGTGTGGTTTCTGGGCCCCACTGAGGGAGCCAAGAAAGCAGCCATGGGTCCTGGACCCCAAATCCCCCCTCAAGGATAACTACAGGAATGTCCCCACCCCTCCCTAACCTCAGGAATCCTCTTTCCTGCCTGCTGTATCGACCCCTCCATGCCTTTAACCAGAGCTTCTTCCCTGCCTGGAGTGCCTGTCCCTCCCTTTCTTCACTTGGCCAATTCTTACACAGCTTTCCAGAACCCACTCAAATGTCACCTCCTTCCTGAGGACATCCTTCACCCTCCCACTCTGCTGTCTCTGAGCCTCCTCCTCCCAAGTAGCTTCCCTGCACCACTCAAGACAGGCTCAATCAATCCAGGAATATCTGCAGAGCTCTCCCTTCTCGCCCTCCCATAGCTCTGGTCATAACTCTCTTCCTTTTTACTAGCAGGGCCCTCAGAGGTCCATAGCTTTTGGTGAAAACTGACCATCCAATCACAACCACATAAGCTATAACCACACCATAACTTTCAGGAATTTTAACCAATTTCTTCACACACACGCACAAAAGGCTACATTGTTTTGCCTGTTCTGATCTGGCCTAAGCAGAGATGGGGTAAGGCTTAGAGCACCTATTTCCCCATAGGGGAGCTACATGGTAACCTGCAGGTGAAGCACCAAAGTGGGAGGTCAAAGCGGGCTTTTTTGTGTGTCACCATCAAAAGTGGGCCCAGGAGCACAATGGCGGCCAGGAAGTAACAGAAGAGGGTGAGGACCCAAAAGGCTCAGAGGGTGTGACCAGCATTTCCATCACTGTTCCCTCTGACAGCTGTTTGTTCGCCTCACCTGTCCCCATCATCCGTCTTCCCATACCATTCACAGTACTTCTGGAGCACTGGAAGAAATCAGCAGGCTATTTCACATCTGGTCTGTCTCACAAGGAATTCAGGATCTCAGACAACAGATGTTTTGAGTTTAGATCATTTGAACAACTTTGTTGTGAGAACTCTGTCAGTAGGGAATAAACTGGGACAGGGGGACCTTCAGGTAATCTCTTCTAGAGCTCAAGGGGTTCCAGGAGACACCTGAATTACACCAAACCAGAGCTGCCTCACAGATGTGATAAAAGCTCTAAACAGTCTGGGTATAGTCGCTCACTCTGGGAGCCTAGGTGGGAGGACTGCTTGAAGCCAGGAGTTGAAGATCAGCCTGGGTAATAAAGTAAGACTCCATGCCTACAAAAATGATTTTTCTTTTCTTTTTTTTTTTTTTTTTGAGACGGAGTCTTGCTCTGTCCCCCAGGCTGGAGTGCAGTGGCACGATCTCAGCTCACTGCAAGCTCCGCCTTCCAGGTTTACGCCATTCTCCTGCCTCAGCCTCCTGAGTAGCCAGGACTACAGGCACCTGCCAACTACGCCTGGCTAATTTTTTGTATTTTTAGTAGAGACAGGGTTTCACCGTGTTAGCCAGGATGGTCTTGATCTCCTGACCTCGTGATCCGCCCACCTCGGCCTCCCAAAGTGCTGGGATTACAGGCGTAAGCCACCTCACCTGGCCAATTTTTTCTTAAAAATTGGCCAGGTGTGGTGGTGCATGCCTATGATCCCAGCTACTCAAGACGCTGAGGTGAAAGGATTGCTTGACTCCAGGAGTTGGGAGACTGCAGTGAGCTATGATCACACCACTGCACTCCAGACTGGGAGACTTGAGTGAGACCCTGTCTCTTAAAAACAAATAAAAACGGCTGGGTGTGGTGGCTCATGCCTGTCATCCTAGCACTTTGGGAGGCCAAGATCACTTGAGGTCAGGAGTTTGAGACCAGCCTGGCCAATGTGGTGAAATCACGTCTCTACTAAAAATATAAAATTAGCTGGGTGTGGTGGTAGGTGCCTGTAATCAAAGCTACTCGGGAGGCTGAGGCAGGAGAGTCGCTTGAACCTGGGAGGCAGAGGTTGCAGTGAGCCGAGATGGTGCCACTGTACTCCAACCTGGGCGACAGAGACTCCATCTCAAAAAACAAACTAAAATAGCCTGGCCAACATGGCAAAAACTGGTTTCTATTAAAAATACAAAAATTAGCTGGGCGGCAAGGTGCACGCCTGTAATCCCAGCTATATGGGAGGCTGAGGCACAAGAATCACTTGAACCCAGAAGGTGGAGGTTGCAGTGAAACCGAGGTCGGGCCACTGCACTCCAGGCTGGGTGACAGAGCGAGACCCTGTTTCAAAAACAAACAAACAAAAGCGCTAAACAGTAATTATAATGACAAATCAACTCTGGCCAGTGAATATAAGAAACTTTTCACTATGGATTATTACTACCATGCTCACAATGAATGAACCAAGAATGTCACAGGGAAACAAAACAAGGGAAAACGGAAAACTGGGTTGCAAATACTTTTACAGAGTCTCACTCTGTCATCTAGCCGAAATGCAGTGGTGTGATCATAGCTTGCCATGAACTCTTGGGCTCAAGGAATCTTCTTGCCTCAGCCTCCCAAGTAGCTGGGACTACAGGTGTGCCCCACCACGCCTGGCTAAATTTTGTTTGTTTGTAGAGATGGGGCCTATGTTGCCCTGGCTGGTCCTACGCTCAAGTAATCTTTTTACCTTAATGCCTCCAAGTGTTGAGATTACAGGCGTGAGCCACCATGCCTAGTCTACAAATAATTTTAAAAAGCAAAAAGTTTTAGTATTTCTATGACACTGACAACTGCTGTGAAGGTCTGAGATTACCAAACCCTAAGCTATTCCTTCTCAGCCTTTTGTCTTCAGGGCACTGCCCTTTATGACTGGAATTTAGCTCAATGTCAATAAGTAAGCTGATGTAACCACCAGAAAGCTCCTACACATACTCCTTCAAGAAGTGGGGTTACTTCAAGAAGTGGGGTGACATTATGGAACTCACTTTCATTAATGTGCTACAAGGAATAAGGTAGTTAATTAGCCCTAAAAAATTAAAAATTCAAGAGATGATAAAACTTACTGTACTCATTGTGCTCTTTGGTGCCTTTCCTTTCCTACAGAAAAGGAAGTGATCTATACCAAGGTTTGCAGGGAAGTCAAATGTTCTCAACCTTTCATGCCCTCTGGTTACTCATCTGGCTTGCAAAAGAATTTGGATCCAGACAGATTTCCAGTATTTTCAAGTCCTGAAAAACAAAGATATTGATTTGATAAATACTGCCACTTACATCACTGAAACAAAGCTCAGCTCAATAATGTACTGGTCCTTTCTGTCCCTAGGTTATTTGCTGAATATTTCACGCAATGACATCCTTAATCCTATATTCATCTTAGGAAGTAAGCATTCTTGTCGCATGTAGGACTTCCTGATCCCAAAGCCTGCAATTATAATTATTATGCCACCTCCTACCCTTCTTTCTGGCTCCTGCCATCTTGGCAAGGTACTGTGCTAACTGCTGGGAGGAAGTGCGAGTCAGGACTGCCACACATGACCACACCAACTCCTCAGTAACCGGAAGGGAAGGGACAGAGCTTCTGAGGCCAGAGCTCAGAGCCTCAGACTCTTCCAACAATTTCACTGTCACCGTCCGGAGTTGAGCAGACAAGAGTCACTCACTCTAAAGCATGTTGTGTGTCCAGCTGAGACTTCTGTTGCTGGGACCAGGTGAATGGTGAATCGGGAGGCTGTGGACTGGCAGCCAAGAAAAAGCTTTGAGGAAAGGTAGAGAAATCACCAGATGCAGAGGCTGCGAGGCCCTTGGATTTCACTGAGAAGTGAGGCTGACCATGGTAAACTCAGTGTCAGCAATGCATGGTTAATGGAGCCACAAGCCCTGAGCACAGGGCAAGGCTGAGGATTAAGACAGAGCCAAAGCAAGGACAAAATCCTTGTGGTCACCCACTGCTGGGTGCTAGTGGCTTAGATTAGGCGAGTGCTTCTCAAGCATGAGCCTGTATCAGGCTCCCCCACAGAGGGCTTGTTAAGCACAGGCTGCTAGGCCCTCCAATTTACATGTCTAACAAGTTCCCAGGTGCTGCTGTTCCAGAGACCACACCATGGAATGTACTGAAGTAGCATAATGAGATGGAGTTGCAAAACAGACACAGGTGAGAGGGATCCAGGTGGCGGAAACGACAGGAACACTCCCACATCCACCGTTCTGTGCATCCCCAGTGCTGCCGCCATGTCATCCTCCTGTGCACCATTACCATGCCTGCTCATGCTGGGTCTCCTGTCCCTGGGTGCCCATCTACCCTACTGCCAGGCCATCTTTCCAAAACATTTGCCGCAGCAACTTTCCCTGGCTCCTTATCAAGGCCTAACTCCTAAGCATGGTGTGTGAAGCCAGGCTGGCATTGCAATTAGGGCACATCTCTTGAGCCAGGCAACTGAGATTGGAATCCAGGCATCGGCTGGGTGTGGTGGCTCACACCTGTAATCCCAGCACTCTGGGAGGCCGAGGCGGGTGGATTACCTGAGGTCAGGAGTTCGAGACTAGCCTGGCCAACATGGTGAAACCCCGTCTCTACTAGAAAATACAAAAAATTAGCCGAGAGTGGTGGTGGATGCCTGTAATTCCAGGTACTTGGGAGGCTGAGGCAGGAGAATCTCTTGAACCTGGGAGGTGGAAGAGCCGAGATCATGCCATTACACTCCACCCTGGACAACGAGAGCAAAACTCTGTCTCAAAAAAAAAAAAAAGAAAGAAAAAGAAAATAAAATCTAGGCACCTGCAAACCCCAACCTGTGACCTTGGGGCATGGCATTGAACTTCTCTGTGCCCCATTTCCTTATCTATAGAACAGAACTGCACATACCTCAATGGTGTGTGAGGATTCCAGAAGTTATTACAAGAGAGTGTTTGGAACAGTGCAGGCACACTGTAAAGGCTCTGTGTCTGTGGGCTGACACATACCGATCACCACACTCAGCCCCACAGCACCAGGCTGGCAGTCTCTCCAAATAAACCTTCCCAGTGCCCAGCTCCAACCTTCTGCTCAAGCCCTAAAATGCTGTGTGATATAACATCCCACCCGGTTTTTTTTTTTTTTTTTTTTTTTGAGACAGATTCTCGCTCTGTTGCTCAGGCTGGAGTGCAGTGAGCTCACTGCAACTTCCACCTCCCAGGCAGCTGGGACTACAGGCATGTGCCACCACATCCAGCTAATTTTTCTACTTTTAGTAGAGATGGGGTTTCACCAGTTTGGCCAGGCTGGTCTCGAACTTCTGACCTCAGGTGATCCACCTGCCTCGGCTTCCCAGAGTGCTGGGATTACAGGCATGAACCACCGCGTCTGGCCTCCCACCCAGCTTTAAGAAAGGCTGCATACCTCCCCCCCTCATTCACAGTACAGCCCCTGCCCTGGGAATACAGCAATGAGTAAACACAGCCTCTGTGCAGAATCTAGTGCGGGGAGAAGGGTGAGGAGGGTGCTGGCAGGCAGCTATAACTAAGTTAGGAACTAAGTGTGCAAGAAGTACAGGAGGAGAAAGGGAGGCCAGAGTAGATTTTTCAGGAGACACCCAAAGGGACCGCCCGTCCCAGCTGAGCTAAGCATTTTCTTCAGCATTTGGTGGTCTGGTTCTGAGAAAATGGCATACTGTATCTCACTCCCTGAGCGCCTCATTCTCTAGCTTGACCTCAATGGTTTAGAGGGGAAATCCCCTTCACTGTGTCACTCTAATAAAGGGTGACCTGCATCTCCTTAGGCTGGCCCATACTATGGGACTACGGGTGCTCTCAACAGAATGCACAAATGGACCAGGCACAGTGGCTCATGCCCTGTAACCCCAGCACTGGGAGGTTGAAGAGGGAGGATCTCAAGAGATTCCTGAGCCCAGGAATTGGAAACCAGCTTGGTTAACATGGCGAGATCCTGTCTCTATAAAAAAATTAAAATAATGAGGCTGGGCAGTGGCTCATGCCTGTAATCCCAGCACTCTGGGAGGCTGAGGAGGGCAGATCACTTGAGATCAGGAGTTCAAGACCAGCTTGGCCAACATGGCAAAACCCCGTCTCTACTAAAAATATAAAAATTAGCCGGGTGTGGTGGTGCGTGCCTGTAATCCCAGCTACGTAGGAGGCTAAGGCACAAGAATCACTTGAACCTGGGAGGTGGAGTTTGCAATGAGCCAAGATGGTACCACTGCACTCCAGCCTGGGTGACAGAGAGAGAGACTCTGTCTCAAAAATAAAAATAGAAACACATTAAAAAAATAGCCAGATGTGGTGGTGCACACTTGTAGTCCCAGCTACTCCAGGGGCTGAGACAGGAGGATCACTTGAGCCCAGGAGGTGAAGATGGCAGTGAGCCACGACTGCACCATTGCACTCCAGCCCAGAAGCACAAATGCTTCTCAAAGCAACACCTCACCTGGTAAGCGTTCAACTTTAAACAGACATTCAGGGAAGAGGCTCTGGCTAGGACAAAGACTGTCCAGTTGGTTTGAACAGAGGTGGGAGGTGCCTCGACATCACCTTAGGACTCACAAGATCATTCACACCACACGACAGTCCCAGATCCCACATGTCCTGGGTTCTAATATCGACGAATGTTTCTGATCTCAAGAAATATCTTACATTTGGGTGCACATCTATGATACAGGGGCTTGTTTTCCCCACCACATCAATAGTGTGTCTTAGAATTTAGAAAAGAGAAGCTACTGACAAAGGAAGACGGAGAAATCAGCCTGCAGAGCAAAGGGAAACACCTGATGTCCACACCCAGGCTGTTCCTAAGCCTCTCTCCTCCCATTTCATTGATATTGAGGCTTCCAAATATGGCTGCTGAAGATGTGCCTTGTGGCTGTCCTGGCCTGCACACCCCTCACCACTCTGAAACCAGCCTCCTGCATCCCTACAGGCCCAGCTAGACCATTACTACTTCCCTGGGAAGCTTTCCGGAGCTTCCTCATTCTCCATGCCCTGGCCCATATAGCAATTCATCCCAAATCTGGTTGTTTTTCTCTCTCTTTTGGGTTTAGTAAGGGTCAGGAGTCAGAGTTCGAAGGAATTTGGAAGGCTGGCCTTAGGGATAATCCACCAAGAGGCTGGATTTCACTAAGGCAGTGAGGTGAGACAGGAGCATTACCTGCAGAGCATCCCCAGCGTGGTGGGGATGTAGAAATGTAGAGTGAATGGAGACCTTAGGGGTCACGGGAAAGTAGCCCTCACCAACTACAAAGGGTTCTGGATCACGCAGGTGAGAGTCCAATGGAATAAGAAAACTAACAACAGCTGAGAGGTGCCTTCTATGCATCTGCACAAGGCACTGGGCTTCCTAAATATTAATATCACCACATGTGCTCCTCACATCACCCAGGAAGGAAATAAGCACTGTTATGGTCCCCATTTTACACATGAAGCACCTAAGGATTAAAGTTAAGTAACTTGCCCAAAGTCGTCCACACCTAGTAAACAGAGCCTAGACTTAAACCAGGGCAGTCTGACACCAAAACCCACACCCTCAAATAGGTATGTTAGTGCCAGAATCAAATACATCAATTCTAGAAACTAGTGGGAATACTGACGGTGATTTTTCAGATTTCTCAAATTTAGTGTGTTCCAAAAGGAACCCTTGCCTCCTCCTTCAGCCAACATATACTCCACTTCAGGAAAGGCCCCACCATCCTCCAGTCTCTTGTCCAGTATGCTCTCACTTACCTAAGTGCTACGAGGACAGGGCTCTATTTACTTTGTACCTAGCTAAGACCTTAAACAAAGCAGATGCTCATATTTATTGAAGGAATAAATGAGGGTAAGAGTGGGGTGTTGATGGCGCCCCTGCCACTAAAAAAAAGAGGAGCTGGGGTAGAGAAGTGGTCATTCCTAACTGGAGATGGTCAGGAGAGCCAGATGCTAAGTATTCCTAAAGCTTCCAAGGTGAAAGGAGAAACAACTCATGCCAAGGTATCTAGCTTCTTACTCTGCAAGAATGATGCCATAAAACCCAACAAGGGAAGGGAGAACAGAAACAGGTGCTGAGTGTAGTTTTAGAAAAGCGGGGTGTGAGATACCCAGGGAGAAAGGGCCCAAGGTAGCTGGAAACTCAAGAGTGAGAACTGGGATGGACGTAGAGATTTCAGAATGTGTGAAAACTTGGGGAGGCAAGTAGATAGAATCTGTAAAAGAGAATTTAAAAGAAACAAAGCTAGGAGAACCTGGAGCCGTCACTTAGACACAACCTCCTTCTTCAAGGAGGAAGAAGCAGTCAACAGCTGCAATGCACAGGCTGGGGAACTAAAAGGCGGCCAGTGAGCTCAGACACGGAAGTGGGACACTGGTGACCTAAGCAAGTGGAAGCAGCAGCAAAGGAGTCACAGTCCCAGCCTAACCGCACTGAGGATCAAGCTGGGCTGTCTAGAGGAAGTGGCACTGAATGGGGCCTAAAGTGACAGGAGGAGTTAGTCAAGAAACAATGTATGTGGGTGGGGTGGGTGGAAGGGAAGAGGGATGTCCCACACAAGCACTGTGTGGAGGTGGGGAGAGAACTGAGGACAACAAAGGTGCCAAGGGTTCGTAACAAGCCTCACCGACTACACCCTCAGGACAGGGCCATCGAGGGTTTTGGGATAGAGATGACATGTTGAGATCTGCATTTAGAGACCATGTCACCTGTGTCCGGTGAGAACAGATGGGAGACTGAACAAGTCAGACCATAGACCAAGGAGGAGATTCAGGGTAGCCCAGGTGAGAAGAAAGCCATGAGGCTCAGGGGTAGTGGCAGAGTATAGGACAGAGAAGTGACTGACGGGATGGAAGCTGAGAGGGCTTCGGGGCTTTCTTCGTTCTTATAGATTTATTATTTAAGGTCTACGTAATTATTCTGTTATTCTTAGAGGTCCCCTCCCAATAAAGCTATTATAAGCACTTCAGATATTGACCCCCCCCACTCTAGCAGGAGTGTGACATATAATTATGTGTATTTACGGTATATATGTATACGATGTGCAGATGCTCCTTGACTTACAATGGGGCTAACTCCCAATAAATCATAAGTTGACAAACCCTAAATAAAACACTGTAAGTCAGGGACTGTCTGTGTATGCATATGTGCATGTGTCTCTATCATATATAAAGGAGTCTGCTAATAGATAGAGACAGACAGGCGGGCAGGAAACAGGAAGAGTGTTAGACTGGAACCAAATTCTATGACCCTATCGCATACCACTATATTCCTATGAGCAAAGAGTCAGCAGAAAAGGGGCAGTGGGGAGCACACCAGAACCAGAATGAAATCGTAACTCTGCAGCCAGTCCACAGGGAGATGCTCTAATGAGAAGCTCTTCTGTTTAGCCCAGCCCTACACCAGGTACACAGAACCCTCAAATCCCACCTGGGAGGCAGAGTCTGATACAATTATCCACTGAAAATAAGAGACCTGGATTTGGCATGGTGGCTCACGCCTGTAATCCCAGCACTTTGCGAGGCCGAGGCACGGGGATCACCTGAGGTCAGGAGTTCGAGACCAGCCTGACCAATATGGCAAAACCCACCCCCTACTAAAAATACAACAATTAGCTGGGTGTGGTGGTAGGCGCCTGTAATCCCAGCTACTCGGGGGGCTGAGGCAGGAGAATTGCTTGAACCCAAGAGGTGGAGGTGAGCCGAGATCGCACCATTGCACTCCAGCCTGGGTGAGAAGTGAAACTCAGTCTCAAAATAAATAAATAAATAAATAAAAATAAATAAAAACAAATATTTTTTTTTTTTGAGACAGAGTCTTGTTCTGTCACCCAGGCTGGAGTGCAGTGGTGTGATCTTGGCTGACTGCAGCCTCCACCTCCCAGGTTCAAGCAATTCTCGTGCCTCAGCCTCCCAACTAGCTGGGATTACAGGAACCCACCACCATGCCTGGCTAATTTTTGTATTTTTAGTAGAGATGGGGTTTTGCCATGTTGGCCAGGCTGGTCTCCAACTCCTGACCTCAAGTGATCTGCCCACCTTGGCTTCCCAAAGTGCTGGGATTATAGGCGTGAGCCACTGCACCTGGTCACAAACACCTCTTAAACGGAACTTTGATACCCTCAGTCATATCAATAACCACGCCTTAATACTCAAGAGAAATTATGAGCCTCTTGCTCATTATACAAATGAGGTTACGTGGTTAAGCAGTCAGCAATGATGTGGCTGGCCAATAAGCCCTACAGCCTTGGACAAATACTTGCTCTCTGTGCCTCAGTGTCCACATCTTTAATTGAGTAGAACACCTCATCTCTGTGGAACCAGTGACCGCTGAATGAAACACGCAGTATGGTTCCTAGCACCCAGAAAGCAGCTCTATCAACTAATACGCTAACTATTCACAGGTGCCTAGTCTGGGTAAGGCACTGCTCCAGGGGCTAGGAATGGAATGGGAAAACAGCAACAAAAAACCACCCATGGAGCATATATCCTAGCTGGAAAGATGATCAACAAATCAAGTAATAAATAGGTATTACATCAGAAGGGCTGGAGAGCATGTCTCTTCTTACAGGTATGAGTGCTATTAAATAAAGGCAAAACAAACCTTCACCCCAGGAGGAATTGGAACCAATGTTTCCAGCTCTCAGCAGGGGCTTTATTCATTTCCAGAAGAGACTTGGCAGGATGTAGCTAATCACAACGGCTTAGACTTAGAGGAGGACTCAGAGGAGGTTGAAGAAAGCCGGCACAGAGTCAACGACAGGCAGTTCTCACCCAGAGTTATTTATTCCTAAGGCTCAGGGGCCTTGAACATTGGCCTCCCCTGAAGGTTTGCAGGGACAAGAGGAATGAATTTGATCAAAGCAGAAAGCAGCAGACTATGCTCAGAGAGGCAATGAGGCTTGTTCAGATGCTAAGTAACCAGGTCTTCCATAAAATTATCTTATGGCCCCGATTAAGCTGCCACCAGCAATCAGGCTACAACCAAAATCCCCAGGGGCCTGAGAGGAGCAAAGGGCTTTCACATCTTTCAGCCAAGATGGCCTAAGGCTTTGGGGCCTCATACAAAAACAAGGTAATTTCTGGGGGCCAGGAAAAAGGGTAAGATGATGAAGGAAACCTAAGGATCCACTCCTCCAGAGGCCGATGGGCAGATGTACCTCAGATGCTAGAGGGCGTCAACATCCTCAACACTTCCCCAGGGCCCACAGTCAGCACAGGAGGCAGGCTTGCCAAGCTACCTGGTGTTGATGGCCACTGAGCACAGAGCCTGCTGGAGACCAGCTAGCAGCTTAGCTGCCTCTACTGTATCCAGAACCCAGGGTTGCTTGGGGTATAGGGATAGTTGTGAGACACTCACAAATCTGATTATTTGACCCATACCAGATGGGAGCAACTGAGCGGTGCCCCACGATGGGAATTCTCGAAGGGCACACCAGAGGGGGCCTAATCTCAAACAGCACTGTCTCTGGCTCCGGGCTCCTAAAGAGAGACATGTTCTTCTACTCTTAGTCAGATGCATCTGTGGGCTAAGGGACAATACAAGCTGTCACCAAAGGGCTAGCCAAACCCAACTCTCTAGGGGCTTGCATCTTGGTGGAGAAACCCAGCATCCAGAAGCCCTAATCTAGACCCTCTTCAACTCTCTTTCAACACTTTACCTAGACAGTAAACCAACAAGTCAGTGTCCCAGCCTGGGCAACATGGGGAAACCCCGTCTCCACAAAAAAAATACAAAAACTTAGCCGGGCATAGTGGTGTACGACTGTAGTCCCAGCTACTTGGGAGGCTGAGGTGGGAGGCTCGCTTGAGAACGGGAGGTTGAAGCTCCAGTGAGCCATGACCATGCCACTGTACTCCTGCCTTGGCGACAGAGTGAGACTCTGTCTTAAAAAAAAACAAAAACCCACATGCAAGTCAAAAAAATCACTGGCTCCCAGGGAAGACAAAAGCAGGCACGCACAACAAGAATGCTCCGAAGGAGATAGAAAGGCAGAAGAGAGCAGGAGGAGGAGGTCCAAGGAAGTTAAAAGCGCCACAAGGTAATGCAAAGAATCACTAGGCTCCAAAATATCCAAGAATATTGCAAGTGCCCCCAAATAATCACAAGCATTGCCTACAGAACATAGGCCAAAGTCTTTACATCACATAGCCACCCTCCCCTCCCAACTCGTCCTCACTTTTCTGGGTTCATTTGCAGTTATGGACATATGTGTTCCTTAAAAAAAATAAAAAAGCATCTTGCTATGCAAAAACCATTTGTGAGGAAAAATGGAATTAGGGGCACAACACTAAAAAATTTTGTCAGTGACACACATACACAAAACAATCTAGTGAAAATGGTAGTAAAGTTCTACACGTGTTAAATGGTTAAGAAATACAAGTAACGTGATACTTTACCTTGAAAAAGGCCTGAAGCTTGCTCTGTGGAAGTGGGCCTCAGACGGTTTACAGCTTGTGAGTTATTGAGAAGTGGAGGCAAAGAGAGTGAATGCTGTAACATCAGATGTACACAAATGTGGCTCACATACAACAAGTCAACTGAGGTGACTGACCTATGTTGAAGGTGTGTATATTACATGGCTTGGTCAGCTGGCCTCAACTTTTTGCGTTCACCTAATGTTTCTCACAGATGACACTGTGTGCAGCTAACTCTCAAGTGGTTCTCTAATACAGCAACCTCATTGGAACAAACTCATGTTTCCAAACAAACACTTCAAGCAGAACTGTACTTTACTCCAGGTACCCTCGAAGTCAGTTCAAAGTACCTGACTTTGGACCTCAAAGAAGGTCCGAAGTTGGCCAGGTTGGTCCCACCACTCCCACCCTGCTTTAGGGAATTTCTGCTCATTCTTCAAGGCCTACCTCAAAGGTTGCTTCCATTTCTCACTCCTCCTAGTCCTGACTTAACCATTTCTTCTATACTCCCTTAAATCAAGAAACATAACTTATCAAATACTTATCACGGTGTCCCCACCCATTAGCACAGCACTTGGCACAAACATGTAAATGAGATTTTTTTTTTTCCTCACTGAAATTATCAAGGTCCAGGCTCACACCTGTAATCCCAGCACTCTGGGAGGCCGAGGTGGGCAGATTACCTGAGGTTGGGAGTTTGAGACCAACCTGGCCAACATGGTGAAACCCCATCTCTACCAAAAATACAAAAATTAGCTAGGCATGGTGGCGGGCATCTGTAATCCCCACTACTCAGGAGGCTGAGGCTGGAGAAACCCTTGAACTCGGGAGGCAGAAGTTGCAGTGAGCCAAGATTGCGCCATTGCACTCCAGCCTGGGTGACAGACTGAGACTCCGTCTCAAAAAAAAAAAAAAAAAAAAAAAAAAAGAATGAATGAATGAAATTATCAAGCTCTAGGGCCAGGCATGGTGGCTCATGCCTGTAATCCCAGGAGTTCTGGACCAGCCTGGGCAACATGGTGAAACTCCTTCTCTACAAAATATTAATACCAAAAAAAAAAAAAAAATTAGGGTATGGTGGCACGCGCCTGTAGTCCCAGTTACTCAGGAGGCTAAGATGGGAGGATCGCTTGTGCCCAGGGAGGTTGAGGCTAAAGTGAGTTATGACTGTGGGATTGCACTCCAGCCTGGGCAAGACCCTTGTCATTCTGAACACCTACCCCCAGCAAAAGTTATCAAGCTCATCACATGCTTGAAAGAGATGGCAGATACCTTGAAAAGATGGCAGAGTGTTTTTGAAAAAGAAAAAAATAATTTCAGAGATGGGGGAAATGAAGCCTTTACATTGCAAGTAAAAACAGTCACAATCAGGAAACAAAGGAAGCCTTAAAAGCAGGACTGGGGCCAGTGCAGCGGCGTGCACCTGTATTAGTCCGTTTTCACGCTGCTGATAAAGACATACTTGAGACTGGTCAATTTACAAAAGAAAGAGGTTTAATGAACTTAACAGTTCCACATGGCCAGGGAAGCCTCACAATCATGGTGGAAAGCAAGGAGGAGCAAGTCACGTCTTACGTGGATGGCGGCAGGCAAAGAGAGCTTGTGCACAGGAACTCCCCCTTATAAAACTATCAGATCTCCTGAGACTTATACACCATCACCAGAACAACATGGGAAAGACCTGCCCCCATGATTCAATTACCTCCCACCGGGTCCCTCCCACATGTGGAAATTCAAGATGAGATCTGGGTGGAGGACACAGCCAAACCATATCATTCCACCCCTGGCCCCTCCCAAATCTTATGTCCTCACATTTTAAAACCAATCATGCCTTCCCACAGTCCCAAAGTCTTAACTCATTTCAGCATTAACTCAAAAGTCCAAAGTCTTATCCAAGACAAGGCAAGTCCCTTCGACCTATGAGCCTGTAAATCAAAAGCAATTTAGTTACTTCTTAGATACAATGGGGGTGCAGGCATTGGGTAAATACAGCCATTCCAAATGGGAGAAATTGGCCAAAACAAAGGGGCTACAGGCTCCATGCAAGTCCGAAATCCAGCAGAGCAGTCCAACTCTCAAAGCTCCAAAATGATCTCCTTTGACTCCACGTCTCACATCCAGGTCAGGCTGATCCAAGAGGTGAGGTTCCATGGCCTTAGGCAGCTCCACCCCTGTGGCTTTGCAGGGTACAGCCTCCCTCCCGGCTGTTTTCACCGGGTGGTGTTGAGTGTCTGCAGCTTTTCCAGGTGCACAGGGCAAGCTGTCAGTGGATCTATCATTCTGGGGTCTGGAGGACAGTGGCTCTCTTCCCACAGCTCTACCAGGTGGTGCTCCAGTAGGGACTCTGCTTGTGGGCTCCAACCCCACATTTCCCTTCCGCACTGCCCTCGCAGAGGTTCTCCATGAGGGCTCTGCCCCTGCAGCAAACTTCTGCCTGGACATCCAGGTGTTTCCATGCATCCTCTGAAACCTAGTGGAGGTTCCAAACCCTGATTCTTGACTTCTGTGCACTCGCAGGCTCAACACCATGTGGAAGCTGCCAAGGTTTGGGGCCTGTACCCTCTGAAACCATGGCCTGAGTTCTACTCTATGTTGGCCCCTTTCAGCCACAGCTGGGGCGGCTGGAATGCAGGGCACCAGGTCCCTAGGCTGCACACAGCAGGGGAACCCTGGGCCCAGCCCAGGAAACCATATTTTCCTCCTGGGCATCTGGGCCTATGATGGGAGGGGCTGCCATGAAGACCTCTGACATGACCTGGAGACATTTTCCCCCACTGTCTTGGGGATTAACGTTTGGCTCCCTGTTATTTATGCAAATCTCTGCAGCTGGCTTTAATTTCCCCTCAGAAAATGGAATTTTATTTTCTAGCACATTGTCAGGCTGCAAATTTTCCAAACTTTTATGCTCTGCTTCCCTTATAAAACTGAATGCCTTTAACAGTACCCAAGTCATCTCTTGAATGCTTTGCTGCTTAGAAATTTATTCTGCCAGATGCCCTAAATCATCTTTCTCAAGTTCAAAGTTCCACAAATCTCTAGGGCAGGGGCAAAATGCCGCTAGTCTCTCTGCTGAAACGTAACAGGAGTGACCCTTGCTCCAGTTCCCAACAAGTTCCTCATCTCCATCTGAGACCACCTCAGCCTGGATTTCATTGTCCATATCCTTATCAACATTTTGGTCAAAGCCATTCAACAAGTATCTAGCAAGTTCCAAACTTTCCCACATTTTCCTGTCTTCTTCTGAGCCCTCCAAACTGTTCCAATCCCTGCCTGCTACCCAGTTCCAAAGCTGTTTCCACATTTTCGGGTATCTTTTCAGCAGCATTGCACTCTACTGGTACCAACTTACTGTACTAGTCTGTTTTCACGATGCTAATAAAGACATACCTGAGACTGGGCAATTTACAAAAGCAAGAGGTTTACAAAAGCCAGTTCCAAATGGCCGGGGAGGCCTCACAATCATGGCGGAAGGCAAGGAGGAGCAAGTCATGCCTTACATAGATGGCAGCAGGTAAAGAGAGCTTGTGTAGGGAAACTCCCCCTTATAAAAGCATCAGATCTCTCTTTTTTTTTTATAGATGAAGTCTACTCTGTTGTCCAAGCTGGAGTGCAGTGGCATAATCACGGCTCACTGTAACCTCCACCTCCCGGGTTCAAGCGATTCTCCTGCTTCAGCCTCCCGAGTAGCTGAAACTACAGGCATGTAACACCATGTCCAGCTAATTTTTGTATTTTTAGGAGAGACAGGGTTTCACTATGTTGGCCACACTCGTCTTGAACTCCTAACCTCGTGATCTGCCCGCCTCGGCCTCCCAAAGTGCTAGGATTACAGGCATGAGCCACCGCGCCCAGCCTAAAGCATCAGATCTCTTGAGACTTATTCACCATCATGAGAATAGCATAGGAAAGACCTGCCCCCAAGATTCAATTGCCTCCCACTGGGTCCTTCCCACAACATGTAGGAATTCAATGTGAGATTTGGGTGGGGACACAGCCAAACCATATCAGCACCTGTATTCCCATTTACTTGGGAGACTGAGGCAAGAGGATTAATTTAGCTTAGAAGTTTGAGGCTGTAGGCCAGGCACGGTGGCTCATGCTTATAATCCCAGCACTTTGGGAGGCTGAGGTGGGCAGATCACCTGAAGTCAGGAGTTCAAGACCAGGCTGGCCAACACAGTGAAACCCTGTTTCTAATACAAATACAAAAATGAGCTAGGCGTGGTGCTGCCCACCTATAATCCCAGTTACTCGGGAGGCTGAGACAGGCGAATCACTTGAACCCAGGAGGTGGAGGTTGAAGTGAGTTGAGAAAGAGCAAGATTCTGTCTTAAAAAAAAAAAAAAAAAAGTTTTAGGCTGTACTGTGCTATATAATTGCACCTGCAAATAGCCACTGCACTCCTGCCCGGGAAACATAGGAAGACAACCTTCTCTTAAATAAAAATAAAAATAAAAAATAAAAATAAAAATAAAAAAAAGAAAAGGGCTGGACGTGGTGGCTCACACCTGTAATCCCAGCACTTTGGGAGGCCGAGGTGGGTGGATCACAAGGTCAGGAGTTCGAGACAGGCTGGCCAACATGGTGAAACCCTGTCTCTACTAAAGATACAAAAAATTAGCCAGGCGTGGTGGCACATGCCTGTAATCCCAGCTACTCGGGAGGCTGAGGCAGGAGAATTGCTTGAACCTGGGAGGCAGAGGTTGCAGTGCTGAGATCGTGCCACTGTACTCCAGCCTGGGTGACAGAGCGAGACTCCGTCTCAAAAAACAAACAAAAAACAAAACAAAACAAAAAAACACAGATGATCATGATGGGAGAATAGGAGAGAACATTTCTATCTGAGGCATTTTCAACTTTTCAACTTGCAGGAGTAGGAGGCCAGAACCAACACTGGAAGACATCAACAAGGTACTTAGAAAGGAAGCAAATTTTAGTGCAGGTAACACAGAATTCTGCCATATTTAGGAGCAGAATTTAGCAGTAGTTTGGCTAAAGTAAGAGGTGAGGTGTGGCAGACAGGGAAATGCCTAGGCCCTAGGACAACTTCCCTTAGCTGCTGAGAGGAGAAAACTTAGGAACAATAACTTTGAGGAATACAATACAGTCACTGAGAATCAATAAAGTTTCTTGAGGATAATTATCAGACTCCTCTGTGGTGAAAGCAAAAATAAAGATACTATTTTGTTTTTACTATTTGAAGTTTCTAGAAACACTGGCCACGTGCCTTCCCACCACACAAAAAAAGCAAATGACACAACAAAGCCTAACAAAAGGAACAAAGGTAGGAGTCAGGGGTGAAGTTTCCAGCTCTGCTTACTAATTGTGTGACCTTGGGCAAGTGACCCTGATCTCCCTGTGCCTCAGGAAGAGTAAAATGGGGCTAACTACCACAACTATCTTATAGAGTGGTTCTGTAAGAGAGTGAAAGTAGGGAATCGCTCAACCATAGACATTAAATCATGCATCAGGAGTCTGAGACCAGCCTGGACAACAGGGCAAGACCCAGTCTACAAAACTGTGTTAAAAATTAGCCAGGTGTGGGCCAGGCAAGGTGGCTCACACCTGTAATCCCAGCACTTTGGGAGGCTGAGGCGGGTGGATCATGAGGTCAAGAGATCGAGACCATCCTGGCTAACACGGTGAAATCCTATCTCTACCTATCTCTACTAAAAATACAAAAAATTAGCTGGGCCTGGTGGTGGATGCCTGTCGTCCCAGCTATTCGGGAGGCTGAGGCAGGAGAATGGCATGAACCCGGGAGGCGGAGCTTGCAATGAGCTGAGACTGCGCCACTGCACACCAGCCTGGGTGACAGAGTGAGACTCTGCCTCAAAAAAAAAAAAAAAAAGCCAGGTGCGGTGGTGTGCACCTGTAGCCCCAGCTACTTGGGAGGCTGAGGTGAGAGGATCTCTTGAACCCAGAAGTCAGAGGCTGCAGTGAGTTACGATCGCACCAATGCACTCCAACTGGGGCAACAGGGAGATATTCTCTTAAAAAAATAAATAAAAAATACTAATGATCATTTGAGTCTTCACAAAGTTGTAATAATTTTGCTGGTGAAGGGTCTTGCCCTGATGATGGCTGCTGATGGATCAGGGCGGTGGCTGATGAAGCTTGGGGCAGCTGTGACAATTTCTTTTTTTCTTTTTTTTTTTGAGATGGAGTTTCACTCTTGTTGCCCAGGCTGGGGTACAACGGCGCAATCTTGGCTCGCCGCAACCTCTGCCTCCCTGGTTCAAGCAATTCTCCTGTCTCAGCTTCCCAAGTAGCTGGGATTACAGGCATGCCCCACCATGCCCAGCTAATTTTTTTGTATTTTTAGTCGAGACGGGGTTTCTCCATGTTGGCCAGGCTGGTCTGGAAGTCCCAACCTGAGGTGATCCGCCTGCCTCGGCCTCCTAAAGTGCTGGGATTACAGGCGTGAGCCACCGCACTGGGCCAACTGCGACAATTTCTTAAAATGAAGTTTGCTGCATCAGTTGTCTCTTCCTTTCATGAAAGATTTCTCTGTAGCGTGCAATGCTGTGTGATAGCATTTTACCCACAGTGGAACATTTTTCAAAATTGGAGTCAATCCTTTCAAACCCTGCCACTGTTTCATTAACTAAGTTTATAAAATATTCTAAATCCTTTGTTATAATTTCAACAATGTTCACTGCACCTTCAGCAGTAAATTCCACCTCAAGAAACCACTTTCTTTGCCTGTCCACAGGAAGCAACTCTCCATCTGTTCAAGTTTTATTAAAAAATTGCAGCAATTCAGTCACATCTTCAGGTTCTACTCTTTTTTTTTTTTTTTTGAGACGGAGTCTCATTCTGTCAACCAGGCTGGATGGAGTGCAATGGCGTGATTTCGGCTCGCTGCAACCTCCGCCTCCTGGGTTCAAGTGATTCTCCTGCCTCAGCCTCCTGAGTAGCTGGGATTACAGGTGCGTGCCATCAAACCTGGCTAATTTTTTTGTGTTTTTAGTAGAGATGGGGTTTCACCATGTTAGCCAGGATGGTCTCGATCTCCTGACCTTGTGATCCGCCCACTTCGCCTCCCAAAGTGCTGGGATTACACGGGTGAGCCACCACGCCTGGCGACAAATACTCTTAATGGTATCTAGAATAGTGTAACCTTTCAGGAGGTTTTTAATTTACATTGTTGAGACCCATCAGAGGAATCACAATCTATGTAGCTATAGCCTTACAAAATGCATTTCTTTCTTTTCCCCTGCTGCCCCCCCCGCTTTTTTTTTAAGGGATTGGCAGTGGAGGGGGTGATCTCACTATGCTGCCCAGGCTGGTCTCTAACTCCTGAGCTCAAGCGATCCACCTGCTTTGGCCTCCCAAAGCGCTGCGAGTACAGGCATGAGCCACCGTGCTCAGCCTCAAAATGCATTACTTAAGTAAGATTTGAGAGTTGAAATTACTCCTTGATCCATGGGCTGCAGAATAGATGTTAACATTAATCTTACTCATCTCTGTGAGACCTCTTTGGTGACTAAGCACATTCTCAATGAGCAGTAATATTTTGAAAGAAATCTTTTTTTCTGAGCTGTAGATCTCAATAGTGGGCTTAAAATATTCAGTAAAACATACTGTAAACAGATATGCTACTATACAGGCTTTCCTGTTTCACTAATCAGCACACAGTAGATTTTTGCATAATTCTTAAGGGCCCTAGGATTTTCAGAATGGTAAATGAGCACTGGTTACAACTTAAGTCACCGGCCACATTAGCACCTAACAAGAGAATCAGCCTGTCCTTTGAAGCCAGGCATTGACCTTTCTCTAGCTATGAAAGTCCTCGATAGTATTTTTTTCCCCATATAAAGCTGTTTCATTTACATTGAAAGTCGGTTGTTTAGTGTGGCCACCTTCATCAATTATTTTAGCTATATGTTCTGCATAGCTTGCTGCAGCTTCTTCATCAACACTTACTGTCTCACCTTACACTTTTACATTACAGAGGTGGCTTCTCCCCTTAAACCTCATGAACCAACCTCTGCCAGTTTCAAACTTTTCTTCTGCAACTTCCTCACCTTTCTCACTCTTCACAGAATTGAAGAGAGTTAGGGCCTTGCTCCGGATTAGGCTTTCGCTTAAAGGAATGTCACGGATGGTTTGATCTTCTATCCAGACCACTAAAACTTTCTCCCTATCAGCAATAAGGCTGTTTGGCTTATCATTCATGTGTTCATTGGAGTAGCATTTTAATTTCATTTACAACTTGGCTAACTGTCATTCAGCACAAGAGGCCTAGCTTTTGGCCTATCTCAACTTTTGATATGCCTTTCTCACTAAGGATAATCATTTCTTAACTTGACTTAAAGTAAGAGAGACTCAACTGACTGATCCTTTTGCCTGGACACTGTAGGGTCACTGAGTGGCCTAATTTCAATATTGTGTCTCAAGGAATAGAGAGGCCTGAGGAGAGAGACTGGGAACTGCCAGTCAGTGGAGCTGTTAGTACACACCCAACTTTTACTAATTAAGTTCACCGTCTTATATGAGTGCTATTCGTGGTAACCCAAAACACTGATCACAGGTCACTGTAACAGATGTAATAATGAAAAGGTTTGGGGCTGGGCACGGTGGCTCATGCCTGTAATCCCAGCACTTTGGGAGGCCGAGGCAGGCGGATCACTTGAGGTCAGGCATTCGAGACCAGCCTGGCCAATATGGTGAAACCCCGTCTCCACTAAAAATACAAAAATTAACTGGGTGTGGTAGTATATGCCTGTAATCCCAGCTACTCCGGAGGCTGAGGCAGGAGAATCACTTGAGCCCAGATGGCAGAGGTTACAGTGAGACTGATAACACGCCATTGCACTCCATCCTGGGTGACACAGTGAGATTCCATCTCAAAAAAAAAAAAAAAAAAAAAGTTTTAAATATTGTGAATTACCAAAACGTGACACAAGAGACACGAAGTGAGCACATGCTGTTGGAAAAATGGCTGGCACTTACAGACTTGCTCGATGAATACTTGCTATAAACCTTCACCTTGCAAAAAAAAAAGGCAGTATTTGCAAAGCACAGTAAAATGACGTATCTCTTATTCCCTCCATCCTCACCCAGCTACAGGAGGGCCAGCACCACGACTGTTTACTGCTTCATTCCAAGCAGAAAGGTTGGCATACAGGAGACCTCAAAAATACGCTACTTTTATCTTGAGGAGAGTGAAAAATCTTACTCATTTTATGTACAAAGCACAAATGTGCATACATTATATAAAAAGAAATAGTTTACGTATGGCATTAAGATTTCATGAAGATTATAAAAACAATGTTTACACAAGGTCCTTACAAAGGTAGTAATTTAAGAAAAGACCAATAAACGATGTATTAAAGTAAGATTTTTGGAAACTCAAATTCAGGCAATACAAAAACCAACAATATATCTTGCTACTCGAATGTCCCTATTTCACCTCAAACTCACAGGTAAAACTGAACCCAATATGTCCTTGTCCATTAAAAAGCAAATCACCAAGAAAGTAACAAAAGATTCCCTTCAATGTCTCTTTTATTGTCAGCGGTTCCCAAACTCCTGGTCAATGAATTCAAAACCCAAATCCTGCAGTTAGGGCTTAACCTCATCTGCTGCCAAATAGCTGGCTGTGTGACCTTGGGCAGACCACTTCACTTTTCTGGACCTCAGTCTCCCCAGTCAGTTGGACAGTCTAAGCCAGGCTCCAGAGCTGAGACCCTACGTCTGGCTCAAGAACTTGGTGCAGAAACAGAAAATTAAGTTTGAGAACGTCTATGGGAACCGACAAGTGAAAGACAAAAGCTGAAATCCCTACCAAAACGGCTTGCCCAAGCTCTATCCTTTTCCCTCTTTCCTCGATGGATCAAAGGCGGAAAAGCGGTGTTTACTAGCAACTGTTTCGGGTCGTGAGAATCTTCATACACCTGTCTACAGGCGCGCCAGAGCGGTGAAGGGCCCGAGCGATGCAGGGCTGGGCCGCAAGCCTCACAGTCACACGTTCCACCAACCACCAGCCGGGGCCCGGAAGCGCGCCCGGAAGTCAAGGCCCTACTAAGTTTTAGACTGCGACCTCGGCGCCCCCACGGTCAGGCCCGCACCCGTACTCAGATCCTCCCGACCTACAAAAGGCCCCGCCACGCGGCCCGGGCACCCCGGCCAACTCGCAGGCCCCACGATGGCGGGACAGCGGCACGAACACACAAAGGAGGCGTCGTCAGCGAGGAACAAAAACCCTGCCCTGGTCTTCCCCCTAACAGCACACCCTGCCCGACTCTCCAAGTGACCTCGGGGGCGTTCCTGCCCCTCCCAGAGCCTCAGTTTCCCTTCCTAGGCTATGGACTAAGCCCCATGGCCGCGGCCCGCCAGGGTGAGCCGAGACCCAGACGCAGGCCTCCTAACTTCTGTTGCCCGCGCCAAGCCGGGCTCGGTGCGCCCGCGCGGACTGCAGTGCGAGCGGCCAGAGCTGGCTCGAGATCCCGGGCTGCAAAGCCTCGGCTGGGTCAAGCCGCGCAGCGCGGCTCCCCAAGCGGCGCGGGCCGAGGCCTCTGTAGGCCGCGAAGCCACCTAAACCTCGCATCTGCAAAGGCCCTGACTTACCGCTGCTTTCCCGCAAAGCCCGGCCTAACCTGGAGCTAGTTAGGTTCGCAGGCGCCGCCTCCGCCGCACTCCAGAGAGGCTCCTTCTTCAGAAGCCCAGGAGAGCCCCTCGAGAAAGACGCCGCCGCCTCAACAGCAACCCACTTCCGCTTCGGAGGCCTCGGCTCCGCCCCCCGTCATGTCCCCATTGGCCGCCCGCCTACTCTACTTCCGCTGTCGGCCGGGTAAGGACAAATTTTTTAATCCTATTGGATAAGAAAACCATCTGTTACCACTTTAAAACGCGCCTCTTCCCGCCCCCGCCCACAATCGAGCGCCCTAACTCGCACCTTCCGGCAAGAGACAGCGGGGGCGCGGCCCCGCCCGCAAGGCTTTTCGGGAGTCAGGGTCTGAGGGCGACCCGGGCTCCTGTCCCCGGCTGCCACTGACCGCCCCAGCGCCGCCAGGGACGGCCCGCTAGCTGCCTCCGGAGCCGAGCGGGCCCCGAACCTTCCCATTCCTAGATTTCCAGCCGCACAACAGCCGCCGTGCCCCTGGCTCGACGCAGCTGGCCGGAGGCGCGGAGCTGGTCGTTCGTCCCGCCCGCCGTTCCGCGCCCCTCTCCCGGCTCTTGTTTCCTCGCCTCTTAACGAGGTCTTTGTGAGGAAGGTTGCTGGGCCTGGGGATTCTGACGATCGGCTGGAAACCAGGCCTGGCCCTGTTTCAGCATCCCCGCGTGCCAAGCCCTGGGCCGGCGTGCGGGTCCCTGCCCCTGCGAGGAAGCTGGGACTTTTGCAGGCTAAGGTGGAGACGTGTACCTAACAGAGGAAGAGTGTGGAGGATTGGAGGACCCAGGGCAGCACGGTAGAGGTGCATGCAGGTCCCCGGTCGGACTGGAGAATGGGCGGTGGGTTTCTTGAGCTCCAGTCCCTGAGCTCGACTTTGACATGGGTTTAGCAACCAGGAAAAAAGCCCACCTTGTCCCTGCTGCCTGAGAATACCCAGACCTTAGTCCATGGCCAGCATCTCTGGTCCCTTGGCACCCTCAGGCAACGTGAAGGTCACCCCAAATGCCTTGGGTTACATTCTTTCCTTACAGTGAGTTTCTGTTTGTTTTAGTGGCGCGATCTCGGCTCACTGCAACCTCTAACCTCCCGGGTTCACGTGATTCTCCTGCCTCAACCTCCCGAGTAGCTGGGATTACAGGCGCCTGCCACGACGCCCGGCTAATTTTCTTTGTATTTTTAGTAGAGACGGAGTTCCATCATGTTGGCCAGGCTGATCTCGAGCTCCTGACCTCAGGTGATCCACCCTCCTTGGCCTCCGAAAGTGCTGGGATTACTGGTGTGAGCCACCTCGCCCGGCCGCCTTACAGTGAGTTTCTAACCTCGAAAATGGAGTCAGATAACGGAATGACAAGGCAGATAGAAACCAGAGCATTAACGTTTTTGTGTTGCATTTACAAACAATATGTGTTTGCTATTTTTCGTAATTGTAAGGAAATCTGGCATGGTAGAGTATCTGATAGAGAAATGTAATTCTCATGTAAAATATCTAAGTATTTTTTTATTTTTATTTATTTATTTTTTTTGAGACGGAGTCTCGCTCTGTCGCCCAGGCTGGAGTGCAGTGGCGCGATCTCGGCTCACTGCAAGCTCCGCATCCCAGGTTCACGCCATTCTCCTGCCTCAGCCTCCCAAGTAGCTGGGACTACAGGCGCCCGCCACCACGCCCGGCTAATTTTTTTTGTATTTTTTAGTAGAGACGGGGTTTCACCGTGTTAGCCAGGATGGTCTCGATCTCCTGACCTCGTGATCCACCCGCCTCGGCCTCCCAAAGTGCTGGGATTACAGGCGTGAGCCACCGCACCCAGCCTTTTTTTTTTTTTTTTTTTTTCGAGACGAGGTGTCACTCTCACCCAGGCTGGAGGGCAGTGGCACAATTATGCCTCACTCACTGCAGCCTCGACCTCCCCAGGTTTAGATGATCAACCCACCTTGGCCTCCCGAGTAGCTGGGACCACAGATGTGTGCCACCATGCCTGGCTAGTTTTTTTGTATTTTTTTTTTTGTAGACACTGGCTTTCGCCATGTTGCCCAGTCTTGTCTTGAAGTCCCGGGCTCAAGTTATCTGCTCACCTCGACCTCCCAAAGTGTTGGGATTACAGGCATGAGCCATCACACCCTGCCCTAAGTATTTGATTTTTGATAGTGATTGTAAGTTGAAAGGTATAAGATTTTCCGAAGTTTGTGATTATAATTGGAACAAAGAGAACTTAAAAGTTTAAGAGAAATGTAGACATTTAATATATCTATGAGAATTATTTAAATATTAATACTTGATAAGGCAGACAACTGAAATGCTAAAAAATAAAATTAGATTCTACATGTATAAATGCAGTTGAAAATGTTTAAGAGAATTTCAGTTCATAAATGGGGCCATACATGATGAATCAAAATGGTGGTTAAAAATGATCAGATTTAGGCCAGGCATGGTGGCTCTCGCCTGTAATCTTAACACTTTCGGAGGCTGAGGTGGGAGGATTGCTTGAGCTGAGGAGTTTATAGATGAGCCTGGGTAACATGGTAAAACCCCGTCTCCACAAAAACAAAAATAATTTAATAATTAGCCAGGTGTGGTGGCATGTCCCTGTGGTCCCAGCTACTCAGGAGGCTGAGGCAGCAGGATTGCTTGAGCCCAGGAGGTCATGGCTGCAGTGAGCTGTGATTGCACGTCAGCCTGATTGACAGAATGAGACCCCCTCTCTCTCAAAAAAAAAAAAAATCAGATTTAGAAAAAGTAATATTAGTAATTTGTATTTTACAGCCTAAAGAAAAGTTAGGGTTTTCTGTTTGTAACTGTAATATATTGAAGATGTGATGTTGAAAAAGTCTCTATAAATACCAGTTTCATGCTCAAAGACTGCCTTCAGCCAGGGCAACATAGTGAGACCTCACCTCTACTAAAAATAAAAAATTAGCTGGGTGTGGTGGTAAGTGCATGCAGTCCCAGCTAGTAGGGAGGATGAGGCAAGAGGATCACTTGAGCCTGGGAATTTAAGGCTGTATGAGCTATCATCACGTCACTGCACTCCAGCCTGGGTGACAAAGTGAGACCCTGCCTCAAAAACAAAAACAAACAAAAGCTGCCTTCAAGTCTTCTCCAAGCCTCACTTGCACTGAACTTGTTCCTTCACAAATAGCGCTTCCCTTGGGCCCTGAACGCCCGCAGCTTAGAGAAAAGACCGGCACCTTGGTGCTCCCATAGTCCCACAAGTCGAAACCAACTGAATGCAGGTTCCTGGGCCTCACACCAGATACTGAATCTGTTTCTTCACTATTTCCAAAGAAAGCCCTTGCCCAAGTGGGTCTCACATGCTATCAACAAGGATCTTCTGACTAGCCTATACTCAGGCAAAATGTCCACTCCCCAGGCAGTCCAGCCAGGAAAGGTTCAGAGAGGGATTGTCAGCACTAGCTGGGCCATATCTCACTCTGGCTGGCCCCCTTTGGGTGAGTAGCTTGATTGTCTGTAAAGAGCCTATGCAGGGAGGGGAGGCAGGGGCCCCCAGTGTGAAGGCCCTGGGCTCTTAAGGGTGTGCCCCTTGGCTGTTGCTCTGGAACAAACCACCCCAAAGCTTGAAACTTTGAACGACAGACATTTATTGTTGCTCATGAATCTACGAGACAGCGGGGTGGGGGGAGGTTCTTGTCCGGCTGCCCTCTCATTTTGTGCCCTGCTGGTCTAGGATGGCCTCTGAGATAACTGGCTGTCCTCCACATGGTGTCTGATCCCAGCCGGCCACCCTAGTCATGCTCACATGGGGCCTGGGTAAGGTTCCAAGAGAACAGGTGGGAGCTCCAAGGCCACCTGAAGCCCAGACTCAGAACTGGCACATGGTCACTTCTGTTGCACCCTATTAGCCAAAGAAAGTCACTAGGCCAGAGCAGATGCAAGGGCTGGGGGAAATAGACTCCACCTCTTGATGGGAGGTGTAAAGTCACAAGGCAAGGGGCAGGGATACACAGACATTTTGCCATCACTCTATCACACAATGCCTACTCCCCGGCCACAACTTTAGGGAATGGTCCCAGGCCTGCTCCCACCTAGGTTTGTATGAGGAGAGGCCCCAGGTGCTCTCAAGCTAGCTCTAAGCGGCTGCTCAGTCCAGGAGGGGGCAGAGGAGGACCTTGTTACCTGCCAACCAACAGTGTTGCCAATAGTACCCTCAGTTTGTTAGCTGCCACGTCTCCCCACTGCTCCAGAGGCCAACCTCCTAGGTGAAGGGTAATTCCCCCACCTTGCCACGGTGCTTGCTTCAGGCACCCATGCAGACCTTCCCCCACTGCAGGAACTGGCTCAGCACAAGCATGTTCAATTCAGGCCAGTGAGACTGGGGCAACTGTTCTTTGTTCCTCAGGCTGGAACTGCTACCAGACTGGAGACTGAGCTCCTGGATCGGGCACATCCTGAAGTCTGCTGCCTTTGGATTGGCATTATGAGAGCTAATAAATCCCCCTTTGAAGCCCCCAGAGCTCAGGGGCTCTCTGGGCCAGGCATCATCAATGTTTCCATCAATATCAAATTAAATGGGTTTGGATCACACAACACAGGATGTGAGCAATGTTTATTTCTTTTTTTTGAGATGGAGTTTCGCTCTTGTCACCAGGCTGGAGTGGTGCGATCTCAGCTCATTGCAACCTCCGTCTCCTGGGTTCAAGCCATTCGATTCTCTTCCCTCAGCTTCCCGAGTAGCTGGGATTACAGGCGCCTGCCACTACGCCCAGCTAATTTTTGTATTTTTAGTAGCGATGGGGTTTCACTGTGTTGGCCAGGCTGGTCTTAAACTCCTGACCTCAGGTGATCCACCTGCCTCAGCCTCCCAAAGTGCTGGGATTACAGGTTTGAGCCCCCTTGCCTGGCCAATGTTTATTTATTTCTTTTTTGTTTGTTTGTTTATTTCTTTAAATGAAATTTAATCTGCTCCCAGCTGCAATTCTACAGAGATGTGGAAATTCTTCTTCTTACCCACCTGGGTGGTAAAATCCTGGGGTTCTCACAAACTCAGAATATTGGAGTAGGGCTCTGGTCCTTTAGTCTGTTCTTGTCACTGCTGAGATGCCTGCCTTCCTGGTCTGAGTGTACCCTGGGACTCAGCCTCCTCATCTGAGGCGCCATCTCCTCTGCAGGCCCAAGGAGGATATTGGGAGTTGGGGGCGGAAATATATCTCCCCTGGACATCTATCTTATCTGTCAGTTTCCACTCCCCAACCCCTTACTGCTCTGCTCAACACCCCACGGACTTGAGGCTTTTCTCTCTTTCCTGGGAAGAAGGTGGCTTAATGTACTTTCTTCTTGAGGCTGTCACCAGCAGGCATTCACTCAGCAAGCCTGTTCTCAAGGTGGAGCCTTCTCTAGCCCACAGAGTCCCGGGACACTGCAGAACCAATCCATCTTGGTCCCTGCCCTGGGCGAAGTCCTGCCTCCAGTGGCCCTGATCTTGTTGGATCCGGGCTGCTTCTGATGCTAGAGAAAGTGGAGGAGGGGGTGCTCTAAAGTCACCCAGGCGCAGCTCTGGGTTTTGGCCCTCTAGGCAGGTCACATCGCCTCTTTGAGCAACTGTGGCTTCATCAGCAGAACAGGGGCAGGCCAGTTCCTACGTCCTTGGACCGTAGTGAGGATGGTGGAGGCGCGTGAAGGGCCAGTGCAGCGTTGGCACTCAAGAATCCTGGCCACTTCCCCAGCCAAACGCACACTCACAGTCGCCACTCAGTCTTGGGGGTTCCCTAGGTGAAGCCACCTGGATGCCGGCAAAGGGTGGGGGTTCCACATTTCCACATCTAAAGGGGTTCTGGGAGCTTCGAAGGGGTGCGCACCAGGAATGCCTAATGCTAGGCTGTAGGGAAGTGCTAGGACCTGGGCCGGGGTGGCCAGATTTCGCTTATAAAAATGCAGGATGCCCAGTTAAGTTGAATTCCCGATAAGGAGAGGATACATTTTTAGCTTAAGTTTGTCCCCACGCAGTAACTGGGCGTCCTGCCTTTTATCCGGCAATCCTTTTCTGGGCAGAGGGGGGCTAGGGCGGGAGAGGGGTGCGGTCGGGGTGCGGAGGCAGGGGGGCTGGGGCCGAGGGGGTCCCGGCCAAGGAAGAGGAGGCGCGCACCGCGGGACGCACGCTTTATTGGGGCTGTGGGTGTGGGGGGTGGCCCGCAAGCGGGTGGGGCGCGCTCGGCCCGGCTCAGGCGGCCTCCAGGCGGCGCGCGGGCCCGGGTCCTGAGCCTCCCTGCTGCAGTGCCTGCAGCCTGCGCTCGCGGCTCCGCTCCAGCTCCAGCCAGTGCTGCGCCTCTAGCTGCGCCTGCAGGCCGGGGAACGCGTCGGCGCGGGCAGGGACGCCCCCACCGCCTCCCGCGCCCGCCGCTGCGTAGCTCCCGGCCGCGGCCCAGACCCGATCTCCCCGCCATCCCCGCCCCGGGACGCCGGTCCCTGCGCGCCGCGCCCGCCATCCCCACCCGGCCCCGGCTTTCGGTCGCCCGGGCTCCTCCCACCAACCCGGACTCACCCGGGGCTTGGGGCGCGCGGCCCGCGGCGCCGACACGTGCAGCAAGGCCGCCTGCCTGCTGCGCTCGGCCGCCCTCTCCGAGATCCTGCGCCGCAGCTGCTGCACGCGCTCGTCCTGCGAGGGCGCCGCCGGGGCCGCCGCAAGGGCCTTCTTCTCCTCCCACCTGACGGGCGACCCGGCGGGCTCAGGAGCAGGCCGGCGGGAGGCCCAGGCCAGACCCAGGATGCCACCTGTGTCCAAGCGACGCGGGGGCAAGGAGCTACGCAGCCGGAGAGGTTCACCGGAATGATTTAGGACAGACAGCGAGGCTCAGGGGCCGCGGCGCGCTCCTAGACAGTACCACCGCGCAGGAGCTGGAGGGGGTGGGGGGGCTCCAGCACTTCTACCCTTTTGCTCTTTTTTTCTTTTTTCTTTTCTTTAATTTTTGTTGTTGTTTGTTTGTTTGTTTGTTTGAGGCAGGGTCTCACTCTGTCGCCCAGGCTGGAGTGCAGTGGCGCGATCATGGCTCACTGCAGCCTTGACCTCCCAGGCTCAAGCAATCCTCCCCGCTCAGCCTCCCAAAATGCTGGGATTACAGGCGTGAGCCATGGCGCCTGGCAGCTCTTTTTTTTTAAACTTAACTTTTTTTTAAAAAAAGTATTACAGATGTACTAAGTATATGCATAACTGGGGTACAAACGTGAAAGCCTCCTTTGATATCACACTCTTTTGTCTCTTGTCTGGAGGTACCCTCTGCTAACGCTGTGGTGCTGTGGCGTGCATCTCCACAGGTATCTGCAGACATGGCCCTTGATCCTTCTGATTGTATGTATTGTTCCCTGCTGGCTTTGGCATCAGTGGACCTCACAGCCTTAGGGTATCTGCATGTGCTGTTCCCTGTCTCCACCACTCTTGTCTGTCCAGGTCACCCCTGGTGAATTTGTCGCCTGGGGCCTGAGTGCATGCCTGAGCCCCGCTCTAACTTTTTTAGCAGGAGGTAGACCTTTGGAGGCACCCTGACACCAACCAGGCTGCATCTGAGCTCTGCCAGGCCATGGCCAGCAGCTGGAAGTGATGAGCTGTCCAGGTGTGTGCCACCTTGGGGAGCTGGTGGGCAGCCAGCCAGCCCTGAACAGCACCAGCAGTGGTTGCCCTGTGCCTCCTCTGAATTGCAGCCAGAGCAGCAGCCCCTCCAAGGACCAACAGTGAAGGGTTCTCTTCCATCAGCAATGATTAGTCCTTCCTTCTGTCCGCCCGGTCATCCACCCCACCCAGTCCCACTCAGAAACTTTCTCCGGAGCCCTGCATGCCAGGCTCTGAACGAGGCTCTACTACAACAGCTGGGCCTCCCTGGGAACTAGGCCAGGGTCCAGAGGCCAGCCTGACCCCAGGGCCAGGGGACATGCCTGCCCATGTCTGACCTGGCTACCAGGGGACAGCCACAAGGGGCTAAAAAACATCACCAGACTGTCCCCCAAACAAGTAAAAAGGCATCTGTATATGTGTGCATGCACACGAGCTATCTGCAACCCTCAACTAGATCCTGGTTTAAAAAGAAAAAAAAAGTTACAGCAACAGTCTTTTAAAAATGTTAGCCAGGCTGGGCTCACACCTGTAATCCCAGCACTTTGGGAGGCCAAGGCGGGTGGATCATGAGGTCAGGAGTTCGAGACCATCTTGGCCAACACGGTGAAACCCCGTGTCTACTAAAATACAAAAAGTTAGCCGGGTGTGGTGGTGTGCGCCTGTAGTCCCAGCTACTTGGGAGGCTGAGGCTTGAACCTGGGAGGCAGAGGTTGCAGTGAGCTGAGATTGCGCCACTGCACTCCTGGTGACAGAGCAAGACTCCGTCTCAAAAAAAAAAAAAAACAAAAAACAGTTGGCCAACAGTCTTTGGACACCTGGGGAAATGTGAAAAAAGATGAGATATTTAGATGACGTTGGGAATTTTTGTTCCATTTTCTATTGGTGTCAGGGTGCTGTGGTTTTATGTAGGACGATCTTTTTTTTTTTAGAAGATGTATGCTGAAGTGTTTAAGAGTAAAGTGTCTGATTCCTGCAACTACTTCCTAATGCTTCTGCAGACATAAATAGCTAGCTGGCTACGTGAAGCACATATGGTGAAAGGTTGGACCCATGAGCTGGGTGCAAAAATGACCACATGTAGGTCATGGCATCTGAGTCATGGATGCAGAATTTTGCACCATTCCCATGTGCCTGGAAGTCACCTACTACAATAATAGGGGTTAGGGGAGTTACGGCAAGGGAACTTCCTGGGCAGGAGGGTGGGAGGTTGTTTCTAGGAGACCCACCCAGGAGGGTGCAAGGCAGGCTTACTGCTCCCTGTCCACCCAGAGGCACCCTCCCCGAGCCCAGTACCAACCTCAAGGCTGCGGATCTCCCCATGGCTGCACGGCACAGCGAGATCTGCTCCACCGTCTTCTGCAGTTCCTGGCTCTTCATGCGCTTGCCCTGAATGATTTGATCCCGCTTTTCTTCCTCCTTACGCCGCTGATTCTCTTTGAGCAGGGCCAGCCGCTCTCGCAGCTCCACTACGGACATCTCTCCTTCCAGGCCGTAGCCGGGGATCTGTGAGGTGGTAGGGGAGGCCCCAAGCTGGGAGCTGTGCTGGGCCCTGATGCTTCCCACCAGGATCCCTTCCCTGTTCCATAGGCCCACCCCTTGCCCACCTTCCCTCTGCTTCAACACTGCTTATGAAACATGCCTCCAGCCCTCTCCAGCCTGGGCTCTGCGCTGCAACACTACACCTTGTGTGGGTCTGCACATCTCGGCTGGACTGAGGCCCCTCCGCTGTGGCAAGTCCCAAATGGAGCTCATGACTATCTCCCCAGCCAGGCTTCGGGCCCGGGGCAGACAGTCGTTTGCACTCCCCATGGCCTTGGGGCTGGGCCAGGCCCTGCAGCTGGCTCCCCGCACTCCTCTGAGGCCTGGCCCCTCATCATGCCTTCTCACACAGGCTTCCGGCAGGCCCTCCTCAACCTCCTGCTCCATCCAGCCTCCATCCAGCCTTTGAACACCTGCGCTCTCCCTACACTGCCCTTTCCACCCTGGCCCTCCCTCAACAGGCAGCTCCTAAGTGGTCTCCTCTGTGAAGCCCACCTTGGCCACCCCCAGGGAGTTACAGAGGACTGGCTAAGTGTGCCTCGCCCGCAGGATTGTGAACTCAGGGCTGGACCCAGGCCCACGGCACATGGGTGATGAGTCACAGAGGGTGGCGGGCCAGGTTTCAGGTGGTGCAGGATCCACCTGTGGCTCTGGTGGGAACCCTGGAAACTGCGTCTCATGGCAGTGCCAGCATGGAGGCCCCTGAGGCATGAGCCCGTCCGGGACTGCGTCCTCACCTGGGTCAGGTCCACGAGCTTGCCCTTGCGCGTGGGCTGCGTCTCCAGTGCGCGCAGCTGGGAGATGAGTTCACAACGGCGCCGCTGCTCCTCCTGGGCCGCCTGCGCCCTGCGCTGCAGCAGCCCCCGACTCTCCTCGATCGCCTCCTGAACTTGGGGGCCAAGCCAGGAGCTGAGGTGGCCAGTGGGTGGCAGGGTAGGCGCTGGACAGGGAGGTACCTCCCCTGGGGTTCCCCAGCCAGGCCTCTGGCCTCAGTGCGGTCACCTGGGAGTGCCTCCCTCAAGGGACCCCGACCCTGGACAGCCATAGTGGTTCACTCAGGAAAGGGGTGGCAGCCCAGCACCCGAGTGGGGAAGAGCGGGGCAGGGCCAGTGACATCTGGCTCCTGACTACCTGTCTGCTGTCGGCCCTTCGCAAGCTTCATCTGGGCCGCTTTGGCGTTCTTCTGCCCCTCTATCACGTGCTCCACCAGCTCCTTCCTAGACCTGTCCTCCCGGAGCCGTCTCTCCGCACGCTGCAGCATCAGCTTGGCCATCTGCTCAGACAGTAGACCTGCCACGGTGAGTGGGGCTGCTCTGGCTTCCCTGCCTGGTCCCACCCTAGCCCAGGGCGCAGCATGAGGTCTGAAGGTGGACCCAGTCGCTGCCCTTGAATCACCCCAGAACCCAGGTCTAAGCCCATTCACTCCTGGCGGTGCTCTGGAAGTTGGGCCTGTGGGGAACTTCCACCTCATGTCCCCTCCCTTCCTCCCAGCATGGTCTTGGGGGGAACCTTCCTGCATTTGAAGCCACCCAGTTTGTGGTACTTTGCCGTGGTAGCCCTAGAGACCCAGTGCACCCAGTAGCAACGTAAGCTGTTCACAGTGAAGGGAACCAGGGTAGGGGGCCCGGGGGAGGGGGGACATGGAATACTCTGTATTATCTTTACGGCTTTTCTGTAAATTTAAAAATTGTTCTGAAATAAAATTACTTTAAAAGTTTCTTTAAAAACTTGGTAATACGTTGTGTGGAAATATGAGGTGAAAAAAATGGGCACCAAAAAATACCAAGAGTCCCATCTCAGTCAACCAGACAATGAGCAAAGAGAGAAAAGAGGCGTCCACACCGGCCCTCCCCGCCCAGCCACAGCGTCGGGCCATGGCACGGAGACGGCTGGGCGCCTCAGGGCAGGAGTGCAGAAGAGGGCGGCAGTGCCTCCCGGCTCTTTGGGAACGTGGAATCAGGGAGGCAGCAGCAGTCCACAGCAAAGGCTCCCGCCTGGGAGTAAGACACACAGGATGCCAAGTTCTGCCTCTGCCACCCTGGCAGCGGACGAGTCTCGGGCCTCTCTGGGTTTCAGTTTCTTTGCTGGGAAATGGAGATGGCCACGCCCACCTCCTCAGGTGCACTGGGTGCAGGGCCAGCACCTAGCAAGGGCTCAGGAAAGAGTATCCCCATCAGCCACAGCACCAGCCTCGGCACAGAATAGGGAGTCAGCAGAGAGGAATGAGCAGGGGAAGAAGGAAAAGAGGACCACAGGCTGGGAGCGGTGGACAGGGATAGGTGTTTGGCAGGCGATGAGTGTGTGGTCACCTGGCCAGGCTTACAGTAAGGAGAGGGTTCCCAGGCAGTAAGCAGCAGAGAGGGCAGCCTGAGGGCCTGAGTCCAGGGTCACATGCCTGGCTGGGTCCACTCAGACATCAACCTTGGACCCATGGTCCTGCCTGCCGTCACTCAGGGGCCGGGGACAGCCACATGCATCCTTGGGCCTGCTGTGAACGTCCCACCAGGTTTCCCACACATCCCCTCCTCCTTCCTGCCACAGAGCATGGCTCGCACCGGCTGCTCACTGAGCTCGCACCAAGCCCCAGCTTTCAGTTACCTGCACTGGCACCTTCAAAATTAAAATGAAGGTAGAACACAATGAACAGCATTTCTGTGGCCAGAATCAAGTGGAAAAAAGATGCAAGTGCTGCTTGATGAAACAATCTGCCTGAAGACTTTGGTAAAATGTACTTAGGCCAGCTGCAGCGGCTCACACTTGTAATCCCAGCACATGGGGAGGCTGAGGGGGGAGGATTGCTTGAGCCCAGGAGTTTGAGACCAACATAGTGAGACCCTGTCTCTACAAAAAATACAAAACTAGCGAGGCCTGGTGGCTCATGCCTGTGGTCCCAGCTACTCAGGAGGCTGAGGTGGGAGGATCATTTGAGTCCAGGAGGTTGCGGTTGCAGTGAGCCATGATTGTGCCACTGCATTCCAGCCTGGGAGACAGAGCAAGACCCTATCTCAAAAAAAAAAAAAAAAAAAAAGTATTCAAAGAATGATTACCCATGACAACCAAAACATGAAATGTCATTCCTTACCCAGGAGTTTAGTGTTGATAGAACCAAAACATGAAATGTCATTCCTTACCCAGGAGTTTAGTGTTGATACTAGTACAGCTATTCTGGGTTAATTTCACAGTGATAACAGATTAAAAAACAAGTTATTGGCCGGGCACAGTGGCTCATGCCTGTAATCCCAGCATTTTGGGAGGCCGAGGCAGGCAGATCACCTGAAGTTGGGAGTTCGAGACCAGCCTGACCAACATGGAGAAACGCCATCTCTACTAAAAATATAAAATTAGCCAGGCATGATGGTGCATGCCTGTAATCCCAGCTACTCGGGAGGCTGAGGCAGTAGAATAGCTTGAACCCAGGAGGCAGAGGTTGTGGTGAGCTGAGATCGCACCATTGCACTCCAGCCTAGGCAACAAGAGCCAAACTGTCTCAAAAACAAACAAACAAACAAACAAACTTTTTTTGTAGACACGGGGTCTCACTATGTTGTTCAGGCTGGTCTCGAACTCCTGGGTTCAAGTGATCTAGCCGCCTTGGCCTCCCAAAGTGCCGTGACTACAGGTGTGAGCCACCGCATCCAGCCATAATTTAAAAATATATCCTTTGCCAGCCCCATTGCTAGAGTACCTTAAAATTGGTGACTGTAGGCCAGACATGGTGGCTTATGCCTATAATTCCAGCACTTTGGGAGGCCGAGGCAGGTGGATCACATAAGGCTGGGAGTTCGAGACCAGCCTGGCCAACATGGCAAAACTCCATCTCCCAAAAAAAAAAAAAAAAAAACAAAAAAATAAAACAAAACAAAAAAAACCTGGTAACTGTTGAAAAAAACAGAAAAGCACCCAGATAGGGAACTCAATACTGGCTTCTATGAGGCACAGAGGTTCCTTGGAGAATAACTGAGTCTGTGTCTTAAGCAGAGAACATTCAGGTAGACCCCAAACATCTCTCCTCTCAATGGAAAAGATGCTTCTTCCAAAGGCTCTCGAGCAGTGCCCAAAGTTCAGAGGAGGAGATGAAAGGGTGCCCATGGGTTGGGTTGTGGTATTAGGACCTCAAGCAGAAACAAAAGTTACAGTTCATTAAAACACATTGAGGCTGTAAAAGCAATCAGTCCAATGTGAGCTGCATAAGAAAAACTAAAATTATTTTTACTTCAAATATTTAGTGCCACCTAATCTAGTTAATTTAGTAAGAAAAAATATTAGTCACATGAATGCATGTAGCTAGACATCCTTAGACCAGGAGAAAAGCCTGAGAATCCGTGTGTAACCTGGTGTGAGAAGAGCGGCATTTTCTTTTTTTTATTTTGAGACAGTCTCACTCTGTCACCCAGGCTGGAATGCAATAGCATGATCTTGGCTCACTGCAACCTCCACCTCCTGGGTTCAAGCGATTCTCGTGCCTCAGCCTCCTGAGTTGGTGGGATTACGTGGGTGTTCCACCACACCCTGCTAATTTTTGTTTGTTTGTTTGTTTTTTAGTAGACACGGGGTTTCACCATGTTGGCCAGGCTGGTCTCGAATGCCTGACCTCAGGTGATCGGCCTGCTTCGGCCTCCCAAAGTGCTGGGATTACAGGCGTGAGCCACCACACCCAGCCAAGAGTGGCATTTTCTAACCTCAAACACAACACAAGAAAAGACTGTTAAATTTGAAGACATAAAAAGAATATTTGCATGGCAAACACATCATAAACCTCATATACAAAGTCAAATGACAAACTGGAAAAAAGCAATCTGCAACAATCTATTATAAAGGATTATTTTTCCTAACATATAAAGAACATTAGGCTGGGCGCAGAGGCGCATTTCCGTAATCCCAGCATTTTGGGAGACTGAGGCAGGTGAATCACGTGAGCCCTGGAGTTAGAGACCAGCCTGGGCAACATGGCGAAACCGTGTCTCTCCTAAAAAGGTGGTGTACGCCTGTAGTTTCAACTACTTGGGAGACTGAGATGGGAGGATGGTTTGAGCCTGGGAGGCAGAGGTTGCAGTGAGCCGAGATCATGCCGCTGCACTCCAGCCTGGGCGACAGAGTGAGACCCTGTCTCAAAAAAGAAAAACTGTGGCCAGGCATGGTGGCTCACGCCTGGAGTCCCAGCACTTTGGGAGGCCGAGGTGGGTGGACCACGAGGTCAGGAGTTTGAGATCAGCCTGGCCAACATGGTGAAACCTCATCTCTACTAAAAATACAAAAATTATCCAGACATGGTGGTGTGCATCTGTAGTCCCAGCTACGCAGGAGGCTGAGGCAGGATAACTGCCTGACCCTGAGAGGCAGAGGTTGCACTGAGCTGAGATCAACCCACTGCACTCCAGCCTGGGTGACAGTGTGAGACTCCGTCTCAAAAACAAAAACAAAAAAAAAACCAAAAACCAAAAAAAAAAAAAAAAACACACACAAAGAAAAAACAACAAAAAAAGAAAAATTGCTAAGAGAGTAGATTGTAAGTGTTCTTACCAGGAATAAGTATGTGAGATAATGTATATGTTAATTAGCTTGATTTAGCTGTTCCACAATGTATTTGTATTCCAAAAGATCATGTTAGGCCAGGCGTGGTGGCTCACACCTGTAATCCCAGCACTTTGGGAGACTGAGACAGGTGGATCACTTGAGGTCAAGAGTTTGAGACCAGCCTGGCCAACATGGTGAAAACCCATCTCTACTAAAAATACAAAAAGTAGGCCGGGCGCGGTGGCTCACGCCTGTAATCCCAGCAATTTGGGAGGCTGAGGTGGGTGGATCACGAGGTCAGCAGTTCAAGACCAGCTTGACCAAGATGGTGAAACCTCATCTCTACTACAAATACAAAAAAAGAAATAGCTGGGCATTGTGGCACACGCCTATAATACCAGCTATTCAGGAGGCTGAGGCAGAGAATTTCTTAAGCCCAGGAGGTGGAGGTTGCAGTGAGCCATGATCACTCCACTGCACTCCAGCCTGGGCAACAGAGTGAGACTCTGTCTCACAAAGAAAAAAAACCAAAAACCAAAAAACAAAAATTAGCCAGGCGTGGTGGTGCTGGCCTGTAGTCCCAGCTACTCAGGAGGCTGAGGCAGGAGAATCGCTTGAACCCGGGAGGCGGAAGTTGCAGTGAGCCGAGATCACACCACTGCACTCCAGCCTGGGCGACAGAGCAAGCTTCCATCTTAAAAAAAAAAAAAAAAAAATCATGTTATATATCATAAATATATTCAATTGCATTTGTCAAGTTAAATAAAGAACCAAAAAAAAAGTCAGGGAAATGAAGGTCAAAAGTGCGATAGAAAATGGACAAAAGACATGGACAGACGGTTCACAGAAATAGACACAGAAATCACTTATATATGTGGACATTTGCTCAAATTCACTGATAAATAAATGAGATGCAAATCAGAACTATACCAAGATACTATTTCTCACCCATGAAATTGGCACAAATTCACGAATTCAGCCTGGTACACTCTGTGGCTGGGCATGCGGATCAGACCCCTCTCACACTTTGGGGGAGTGAAGATGCTAAAAGTACCAGGGAGACGATTGGCCATATTCAGTAAAACCACGCGTCCCAAACGGGAAGGACTCCTGCTATCCAGTTACTCTTTGGTGTGACATCTGAAAATGCAGCTTCCTCTAGAAGTTTACCCTGAAAATCCAGCTCTGCAAAGGTGAAAGCCTTGCACATTATTCTTTGCAGATAAAGCAAGGTGTGACCTTTTACGTAACAAAAAGGGAAGGAAAAAGTATGTATATACAAGTGTGTTATTTGCTTCAAAAGACAGGAAAGGTAATCCAGAAATTAATGAAAGGAAGGACTGACAAAGGAAGGTGGAAATGGGTTGTAAGTTATAGACTTACAAGAGGTGAGACTTCTCTGAGTCTACCTTTTCATATTGTTTAGACTTCATTTTTGTTTGTTTGTTTGTTTTCTTTTTGAGACAGTTATGCTCTGTCGCCCAGGATGGAGTGCAGTGGCATGATCACGGCTCACTGCAACCTTGATCTTCCAGGCTCAAGTGATCCTCCTACCTCAACCTCCTGAGTAGGTGGGACTACAGGCACGCACCACCATGCCTGGCTAATTTTTGTATTTTTTATAGAGACGGGATTTTGCTATGTTGCTCAGGCTGATCTTGAACTCCTAGGCTCAAGTGATCTTCTGGCCTTGGCTTCCTAAAGTGCTGGGATTACAGGTGTGAGCCACCATGCCTGGCCTGGCCTTCATATTTTTTTAAACAAGTAAAAAGGAAAGAAAAGGCAAACCTTAAAATTGAATACAGACACAGATGAAACTATCAAAAGAAGCAATCTGAGTGACCTTTGATCAAGCCCCTGACCGCAGGCCTGCAAAGGGATACGTCCCAGGAGAGAGTGTACAGGCCGGCCTCCTGGGGCTGAGGCTCCCCGCTGGTCCAGGACACTGGGAGGCCCACTGGAAGGAGCAGGCACTCTCGGGGAACACAGGCTGAGAGTGCCCACCTAGGCAGTGTGTGCTTCGAGGAGGAAGAGGAGCCGGGACCGACACATCAGTAGCTTCTACAGGGGCGCTGTGGACACTCGGCTCCACTGCCAGCCCCGGCCCTGCAGCTCCCGGTGGGCACACAGCTCAGCTGGCTGCCCCATGCCCAGCTGCCCTGCATGGCACCCACCTGTTCCTTCTGCTGCTCCACCCTCTGCTTGTTCTCCTGCACGAGGCTCTGCCGGGCCAGGACGGCCTCCTCATGGCTAAGCTTCCCTTGCAACCGCCGGCACACGGTTGCAGCCAGCTGCTCCTCCCGGTCCTTCGCCTGCATCTTCTTCTGCCACTCGAAGAACTCAGAGAAGTCCCCAGCCCCGTCCACGAGCTTATCAACCCTGGGCAAAGAGGGACAGAAGCACAGCTTGGGGTTTCTCCTGTGACAGAGCCTGCTGGGTGGCCACAGGTTTTCCTGGGGGACCGTGGCTGTGCAGGTGTGGGCTGCTACTCCTGACGCCCAGCTGCATGGCCTGCTCTTACTCCTACCCCCGACCCACCGTCCACCCATCCCCTGGTCCCCCTTCCTGTGCGTCCACCCATCAGCCCCATCCACCCACCCCTCTCTTCATCCACTTGTTTGTCTGCCCTCACTCGGTCCAACTGTCTGTCCATCCACCAACCCTGTGTCCATCATCTGTCCATCCATCAACCTTCTGTCCTCTGCTGGCCTGGCCACCCTTGCCCCTGTGCACCATCTGTGCATCCACTCCACCATCTGGTCAGGCACCCATGCTCCCCCCACAGCCTGACTTGCAGACAAGGAAAGACACGACCACACCGCGTGGGGTAAGCACAGGGGTTTGCAGCCCTGGTGGTCTAGGAGATAGGGGCATCAGGAAGGGGTCCAGGGAGGAGGTAACCCCAAGGGAGGTTTGGGGTGGGTCAGGCCTTTGCTAAGACCCTCCACCCCCATTTATGCCCCTCGCTGAGCTGGCATGATCTTTGTAAGATGCACCTGGGACCCTGACACAGTCCTGCTTGTCGCCCCTGCCGCTGCAGGACCACAGCCTGTTGTGACCCCCGAGTCCCTCTCCACTGAGCTGCCCAGCCCCCAGGCTCCTCCTCTGGGCCTTTGCTCCCAAGGGTGATGCTGTGGAAGGCAGGTGGGTGGCCTGCCGCCCTTCACCTCTGCAGCTCCTGCTCCACCTGCCGCTGGTACAAGGCCCCTTCTCGCAGGATGGCTGTGGTGTTCAGCTTGACCAGGACGTTGTCGGGCTGCGGGATTGGGGACTGGCTGTAGTGGGGGCTTGAGGAGACCCTTGGGAGCAGCAAGTGCCCCTCCTGCCCTCGTGCCCTTCACACCTGCCCCCTGCCCAGGTGCTTCCCTATCCCCCAGGGTGGAGCCGTCCTTGGGACTCTAGGTCCCCCAGCTCAGGTCATCTGAGCCTCTATGGGCAGAAAAGGTCTGGAGGGGTGGGTGCCCAGGGAGAGCAGCCTGACCATCCAGGAGCACCCCTCACCCTATAGAAGGTCAGCTTCGGAGTCTTTCGGATTCGGGGTGGGAATCGAAGCCGCAGCTGCTGCTTGGAGCCCTGTAAGAGTCAAGGCAGAGCTGGCCGCCTGGCACCTGTGCCTGCTGGGTGCCCCCAAACACACACCAGGTAGATGCTGGCCCAGCACCCTGGGGAGGCCTGGCTCACCCCTCTTCATCCTCCCCCCAGCTGCCTATCCCTACCACCACCCCAGGTCAGGATCTCTGTCTTCCAATGCCCCACAAGCCTTGCTGTGGTTCCACCAAGGCTGGAACAGGGAGGGTGCAGGGCCTGTGGGCCTGGGAACAGTGGTTCCCAGTCAGGACAACTTGGCCTCAGGGCTCAGTGACCCTCTCCTTAGCCACCCCCAGAGCTGGGGTCTGGCTGGCCCCCACGGCCTCTCCCCGAGCCTGTCTGCTCCCGGCCCAGCTGCCAGCTGCTTTGCCAACACACCCCAGGGTGGGCACCGCAAGCTGCAGTGAGGGGAGTGGCTGCAAAGGCCACCCCTCTGAACACTCGGCCATCACAGCCCCGCGGCATGCACCATGCGGGCTGCCCACCCCGGGCCTGCCCTCACGGTGGGACCCTTGCCACCCAGCGGGGCCGTGCTCCTGAGTGAGCCCTGCCAGGCACAGTCTCTCCTGTCCTCGTCACTTTGCATTTTCTGTATTGGCAAACATACCTGGGTTTGTTTTTTCCTTACAGAGGCATGAAATGCTTGTCACGGAACATCTGGAGACACCCAGAGGCAGCACCTGCAGGTGCTTTCCCGTGAGCTTCCTCCCAGGGGATGTGGGTGCGCGTCTACACCCGCCCGCTTCGGGACCACACTGCAGTGGGCTCAAGGCGCACTTTCCCAGTGCTACTGGGAATCTGCCCCTCCCCGGCCCTCAGTGGTAAAAGGCTACATAAGTGGTCACTGCGATGGCGTTGGGAGGAACTTTCTGATGGCTTGAGAAGATGGCACCTCAATGATGGGTCTTGAGAGAGCTGGGCGGTACCTGCACTGGCTCCCTGCAGGACCTGGGCATGGCGCAGCGCAGTTCCTCAATGTTTGCCCTCAGCAGCAGCTCCTGCCACAGTGACACAGCAGCTCCAGTCCCACCAGCCTCTGCCCAGTGTTCTCCAGGCCATGGGAGGACAAACTTCCACCCAGCCTCCCCCTCTTGCCTCTTCTTCTCTCTCGCCACCCCACCTTCCCTTCACACATCCCCCACATGGGGTCTCTAGGAAGGCAGGGGTCGCACACAGCTCACCTCTGCCTTTCGGCGATTGTACCTCTTGACCGTCTCCAGCTGCTGCTGCTCCCTGGGTGGCTGGTAGGTGCTCTGGGGGACCTGTTGAAGTGGTGGGAGGAAGAGCCTATGGTCAGCAGCTGCGAGTGGGAGGGGGCCTAGAAATGCCAGGGCTGACAGCTTGGTGGATGTGGGTGAAGGGAAGGGTGGTGGCAGCCTGCATTGGAGGAGAAACAGGGCTGGAGCTAACACCACTGGGTGCTGGTGGGTCAGCGTTGGAAGTAAAGGGAAGGAGGTCAGGTTGGTCATTGGCGTGGGGTCTGGAGCTTGGCCTGGGATGGGGTGGGTGGGGTAAGATGTGAGCCGGCAGTACTGAGGGCGTACCATCGGCCAGCATGGGATGGCCAGGGTGGGTAGGAGCAAGAAGGGGAGGCAGCCAGCTCCCTTGACACTGGGAGACAGGCAGAAGATGGCTGCCTGGGCAGGAGAGGCTGGGAGCATATCACGGACAGCAAAGTAAGCTGTCGGGAGGGGACACTGCAGAGGCCAGGGCGGCTGGACCATATCCCCGAGTCCAATCACAGGAGGCTCCGATAACATGGCCGGAGCTGTGTCCATGGAGGAGCAGGAGGGGGCCGGCCTAGATATCCCTGAGCTCCACACTGCTGTATCTACCCTCCTAACTCCATGCCTTCTCCCCTGCATATCTAACAGTCATGGAAAATCAACTCGTCCAAACCTGAAACCCTCATCTTCCTCAAACCAGCCCTCCCTCAGCCTCACTGACCACGACTGCTGTCCATTCCTCACCCATGCCTCAGAGTCCTCCTTGTCACCTCTGTCTCTCACACCCACATCCATCTCCTGCCCACCTGCTTCAAGACATCTCCACAAACTGCCTCTCACCGCCCTCCTTGGCCACAGCAGCTAGAGGGACCCTGTGTTGGCGCCAGCCTGCCTCAATGTGTCCTGTCTCTGCTCCCTCCAGTGGATGTGTGACCAGACCGGTACCCTGTCTTCCCTCTTCCCTGCCTCACTCCACTCTAGCCCCTCCTGGCCGCCCTCAAACACTTGAGGGAGGGTGGGCACCGCCCCAGGGCCTTTGCCTGCACCTTGCTCCTGCCCAGGATGCTGTTCCCTGAGACACCCCATGGCTGACTTGCTCACTTCTGGTTTTTTACTCCATGGCATTTCTCGGGAGGCCTTTCTAGGCCACACAATCCAGAATCACAACCGCTCCAACACTTCTTATCTCCTTTGTCTGCATCATTTTGTCTCCTCAGCATTTATCACCAGCTAACGCAACATATGTTTTACTTATCCTGATTTTGTCTGCGTCCCCCACTGAAGTGCATGCTTCATGAGGTCACAGTGCCTGGCATATACTTGGTACTCTGTAACTATCTGTTGGATGAATGAATGAGTGAATTACAGTGGGCCCTCAACCCTGAAGGGGAAGGATGTCTTAGGCATGGAGCAGGGCAGGGAGGGTAGAGGATAGTTTCAGCACAGCCACCCTGTGGATGCAGAGAAGGTACATGTCCACAAACATCTCACAGATTGTACTGAGAGGCACACAGCTATAGAGCATGGGAGGGCATGGTGAGGGCCCAGGCAGGGGCTGTGCTTGGCAGAGACAGAGAGGGACAGAGATGAAGCTGGCAGCATGACCTGAGACAAACACATTGAGCCCTGAGGAGATGGGGTCAGAAATGCTGAAGATTATACAGATGGGGCAACTGTGGGGTTGCTCAGCAACAAGGTCTCCGAGCATCCATCCATCATCCACCTCCATCTAATCATCCATCTGTCTAATCATCCACCCACTCACCCACACATCCATCCATTTGTCTATCCATCTATCCATCCCTCTGATCATCCATCCATCCATCTATCCATCCACTCACCATCCCCTCATCCATCCATTCATCCCCTCATCCATCCATCTACTTATCCTTCCATGAAGCCATCCATCCATCCATCCATCCATCCATCCATCCACTCACCCATCCATTCATTCACCCACTCATTCATCTACTCACCCATGTGATCATCTATCTATCCATAATCTAATCATCCATCCATCCATCCATCCATCCATCCATCTACCCACCCATCCATTAATTCACCTACCCACTCATCTGTTCATCCATCTAATCACCCATTCATCCATTTGATCATCTATCCATCCATCTGATCATCCATTCACTCACCCACTCACCAATCCAACAATTTGATCATCCACCCAATCATCCAGTCCATCCATCCATCCATCCATCTATCCACCCATCCATTCATTCACCCACTCATTCATCTACTCACCCATGTGTTCATCCATTCATCCATCCATAAACTCATCTGATCATCCATCCACCCATCTGTTCATCCATCTATCCATTAATCCATCCATCTACCCACCCATCCATTCATTCACTTACCCATCCATCTACTCATCCATTCATCCATTTGATCATCTATCCATCCACCTGATCACCCATTCACCCACCCACCACCCTACCATTTGATCATCTATCCAATCATCCAATCATCCATCTATCCATCCATCCACCCATCCACTTATCCTTCCATGCATGCATCCATCCATCCATTCATTCACTTATCCTTCCATGTGTCCATCCGTCCATCCATCCATCCATCCATCCATCCATCCATCCATCCATCCAGTCATCCATCTATCCATCCACTTATCCTTCCATGCATCCATCTATCTACCAACTCATTCATTCATTCACTCACCCATCCATCTACTCACCCATCTGTTCATCCATCTACCCATCTGATCATCTATCCATCCATCCATTCACCATCTATCATCCATCCATCCAGCTGATCTCCATCCATCCACCCACCCATCCTTCCAGCTGACTATCCATCTATCCATCAACTTATCCTTCCATGAGTCCAACCGTCCATCCATCTATCTACCCATCTATCCATTCATTCACCCACCCAACCATCTACTCATTCATCCATCCACCTGATCATCTCTTCATCCATCTGACATCCATCCACCCATTTACCCACATACCCATCCATTCATTTGATCATTCATCCACCCATCCATTCCTCCATCCAATCATCCATCTATCCATTCACCCATCCAATCATCCATCCATCCATCTATCTATCCATCCACCCATCCATCTACCATCCATCTGATAATCCATCCACCCATCCATCCATCCAACAGGTATTTACTGAGGTTCTGCTTTGAGCCATGACTAGGCTAGGCATTGAGAATATGGGACAAATAATGGCCAGGTGTGGTGGCTTACGCCTGTAATCCCAGCACTTTGGGAGGCGGAGGTGGGCAGATCACCTGAGGTCAGTTAGGGATCAGCCCGGCCAACATGACAAAACCCTGCCTCTACTAAAAATATAAAAATTAGCTGGGCGTGGTGGCCGGTACCTGTAACCCCAGCTACTCGGGAGGCTGAGGCAGGAGAATCACTTAAACCCAGGAGGCAGAGGTTGCAGTGAGCCAAGATCATGCCACTGCACTCCAGCCTGGGTGACAGAGCGAGACTCTGTCTCAAATAATAATAACAATAATAACAACAATAATAAAATGAAATAAAAAGAGAATATGGGACAAATAAGATGGATGATATCTGCTGGAGTAGGCAGACAATAGGCAGGCCCACAAATTACTAAACAACTCTAAACTCCAATTCGGTGAAGAAAAGGAGCCAGGATCAGTGAGAAGTAAACTAAGTGAAAGACCTGACATATTTGAGGGGTTCATGAAAAGCCTCTCTGGGAAGAGGGATTTTAATGAGACCTGAAGGATGGTGGGAGTGGGGCAGGACTCTGGGGCCTCCCAGCACCATACCCTTCCCCTCCCATATAGGCCTTAGTCCTATTGCAGAACCATGTTGGTTCTGGGAAGCTCAGTGCTTGGGATAGAGCCCATGATCAGTCAGGACATTATATTCCTGATCATAGTGATCAATTCAAGGCAGGCATGAGACCTAAGCTGGTCCAGTCAGACTTTTCCAAAGAATTCTTGGCCCCAGGTGTCCTCTCATGCACCTATACCATGATGGTATAGGTGGTGGCAAATAGGATACTTTGCTATAATCAAGGAAGTTAGCCCAAAGATGAATTAGACTTACAGAGGAGACTAGGACAGAGAGCCACAGAGAAGCAGAGCTGGAACCCTGGTCACGTATGCCTGAAGCCTATCCTACTTCACTCATGAGGGTCAGCCCGTGCTCTGTTGTCTAAGCCAGTTTGAACTGCATTTTTCTGTTATTTGCAATACAAAGCATCCTGACTGATAAGTCAGCAGGGGGGAGAGAAAGAAAGAGAGAGGAAGAGTCTCTAGGCCTGCCCAAAGAGTATGCTGTCATCTATACATCATACTTAATGGGGAGGGGGTGTTGCATTACGCCAGAGTTAAAAGTGGGCTCCAAGCTCCAACTCCAGACAGGTCGGTGCCCCATGGCCTGACAGCTCCACTCAACACCTACTTATAGGACCACAGTGCGTGGAGTGTGGGAACCCACTGGGTGGGCTCCGGGTCAGCTGGGTTTCCCTCTCTGTGGGGAGTGGGGGTGGGGTGGGGTCATTTAGTGTTCCTGATCTGGTCCAGTGCACCCTCAGTCCTGGGGGAAGCCCAGTCCCCCACAGGCCCACACGGTCCACTCTCCCAGCTTGGCCACCCTGATGCCTGCAAGCCGGTGCCCGCTGAGAATGCCCACACTCACGGGTCTCGGCTTGGCCACGACTGGGACTGGTTCGGGCGCTGGAATGGTGCGGGGCCTGGGGGCAGTCAGGTTGAATTCCTTGGGCTCTGTGACCTTGGCCTTGGTCTTTAAAGGAGAGGATTGACTGGCAGACATGCCCTCCAGCTGGTTGATCAGCTCCTGGACCTCTGGCTGCCATCTTGAAGGCAAAAGTGGAAACGCCTCTTATGGTCACTCCCTGAGCTGTTCAATAAGGCGATGGCCTTTAGATCCAAAGGGCTCCCCAAGCGATTGGGTCCACCTTGGGGTGGAGGTGATAGTGGGATGGACGGCCTCACTTCACGAAGTGCTTTCTACTTGTAGGCACACACACTGTCAACTAAACCCCTGAAACATATACAGACACAGTCCCCTTGTACAGATACAGGAGATAGGCCCAGAGGCATTGGGCCATGCTGGTGAGTGGGGAGCTGGGAAGACAGGGACAGCCCTGCTGCAGGAATCCAGGGGCTCTGAGGACAAGCAGTAGCCAGGACACAGGAAGCCAATCTGGGCTGGAGCAGACGGAAGCCAGCAGTGGAGAAAGGAGCTTTTTGGAAAGGAACATTCTGGAACTACACTGTTGGTGACTCCTGGAAATGGAGCTGTGGAGTCAGGTGGGGCAGGAGCCCAGTTGTTCTTGGTACAGCCTCTGGGTGGAGGTGCTCTCAAGCAGGGGTTTGGGAAGGGCCTTGCCAGGCCGCCCAAGTCTGGGGCTCCCTCTTCCATGTCCCACACCCGACATGGGCACAGCCCACCATCACCAGCCTATCAAGTGTTCTCTCGTGTGGGCTCCCAGGGGGCAGAGGGCATGGCTTGAAATAGCTCCTCCCTCACCTTAAGAGCCATGGTCCAGGGCCCATAGCAAGTGGGGTCTTGGGGGTCTCGCCAGGGCCAGGCCCCAGTGCTCCCAACTTGAGACAGGTAGGGGAGAGGGGCTGGTCCTAGAGTAGGCAGAGGAAGCCTGAATGGGGGTGGTGGCGCAGGAAGAGGGGCTCACAGGAACTGAGCTGAGCAGCTTCCCAGAGGCAGCCCTGCAGGCCCAGACCATGGGGGCCCCTGAGTGGGCAGTGAGTCCAGCCTGGGGCACAAGGTAGGGGCACCAGCAGGGCCGCTCCTACTCCTTCCTTTGGAGGTTTATCTTGATTGCCAGGAGTGGGCTGGGTGGGACTGGGGACTTCCCCTTGGTAAAGGAACACCTCCAGGGCCTCCTCTCCCCACAGGAACGGCTTCCATCTCCCCTGGGCCTCCAGGTCTTCTGCACACAGCTGGCACCTAAGTGGTCTGCTTGTGCCAAAACAGCCTGTCTGTCTGTCCTTAGGAAGACAAAGTGGATCCCTTCAAGTCCTAACAGAAGGGAAAAAACTGGGGGCCCCTCAGCTGCACTCAGGCCCCAGCAGGCCTCTCCATGGAGCACAAGGCAGGGCCCTAGCGACTGTGCTGACCCCTCTACCTGGGGGTTCTGGCCTGCCCCGCAGTTTGCCCCACGCCTGCTGGGGAGGCAGAAGGCAGCAAGGGCAGCATGAGGGCAGCAGGCCTGGACACAGCCCTGGGGACTCTGAGAGAGATCTGGACCCCAGAATCCACCAGGAACTGATCTGTGGCTTCCTCAGCTCCCTCCACCCCCACCCCTACTCTGCACTCTTGGGATCTGCAGAGAGGCCAAGGGCCCTACAGGGTCCTCACAGGACTAGAACCACCGACGCAGCCCCAGCCAGCACGTAGGATCCAGCGCAGAAGGGTCGGCTCTGCCCCATTCACTCAGCCAGTCCTGAAATGGCCTTCAGCCACCCGCCACGTGTCAGCTGCCTGGCATGGAGGGAGCCCAGGCTGGGGCTTGGGCAGCTGGACCATGTCCGTTCCTCCCCCCGAGGCTGTGGGGCCAGTCTGGGACTTGGGGCTTCTCCGAAGATCTCATCCCAACACGGAGTGATTACTGCCACTCATAGAGCTTCTGGGAGCAGGAAGGGGAACGTGGAGCTCCTGTGTCCGTGGAGGCACCTGGAATGGGGTGCAGATGCCATTCAGGGCCCCCAGAGCCCCCCATCCAGCCTACCTCATCAGGGGGTCGATCCAGTTCTCCTTCACGTGGGCCGGCTCGTAGATGAGGCTCCACTCGTCCTTGATCCATGAGCACAGGTGCAGGGGGTTGAAGAAGAACCTGAGGAACTGGGGTGGATGGGGGCTGTCAGGGGGCCAGAGCCCTGGGCCCAACCCCTCACCAGGCAAAGCCCCCAGCACCCCCAGTAAACTCCCTGCCCCCAAGGCCCCCAGCACCCCCAGTGGCTCCCTGCCCCCCAGGCCACCAGCACCCCCAGTGAGCTCCCTACCACCAAGGCCCCCAGCATCCCCAGTGGCTCCCTGCCCCCAAGGCCACTGCGCAGGGTGTGCTTCTGGGACTGTCACCACAGAACTCTGATGCTGGTGCTGGAGGCCTGGACCTTGGCTCCCCTTCCAGCTGGGAGGAGCACAGCCTCCGGGGTCCCTGGGTGGGCTGCTGTGGGGAGGGGGGTGCCTGAGAAGCTGGCAGCACATCCTCAGCTTGGAGGGCCTTGTCCAGTCAACTTCCCGAAAGCCAGCTGGATGGGGAGCCGAGGGTCCGGGGCTCCATGGTGACAACCCCAGAAGCACATCCTGAACGGTGGTCTTGGGGGCAGGGAGTTGACTTGGGAGGTGGCCGAGGAGGCATGGGCTGAGTGGGGTTAATGGTGGGCAGGATGGCGGCTTCTGTGGGCCGGCCAGGCAGGGCCTGCAGTCACTGCTGTGCCTCCCCAGGGTGGCCACCCTCCCCAGCAGCCTCCCCTCGGGCCTCCATGCCCTTCTCCACGCAGAGGAAACCAGGGATCCTTCTAGAGCCTTCCGCAGCTTCTTCCACCCCCTTTCCCACCTCTTCCCATTTCAGCTCCACGCTGCTACTGCTTCCTGCCTCAAGGGGGCCATTTTCCCCGCCCCGAGGCTGGGGTCTCTGCTTGCCTTCCTTCTGGCCACCCCCATTTGGGAGCAGACCTTTTGTGCTTTCCTGAGTTCCCTGGGTCAGACTCAGCACTGGTCCCTGCCCCCACCCAATCCCTCCATCTCCAAACCCCATCCCCACACTCAGTGTCTCAGCTGGGCTGCTCCCACCAGGACACAGCCCTGTATTGAGGCCCCCATCCTCACTGGGGTGTGGTGGGGCAGCCCCCCCCGGAACCTGCTGGAGTTGGAGTGGGGCTTTGCGGTGGGTCTGACTCCCCCTCTGCCAACGGGCTGATTCCCTGGAGCCGTGGGGCCATCAGCCCCCCACAGGTGTCTCAGGGCCACTCCCTGCAGAGTGAGGAGGGCCACTTCCTGGGAGCCACACCGTGTCACCACCCACCACTCCTGACCATGGTGGTGACAGCACCCAAGGTGTGGCCCAGGGGCTTCCCTGGAGAGGCCACAGGGTGGCATCCCAGTAGCTTGCTCCCTTTCTTCAAGGCCCAGGCTGGCCTCTTCCTGGAGCCCCGAGGCAGGAAGCAGGACCCCAATGGGATGGGCATGGCTCAGCGGGGCATGGGGTGTGGGATGGAGGGAGGCAGTCTCTTGGGCAGTTCCCTTGGGGGTTTATGTGGGCTGTTCCCATGGACCTGCCTCCAGAGGCTCTCTGAGTTGGTAAGTGTGCAGGCACCAGTGTTGGGGGCACCACCCTGTCCCCAAGGATGCTGTGCGGCCAGCGCCCCGAATTCCTAGGGAGTCCCTGCAGCAGCCTCTGAGCACTCTGTCCTGGGCTGGCGCTTTGGGGCTCTGGGGGCCGAGATTGATCCAGGGCCACCTCCACCACTGTGGGACACAGGACAAGATAAAACATGGATCTTTGTTCAACAATTTTTTTTTTTTTTTTTTTTTTTGAGACGGAGTCTCGCTCTGTCGCCCAGGCTGGAGTGCAGTGGCGCGATCTCAGCTCACTGCAACCTCCGCCTCCCAGGTTCAAGTGATACTCCTGCCTCAGCCTCCTGAGTAGCTGGGATTATAGGCACGTGCCACCATGACCGGCTAATTTTTTTCTATTTTTAATAGAGACGGGGTTTCACCATGTTGGTCAGGCTGGTCTCGAACTCCTGACCTCAAGTGTACCCACTTCGGCCTCCCAAAGTGCTGGATTATCGCGCCTGGCCTCAACAATTTTATTGTTATTATTATTATTATTATCATTTAGGAGGGGGTCTTGCTCTGTCACCCAGGCTGGAGTGCAGTGGCACAATCATGGCTCACTGCAGCCTCAAACTCCTGGGCTCAAGTGATCCTCCTGCTTCAGCCTCTTGAGTGGCTGGAATTACAGGTAAGCACCACCATGCCAGGCTAATTTAAAAAAAATTTTGGCCAGGCACGGTGGCTCACGCCTGTAATCCCAGCTCTTCGGGAGGCTGAGACAGGTGGATCACGAGGTCAGGAGATGGAGACCATCCTGGCTAACACGGTGAAACCCCGCCTCTACTGAAAATACAAAAAAAATTAGTCAGGTGTGGTGGCGGGCGCCTGTAGTCCCAGCTACTCAGGAGGCTGAGGCAGGAGAATGGCATGAATCCGGGAGGCGGAGCTTGCAGTGAGCCGAGATCACGCCACTGCACTCCAGCCTGGAGGACAGAGCGAGACTCCATCTCAAAAAAAAAAAAAATTTTTTTTGTAGAGGTGGGGTTTTGCTCTGTCGCCCAGGCTGGTCTCAATCTCCTGGGCTCAAGCAAACTTCCAGCTTTGGCCTCCCAAAGTTTTGGGATCACAGGCGTGAGTCACCATGCCCCACCTGTTCAGCAATTATTAAGAATGTCAAGATAAGCTGGGCGCAGTGGCTCATGCCTGTAATCCCAATACTTTGGGAGGCTGAGGCAGGTGGATCACCTGAGGTCAGGAGTTCGAGACCAGCCTGGCCAACATGGTGAAACCCTGTCTCTACTAAAATACAAAAATTATCCAGGCGTGATGGCACATGCCGTAATCCCAGCTACTGGGAGGCTGAGGCAGGAGAATCACTTGAACCCAGGAGGCAGAGGTTGCAGTGAGCCGACATTGCCCCACTGCACTTCAGCCTGGGCGACAGAGTGAGACCCCGTCTTAAAAAAAAAAAACAAAAAACAATGTCAAGATAGTAATAGAAGAGCAGACACCAGTGCCCTCTTGTTTCCAGGGTTTGGTTTCTGGTTTCTGGGGTTTGGCTTCTGGTTTCCAGGGAAGCTGGCCCCAACTCAGTCTCCAGGTATCTGCCAGAAAATGCCATCAGTTTTGCTGCTTTTTCATTAAAATGAAGGCATTGCTTAAGCTAACTATACAAATGTGTATGCATCATGAATTACTTACGTTTCCATGTAGATGGAAAACGTGTCATTGATGTGTACAGTGCTGGCTCGGGGCCGCACTCTCCCTCCCTTCACCTGTTAGGTGGCTGAGGTGCTGTGTGAGCCGCCGGTCCCAAGTCTCTGGGGCTGCAATCCTGGTGGGCTCTGCCACTCCAGGTCTGCCACTTCTCCAGGCTTGGAATACCCCCTGAAGAGCTAGCTGCTTCCTTCAAGAGAGACCTCGAAGATCTGGGCCCAAGGGCTATCCCAATCACTTCTCCAGGCTTGGAATACCCCCTGAAGAGCTAGCTGCTTCCTTCAAGAGAGACCTCGAAGATCTGGGCCCAAGGGCTATCCCAATCACTTCTCCAGGGAGTGGCTGTCCTTGGCTGGAAATTGTCCCCTCCACGCAGAGTAAGGAGGAGCAAGCCAGTGGCTAAAGCCTAGGCTGGGAATTGGCTGCGCTACCCTGCTGCTGTGTGACATTGAGGAGATTACTTATCCTCTCTGTGCCCCAGTTTCCGCAACCCTGGTATGAGTACCATGTAGCAGCAACCTCACTGGGTTGCCGTAAGAATGGAGCAAGAACAGACACCATGAGCGTCCGGGGAAACCTGGCAGTCAGTGTGAGCCGGCAGCAGCCAGCAGTGAGCAGCAGGCCCAGGCCCAGGCCCAGACATTTCGGTCCAGAGGCCTGTGTGTGCCAGCTTCCCACACAAGTGGCCCCAGGTAGTCAGGGGCGTGGGCTCCTGCAGGCTCCCCCTCGGGGTGCCAATCCTCATAACTGGCCTTGAACCAATTTCCTTGGACCCCTGAAGCTGCACAGGGAGGAGAGGCTGTTCTGGGCCTGGGGTTTGATTATGAGTCAGAAGAGGCCCACCAGGAGCGGAATCGGATTTCCCCAGGACAGAAGCAGTGCATTCACCCACACTAGTCGGTGTGCATTGGGTTTTTTTTTTGTTGTTGTTTCTTTGTTTTTTAGAGACAAGGTCTTGCTCTGTCACCCAGGCCCAAGTGCAGTGGTTCAATCACTGCTCACTGCAGCCTCAAACTCCTGGACTCAAGTGATCCTCCCACTTCAGCCTCCCAAGCAGGTGGGACTACAGACGGGTGCCAGCATGCCCAGCTTGCTACTTCTTTGAAATACAGAAGAAAACCACCAGAGTTTCTTTCATTAAAACCAACCAGAGGCCGGGTGCAGTGGCTCACGCCTGTAATCCCAGCACTTTGGGAGGCCGAGGCGGGTGGATCACAAGGTCAGGAGATTGAGACCACACTGGATAACACGGTGAAACCCCGTCTCTACTAAAAATACAAAAAAATAGCTGGGCGCGGTGGCGGGTGCCTGTAGTCCCAGCTACTCGGGAGGCTGAGGCAGGAGAATGGCGTGAACCCGGGAGGCAGAGTTTGCAGTGAGCCGAGATCGCGCCACTGCACTGCAGCCTGGGCAACAGAGCGAGACTCCGTCTCAAAAAAAAAACAAAAAACAAAAAACCAACCAGAACTACGAAAGGTGGGCGAGGATCAGATGGACCTCACCCGTGGGCCTTGTGGCCTGGGGGGCAGGTAGGGGTGGCTCACCTTGCACATCTTATCCACGGGCTGGGACTTGATGATGTTACGGAACAGCTGGAAGCCGAGCTCCTCCAGCAGGAATGTGGCTAGGTAGCAGATCACTAGAAAACAGGGGGTCTGTCAGAGGCTAAGGGACATCACAGGGGCACCAGGGACATTGCGGGACCGGAGCCGAAGGCCTCCATCGTGTCGGGGCACACAGCCACAGGAAAACCCCCACCCTTCTGGCGCCCACCTGAAAATGATAAGCAAACACAAACTACATTGTCTTAGAGTGCAATGCATTTGTGGTTTCAGAGCACTTTGACAAATAATCCCATCTGATAAGTTCTCAGAATTTGCAAAGGCTCCCCAGGTAAAAGTGAAATCATTGTGGACTTGTTTGTCAATTCTGAGCAGCTGAATCATCACCTCAAGCCGGCTAGAATGTGAATAAACCCGGGCCCGAGTTTCCTCCAAGGCAGGAACTGTAACGGGCCCCTAGCCTGCGGCCTGGACACGCTGCGCATCATAAGGCTCCAGCTGGGTGGCAAGGGGTCGGGACAGGAGCCTAGCTCAGGACTGGCACCCGCTGCTCAGCTCAGTTTCCCAGTACCCTACAGCGCTCACCCCACTCCTCTCCCTTCCTGGACGGGGGCAGCAAGACCCTGTGCAGGGTCTCAGGGCTGCCCCGATATCCCCCAAGTAGCACTGGCCACCTGGCTTGCAATGGTCGCCCTGCCCCATGAAACCAGACGGCTGTCAGAGGCTGCAGGAAGCCCAGGCAGCGAGTCTCTTGTATTTAATCCCCCACAGGACCGTCCAGACGGCAGCCACAGGGTCCATCTTGTCCAAAGGCTTTGGGGTTAGTGGTGGCTAGGGGTCAGCCTACGGAAGGCTCTCATGTTGTCCAGGCTGCCTTTGGGAGCTGGATGCCCTAAACTGGGGTGGCAGAGCCAGGTCTGTCTGCCCTGGGGCATCAGTTTCCCCTCTGCAAGGTCCTGGTCCGCCTGGTAAGGACCAAGTGAGGTGAGGAGCCGGGAAGCCTCCAGTGCAAGGGCAGGAACGAGGAGCTGGCCCCGCCCGCCCGCTGCCTGCCCGCCAGTCCTTTCCGCAGAGAGCCTGAGTGAACCGTCTCTGCGGCCTGGCCCTGGGGACCAGCCGGGCACCTACCCTCGAAGCGGCTGTGGTCAACCCGCAGGCAGAGTCGGCCATCCTCCACGTAGAAGGCATCCACTACGACGGTCAGCAACTTCCGGTACTCGAGGCACCCAGACAGAACCTCCAAAACAAAGCTCTGCTTCTGGGGGCTCAGAGCCTGGAAGAGAAACAGCTGGTGGGGGGCCCTGGCTGGGCCGGGAGGAGAGGACAGTGGTGGGGGTGGGAAACTTGGGCAAAGGCAGGGGTGGAGCGGCCCCAGGGCTGCGAAGGGCCCTTTAGTGGGGCCCCCAGAGCAGCTGGCAGTGCCTCCCCACTCAGGTACTGGTCCCCACATTCTCCTGGGTTTGTTAGGTGAGGTCAGTGCAAAGACAAAAATAAACGAAGATGATGAGGCAGTGCAAGGAATGACACAAGGGACAAGTACTGTGCGGTTCCAGCTAATGAGAACAGGCTGCCGCATCAAGGCAGAGCAGAGAGCACCAGGGGCCGGCGGGCATGAGAGTCGTCCAATGCAGACAGAGCTTCAGTTTGCGCAGATGAAAAGCTTCTGCAGATAGAGGGCAGTGATGGATGCACAACAGTGGGAATGTGCCTAACCCCACAGAACTCTACACTGAAAAATGGCTACAGTGGTACATTTTATGTCATGTGTATTTTACCACAATAATATTTTCAAATGAACTCTTAAAGGTTTTCAAATGAATGAATTAAAAAATAACCAAAATGAATGATGCATGAGCAAGGAACATCTCTGCAAGAGCCTGTCAGGCATAAACTTAGCCGGGCGTGGTGGTGCATGCCTGGAGTTCAAGGTGGGGCAATGGAGTGGGACCCTGTCTCACGAAGCAGAAGGAATCTCATTGTTTTAGTCTGAATTTTTAAATTAGCAGTGAAAATTTCATATATATATATATATATTTTTTTGAAGTTTTTGAGACAGGGTCTCACTCTGTCGTCCAGGCTGGAGTGCAGTGGCAGAATCACTGCTCACTCTCAGGCTGCCTTCCCACCTCGGCCTCCTGAGTAGCTGCTTCCCACCTCAGCCTCCTGAGTAGCTGCTTCCCACCTCGGCCTCCTGAGTAGCTGGGACTACAGATGCACACCGCCATGCCTGGCTCATTTTTTAATTTTTTGTAAAGACTGGATCTCACCATGTTCCTCAGGCTGGCCTCTAACTCCTGGGCTCAAGCAATCCTCCTGCCTTGGCCTCCCAAAGTGTTGGGATTACAGGCATGAGCCATTGTGTCCAGCCTCATATGTTTTCTGAACACTTGTATTTTTCTGTGAATTATCATTATTTAATAATTAATTTCACTTACAATGTGTTCTATGATACTGTAAATTATTAAATATAATTGGCTAAACTTTTTTTATTGGGATAACATTTTTCTTAGTCATTTTTATAAGGTCTCTATGCTAAGGCTATTAACATAGCCATAAATGTGATAGTTATTTGTTGTAAGTTTTTAATTTGCCTTTTAACTTTGTATAAAATATTTTTGGGCATATAGAGCATATAGGAATTTTACTTTTATTTTAGATCAAATCTATCTTTTCCTTTGTGATTTTTTCAGTTGCTTTTTTTTTTTTTTTTTTTCTGAGACGGAGTCTCGCTCTGTCGTCCAGGCTGGAGTGCAGTGGCGCCATCTCAGCTCACTGCAACCTCCACCTCCTGGGTTCAAGCAATTTCCTGCCTCAGCCTCTCAAGTAGCTGGGACTCCAGGCTCCAGCCACCCATGCCCGGCTAATTTTTTGTATTTTTAGTAGAGATGGGATTTCACCATGTTGGCCAGGCTGGTCTCGAATTCCTGACCTCAGGTGATCTGCCTGCCTCGGCCTCCCAAAGTGCTGGGATTACAGGTGTGAGCCACCCCACCCAGCCCTTCAGTTGCTTTTATACTAAGATAACAACAGGGTAATGAACCAACCTGAGGCATTCTGCACCAGCCACATGATCTTGTGGGGCCTCAGTTTCCACACAAGTGAACGAGAACAATCTGGGTACTGCTCTGCAAATAGGGCCATTCCCACGCCCTTCTAGCGTCGCCCCTGCAGTGCAGGGGTTGGAGGCCTGAGAACTACAGGCTTCAGCAGCTCTGCCTCTGGGGTTCTGGGTGCAGCCTGGGCTCTGCTAACAAGATATATACTTACGGGATAAATGGTAGAGGCAAGGTTGGGGGATGCCCCTTTTCCTCAGCTCCCCAGGGGTGGTAGATGCTGGGCTTCCCAGAGCCTTCTGCTCGCCCCTGCCTGTCCCACCCGATGTGGTGGGGAGCTGCTCCCTGCAGTGCCCTGACCAGCTGGGAGCCGGGACTGACCCAGCATGAGTTCCTCCAGCCCTTGCAACAGCTTTAAGCACAAGGTTCCCCATGTTAAATTTAAATCCCTTTCTCTTGGGAGTGCCAGGACTGGCTTTTGGGCTCCTGCTGGAATGCCAGCTGGTAGCAACATTCTCCCGGGGACAGCCCTTCGTTCTACGGCTCCGTTGCAGGTGCCTCTTTGTCTTCTCAACCTCCACATATTGGAGGGGCTCAGGGTGCAGTTCCCCTATGGTGACGTTTGTTCATTACCCACTTTCTGAGTGATCTCAGCCAGCTTCGAGGCTGACAGCATTCTGATTGCCAAACGGATACCCCAGCCGGCCCTGCTCCCTGAACTCAGAAACCTCGATCCTGCTGCCGCTGGGCCTTTCCCAGATACCGGGGCGGACGTCACATGAATGCATCTGAAACCAGCCTCCTGGGCTTGGCCCAAGCCTGCCCCCGCCAACCTCGAGGCGCAGTAAACGCGGTTCCTTACTCCCCGCGTGTCTCTCGGTCTCCTTCGGCTGGGGGACCCCAGCTGCTCTGCCTGCCTCTCCTCTTGCTCCCCTTCAGGTCTCTTTTTGACCCAGCAGTCGGGGCGAGGCTTCTCAGATGGATGTCGGGTCAGGCGTCCTTCCTCACTGCGGCCAGCGAGGCCCTGCGTGGAGGTGCCCAGCTCCCTCGGAGTCCCCAGCGCCCTGGCTCTGTTCCAGTCACACTGGCCTCCTGTTTCCTCATCGGGGAACTGGCTGTTCCCTCTGCCTGCGACCTCCTCCCGGCATACTTGCCCCACGGCTGTGAGGACTGTGCTTCTGACCAACCCTAGTGGGACATGGCCTGTCCCAGTCGCGGCATGGCTTGTTTACTGTCCCTTTCTTGGCTAGATGGCCACCTGGGCGCTCGCCAGAGAGGAAAGGGAATGCCCTGCCTCTACATAGATCACAGGGACCCAGTGACATCCTGTGAGTGAGGCTGGGCACAGAGAAGGGGCTCGGTGGGTGAGGGCTCCCCCGCTGAGCTGCCGGGAGGTACTCAACAGCCAGTCTGGCACCTCAGTTTCCCTCTCAGCTTCCTGCAGTTGCCAGGCTGTACTCACACCAAGCGCACTGGTCCCCCCCACCGTGTAACTGATGACATCTTGTCAGAGGAGCCCAGAAGCCAGGACAGACCCTTCCGAGAGCAGTGAGTCAGCGTGGCCGCTGAGGGTGATGACTTTGTGGGATGCTGCTGACAACCTCCTCTGGCCTCCCCAGCTCAGGCACCCTCCGCTTTTCATCAATGACGTCTGTGTTTGGGAAGTGTGAGCATGCATTTTTAATAAGGTCAGAGCCTTGAGCCCTACGCCATCAGCCCCAGGCAAGGGGGGTTGGGCAGGGCCACGCTGGGCCGGAGGGTCCTGGAAGCTGCAGAGCTGAGTGAGGAGCCAGTAAATGACATCCCAGTCCACGCCAGGCCGGGCCGGGCTCACAGCCAGGTCCTTGCCACTGATGCTGGGCTGGCGGCCGCCAGGACACGTGGCGTCCAGCCTATTCACAGAGAGGGGCCTGGGGCCTGGGGGTGGGAGCAAGGGGTGACACATGCCTCAGGGGCGCTGGACCAGGTCCTTCTGACCAGGCCAGCAGAGATGGGCCTAGGCCAGGTGGGTTCTCTCTCCCAGAGGAGGCAGGAGAGGCCCTTGCTGCAGGAGTGGGCTCCTAATGGGGAACCAGCCTCAGTCGCTGAGACCGGCCTGTGGCTGCCCAAGGGTCTCTGAGTTTGTGATAAAATCTTGGGCCTTGGTCAAGCTCAGGGCTCCTCAGTCCCCAACCAGGGAGAGCAGCAGGCACTCAATAGCGAAAGGTCCAGCATTCACAATGACTAGAGACTGCTGCAGGGGTTTCTCAGCACCTCCAGAAGTGCACTTGTCTGCTGGACTCACAGGGCTGGGGAAGAGCTAGACCAGGTCCAGGCCGGGGCAGGTGGGGGGAGGGGTGCAGGGCCAGGAGGCTGATTAACAACAGGATTTATGATTCATGTCACCAATACCTGCTCATCAGTAATGCAAAGCCTGAAGTCAGTTAGAAAAGTAGGCAAAGGAAACGGAGGCTGCAGGGCCGCAAAGCATCCCTTCTCCCCTCCTTCTCACTTAACAGAAAGAATGCCGTCCCGTTGGGCATGGTAATATGTCCAGCTAAAACCGTATTTTGCAACTGTCCTTGATGATAGAGCCATGTGACAGTTTTAATCAATAAAATGTAATGACAGATTGCTAGGTGTGGCCTCCAAGAAAGCACCTTAAAAGGAAAGTAGATTCAGCTGGCACATGCCTTATACTGTTTGCCTTTCTCCCCTCCTCACCTGGGATATAGATGCAATGCTGGAGGTACGCAGCCATTTAGTGACTATGAGGCAAGAGTACATGTTAAGGATGGCTGCATGGAGAGGAACTGAGTGAGTTCTTCATGGCATCATGGAGCTGCTGAACCCACTCTAGACTGCCTGTCTGCAGACTGCTTCTCATACGAGCAAAGATACCTTTAATTGATTAAAGCTACTGCTTTTCTGGATTTTGTTGTATCCAAACACAGTTTCCTAACAGACACAGGTCTGAACAGATGGTTCAAAGTGAAATACATATTGCTTCAAAAGTTAGGAAAATATAACAAGAGAAACGATGATTATAAATACACAAAGCTGGCCAGGTGCGGTGGCTCATGCCTGTAATTCCAGCTACTTGGGAGGCTCAGGCACAAGAATTGCTTGACCCTGGGAGGTGGAAGTGGCCATGAGCTGCACTGCAGCCTAGGTGAGGGAGTGTCTCAAAAAAAAAAAAAAAAAAAATACATAAAGTGACTTTTCCCACCTATTTGACTGGCAAAGATAATAATTTTTGCCCGCACATGAGGTTGGGGAGGGTTTAGGGGAACAAGTGCTCCCTACCTGCCCAGGAGAGCAGCAGTGGATCTCCATGGAGAGCCAACTGGCAATCCACACTGAAAGCCTGAGAGCCAATTACTCTCACAGCAAGAACATCTGTCTTCTTGGACCTGACCTTGGGTGCACTCAAGATGCAAAGGGACAGGTCGCCAGTCAGTTCCACAGTGGTAACAGATCTCATCTCTAGATCCTTAACTTAATTACATCTGCACAGACTGTATTTCTAAAGTCATATTCATAAGTAACCAGGGGTTAGAATTTCAACTTTTTTTTTTTTTGAGACAGAGTCTTGCTCTGTCACCCAGGCTTGAGTGCAGTGGTGCGATCTCGGCTCACTGCAACCTCCGCCTCCCAGGTTCACGCCATTCTCCTACCTCAGCCTCCTGAGTAGCTGGGACCACAGGCACCCGCCACCACGCCTGGCTAATTTTTTTGTATTTTTAGTAGAAACGGGGTTTCACCGTGTTAGCCAGGATGGTCTCGATCTCCTGACCTCGTGATCTGCCTGCCCCGGCCTCTCAAAGTCCTGGGATTACAGGCATGAGCCACCACGCCCGGCCAACATTTTTTTTAAGAGCCAGGATCTTACTCTGTTGCCCAGGCTGCAGTGCAGTGGTGCAATCATAGCTCATCATAGCCTTCAACTCCTGGACTCAAGCAATCCTCCTTCCTCAGCCCCCGAGTAGCTGGGACTACAAGCACGTGCCACTATGTTTGGCTAATTTTTACATTTTTTATAGAGAAAAGGTCTCACTATGTGGCCTAGGCTGGTCTCAAACTCCTGGCCTCAAGCAATCCTCCTACCTCAGCCTCCCAAAGTGTTGAGATTACAGGCATGAGCCACCATGCCTGGCTCATTTTTTTTCTTTTAGAGAGAAATGGGATCTTGCTATGTTGCCCAAGCTGGACACGAACTCCTGGGCTCAAGTGGATCTTCCTTCCCCAGACATCCTAGTAACTGGGACTAGGTACGTGCCACCATGCCTGGCTTAGTATTTTTTTTTTGGAGGGGGGCACAATTTAACCCAAAGCACTGCCTTTCACCGCAGTCTGCTGTCCAGAGTCTGCCGTTTGGTTTATGTATTGTATAACTTTCTGGCAAGTGGCAGTCTTGAGCCTTGGCCTAGCAAAATCAGTGAATTGCAACAATTTCTTGATAGCTGGAGAGGAAAGCGAGTTGTCCAAACTGGATCAGGATCCAACGCACCATTCCACTTGGACTTGTGAGGGGCTTTTGAAAGGATCTGAAAAGGCCGGGCGCGGTGGCTCATGCCTGTAATCCCAGCACTTTGGGAGGCCGAGGCGGGTGGATCACAAGGTCAGGAGATCGAGACCATCCTGGCTAACGCGGTGAAACCCCATCTCTACTAAAAATACAAAAAATTAGCCGGGCGTGGTGGTGGGCGCCTGTAGTCCCAGCTACTGGGGAGGCTGAGGCAGGAGAATGGCATGAACCCGGGAGGCGGAGCTTGCAGTGAGCCGAGATCGCGCCACTGCACTCCAGCCTGGGCGACAGAGCGAGACTCCGTCTCAGAAAAAAAAAAAGAAAGAAAGAAAGAAAGGATCTGAAAAACCAGTGCCTCTGAGGAACAAGCCTCCTTGCCACCAATGGGGGCATCTGTGCAGATCCGTGCTGGGCAGCCCCCTGGATATCCGTTGTGTCTGCCGCTGCCAGTTTGCTGGTAGGATCGGTGTGCCAGGCTCCCCGTGGAAATGCACATCTGTGATTGTCACGTTGTGACTCGCCAGGTAACATACTAGTCTCATCTACCATTAATAATCTGTGGGTTATAGAAAACAAACCCAAACCCAAACTATTTGTTGTAACAAACTCATTTTTTTTTTGTAATGGTTATTATCAAGAAATAAAGACATGAACTTTACCACTTTTTGCTTGAGGAAGGGTTAAACACACCCCCTTTCCCTGCCAAGGTGCTGTGTGGCTGCGCAGGCCAAGACAGCGTCAGGGGGAAAGTTTCCAAGGTGGAGGCAACAGCTAGTGCAGCGGGGAGCACGTGGAATGTTCCAGAAACACTAGGAGACCAGTGCAGCTGGAGCAGAGTGCACGCGTGGCAGAGTTGAAGGCAGAGCTGATGATGGACAGATGTGGGCTAGAGGAATGGGGGTGCCCAGGAGGCGCCAGGGTTCCCACTGGAGCAAGGGGAGACGGAGCGGCCGCCGGCTGAACTGGGGATGCCAGGATCAGCAGCTCTGGGGGAGGTCACATGGATTCATTCACCTACCGATGTGTCACACGGGAGGTGCCCATTGGACACCCAAGGAGATGTGAGTCCAGGCTCGGGAGAGGTCAAGGATGGAGGGAGGAGCAGGAGCTGTCAGCAGGCGAGGGGACCAGGAGTGTGTATAGCAAGGAGAGCAGAGAGCAGCCGCTGAGCCCGTGCACCCCGCACACCCGACATGGGAGGCCTGAGCCCGAGAAGGAGTGGCTGCCGGGTGAGAGGCAGGCCTGGCGCAGGCGGTACCCACGAAGCTGATCGGAAGGCCCCGGAGCTGGGGGCGGGGTCAGCTGGGTCAGAGGAGCCGAGGCTGCCCCACTGGATTTGGCAACAGGGAGGTGAGGGGTGACCCAGACTGGCGCTGTGGGTGGAGGGGTGGGGGAAGTCCGCCGGGAGGGGCGTGAGGGAGGATGGAGGAAGAGCTGCCGCTGATGGCAGGGACTTTGAGGAATCTGTTAGATGGAAGACGAGGACCGCGGGAGCCGCAGGGAATACAGAGGACTTTAAAAAAATGTTTTTAAGGTGAGAGACGTAGCAGCACATGGTGGCTGATGGGAAAGATCCTAAGGGAAATGAGGGGAGGGACAGGGGGAACTGCTGGAGCTGCTCTCGGGCCAGCCAGAGGGGCTGGGCTACAGGCCGGCCCAGGCAGCCAGGTGGGTGACGCCAGCTCCCAGGACGAGCTTCTGGCCAAGGGGACCTGGGCCTTCGCTATTGTCTGTTTTGGACGGGCGTAGCGAGGGCAGGCCGGCGGGATGAGAGGTGTGCCCGTCGTGCGGAGGCCTTAGCTGGGAAGAGGAGTGTGGATGAACCTGGACCCGAGCTGTTTGCATCACATCCCCACAGTGCTTAGGGGCTCAGGGAAAGAGCTGGGGGCCGGAGGGTGCTGAAGCGGAGGGAGAGGTGCCCATGGAGGCCTGTAGCTCTGCACACAGGCCCTGCACCCCTCTCCAGTCCCTGCTGGCTGCCAGGCCCCAGCCGGAGGAGGCGCCTCTTCCAGAAGCTGGGAGCAGGGATGGGTCGGGGCCCCAGGCCTTCTCTTATGGCAGAGGCCTTGGCCCCAACCCCTGCAGCCTTTGTAACCCACTCACACCACCTCCCCTCTGGGCTTTCTTGAGGCTGCCCCAGGGGTAGCTAATGAAGGATGAACCTGTCACTCTACCCCAAGGGAAGGTGGGCTCAGACTGTGGCCTGGGGGAACAGCACAGGTGCACCTGAGCAGGTAGTGAGAGCGGGGGCTGGAGCATGGCCAGGGCAGCCCCCAGGGGCCACGCAGAAAAGCAGCACACACAGACCAAGTTCATCCAGAGTACAGCGGCACAGAGGGCTGTGGCCTGCAAGGACAGGCAGGTGGACTGAATTAGCACACTTGCTATGAGCGCCCTCTTTCCAGGGGGCGAGTGCCCTCTTCCTGCTCCTGGGCAATGATGGGCTGGTGATGGCCCATGTGACAGCCCCCCAGGATTTCCCCTGGTGGGCCCAGCTTCCTCTGGAGGCCCCCATCCATTGGAGCCCAAGTCCCACATTCCTGGAGGCAGGGGCCCTGCAATCCAAGCTCCTGTTCCCCAGGCACCTGCCACTGACAGGTGGTGGATACGAGATCAGCACCTGGGGGTGGGAGCTGAGACCGGGTGACAGGGAGGCCCCTGAGTGGGGCGGGGCTGCCGAGGTTGCAGGGGGTGCCAGGACCAGGATGGAGCTGTAAGGAAAACCCAGGGAAGGGAGGACAGGAGCTGAGGAGTTGGGCAGCCTCCAGGTGGGCCTGTGACTTCTTCCAGGTGTGGGTAGGAAGATGAAGGAGGTGTGTACTGACAATTGCAGCCCTCGGCTCCCCGGGCGCCTCACTGCCCAGGCCAGCCCCTGCCTCTGTCGGAGACCCGGTCAGTGATTCCCAAGTCTCAGTTACCACAAATACAGCACAAGTTGTGGCCTTGCGCACCCTCACTGCCACAGCCCTGGGGTGCCTGGGGGATGGAGGACCCATTTCCCGAGATAAGATGCCCCCCAAAGTGGGGGTGGGGCATGGGGGCGCTCCAGGGCTGACCCTTCTTGTCTGTGTTAACTGAGGATGGAACTGCAGTGTGGATGTCATATCCCGGGTTCTGGCCAAGACTTCTTTCACCAGAGGCTGGCCTGACACACATTCTGGGTGCCAGGAGCACCTCCCTATATGAAGAGCAGGCCTCTGTGGAAAAACACTGTCAGCTTCTCCCCATTTGGAAGGAAGGCAGTCGTTAGGAAGGCATTTGATGCTGTTAACCAGAACAGCTACATGACAGGTGCCATTGGCATGGCCTCCCAGGAGCCCCCAGCAGATCCTACCTGCAGGGAGGTGGCCGCAGCCTCCAGGAACTGCTCAGGGTTGTCCCTCTTGGGTGTAAATTTGTTGAGTTGCTCGATCACCGTTTCAATGCATTTTCCATAGTAGGCCATCTTCTTAGGGCAGGAGCCTAAGAACAAACCGTGCAGGTCACGCCCTCCACACCTGGGATGTGGCCGCAGGACCCTCCCCAGCAGCGACAGAAGTCCGCCAGGGTGCTGGGCCTGCAGCAGCAGGGAGGCCGGATGTGACTGGGGGCCCTGGCTAGGGTTCTGGGCCTGAAGCAGCGGGGAGAGCCGGATGTGAGTGAGGGCCCTGGCAGGCACCCCAAGGTTCATGTCCTGCACTGTCTCCTGCAGGCCTCTGAGGCTCAGGGGCCCAGGCTGGCCTGGGGGAGTTCACCCTCAGGTCCTCCCATCACCACAGACCCAAGCCGGCCGAGTGCCCCTCAGGCCCCACAGCCATGCCTCCTGGATGGGGTGACCCCTGCAAGGGGCCCACGGCAGAGAACACAGGCACCTCTCGAACCAGCCTCTGAGCGTCCCTCAGCTTTGCCCGGGAAGGTGACAGTTTCTTCGTCAGGCCCTGCCAGGGAGCAGAAGGTCCTGGGTGAGGGTGACCTCATCACACATGGTTGGGGCAAGGAGCCTGGGGTCCCTGGGGTCAACACCGCCATCCTGACGACGGGGGAACAGGGCCCTGGGGAGGGCTCACGGGGGTGCTGAACACTCGAGAGATGCAGCAGTTCCAGGGGACAGGCTCGCCCACAGCCCCTCCCAGGGGACCTTGGAGAAGCTGCCTAGGGGGAGGCTGGGACCCTGGGAACCAGCTCTAAGGACAACATGTGGCCCCTAAACTATCCTCAGAGGAGGCGGGCCTGTTAGCAAAGGCCGTCATCCTTGGGTGTGGTGTAGGCCTGGGCTCCGGCTGGACTACGCAGGACAGTAGGGCAGCGCTGGGCAGCGGGGGGCCCTTCTCACCCTCCTCTTGCTCCGTGACTGACCCGCTGCTCTGGGCCAGGCTGGGCTTGCAGGGCCACCAAAGTTGGGGACAGTGGGAGCACCTCTCCTCTACCCTGCAACAAGCTAGAACAGCCCCAGGTAGCAGTCCCCAGACCTGGACCCTCCAGGCTGGAGACTGACTAAAAAAATGCAAACGACACCCCCCAACCAGCACTGACACTGGAGGGTCCTCGGTGAGATGCCGATCCTGGCCGTGCTAAAGGGTCCATATTGACCTGCCCCCTGCTCTCTCCCTGGCCACGACTCAGAGAGAAGGGGAGGCCAGGTGTCACCAGACACTTCAGAGAAACCTCTGACATGAAACACAGAAACCGTAAGAAAAGAACCAGGAGAAAACGATGCACAAGGCAGGAAAAAGCCTAGAAACCAGGCACTGCCATGCAAGAGAAGAGGAGATACAGCGCCCAAGGAACAAGCAATGGCTGGAGAAAAAGAGAGGGCTCGTGAAAACCAAAATACGATGACAGAACTAAAAGCATAAACAGAGGAGATGGAAGGTAAAGTTGAGGAAATCTCCCTGCGTAGAAAAAGATGAAGCCGTAGAAAGTAGGGGAAAACACTAAGGAAATCAGGGAACGATTCCTGAAGGTCCAAACCCCAATTAACAGGAGTTCCAGAAAGACAAGAGAGAGAAATAACAAGAAAATGCCCTAGAACTGAAGGAGGCGGGCTTCTGGACGGACAGGGCCCCCTGGCAGCTCAGCACAGGGAATGAGTCGTGATATTTCAGAGCCAGGGATGCCCCGAACACATTCAGTGCAGGAAGAGTCAGGGATGCAGAGGAGTCTCGGCTGGGGGTGCCCTGGGAAGCAGGGGCTGAACCCAAGTGACTGTCGTCGTGGGGAATTTCCAGGCTGCGATGCAGGTAGCCCCAAGGTGACACTGGCTGGCAGGACAAGGACAGAGCAGGAGGGCAGGGGCTCCCGGGGGTGTCTCCAGGAGGAGCACCTGGCATGTTCTGCGAGTGGGTTTAACTGCACAGTTAGGGAAAGAGGCTGTGACACTGGCCCTGGCCAGGGATGGCATCAGCCCAGGGCCTCTGTCCCCACCTCCCTGCTGGCTGCACCACCTGAGGCCTGACATGGGCTGTTCTTTTTTTTTTCTTTTTTGAGATGGAGTTTTGCTCTTGTTGCCCAGGATGGACTGCAATGGCGCACTCTTGGCTCACTGCAACCTCCATCTCCCAGGTTCAAGCGACTCTCCTGCCTCAGTTTCCTGAGTAGCTGGGATTACAGGCACCCACCACCATGCTGGGCTAATTTTTGTATTTTTTTAGGAGAGACAGGATTTCACTATGTTGGCCAGGCTGGTCTTGAACTCCTGACCTCAGGTGATCTGCCCGCCTCAGCCTCCCAAAGTGCTGGGATTACAGGCGTGAGCCAGCACGCCAGGCTGTCCTTTTAGGGGCTGCTTTAGGGACCAGCGTGGCTGTGCATGGACACAGAGGCCAGCAGGAGCCTCTCTCTAAGGAGGCCAGAAGAAAGGCCGCTTGGAATTTGGAAATCTGGCTTGAAGCCCTGGTGCTGAAAACAGGCCCTGGAGACCAGGCCTCCCAGAACAAAGCGAGCATGAGCTTCTGGCACGGCCAGGACCGTCACTGCCCGGGAGCCTGCCCTGGGCCCTGGCTGGGTCACCCTCCCCCCACCCCGTGTCTGGAGACCAGCAAGGCTGCCTGGCCATGTGTTCCTCCGCCAGTGCGGTCCCGATGATTCCGGGCAAGGGAAGAGACGGTGATGCTGCTGGCTTGGAGGACACCAGATCAGAAGCCATTAAATCTGCAAATCCACAGATGCTGAGCTGTAGATGCTGCAGCCAGTCTTGCCTGGGTAAGATGAGAGAGGTTTGTGGGTGAGGCTGCCCAGACCCTCTGAGGGTTCCCACCCCCTCCATGGCCTGCCCCTGGGGAGCTGCCACCTGCCACCTGCCACCTCAGCCCACCCTGCGGGAAACCTTTGCTTCTCGGAAGGCTGGGCCATGGAAAAGAGACACCCACACCCCACCCCAGCCTCAGGGTCCTTTCACTCTTCTCTGATCCCCTCTAGCTGAGTCTCTGGGGTGGGGATTTCGACAACTGTGAGCAGAAAGGCCCAGGAGGCCCAGTGAGCACCCTCCCTCGAGCCTGCCAAGGCAGGAACACTCAGGGCGGGGCCTTAAGCTTGTGACAGGCTCACCCTAAGTCCCTGCTCTCTCTGAATTCAGCCCCTCTCCTCGGGAGGGTCCCAGCAGGCCAGGCCACCAGTATGGCAGGGGTGTGGTGCGGTGCAGTGTGGTGCGGTGTGGGCGTGGTGGCCAACCCTGGTGGGTAGGTGGATCTAGGCAGCCATAACACAGCCAGGGGGCAATAGGCTGCTGGCAGCAGGAAGCACTTTTCTGGGGCATTGCTCGGTGGGGAGGGGGGACCTGTGGCTTTCACTCCAGGCATTGCTGAGAGCAGTGGGGGCTCCCTGTATGCAGTGAGCTCACAGCTCACAAATCCCACTTCCCATCTTCGCCAGGGTCAGCCACACTGAGGCGTTTTTTAAAACTCCACAGAGTAACTGGGGACTTCTCTACAAAAAAATTAAAGAATGACTCAGGTGTGGTGGCACGCCTGTAGTCCTAGCTCCTCGGGGGGCTGAGGTGGGAGGATCCCTTGAGCCCAGCAGGTCGAAGGTGCTTTGGGCTATGTCTGTGCTACCACACTCTAGGTTGGGTGACACATTGAGAGCCTGTCAAATAAATAAATAATAAATAAATGTAAAAGTCTACTTCTAGAGAAACAATGTTAAAGAGTGAGTTTTCTTGCCCTGCCTCCACGTCAGGTTGTGGGTCAGGCTGCCCTGGGATGGGGTCCCCTTGCCCCAGCCTTTTCGAATCTGCTCTGGATACAGCTGTGCCTGGAGGAACAGGGTATACACCCAGGAAAAGGGCCCCTTCCTGCACCTGGTGCAGGCGGTGAGAGTGGGTGGTCTGCACGTGTGTGGTGGGAGCTGCTCCCAAGGTGGAACAGTTTCCCTGCCGTCTCCCCCTGTCCTGGAGCTGGAGCATTCTGGAGAAAGGATGATCCTAGGCACCCTTTGGTGATGCAAGTCGAGGAGGAGCAAGAGGGCCATGCCAAGCCCACCCCCCAATCCAGGGCAGACCTGGTAGGAATGAACTGGAAGGAATAAATGGACAAATCAAGTTGAAGATGGGGACGGGGGGTGAAGAGCCCCTTTGGAGTCCAGCCTGACTCAAATTGTCCTGCCCTGCCCCTGGAACCCTGGTTCACTGTCGGGCCTGAAGGTCTCTGGGGCGGGGCCTCTGCACCCCTGAATCTGGCTCAGAGCAGGTGTACGTGAAGGTGAATGTAAGGAAAAGAGATGCTTGAATTCTGAATCTCACTGAAATTAGCCTAGGAACTTCATCAAAACAATCACATCTTTGGGGAGGAAATAGGTACTAAAATTCATCCAATTCTGACGCCTGCTTTCAGCATCTCAGCTATATTCATGCATTCATTCATTCTCAAATTCTCAGCCTAATTTTATTTTTTTCCTGATTTAGGGACTCACTCTGTCACCCAGGCTGGAGTGCAGTGGCTCGATGATAACTCACTGCAGCTCAAGTGATCCTCCTGCCTCAGCCTCTGGAGTAGCTGGGACTCTAGGCGTGCACTACCATGCCCAACTAACTTTGTGCTTAATTTTATTTTATTTTTCGTAGAGACAGGGGTCTTACTATGTTGCCCAGGCTGGTCTTGAACTCCTGGCCTCAAGCGATCCTCCCACCTGAGCATTCCAAAGTTCAGCTTTAATAGTGAAGTACCATCTATGTGGGAAGTGGGATTTAATTCCCAAGTTTAAAGATTTTTTTCTCATATTGATTTTAACTCCATTGATCAGGACTTGACTATCTTATATTTAAGGAAACTTTAAAGGTGGGCTGGACTAGGCTGGGCGCGGTGGCTTATGCCTGTAATCCCAGCACTTTGGGAAGCCAAAGTGGGCAGATCACTTGAGATCAGGAGTTCTAGACCAGCCAACATGGTGAAAACCCATCTCTACTAAAAATACAAAAATTAGCCAGGCGTGGTGGCAGGTGCCTGTAATCCCAGCTACTCGGGAGGCTGAGGCAGAGAAGTCCTTGAACCCGGGAGGTAGAGGTTGCAGTGAGCTGAGATCGTGCCACTGCACTCTAGGCTGGGCGACAGAGCGAGACTCCATCTCAAAAAAAAAAAAAAAGGGTGGGCAGACTAAAGCTTCTCTTTCCTTAGGAAATATTTTATAGACACAAATGAGATTATATGAGGAGGTTTAAATTCCATCAGACACAAAACAGCTCAACACTCTCAACCACTAGGAGATAACTCATTTACCTAAGATCTCAAATGTATGTTAATTAAAATATAGTCTTTTCTCCTGATTAAAGCCAGTCTCCTAAGGGTTGCTGCCAAGTCATGCCCCTATGGCTTGTGCTTAAAGCACAACCCCACGTGGCAGGTTTTGCTAGTTGCTTTTCAATCTCCACTCCGCCTTTCCTCCCAAATAAGAAAACTCTGATTTTTAGCTGGGTCTACTGCTGACCAACTGAAAGATGGCATTGCCCAGCCTCCCTGGCAGCTCGGGCATGGTCGTGTGGCTAAGTTCTCCCACCACCTTCAAGAAGTGGAAAGGTGTGAGACTTCTGGAAAGTCTCCCTGAACGAGAGGGGCATATCCATCTTCTCTTTTGCAGCTGGTACCTGGGCTGAGGAGGTGATGGCAGGAATGTGGGCAGCCATCCTGGATCATGAAGAAACGTGAATGGCAGCTAGAAAAGCTGATCCTTGAGGACTTTGGGGCTGCCATACCAACCATGATTGCCTCTCCATGGACCTCTTTTATAAAAATATGAGTAATATTCTTGTTTAGGCCACTGTGATGTTGGAATTTTTCAATACATGCAGCTAAACCTAACTGATACCCCACTTCCCCAAGTTCAGCCTTCCTCCCATGCACAACTTCAAACTATAAAACATAGGAAGGGAGCCTCTGAGCAGATACAACTGATCCAGGCCTTGGAGTTAGCCAAGGATAGACCCACAGAGAACAGCCATTCACTCAGCGGACAAGCCCATCAAGTGTCTACCCCAAGATCCTGTGCTGAAGAAATGACGGCTTTGGGAGCAGCAGGTTTTATGGGGGAAGACTGAGAGTGCAGTTTGGGACACGTTAAATTTGAGAGCATCTGTTAGGCATCCAAATGGTGAAGAACAGGTAAACAGGTCTGGAGTTTCAGGGTTGAGGCTAGAGATATAGGTTTTGAGAAGTTTGGGAGAAAATGGTTGTTTATAAAACCACGTGACTGTAGGAAATTCCCCCAGGGAGGGAGTGGATAGAGTAACTTCCAAGGACTGAGTCCAGGGTCTCCAGTGTTGAGAGGTCAGTGAGCAGGGGAGGCACTCAGCCAAGGAGATCAAGCAGGAGTGGCCAGGAGCGAGGAGGAGAAGTGGACAGTGTGATCTGTTTCAGCCAAGTGAGGATGGTGTGTCACGGAGAGAGCACAGTCGGCTGGGTCACCTGTTGGTGACAGTTCAAGGAAGAGATGAGCGCTGACCCCGATCATCAGATTTTGAAACATCAAGGTCAAGGATTACTTTGATAAAGAGCTTCAGAGGAGTGGTTGGGTGAAAATCTGATGGGAGTAGGTTCCAGAAAGAACAGGTGGGAAGGAATTGGAGATAAGGGGAAACTTCAGAGGGGTTTTGCCCTTCAGAGGGTCGACGGCGTGGCAGGAAGAGGAGAGTAGGGAAAATCAATCAGTTACTCAAAAATGAACATGGACCCTACCCCCACCTAAGAGAAATCTTAAATGCCAGCGCGCCTAGGCTCACATTGAGTCTGATGGAATAAAGTGGTCATGGAGTCCACGGACCTTTCTGAGCACCTGGCCTTGGCCAGTGAGGACAAGCAGGAACAGGTCATACTTCTCAATTCTGAACCGAGGGGGGCATGACTTCCATCTCCTGTGTCTTACATCTGCACGTTTCACAACAAGCCAGAGACGTGGTGCTGGTGCGGCAGGGAAAAGTGCAGCGCTGTGGGGTCAGGCCGACCCAGATCCGCCGTGATCTGGATGCAACCCCCACAGCCAGGGCACGCCGGCCTCGTTGTGCCTCTTTTTCCCGCTGTCAATGGGAAGTTTAAGTGAGGCCACGTGTGGGTTTTTAGCTCTCTGCTTGACATATAGCAGGTACTCAGATTGAGGTGAGCGTTTTAAGGTACAAATTAGGGCACCACTGGGGGGAGTAGCGAGGGCGGAAGAGTATCTTTTTAGAACACACCGCTGATAGTGGTGATTTAAAAAAAAAAAAAAAGAGGCACCGTTCACTTTCATCGGGGAGTTGGGAAGAAGACAGAAGAGGTGTTTGGGAGAAGCAAGATGAGCAGCGAGTGAGAGGGAACCGGCCGGCAGGTCATGAAAGTCGGCGGCGCATCGCCCCGCACCTGTCCCGCCCCTGTACCTGGCGGGCGCTCGGGGCAGCCGAGCCCTCCTGCCGCCGCCACCTCCACCGCAGCAGTTTCCTGGGCCAGCTGGGACTAAGGTGTTGGCAGTCGTCGTCCGTCAGCTCCCGGTAGGCAGGACGCCGCGGCTGTTTGGCGTCGTCACCTAGCAACCGGCTGCACGCTCCGGCGCCATCGGGTGGACTACAACTCCCACAATGCACAGCGCCACGGCGCGGCCCGGGACGCCGAGCCCTGGGCGCCACCTCCCCGCCATGCCTTTCGGGACTTGTAGTTTCTTGGACCCAGGGGAGCGGCGGGTCGCTCCGCCGGCAGGGAGCGCGCCTAGGGCGGGGTGCGGCGCCCGCGCGAGGATTGGGCCGCCTCCGCCCCGCCCGCCCCGCCCGCAGCTCGCGGTGGGCCCGGGGCTCGCGGCGCCCTAGGCGCATGTGCGGCGCGGGGCGGCCGTGACCAGCGGAGCGCTGGGTGTCAGTGAGCAGCGAGGAGCCGCGCGCCCCCGTGCCCGCGTCTGTCCGTGCGCCCAAGCGCCCACTCCCGGGTCTGAGGTCTGCCCGGCGCGCCGCTTGCAGAGCATCCTCAGGGCCGCGCACCTGCCCCGCGCACCTGCCCGCCGCCCGCTCGGCGCTCCGGGCTCCGCTCGCCAGCCTCCCTGCGACAGCGCGGGGGCTCCGGCCGTGCCTCCGCATCCACCCCGCGCCTCAGCCGGGCCCGGGCGCAGCGCTGCGGAGGGCGAGGGCCGCCCGGAGTCCGGCCAGGGCCGGCGCGGCGATGATGAACAGGTTCCGAAAGTGGCTCTACAAACCCAAGGTGAGCGGCCCCGCTCGGGCCGGACGCCCCCCGCGTCGCGCCCTCTCCGCTCCCCAGGACCGCCCGTCCGCCCTACGAGACGGACCCCCTTTTCCTGTCCGTGGCCGGCCTCTTCCCCCACCGCCGACATCCTTCCCTCCACTCCAAGACTTGGACAGATCTTCATCGCCCTGTCCCTGAGGCGGATCCGAACCTCCCTCCCTGCTTCCTAAGCCCGGGTCCAGGACTGACCCTCCTGCTCCTCCTCTCGGGCCGGGGCGCACTTTCCCTCCCCCTCCATCCAGGGCCACAACGGGCCCCTCTCCCCCCTCATCCCGGTCCTGGACGGTAGCAGACCCCCTACTACTTCTCCGTCTCCCCTCCCTGCACCAGGGATGCCCCCTCATTCCCCTCCTGCCCCCACCCTCATTGTCCTGGGCCCAGAATAGACCTCCCTCCGCACTCCAGAACAGACCATCTCCCCACTTCCCCAGGTTCTGAGAGAACCCACATTTCCCAATCCCTGGGTCCAGGGCAGACCCGTCCTTCCATGTCCAGAGAGGATCCTGATGGCGCTGCCAACGGCCTCCCTTCCCGAACCAGGACTGACCCACACCTCGGCCCAGTTCGCGTCCCCTCCCTTGTCCCCATCCTTGTCCCTTCCCCACCCACGTCCTCTGGAATCCGGGACAGGTCCTCCGCCCGGCCCTTGGGGCGAGCGCGCCCGTGGCCAGCAGCCTCGGCGGGGCGGGAGGTACGGCTCTCCAGCCGGCGCCCGCGCCTCTCCTAGCGCCGCGGGGTCGGGGTCCGGGCGGCGCGCCCCGTGCCTCAGCGGCTGCGCCAGTCGCACTGCAGGCGCTGCGTCCCCGCCGCCCGCCTGGGGCTCATGTCCGCTGCAGCCGGAGCAGGGCCGGGCGCGCTCGGCGCGGGGTCAAGGCGCGGCGGTGTTCGGGATCCCGGCGCAGGGTCCAGGGCGCATCTGGGCGTCCGAGGGTGGCACCCTGGGGCCGGCGCAGCGGGGAGGCCCGGGCCCTGAGATCTTGGAGGAGGGCACGGCTCGGGTGGGGTCACCGCGGCGACCAAGGGCGGGAGTGGGGCCAGCGCTGCGTCCGGGCAGCTCGGACGTCCGAGGCCACCGCGTTGCCGACCTACCCCTCCTCCCTCCGCTGGCCGCCTTTCTCCGTCCAGCGTCCCAGGCCGCCGTCTCCACCGTGGGTGAGCTGTCACGGCGGAGGTTTCCTGAAATCCGTGTCTCGCGTGCGCCCATTCCAGGAAGGCGGGAGGTGGGTTTGGAAGATCGAAACGGAGGTTTGAGGGCGCACTCAGGGCCCCGAAAGGCGCGTGCTTCACGGCCTTTGAGGTCGGGGAATTGTTTGTCGTTGCAGGAGTTTTGGGTTGAATGAGGGCTTACGGTACATGGGGCGCCCCTTGCTTGGCCTTGGCTTGACCGGGAGGGGACTCGGGGGAGGGGGATTCAGGGTTCCTGTGGCGGCACTCCCTGCTCCCAACCTCCCTGTCCCTACCAGCGACTTCTTAAGGGTTCGTCCGGAGCCTTGCGTTTCCTGGCGCTGGGTGTGGTTTGGGGCCGAGCCGTCTGCGCCCAGCCTCTCCTCCTGCGGCGCCTTCGAGCCCCTCTCGGTCCTGCCTGCTGCCCCCATGCGCCTCTGCCGGGGGAGGGCGGTGGCCTCCGCTCTGGATAGCTGTATGAGTGGTGTTTGGTTCCAGTGACTTTTCCTCACCAGTTACTGAAAACCAAGTCCGCTTGTAAAACGGCGTTTTGCGGGCGTGCAGCAGCATTATTTTCTGTGACAAATGGCTGGAGGCAGCTGGAAAAATGTGTCTCAGGTCTTAAGTAACATTCTGGTGTCACTGAAGGCACTTGCTGGGACACTAGGGGATGCCCCTCCGGACGTGGCTGTGGAAGAAGCCGCATTTGGGGGATCACCCTTCTAATCGTGTTGAAAAGGAAGGAAGAATAATTGTAGTCTCTGTTTCATGAGTAGCTGAGTAATTTCAGGATGGCCTCGTCTGTTTCTGTTTAGGGAAGACACTTTAAAGGTAGAACATGATACTAGAGGTTGTCCCAAGAATTAGGAATTGTGTTCCTAACTTTTCCTCTTCAGCAGGCAGCTGCCTTTCCAGGCAGAGGGCAGGCACCAAGAGGGCACAGCCAGTGAATCAGCTGATCCCAGGGATCAGCCCAGAGCTGTGTGCCTCCGGAGAAGGGATGGAACAGGATTCATGTGGATCTCTCCTTTTTCTCGTTGTCTTCTCCTGGCGTGCTGTCTGATACTAGCTCCAGAGCTCTGGACTTGAGATGTATCTCCATCTCAGATCTGTCTCTGGCCATAGCATTTTCTGGGAGCTGGTGCCCTGTGGGCAGTCTGAACTTGGGCTGTCTCTTATTTGAGAAATGTCTTTGGAGTTAAATATCTTGATTGTTTGAAGGGTTGGAGTATGTTATGTCACTCCATAGCTTTTCATTTTTCAAACCGAAGCTCAGATCCTTGCCTTGGATTATGAATTGAATTTTATGCTTCTCTTTCCTGTCTAATTTAACACATTTTGGCACAAATAAGCACAAAGTCAGTCCTGGGAAGATTCTGGGCCTGGAAGAGTTGAAGTGTTAAACATTAGCTGTGGGAGGATGTGTCTGGGGGAGACTGTTGCCTGCAGTTAGGAATTTTTTTTCCCACTTTGTATTTAGATAGATGTACAATTCAAACTGAATTTTTAATTGAATTCCTGCTTTGGTTTAAAACTGCACAGTGAGCTTCTTTTTATAAATTTTTAAGTGTGTGTGTGTGTGTGTGTGTGTGTGTGTGTGTGTTTGTAGAGACAGGGTCTCACTATGTTGCCCAGGCTGGACTCAAATTCCCGGCCTTAAGCAATCCTCCTGCCTCAGCCTCCCGAAGCACTGGGATTACAGGTGTGAGCCACTGTGCCTGGCCAACACTGAGCTTCTTGTTCGTTACAATATGGTGGAAAATATTCTGAAATGAAAATATTATTCACTGTTCTTATAGTTCTAAAAAGCAATTGGAAATGCTTAAAAATATTCCTGTGTGACATAAATTTTGATATCTGAATAAAAATTAGCTACTACATTAGCTACCTAAGTTGAGTAAAAGAATGCCTGATGAATAATACAAAAGTTTAACATTAAAATGACATTTGCAAATTATATTTCTATTCACTTTCTTAATCAGTCTTTTAAACACCAATATGACTTTTCCTGGTATAGTGTTCAGATCTTGTAAGTATTATCCTGACTTTGAATACTCCCAGGAAGAGACGGTGCAGGAAAACCTGTCAGCTTGTCCTGCTTTATTGATGTTGGTGGAATACTTTCTTGCCTTTCTTTAAGGTCTTTTTAAGAGAGTTTATGCTTTAGAAAGGCGAACCATTTTGGCATGCTTGGTGTCTTCATTTGAAACAAAAGTGTCAGTGCTGTGTTTCTTGCTTGGTTATGACTTTCTATTGATTGACTTGGCTGGAAGTTCCTGGTTGCTAGGAGGTGAGAACTCCCGGCATGGGGAAGAGGGACCTGGACACTTACCTGGACCTGGGAGAGATTTCCTGGCCATCACCAAAGAGCATATTAATATCACTCAGGATGAATTTGTGTTTTCCATCTTTGAGGAGGAATTGACCCTCGGTGGGTTTTGCTGGCTGGGTGGATGGGGGTAGTTCCCGTGTGGCTGGTTACCATGCTCAACCTTGTACTCCAAGAAGAGCTCGCTTGTCTGCACCCCTAGACCATTTTCAGAGTGGGGGCTATTAACCTTTCTTGTCCCCCCGCTTTGTAGGAGAACATTCCTTATAAATCTGCCTTACTGAGTGATGTGTATTTGGCAACTTCCTGTAAACATTCCAGGCCCAGATTAGTGATGACACGGCCTTTGCCAAGAGAAGCCTGAGTGACTTGCTGGGTGTGTGTGCTTTATAAAAGAAGAACCCTTTGGGTTTCGTCAAGTCTGCCTGGGGGCCAACCCCACTGGCATGTTTTGTGGGAACCTGCTAGGACTGAGCAGTACTGAGCATGGGACTTCCTGCCCTTCGGCTCTTGTGTTAACTCAGCCTCAGTCACCCGAGGATTTCCAGGGTTCCAGCCCACTTGGTCATGGGCCCTTGAAGACAGCTGGCCATTGGTGGCCAGCACTCTGTACCTTGGCCGCCTGGTTGAGAGGAGCAGCACCCTGGAAACGAAGTGGCAGATGGGGGCAGGCCCCAGAGTGGGGGGTGGGGCAAGGTCTGGATATATCTGTTTGGTCCCGATGTGCAGAGATTAGGCGCAGCCCGGTCCTCCTTTCGGGGCTCCCCACTGGTGGCTGAGGGTGAGGGGTGATGACAGAGACCCCCAGAAGTACACAGCTGGGGCTTGGAATGCTGTGGGAGGGGTCTTGGTGGAGACTGGGGCCTGGCACGAGTGGGGCCTATGAGAGGGCAGTCACCGGCATGTGCCTTGACTTCCCTGCTTTGCGTCACCTGGGAAGTGAATGGCTGTCCCTACAGCACTGCGTCTGTGCCCCATGCCAAGCACAGACCCTGTTCCAGGGACTTGGGATTTGAGTGATAACTTCTAGCCAGGCTACTGATGAATTAGTTTTCAGCTGATAAACTCCAAGTGCCCAGCTGTGGTGGGGGGTTGTCCTTGGCCTGGCACGTTTCTCTCTGAGGTGAGCTGATGGAAAGCCAGTGTTCCGGATGCTGCACAGGCTGAGCCCCGCGGTGCTCCCTCTCCTGGCGGGCACCTGGCATGGAGGGGGCTCAGGAAGTCCTGGGAGGATGCTTGGCAGCGCTGAGTCAGAGCAGGCGTGGCTGGCCCTGCACACCGGTCTCTCTCTGTTGCATGGGGTTCTCTGAATTCAGAAGGCTCTGGGGCTCCCCCGGCTCTGCATCCAGGTCATGCCACCCCTCTCAGAGAGCCTTCCTTTCCACATCAGCACTCAGGCTGTGGTCAGCAGGAGCGCAGTGGGGACGCCTGAGAGTCCATCTGCTCTTAAGGTGGCTTTGTAGAACCTACTCCCTGGCCTCCTAGGAAGTGACTCTCAGCGGGCAGCTCACATCTCATTTCCTGCGCTTTGCTGAGGTTTCTGTTTGTGGTTGGGGGAGTGTGGGACCTCACATGCCTTGCCTTGTGCCAGCGGCATTTGCAGGGCAATTAAGAGCCTGGGCTGCAGACACAGGGCGAGCATCACTCGCTGCGCCGACTCTGTCATCACTCAGGGCTCTCCTTCCCTGGCAGGGCAGGGCCGGGTGCTTACTGGAAACGTCTGGTATGGTTTCTGTTAAATGGGCGAGTCAGAGGCAGGGAGTCGAGAGTTTCACGTAATTGATATTTGGACTCAGCAGCAGGGCGGACAGGGGAGGGAAGCAGGGCCTCAGTGTCCTGCCCCACAGGCTGAGTGTCTTTAGGTCATTTTGTTCGACCTTAAGAGGAGAGATGGGTAATTTAAGGAGGCTTCAGTGGGCATTTTCAGCCACCAAGAATTCCCAGAATACCGGCTGTGCTTGCTCTAAATGTGTGAAGGTGCACATCTGAGAGCTGGTAAGTGACAGCCCGGGTGTGGTTTTGTTTGAGTTGACAGCCTTGTGCAGCTACAGGGTGTGCCAGGTGCAAAGGTGAATAATGGTGAGCTGATTCCAGTTCGAAGAAAAATAAATGCTGAGAATGCTGTGGGTTTCAGTGCTTCGAAGCCCAGTGTTTTCTTGTCTTCAGTGGTTGCCGGCCATGTGTCTAAATAGCATTGGAGCTCCAGGGCCTGGCTGGGAATTCTCGTCCCTCCCACACCTGTGCCTCAGTTTCCCTAGTGTCAGGTGGGGATGCTGAGACCTGCCTTCTGGAATTGTTGGGCCCATGTGAGGAGACCATCTCTGTCCAAGACTCACAGTAACAGCTCAACCAGTGACCCCAGTCAATAATGGCAGAACCAGTGGGTGGTGTAAGCAGGCGGGGACTTCCACAGAACCAACGTTTAGCTACCTTAGGGTTTCATGTCAGTATTTCTTGGAGTCCCAGAGGCCATTACAGCTTCCAGTTCCTCCAGCCAGGCCATTCTGAGAGTGAAAGGGTCTCAGTGGGGGCCTGCCACCCCTGCGTCTTTTTCTGGTAGGTGGCAGGTGCTTGGTTGCTGGGAACAGACCCTGACTTAGTACACCTCAGGCATCCCCGTGGGTCTGGTTACAGGTTCCCCTGAGGATGAAGGATGCGCCCTGCCCCTGTCTGCGCCCTAGGGGAGAGATGCTGCCATGTGCTCACGCACCACATGAGCACCTGCCTCCTCTGTGGTTGTCAGGACCAGGGCTGACTGCAGCTGGTGTGGGCAGCAATGGGGTTCACCATGTCGGACTGGCCCCCAAACCTCTCATGCTGTCCTCCCATGGCCTGTGCCCCCCATTTGTTATCTGGATGCTCAGGACCTAGGAGAGGACTCCAGGGCTCAGGTGGCAGCGGGGAAGGGGCTGGGGTACACTCGCACTGCACTGTGATGTGAGGGGGATAAACTTCTATCCGTTAAGGCACTGAGGTTTGAGGGTCATTTGTGAATGTTTAAACTATGCTGATGCACCCTGTTTTACAAATGGAGTCTCAGGACAAGTCACCTTACTCGAACCTCTACAGCCAGGAGAAAGCAGGGCTGGGATTTACACTCAGATCCGTGGGACCCCAGAGCTGGCACTCATATGCGTCAGGCAAAGTCTCCTTTCCTGCAGGAAGGAACTGGACTGTCATCGGATTTTACATGAGTCCCATTTGGTGAAACGATTACTTTTTTCTTTTTTCAGTTGGATTGCAAAAAAATCTTAGATATTGATGGGCAAGTCAAGTGTTTGAAGGAGGAAGACAAAAGTGAATGGATATTTTTTGACTGATCTGAATAGATTAAGCACAAGTAGAACAGAACATGTTATGGTAATTAATGTATGGAATGATTTTTTCCTTCTTACAGTAAGTATTCTGAAGCTCTTCCATTTTTCATTGTTTTCCTGCTGGAGGGAGGCAGGGGGCGTAGAGGGCACATCAAGTGGGGGGGCCCCTCCATGGCCGAGGAGCATGGGTCCAAACTGCATGGCTGGCTCTCTAAGTCTCTGCCACGGGTGGGATTTTGCTCCAGCTGTGCTGCCCCTGGCTGTCCCCCACCAGAAACATGGTATTTTACACCGGCTTCCTGGGGAGACTGGGCTAGCACACCCAATTTAGGATGGTGTCCTTAGGGCAATGTTTTTGTCTTTGGATTTCAGTTTTTGAGAATGTTTCCAATTATTTTTAGGGATATCATGATTACAAAAAACACCTAAAAGCAGAATCAACTACTTAAATGTCAGATACATTTAAGAATTGTACACTCATGTTCACAGCAGCTTTATACATAACAGCCAAAAGGGGGAAACAACCCAAACGTCCATGGAAGGAAGAACAGACAAATGTGGTCCCTCCGCACCACGGTGTGACATTAGCATTAGAAAGGGAGGATGTTCTGGCCAGGCACAGTGGCTCACGCCTGTAATCCCAGCACTTTGGGAAGCTGAGGCAGGCGGATCACGAGGTCAGGAGATTGAGACCATCCTGGCTAATACGGTGAAACCCCATCTCTACTAAAAATACAGAAAATTAGCCGGGCGTGGTGGTGGGGCGCCTGTAGTCCCAGCTACTCGGGAGGCTGAGGCAGGAGAATGGCGTGAACCCGGGAGGCGGAGCTTGCGGTGAGCTGAGATGGTGTGACTGCACTCCAGCCTGGGCGACAGAGCGAGACTCTGTCTCAAAAATAAATAAATAAATAAATAAAATTTTAAAAAATGAAAAAAAAAAAAAGAAAGGGAAGATGTTCTGATACAAGCCATCGCCACGAGCCTGGAAGACAGGCTGATAATCGAAAGAAGCCACTCGCAAAAGGCTGCATCTCGTATGATTCCATTTCTATGAAATGTCCAGAAGAGGCAAATCCATTGAGATAGAAAGCAGATTGGCAGTTGCCAGGGGCTGGAGAGTGGAAGTGGAAATGGGGAGTGATGATTTAAAGGGCGTGGGGTTTCCTTTTGGGGTGATGAAAAGGTTTTGACGCAGCGAGAGCTGGTGGTTGGGTAGCATTGTGAATGCAGTAAATGCCATTGTATTGTACCCTCTAAGATGGCTGATTGTATGTTGTGTGGATTTCACCTCCATTTAAAAAAAGGAATTGTAGCACTTTTTGAGGTTAACAGATAATCAAGGGAAAAGGTGTTCTGCCCCTGAGTAAAAAAAAAATAGGAAAACAGGCCCAGGGCCATGGTTCCTGAGTTTGGCTTTCTGGGTAGGCAGCTGACTTGGGGGCTTTGGAAAGCACCCTGCCAGCCTGGCCCACTGACTGAGGCTACCTGGCTGGGGCATCTTCCTGGTCTCTGAAGATGGATCCTCAAGTCCCAGCCCAGCCTCTCCTGCCACCCTGTGCTGCTGCCAGGGCCTTTGTCCTGGGGCTTCCAGAAGACAGCGTGAAGGAGTTCTGTGTCTGGGATTGATCGTGGTTGGGTAGTTCTGACAAATTTCTCAAACTGACCTCCTCCCACAGAGCTGTCCGCAGGGGTGAGCCCCCGCACCCCACCATGGGTGTGCTGGACTCAGCCCTCTCACAGCGCCAGCAGGGGCTGCCCAGTGGGAAGCTCCAAGGCTGTCAGGCCATGTGGGCCTTGCCTGAGCCAGGGATCGCAGGGACAGCAAGCAGCCAGCGGAGTGGGGGCAAGGGGGCTGCTGAGATGTGAATGGCAAGGGGGTGTGGGTCGCGGAGCCTGAAAAGCTCGGTGTACTTGGAGCACAGGGGACAAGATGGGGTCGCTGCAGATGGGGTTGGGAGGTCGCCTGGGGATGGGTCACAGGCAAGGAAGGTGGGGGCATGGTGGGGTCAGCACTGCTGTTTGCGGGGTCCTTCCAGGCCTGCTGTGGGAGAGACGAGACTGGAAGCTGGGACTGGTGGGTGGCGGGGATTCCAGCGAGAGGATGGCAGCAGGCGACTCTGGATGGAGAAAGTGGATGGATCTGGGCCTGGTGGGGGTGGGACCTGGCTGGGGGAGAGGTGCTGTTTGGGGATGGGGAGCTCAGGAGAGGAGCTGCAGGGTGGAGGGTGGGGATGGGGGTGCAGAAGTCGGGGTTTGGACAGTGTGTTTGATAGCCATGCACCTCCACGGGGAATGTGAGGGTGGGGGGCCCGGGGCGTTCAGGGCTGTGTCGCAGACCGCGTAAAGGCAGACCTTCCCACTGCGAGGTGCCCAGGAATGTTGGATAAAATCACAAAAACACTTTGAAAAGTACTGAGCTGGCAAGAGAGAAGGTGTAACCCCTAGTGCCAGAAATAAGAGGAAACTAAAACCTAAAGCTGAGCGCACGGGATGGTCCACTTAGAAACCACCCGGAACTGAGAGCTTCAAACCATCACTGCTGCCCCACGTCAGGACTGGGTGGATCAACCCTTGGGGCGGGGCTCATCTGGGTGGGGCTCACGTGGGCGTGGCTTCACCTAGGTGGGGCTTATACGTGCAGGGCTCACTGTGTGGGGCCATCTGGATAGGGCTGCATCTGGGCGGGGCTTCGTCATCTGGGCGGGGCTTCATCATCTAGTCAGGCTTACCTGAGTGGTACTCATCTGGGTAGGGCTTTATCTGGGTGGGATGCCAGCATCTAGGTGGGCTTACCTGGGTGGGGCTTCATCTAGGTGGGGCTTATATGGGCGGGGATCACTGTGTGGGGCCATCTGGATAGGGCTGCATCTGGGTGGGGCTGCATCTGGGCGGGGCTTCATCATCTAGGCGGGGCTTCGTCATCTAGGCAGGCTTACCTGGGTGGTACTCCTCGGAGCGGGGCTCTATCTGGGTGGGGCGCCATCATCTAGGTGGGCTTACCTGGGTGGGGCTCATCTGGGCGGGGCTTCAGTTGGGCAGGGTCAGCCAGCTGAACCATCTGCGGCCTTTGGTCCACCCCGGCTGGTGCAGCTGGGGCAGGCCCCCTCCAGGCTTTCTCCCCAATACTGAGTCTCAGGGCAGTGGAGCAGAGTGGCAAGGTGATCCTGAGGCCCAGCCTGGAAGTCACATGGCATCACCTCCACAGTGTCCATAGGGCCAGCCCCCATTAAAGGGGGGGACTGTCACCTCCATTTCTCGGTGCGGGGAATAGCAGGGTCACATCTCAAAGGGCAGGTGTGGGGATGCAGGAAAATGCTGGCTTGGTAGGATGTTCCTGGGAGCACTCACAGGGAGGCCCAGGGCATGGTGGGGGTTAGGGGAGACATGTTGGTCCAGAACTGGGTGAAGCATTGCTCTCCAGTGGGGGCAGGTTGGAGCAAGGGTCAGACAGGAATCTCTGTCCTTGAGGCCTGGAGGCCAGGGGGCCAGGAAAACCCCATAGGCCACTTCAGCGCAGGGTCACCTGGGCAGCCTGGCTGAATGAGGTACGTGGTGTTCTGGAGGAGCCCTCCTGCCACACTTCTGAAGTGAGTTCGTAGTAGAAAGTTACAAGACAGAGGAGAAAGGGGTTCTCCATGAGCGCACGCTCTGGCATGCATAAGGTCAAACCAAGCCAAGAGAATGAGGATAGAAACCACAAGGCAGGCCGGGCGTGGTGGCTCACGCCTGTAATCCCAGCACTTTTCGAGGCTGAGGCAGGTGGATCACGAGGTCAGGAGGTCGAGACCAGCCTGGCCGACATGGTGAAATCCTGTTTCTACTAAAAATACAAAATTAGCTGGGTGTGGTGGTGCATCTGTAATCCCAGCTACTCGGGAGGCTGAGGCAGGAGAATCGCTTGAATCTGGGAGGCAGAGGTTGCGGTGAGCAGAGATCGTGCCACTACACTCCAGCCTGTGCAGTTGAGGGAGCTTCTGAGGCACAGAGGGATGAGAAGGTTCAAGATGTAACTCCTGGGACTTCAGGAGCGAGAGCAGGGGGAGAGAGGAGGCTGCTTTCTGCTCACGGCTGAGAATCTTCCCGAGTTGAATCATCAGGTTCATAAGCCCACACCCCAGATGGGAATCAGTGGCACAGCAGGCCCCTCAGATGCTCAGAATGCAGCATCTGAGGGGCCTAAGGGGACAGGCTGCAACCTCACAGGGGCCTCTGCTGGACTGGCTGAATACTGGAGGCCTGGAGGACTGTGGAGTGAAATCTTTCAAGGGCCACAGGGAGCAAAGTCAGAGTAGAGTTCTGGGCTTAGCTGAGCTGTTGTTCGTGGAGGAGAGCAAAATGGAAGACAGTTTTAGATGAAGACAAAAAAGTAACCGCCCCCAAATCATTGCTGAAGAAGTACTGGAAAATGTACTCCAAGAGGAAAATCAAAGTCAGAAGAAAGGAGTGGGAGGCGAGGTGCAATGGTGGGCCCAGGAGTTGGGGAGGGAGTGGGTAGATGGGAGCAGCAGTCACCCTGGGGAGCGTGAGCATCCATGCTCCTGGCAAGGGGGAGTGGAAATTCTGGACAGCAATGCCTGGACAGCAATCAGAGCTGGCACTGAGGTCTTTGATGGTTTGCGATAAGGCTGGATTTGAGACCATGAACTAAGTGTGTGAATTACCCCAGGGTAGGCACTAGGATAACAGTCCCAGAGAAGGGATAACTTCTAAACCAGGAGAGGGAGAAAAGAGAATAAAGGAAATAATCCAATCAAAGCAGGAAAGGATGAGAAGAGGGCAGCAAAGCAAAAGCACAACAAACAAAAAGCAAAAAATAAAGCTGTAGAAATAATTGCACATAAGTCAGGAATCACAGTGAGTGGAGCAAACCCACCTCCCAGACAGATACTGAGAGTGCACCTGTGCGTTGAACAATCCAGCCTTGTGCTGTTGACGAGAGATGTCCACGAGACAGCTTCCGCAGAAAGGCTGAAAAGAAAGGGGCAGAAAAGGTGAACCAGCCGTTTACCAAAAGCAAGGAGGTGAGGTTCTTTCTCCCTGCATCGGGTAAGCACAGAGCTCAAAGCAGAGCGACAGCATGTTTCCCCACGGGGAGGGGATGGCTTCCTGCTGCACACCAGCGGCTCCCAGGCCTCGCTGCCCCACCTCTTTAATCCCGGTCTCAGTCACAGGAGCTCTCGGGCAGCCCCTTCCCAGCGTTTTTGTTTTTGTTTTTGTTTTTTTTTTGAGACAGGGTCTTGTTCTGTGGCCCAGGCTGGAATATAGTGGCACGATCTTGGCTCACTGCTACCTCTGCCTTCTGGGTTCAAGTGATTCTCTTGCCTCAGCCTCTCGAGTAGCTGGGATTACAGGTATGCACCACCACACCCAGCTAATTTTTGTATTTTTTTTTGAGACAGAGTCTCACTCTGTCGTCCAGGCTGGAGTGCAGTGGTGCAATCTTGGCTCACTGCAACCTCCGCCTCCCGGGTTCACGCCATTCTCCTGCCTCAGCCTCCCGAGTAGCTGGGACTACAGGCGCCCGCCACCACGCCCGGCTAATTTTTCTGTATTTTTAGTAGAGACAGGGTTTCACCGTGTTAGCCAGGATGGTCTCAATCTCCTGACCTCGTGATCTGCCCGCCTCGGCCTCCCAAAGTGCTAGGATTACAGGCGTGAGCTACCGCGCCTGACCTAATTTTTGTATTTTTGAGAGAGATGGGGTTTCATCATGTTGGCCAGGCTGGTCTTGAATTCCTGACCTCAAGTGATTCACATGCCTCGGCCTCCCAAAGTGCTGAGATTACAGGCATGTGCCACCATGCCCGGCTAATTTTCTTTTCTTTCTTTCTTTCTTTCCTTCCTTCCTTCCTTTTCTTTCTTTCTTCCTTTTCTTTCTTTCTTTCTTTCTTTCTTTCTTTCTTTCTTTCTTTCCTTCCTTCCTTCTTTTCTTTCTTTTTCTCTTTCTTTCTTTCCTTCCTTCCTTCCTTCTTTTCTTTCTTTTTCTCTTTCTTTCTTTCCTTCCCTCCTTCCTTCCTTCCTTCCTTTCCTTCCTTCCTTCCTTCCTTCTTTTCTTTCTTTCTTTTTCTCTTTCTTTCCTTCCTTCCTTCCTTCCTTCCTTTCTTTCTTTCTGACAGAATCCATTCTGTCATCCAGGCTGCAGTGTAGCAGCGCAATCTTGGCTCACTGCAACATCCGCCTCCCGAATTCAAGTGATTCTCCTGCCTCAGCCTCCCGAGTAGCTGGGATTACAGGCGCCTGCCACCACGCCCAGCTAATTTTTATATTTTTAGTAGAGACGGGGTTTCACCATGTTGGCCAGGGTGGTCTCGAACTCTTGACCTCAGATGATCCCTCTGCCTTGGCCTCCCAAAGTGCTGGGATTACAGGTGTGAGCCACTGCGCCCGGCCAGTGGGCATTTTGAAACTGTTGAAAGAACCAAGAGAACCCGAGGGACAGTGACAGGAACGCTGGCTGTTGGCCTCACCTGGCCCTCTCCTGACCCCTCCAAGGGCTGGGAGGTCTCAGGGACAATGGGCACTGGGACCACTCTCCTGTGCCCCGGCCCCTTCCCTCTGACTTAGGGAAGGCTTCCTGGCCTGCAGATCTCAGAGCCTGGCCCTGCTCAAGGTCACAGCTCGGCCATGTGGCTGGGCGCAGTGGGAGCGGGGCACTGTAGGGAATGATGGGAAACTGTAAGGCTGCTCAGCGCAGCCATCAGTAGACCATCAGCACAGTCAATCTGCAGCCTCCCACAGCATTTGAAATCCAGGCAAGTCCCATTGGTCTTCTCAAACTTGCTCTAATTGGTGTGCTCCAGACACTTCTGAAAAGGCCAAGGACTGTGGGTGGTAAGGCTTGCCTCAAAGCTCACTGTGGGGAGAGAATGGAAAAGCAGGTGGCGGTGCACCCCATCTTCCCTTCGCGATGCTGCTTGGAGTATGGGGAAGACACATGGCTTCTCTCCTGAAGGCCCCAGGCCCAGCACCGCTTTGCCCAGGCCACTCTCTGGGGGTATCTGGGGCTCACTTTGGAACTATCCAAGGATATGCCTTTGGGGACAAATTCGGCTTGTGGATGAGGTTAGTTATGGTTCATTTTTGTTGTTATGTATATATTTTAATCTTTTAAGAGATTGAAGTGTGGCTGGGCATGGTGGCATACGCCTATAATCCCAGCTACTTTGGGTGGCCAAGGGGGACGGATCGCTTGAGCCCAGGAGTTTGAAACTGTAGTGAGCTATGACTGTGCCACTGCACTCCAGCCTGGGCAAGGGCGACAGAGCAAGACCCTGTCTAAAAAAAATAAAACGAGACTGAGAGGGTGAAATGCACTGAATATATAGGTAACCAAAACGAGACTGAGAGGGTGAAATGCACTGAATATATAGGTAACCATTGAAAGCAAACCATCAGTGATATTTCCTGTATTCACAATGTGGTGCAGTCATTGGCTGTCTCTGATTTCAAAGCTTTTCCATCATCCCATATAAACACCCTGTTTCTATTATGTAGTCACTCTTCACTCACTCTGCCCCGGCCCCCGGAACCTCCAGTCGGCTTTCCGTCTCTGCGGATTTGCCTGTTCTGGACGTTTCATATAAAAGGAGTCATACGCCGTGGGGCCTTTTGTGTCTGGCTTCTTCCAGTTTCATCCATGTTGTAGCATGTGTTAGCATTTCATTTTTATGGCTGAATAATATTCCATTAGTGGACAGACCACTTTTTGTTTTCCATTCACCTGCTGATGGACATTTGGGTAGTCTCCATTTTTGGCTGTCATGAATGACGCTGGCATGAGCATGTGTTCAAGTCTTTGTAATTTGATTCTCTTGGGGAGGTGCTCGGTTGGAATTACTGTGTAGCTCCGTCTTCAGCTTTTTTTTTTTTTTTTTTTTGAGGCAGAGTCTCGCTCTGTCCCCCAGGCTGGAGTGCAGTAGTGCAATCTTGGCTCACTGCAAGCTCCGCCTCCCGGGTTCATGCCATTCTCCTGCCTCGGCCAGCTGAGTAGCTGGGACCACAGATGTGCACCACCACACCCAGCTAATTTTTTTGTATTTTTAGTAGAGACAGGGTTTCACCGTGTTGGCCAGGCTGGTGTCGAATTCCTGACTTCAGGTGATTCACCTGCCTTGGCCTCCCAAAGTCCTGGGATTACAGGCGTGAGCCACTGCGGCTGGCTTCCCCTGTGCTTCCTGACAGAGAGTGGGTCATTGGAGGTGGGGTCGGCGAATGCTGCGAGGGGCCTGAGAGGGAATCTGTGGGCCTGCTGTGTGCTATGGCTTCGAGCTGCCCCAGCCCTGGTGAGCCGAGTGCCCTGATAGGACTCCCACGTCTCCTGTGCTTGTAAATCAAGTCAAACCCCTTGAAACCACAGATCTGGGGAGGTCTTCAAAAGTGGGGCTATGTCCTCCCGCCACAATCCAGGGCTGGCCAGGGCCGTGCTCTCAGAATTCTGGAAGGCTCATATTGCATGTTGACACTCGTGTGTGTGACTGCATCTTTCTCTCAATGGAAGGTCCCACGCACTGCTTCCCATGCCCCCACTTGAGTGGCAGTGACAAGGTCCCCCGAGTCCTTTGCCCATCTCAGATCCCTCTGCAGACCCGACGCTGGGGTACAGGCTTTGTCCCCTCCTGGGCTGCAGCCCTGGAAGTGTGGGGTCATCTGTGAGGAGCTGGGGCTCAGGGAAGCCCTGGCAGCTGAGGAGAAGGCAGCTGGGGCCACACAGGCTTGGGCCACAGCCCAGCGGGGTCATTGCGCGGCCACGGGGAAAGGATGTGTATTGTTCTGTGTGGCTTGCGTTGTCAGAGAGGTCAGCATTGTACTTTGACTTTCCTCAAACACGGGTAATGGCACACCAGCCTCATGGAGACTCCCAAATGGGGATCCTGTTTCTGAGGGTGCTGGATGGGCGGTGGGGGGCACGTCCTGTGAAGACCATGCTGGTGTTAGCTGACTGGGTCCTGAGCTTGGAGGAGGGGCCTTGGTGGAGGGGGCAGGCTTGGCCCTGCAGGGATGGGTCAGTGCTGCCCTGGTTTTCATGTAGTGAGAGGCTGATTGAGAGCAGAGTGAGCTTAAATTCTAGCATTGGTGTATCATTAGATGTGGGTGGGTAAATAGAGCACAAAGGCACCTAAGCTTATTAGTCTGGTACAGCTGCTACGGTTTTTAATATTCCCTTCTAAGCCTTTTTCTTGGCGTCTGTCTGAGTGTTGTTGTGCGACTGTCTACCGCGTTCCCTGCCTGCTCTCTGCTGTGTGGCTTCTGTGTTGTCTTCTGCCGGCCACTTAACCCGGGCTTTGTGGATCCAACTATGAAACAGTGATGCTGGTGCTGTCTTCCTCACATGCAGTCCCGGCTTGAGGATGTTCTGCTAGTTTTTGCTGTTGTTGCCTGCTCTGCTTAATTCAGCTCTTGCTGACCCATCAGGACTTCTGGGGACTGTAGCCAAGCAGAGGCTGTAGGACACGGCCCTCCCGCACCTTCTGCTCCTGCGGCGGGCGGGGCGGGGCGGGGGATGGTGTCTGATGCAAGCCCTGGAGCAGCTGACCTTGGGAGGAGTAGGGGAGGAGGGGCCCCGCCCACCTAGCAGGGCTGTCCCCAGGTTGAAAGCTCCCAGAGGCAGCGCTGTCTGTGCGGTGCCTGGTGCCATGAGGGGAAAGGTGGCAGGGGAGCTCCATGCTCACTGGGGACCCAGCTGAGCAAGTCCCTCCTCCAGCGCCAGGGAGAGGATTTTAAAAGCTGCTACCACTGTCCCTCCACAGCCAGCAGGACCAGGATTTCTTCCTCTGTGTCTCTTGACAGCAGAGACTGCAGCATGACAAAGCCTCAGGGTTGTTGTGAGATGCCCGCCCCGAATCCCTCAGGCTGGCCACCACCACGCACACGGGGCTTCAGGGAGCACTGGGAGGGCCAAGTGAGCTGGTTTTGTCTGAAAGGTCTTTCTCATGAGCGGCTCGAGGAGAGGATGCAGCCCAGGTCTTGGGCCAGGACCCCTGCTACCACTGGGACCCCCGAGGGTTTTGCTGCTGACGGATGAAGAGGCTCCCGTGGAACTGTGGCCTCTGCTCTGCACCTGAGCCCCGGGGGTCACAGAGGTTCTTGGGGTGGACTGCGGTGCGGGGCGGCGAGGGGACTGCAAGGAGGCACTGCTTTTGGCTCCTGGCAACTTTGACCAAAAAGGCAGGCCCATGGAAAAGGCAGTTTTATCCTCTGAAAAACCTCTCTGTAGACACTCTCTTCCTTGGCTCAGAACTCACAGAGCCAGAAGGAGGAGGGGGAGGGGGAGGGTGCGGGGTGGGGAAGGTAGCACCGTCTGGTGTCAGAGTGAAAGCACCCTGTGGCTAGGACAGCTTCTGAGTGCTGCCCAGCTGGGAGGGTGTGCGTCCCTGCGACCCGGGCCCTGGGCCATCCACTGCACAGGCTGTGAGGGTGGGACCCGGGCACCGGGACTCCTGCCCTAGCCCCAGCCGCCTGCGTGAGATGGAGGTGGCAGTGCTTCACCGCCCCTGTAACCGGGGCACCCCGGGGTGGCTCTGCACAGGATGAATCGGCACCTCCCCCTTGGGCCATGTGTCGTTGTGTGTGAGCTGTGACCAGTGCAAGGTGGCAGGGCCCTGCAGTGTCAGCGCCTTCACCTCCCACTGGCCGTCCCCGACGGGGCCCCCCTTAGTTCCATGGAGCCGGTGTTTCCCCTGGGGACTGGGGAGACCTCATGATGGCCCGCCTGCCCAGCCTTCCTCCCCGGGTGCCAGTTTCCATCCCCCACTGTGCTCACCTGGGGACATTCTCAGGGTGTGTGTGACGTCTGCCACCTCTAGTCCTTGTGGACAAAGAGAGTGTAAGTCAACCACAATCAATAGCTGAATCCTGTTGGTCTAGAATTTTTCACCCTGTGTGATGGTTAATACTGCCAACCTGATTGGATTGGAGGATACAAAGTACTGATCCTGGGTGTGTCTGTGTGGGTGCTGCCAAAGGATATTAACATTTGAGTCAGTGGCTGGGAAAGGCAGACCCACCCTTAATCTGGTGGGCACCATCTAATCAGCCGCCAGCACAGCTGGAATGTAAAGCAGGCAGAAGAATGTGAAAAGGCTAGACTGGCCTAGCCTCCCAGCCTACAGCTTTCTCCTGTGCTGGATGCTTCCTGCCCTCAAACATCGGCCTCCAAGTTCTTCCATTTGGGACTCGGCTCTCCTTGCTTCTCAGCTTGCAGACAGCTTATTGTGGGACCTTGTGATTGTGTGAGTTGATACGTAATGAACTCCTCTTTGTATATGTCTATCCTATTAGTTCTCCCTCTAGAGAGCCCTGACTAATATACCCAGGCAAACTGGGGTGTCTGGGGGCCTCATGACACTCACTCCTGTGAGCTCGGGACCCGGGCTACTGTCGAATTGCGGTGGCACAGACACCTGTACTTTAGTGGCCGAGACTGGTAATGTTTGAGGAGGTCAGTGTTGTACGTGTGCTGTCACAGAGTTAACTTAAGGGCGTCACTTGATGAAATCGGTGTGCGTGTCATGACACAGTAACTTGATGGACATCATTGATGGCACTTAGTACTTCCAAACATTCTGCGATGGAGTAGACCAGCTATGTATAAAAGTGGGTAACCCCAAGACCTTTCATGTAGATGAATTAAGCGCAATCAAGTAAAAAAATGTGTTCCCCCTGACCTGTGGCTCCCTGAGGCATGTTGCAGGCTCTTGATGTCACAGGAGCTCTGTGGAGGGTCACGGTTCTGTGCCTGCCCTGAGGAGCTCCGAGGAAGGACCTTCCATGTGGAGAGGCAGCATCTGAAGCGGCAGTGGGGGGAGCGTCCCCGCCCTATGCATGCTGCGTGGTGCCGGCACTTCCTCGGGCTCCCCTTTCTGAGGAGGGACATGGTGGTGCCTCTTAGTGGCCACAGTGGGCGTCCCGCCCTGTTCCTCCACCTTGTGCTGAGGAAGCTTTGACGTGGGTGACAGGGCACCCAGCCCCATGTGGCCCACGTGACTGGTACGGCTCACGTCCAGCAGGGTTTGGGTCCAGATGGTGTCCCGGGCCCTGCTCTGAGCTCTGCTCCAAGTCAGGGGCCTGCACTGTTTCTTCCGCTCCGCTCTGCACTTGGGATCCGAGTGTCTCCACTTGCTGGGTGGGAGGCAGGTGGCTTCCCTGTAGGCCACCTGGTGCAACGGAAGGAGGCAGTGATCCCCTCCCTGACCCTCTCAAAATAGGCACAGAGTTAAAACAGTCATATATTCATTCAACAAACATGAACTGGGTATGTATGATGTGCCAGGCTTTGAGCTTGGGACTTGGCAGAGAACCAGATGTCAGAGGCCCCGGCCTTCCTGGGTACTTTCTTGCGAGGGTATAGCTGGCTTGGGGACATGGTTGGGGGCAGCATGGTCCGGGGTGTGGTAGGGGAATGCTGGCATTCTCACAGTCTAGGCAAATCACGGCCCAGCCCAGGTCCGCAAAGAGGGGCAGAGATTTCACCTCTGGACAGGAGGAGAGGCGTGAACACACAGGACTGGATGGATGGACGGGCTGTTGGTGCAGCTTTGTAGTTAGCCACACCCCTGCTGCACCCCCCAGTGCAGGGCTGGATCTCAACCCCCCCACATTGCGCACTGGATATCACCCCACTCTGTGCACTGGATCTCACCACCCCTCCTTGTGCCTTAGATCTCACCCCCAACCTTGTGCGCTGGATCTCACCCCCCACCTTGTGCCCTCGGTCGTGCCCCGCCTTGTGCCCTAGATCTCACCTCCACGCTTGTGCCCTGGATCTCGCCCCACCTTGTGCCCTGGATCTTGCCCCGCCTTGTGCCCTCGATCTCGCCACCGACCTTGTGCACTGGATCTCCCTTGTACCCTCGATTTTGCCCCCGCATGTACCCTGGATCTCACCACCTATTGTGCGCTGGATCTTGGCCCCCACCTTGCGCCCTGGATCTCACTCCTCCTTGTACCCTTGATCTCGTCCCCGCCTTGTGTGCTGGATCTTGCCCCACTCTTGTGCCCTGGATCTCGGTCCCCACCTTGTGCCCTGGATCTCGCCCCACCTTGTGCTGGATCTCACCTATTTTCCTTCTCAAGAGCTTCCTGCAGTGCTCCTCTCTTGTACTGGTCTCTCCCAGTCTGTGACTCCCATATAGGTGAAAACCTGCCATGACCTCTCCTGTCTCTAAAGCAGCAACCATGTAGCAGCCCTGCTTGGCTGCCGTCTCTCGAGCTGCCACTCCGTAGCTCCTGGCCCTCTTTTCAGCAGAAGTCCTTGAAGAAGCTGTCTGGGTGCCCTCATGCAAGCCCACTGCTCTGTGTTCTGGTCGCTCCCCCAAGCAGCCCACCGTGACCACCCATTGGGTCACCAATGGCCTCCCATGTCGGTGCCCTGCACCCCGGCATGGGCGCTGGCCTTCCCCCCCCCACGCGGCCTCCTGTGGAGCCAGGCCATCCACTGGCACCAGCTCTAGGTCCCTTGCCTTTGGTGCCTCACGCTTGTATCTCCAGCTGGGACCTCTGCCCTGACGCTGCACTTGTCAGGACAGCTGCCCCCTTAGCGTCTCCATGTGGATGTCTGCCAGGCTCCCCCCGTCTCACCTGCCGCCACCCCGCCCCCTCCATTCTCCTCCATCTCTGTTTCTACGGGTGCCCAGGCCTCACACCTGGAAACCCACCTCGACTCTCCTCCTGGTTTCTCACCGCACATCCCTCCACACATCCCATAGGCGTGGCCTCCAAAGTATCTCCAGGAGCACGTGTGTGTGCAGCAGCGTCATTCCGAATAGCCACATGTCCATCAGTGGGCAAATAAATAAACAAGATGTGGTGTATTCGTGCGGTGGAATATTATTCAGCCTTAAAAAGGAAGGACATTCCGACACATACTATGGCATGGATGACCCGTGAAGACACTCTGCTGAAAAAGACTAAATCAAAAAAGGACTAATACTGTCTGATTCCACCGACATGAGGTCCCTAGAGGCATGACGTTCATAGATATGGAAAGTAGCCTGGTGGGAGCCAGGGGAGGGGAGCGGGTGTGAGTGTTTAATGGGGACAGAGTTCGGGAAGGTGAGAAAGTTGTGGGGAAGGGATGGTGGTGATGGTTGCACAGCAATGTGAATACAATTTTTTTTTTTTTTTGAGACCGAGTCTGGCTCCCAGGCTGGAGTGCAGTGGTGCACTCTCAGCTCACTGAAACCTCCACCTCCTGAGTTCAAGCGATTCTCCTGCCTCAGTCTCCTGAGTAGCTGGGATTACAGGCACATGCCACCACGTAAGGCTAATTTTTTGTATTTTTAGTAGAGATGGGGTTTCACCATGTTGGCCAGGCTGGTCTTGAACTCCTGACCTGACCTCAGGTGATCTGCCCACCTTGGCCTCCCAAAGTTCTAGGATTATAGGCGTGAGCTACTGTGCCCAGCCCAGCAATAACATTTAATGCCACTGAGTTGTACACTCATAAAAGGTTAAAAGGTAGATTTTGTGTTATGTTTACATCGCTGCAATTTACCATAATAAATAATAGAAAAATGTTTGCAGGAGATGACCCCTTCTGATGCCTCCCTGATTCCCAGCCGTGGCCGTCGCCTCTGAGCCGGCATCCTTCTGCCCTGACTCTTGTCCTGCCCCACTCGGCTGTTCTCAGCACGGCAGCCAGAGTGATCGTTGAAACACAATTCAATTTGGGTCATGCCTCGCTGCTCAGGACCCCCCAGTGACTCCGTGTCAGTCGGAATTAAGCCCCTTCAGGGTCAAGTACCCTCCCCCAGCTGTCCGCCCTCCGTTTCAGCCACCCGGGGCTCCTTGCGGCTTCCCAGACACCCCGCCTTGGGTCCCCTCTGCAGGATGGCTGGTCCCATCAGCTCAGACGTCCCGCCTTGGGTCCCCTCTGCAGGATAGCTCATCCCATCAGCTCCCCTTAACTCCTGCCTTAGCAGAGACTCACCCAGTGGGTCTCACCCAGGCTGATTCAGACCCTCAGGGGACACAGGCAATGTCATGTAGTGTGGGGGGGGTGCTGCTAGCCATCCCACAATGCACAGGAGAGCCCCTGACGAGGAACCCCCTGGCGCCAAGTGTCAGCAGTGCCTTGGGTGAGAAAGAGCCTGGCCCTAATCCGGAGTCCCTCGGCCTCCTGTGAGCCTCCCTCCTGCTATCTTGGACCATTATCTGGGTGTGGCGGCAGCACCGTGGTCAAAGGCTGTCCCTGGCATGTTGGGTCCGGCCACTTCTTCTGGCCTGGCATTCCTGGTGACCTTGGTTGGAGAAGAGCTGGGACTGGGGAAGGAATCTCAGGAAACCCCTGTTTCCTGCTCCCAGGTTGAAAATTCCAGGCCAGTGCTATGTGATGTCACCAAGGGAGCTTTGGGGACTCTGGTTCACGACTGGTGTGCATTGCACCTGAGTGTGACAGCCAGGCTGTGCTGAGCAGGGGCTGGAGTCCCCACCCCTCACGCTGTTCCAGCTCCCACGACCTGGACCTGGTGCCTGTGTGCGGGGAGAGCGTTGGGATCCCTCTGGAGCTTATGAAGGGGCCTACTTGGATGGAGCAGTGCTGTCTGCAGTAAAGCAAAGGCTTCGCCTTGCACGCTCGCCTGCTCTTGGATGAGAAACAGTGTGGTTAAGTATGTTAGGGATTATGAAATGTTAGGTAGCGTGTCTGAATTCCTCTCTTATTAGTCGAGTAAAGAAAACACAGAACTTGAGTTCAGTGCCTTCCTGAGGCTCAGTGCCCTCACTGTCTGCTCTGCAGAAGGAACCGAGATGGGGGAGGCCCCGGTAGGGTACGACTGGCGTGGCAGTGATGGGGAGCTGCCAGGATCGGACACCAGTGACCTTGGCAATTCAAGCTGAGGAGAGGATGGCCAATTATCTTATTGGGTACGATTCTTTTCAGTCTTGAAGAAAAGGGGTTTCACTGTAGGCCACCTTACTACACCCTGTGCCATTTCATTTCATCTCCTGGAAGGAAGACAGAAGCTTCTCCCGGCTTAATGCGGTGGGACTTTTAATGGGAAGTGAGAGAGCATCATTAGGGCTGGCCTTGCCCTTGGCGGGGAAGAGATTGCATGATAGTCCCTTGAATTTGCGAGCACCTGCCCTGTGCCACTCACTGTGCTGGGTGCTGGTATCTGCCGCTGGCACCAGGGTTGCTGCAAGGACGAGGACGCCTCTGACAGTGTAATGGAAGCACGTGCACGTGCAGTCGAGCATCGATGCAGCTGCGCTGAGTGGTGCCTGCTCACAGGATCGGATCACAGACCTGTGTGACACGACACCCAGGCCCCCACCTGTGATCGAGCAGCTGGAAGCATGTGCCTTGTTAGAAAGGAGGCGTTGATATTTGAGGACCTTATGTGCACAGAGCTGAAGCCATCATAACTTGTGGTTCATGACCCTTCTCATGCAGGCAACCACCCCGTGAAGAGAAACGCAGCCAGCCTAGGGGTCCAGGAACTGTAACTCAAGTCCACGGTGAGAGAGAGCACCTTTGCCAGTCAGCTGGCAACGTGAAGGAGCCCTCCAGGTCCAGGCATTGGAGCAGGTGTGGCCGTGGGATCGCATACGTGGCTGCTGGGGTGGGTGACCCAGCTGTGCCACCTGCGGCAGGCAGAATAATGGCCCCCAAATGTGTCCATGTGTGAATCCCTGGAACCCATGAATCTATGAGGTGTGTGGCAAAGGGGAAATGAAGGTTGCAGATGGAACTACGCCTGCTCGTCAGCTGACCTTCCGATCATGAGATTTTCCTAGATTATCTGGGTGGCCCCAGTGGAACCACAGGAGTCCTCAGTAGTGGAGAAGGGGGCAGGAGAGTCAGAGGAGCCGGGCCTGGGAAGAAGGCTGTAGACGTGCAATGCCGCTGGCTCTGAAGGTCCGGGAGGCGGCCGCGTGTCGGGAAGTAGCTGTGCAAGCTGGAAAAGGGAAGGAAACAGACTCTTCCTTGGAGCTTCCAGAAGGCACGTGGTCCTGCTGACGCCTGGTTCTAGCCCAGAGAGACCCAGGCTGGAATTCTGTCCGTCAGAACTGTAAGATGTGAATGTTGTCATCTTAAGCCACGGAGTTTGTAGTGATTTGTTGCGGCAGCCACAGGAACTAGCACACGCCTCCTGGGGACACGCACAGCCAGCTTTGCTCACAACAGTAAAGCCCGGAAGTCCGTCCCCCAGTCCGCAGGCGTGGCCGAGTGAACTGGGAGTGTCCAGTTAAGGGAGGAGGGGCAGCTGCAAGGGGCTGGCGGGAGTCTCAGCAGCTTAATGTGGAGTGAAAAAAGCCAGTCTCGAAATATTGCATATGCATGATGTCCTTTTTATAGAGTCAAAAACAACCAAAAATACACTTCAGGGCTACATGTGGCTGCCACCTAGCTTTTGGAAGGGGCCGTGAGAGCCAGGCGCAGGGACTGTGGGAGGTGTGCAAGCGGCCGAGGGGCGGGTAGGGGTGGTTATGGCAGGTCCCACCTGCACGGTAGGTGGTGAGCTTCCAGGGACTCATGGCATGAGCAAAAATAACTAGCACACCCTTTAACTTTTTTGCATAGTTGGGAATTAGCTGTCTCCAGACCTGTGTGGCCTGCCTTCCAAGGAATTCCCAGCCCAGGAGTTTTAAATTAATGCTTCCTGTGGCATTATGTGTAAAACAGCAAGCGTTTCAGGTATTGGAATTACTCTGTGTTTGACAAGGGGAAGGCAGGTGTTCTGTGTCTAGAAAAGGAAAAGGTGAATGGAGTGATCTTTTATGCAGCGGACGCGGTGAGATTTCAGGTGCCGCCAACAGCCTGCATTCCATGGGCCGAGGAGCTGTGGGGGTCTCCTCTGGGGCTCTGCAGATGAGATGGGATTGACTGGCCATGATCAGTACGACAGCGTCCTCAAAGGAGGGGCAGACGCAGCCTGCGGCCCTTTCACGGGGAGCTTTGTGAATCCAATTCCTTCCAAGACGGGAGCAAAATATCCTATTTATGTGCCTGAATCTGGAAAGAGATAAAAGCTTTTTTCTTTTCTTGTAACTCCAGCCAGGGTCGATTCTACATGGGCATATTTTTCCTCATTTTTTAAAATTCCTTACAGCTGAGGTGTGTGAAGCACGATTCTCATTAAACTCACAGGGCCAAAGCTGAGCCTCTTGACTGATGTCAGTTTAAATATTGGGTATGGGAAGAGCTGGGAGGTGGAAGTTTGACAGAAGAATGAAGAGAACGTAATGTTTCCTTTGATAACTTTTCCTTGGAGTTACATGAAGAATTGGGTGACAGTAAGAAAGGATATAAACAATTCATTGTGAGCTGCAAAATTTAGTTGTATTTAAATAATTTAATACAATTTAAGAGTCACTAAGATGCAGTGGGATGGTCCTATTATCGACCCTTAATTTATTTTTATTCACTGTAAAGGATGAATCTATCCAGACCTGCTTGCAGACACTGGCTTTAAATGAGTTCGTTCCCAAATTCCATGCATGCTAAGCGTGGATGAAAGAAGATGTAATGTAACATGATTGTACTTTTCTTTTAGAGAGTCCCACCTATTAATACTTTTTGTCCCATTTGTAGTTGTCATGTTTATTCTGATATAGGATGTACTTATGCATTGGATTATGATGGGCTGGAGAGTGATCACTGGGCTCTACTTGTTTAGGGAGAAGCTCAGGGTCTGCGGGAGAGGAGATGGTGCCATCCAGCCAGGCTGACCATGGAGGGGGTGGTTTCTCCCTGGGATGCACCACCCCAGGGAGCTGCTTTATTCCCCCCAGGCCATATTTTGTACTTAAGTGGAATTCAGGTAACATAAAACATGCCCCCCACCCTTTTTATTTTTTGGGATGGAGTCTTGCTCTGTCGCCCAGGATGGAGTGCAATGATGCAATCTCGGCTCACTGCAACCTCTGCCTCCTGGGTTCAAGCGATCCTCCCACCTCAGCCTCCCTAGTAGTCAGGATTACAGGCGCTCACCACCATACCAGGCTAATTTTTGTATTTTTGTAGTGGTGGGGTTTTGCCATGTTGGCCAGGCTGGTCTCAAACTCCTGACCAGCCTGGTGAATCCCCCTCTTTACTAAAAATACAAAAATTAGCTGGGTGTGGTGGTGGGCACCTGTAATCCCAGCTACTTGGGAGCCTGAGGCAGGAGAATCGCTTGAACCCAGGAGGCAGAGGTTGTAGTGAGATGAGATCACGCCACTGCACTCCAGCCTGGGAAACAGAGTAGTCTTGATCACAAAAAAAAAAAAAAAAAAAGAGAATTGACTTACAAGAAGCCGTAGAACTGTCAAATTTATAGATACAGAGAGTGGTGGGTGCCAGGGTCTGGGGGAGGTGGAATGGGGAGGGAGAGTTTAATGGGGACATTTCGGTTTGGGAAGGTGAGAAAGTTCTGGGGAGGGATGGTGAGGATGGTGGTACAACAATGTGAATGTGCTTAATGCCACTGAGCTGTACACTTAAAAATGGGGAAAATGGCAAATTTTATGTTATTTGCATTTTACCACAGTAAAAAAAAAAAAAAAAAAAAAAAAAAGATAAATGACTTCCTAAGTGCTAGCTGACCTAAGACAGTAACCTTGCATTGTGGGGTCTGTTATGTACGTAGAGGTAAACGCATGGGAACAATGGCCCCAGGACGGGAGGGAGGGAATGAGGCTCTTCCCCCACACATGAGCGCGGGTTGGGAGAGCTCAAGGTGGGCTGTGACCACCAGGACATGAAAGAGGAAGGAACAGTGACTGAGCGGCCGTGGGGACGACGCGGAATTGTAAAAAGGCACTAAATCCAGAAGTCAGGGATGGAGCAGAGGGGAGAGAGAGCACCTGGGAAAATCAGGAAACACAGAGGGAGGGCTGCGGTGGCATGGCCCCTTGTCGGTCATTTAGGAGGGCGCTTGGGGTTGGGGGAGGCTGCGTGCCCACAGGCAGGTCTCTGGCATCTTGCAGACAGCCTGTGTCTGCTCCCTGCCCCACAGCGGCTACCGTCTTCTATGAAATGACTTTCAGCTGTGAAGCTTGGCGGCCAGAGGACAGGATTTCTGAGTAGTGGGAAAGAATCCAGCAGGAGGACCCCGACCAGACAGGGATTCCTCAACAGGGGCATCCCAGGACCAAGGCAGCATGCAGGGTGAGCCCTGGCCACACTGCCAAGCCAGCCATATGCCTTGTTTTCTTACAAAAAGAAAACAACTTCATTATATTCTGATTGTGGTAGTAATGTCTAAAAATGCAATACACGCTTATCATAAACTAAACTTAAACTTTAGGCAGCTAGAGAGGCAAAAGGGAAACCCATTCAGAGGAAAAACTGTTGATATTTTGGTTTGTTTTTTCCAGATCTTTCTCTTTACATAGCCATGCTTATGTATAATTTATACAAGTAGAGTATTCTGGGGACATTTCTGGAACACAAACCTGGCCGGGTCACCTCGCTGCCCGATGGCTTCTCCAGCTTCTGTCAGCTTCAGGAAAATTGAATTCCTGAGCCCCCGACATGGGGTCCTGGCTCCCCATCATCTTCCAGCTGAGGCACAGTTGCTTCTCCAGTGAGACACGGGGCTCCCTGTGGTGGCCCTGCCTGTATTCGTTTCCTGTGGCCGTCACCAACAAATGACTACAAACAGCGGCTGGACCACAGAAATTCATCCCCGCAGAGTCTGAGACCAGAAGTCCACAATCAGGGTGTCGGTGTCGGCAGGGCTGGTTCCTCTTGGAACCTCTGAGGGAGGACCTGCTCTGTGCCCCTGCAGCCTCTGGTATCTGCCGGCCAGCTTGGCATTTGCTGGCTCTGTCTGCCTTGCTCGTCTTCACACGGCTGCCTCCTTCTGTCTATTAAGGACGCTTGTCATTGGATTTGGTGCCCACCCAGATAATTCAGGATCTCATCACAAGATCCTTAATCACATCTGCAAGGACCCTTTTGCCACATATGGTCACATTCACAAGTTCCAGGTAGACCTATCTTCGGGGGGCCGCCATTCAACCCACAATAGCATTCTGGTGGGAGGGAGGAAGGGAGGGGTTGGGCGTCCAAGCCAGGCAGGAGGCAGCTCTGAGGCCGAAGGGGATGCCGTGAGGGGACGCTGTGTCAGCATGCAGGGGTGAGCATGTGGTGTGTTTTCCTGCTGAGAGTAGGTAGGGAGCCAGCAGCAGGCCACTCCCTTCCCAAATTGGTGCCAGGACCTCTGCAGGGCCACCTCTCCTTAGGGGCTTTGGGGCTGCTTTGTCACCCTCATTCTGGGGCTCCCTGCAGAATGGACGTGTCCCAAACTGCAGGCACATCTGAGAAAGACAGAGGAGCCGGATGGGGGAATGGATGCTTCCGACGCAGGGCTGTCATTGCCCTGTGTCCTGGGGAATGCAAAACCTTTTTCTAGGTGAGATTTTGGGCAGCTTGTCCCTAATCTATCAGAAGCCGCCTGGCCTTACATGTGTCCCTTGGGTGTAGCAGGAAGCACTCTACAGCTTCTTCTGGCCTTGAGTTGGGCCATAGGAGACCATGGGGCTCTAGTGGGCTGAGCCTTCTCATGTGGTGGACACTGAGGCCCAAGAAAGAGCTGGGCAGTGTGTTTGTGGCTCACAGGGTCAGCAGGGTGGGGCATGGGGGTAGCCTCAGGCAGGCTGGCCTCTCACATCACAGATGCTGGCCCCTGCAGCCCTATCAAGCTGGTGTGAGATCCAGGTGGGCTCTGGGTGCTCCAAATCCACGGGGGCCGGAACACCCCCTTGACTGTGTGGGCAGGACCTGGCTGGATGGCCTGACTGGCCATGGGTGTGAGTGGGGTTGGGCTGTAGCCATTAGGATTGTGGGGGGATGGGGTGGATCTAGGGGGCAGGAGCCATGTTCTGAGGAAGCTGGGACAGTGCAGATGGGAGGAGGAGAGAATCTGGGGTCCCAGAGGAGGGACTCATCAGCCTCCCAGGTTCTTCTCCCACAATGGAGAATGGCAGAAATGCAAACCAGCCACAGCTACTGGCAGTAGAGGCATTCAGCTGCCTTGGCCACTCCCTTTCTGTGGGCGGGACTCTTCCTTTGCCATCAGTGCTTATTTTAAAAGGGTAAGCCGTGTTCCTAGATTTCGGGTTGAAATTGTTAAGCTCCCTCCTCTGCTTCCCACCAGATGTGACTCCTCCAGCCCATCAGGGGAGGGGGTCTGGGTGGTCTGGTCCCGCCCATCCTCATTGCGTCAGTCTTGTGCAGCTTTCTGTTTGGTAGGGGAGGGATCCTGTTAGACCCAGCCCTCGGAAGTGAAGCTGAGCCCTTCACCTAAATGCAGTGAACATCGAGAGCAGCACCACCGTCATCCACCCTGTTCGTTCTCCTAAGCTCCTTATGTTCTCCTAAGCTCTCCTATGTTCCTTCCTCTGAAAGCCTTTCTCTAAATAAATTAGTCACATCGGCAGGAAAGAGGCTGCCTGGGTGGGTCTTAGGGCTTTGCGGTGACACTGTCCTGGGATGCTCTAGAAAGGCCCTGGTATTTCCCTTCTTGTGCAGCAGTGGGATGGGAGAAGGTGAGCCCTTGTGGAAAAAGGTATTTCCAAGCAGATGTGGGAGCCCTCGCTGTGCTGTTGATAGTGCATGACCTTTCTTCTTTGCCTCTAGGATTTTCTTCCATGGGGTAATTGTGCTGGGGTCGGCAGTATCAGGAGTGACCTTGAGGAGCTAATTGGGAAATTGACATTGTGAGAGCTTTTAATTTGCTTCTCCTGATGGGATCCATGTTTAATATGGTCATAATTGCCAGTTTTTATGTGTCTTGAATTTATGCCCTGGCTTTGAAGACAATTTAGGAGAGCAGCCCCGTGGGATAAGCCCTTAGGTTCGCACGGGGACTGGTGGGCAGCGTGTGCTGCGTCCTCTCCCTTGGATGAGTGCTGCATTATGGGAGCTCACTATCTGCTCAGTGGGTTCCCGCAGACCATGGGAGGCCAGCCGCCTGTCACAGGACCTGTCTTGGCTGTGCCCGAGGATGGCGACTCCAGACACAGGGCTGCAGATCTGTGTTCAGGCAGCATGAATGTGGGGTCCTTTTCCTGCAGGCCTCCAGGGCTTCCCAGGCTCAGGGGTCCTGCTGTCTGGCAGTCTTTGGCCAGGCATCGCCTTGCTGTGAAGCCCACATTCCCAATTCCTTATTGGGCAGTTCTTTCTGGAGGTGATAAGGGAGCCAGGTGATCCCTGATGCCACAGCCCTTCATGATGGCCACCATTCCCCCAGAACAGTAACTTCCCCCTTCTTTTTGTTAGGTGCTCTTTTGGCAGGAGAAGCACAGGACGCTTGTTCAACCAGTATTCCAGAACCTTCTGGAACCTCCCCACCCAAGCATCCCTGGGATCTAGGTGTGCTTAGAGGATGGTCCTGCCAAGCTCTGGCGAGGGTCCCTGCTCCCTGCCCAGGCCTCCTCTGTGCTCTCCCTGGAAAGGCAGCACTGCCCCTGGCCCCACATCCCGTTTCCCCAGCTGCTCGCCAAGTGGGGCGGCACATCCCTGACAGGCAGATTCCCCCCAGACACAGCACGAGGACAAGGATGTCACGTCCTCCTGGACTTGGATCTCCTGCTTCCAGCCGGCAGGAGGGCAAGCAGGCCATGTGATGGGTTCTGGCCAATGACGGGCAAGCAGAGTCACGTCACTTCCGGCCGTGAAGCTCAGTTTCCCTCCTCAATGAGGCTGAGGTGCAGAGGTGGCCCTGGCTGAGGGGATGGGTAGGGGAGAGCCACGCAGCCCTAGGCTGGACTGTGCTTCCGGGTTCCCAGTGGACTGCCAGGAGCCTTGGGGGACCCCAGGCCGCTGGTGGCGAGTTCCAGGGAGGGCCAGCCTCCTCCTGCAGGCAGGCCGACCGTGGCGCCGCTCTCCATCCTGGCTCAGCCCCCTACTCCAGGGAGCGGCCCCGGCCCCTCCCCCGGAGTCTCCTGCAGTCTGCGGAGCCGTCCAGCCCCCTGGCTGTATCCGGAGATCTCCATTCTGGGGCCTCACCCGTCCTGCCCGTGCTACCTGACTGCCGGGGGCCAGCGGGGTTTCTTTCCAGGCAAGACTGGACTCAGAGGCTGCTCTGGGAGGCGAGCTGAGGGCAGCGAGCTTGGCTGGGGCCTCAGGCGGGCGGGCGTGGCCTCAGCAGGCGCGCAGCGGGGCTTTACTGCGGAAAGCGCCTGTCTTAGTCTGTTTTCTGTTGCTTTATGAAATACCTGAGACTGGGTCATTTATAAAGAAAAGGCATTTGGGTTTCTTACAGTCCTGGAGGCTGGGATGTCCCATCCTTGTCTGGAGGGACTCTGGAGACCCCAGGCGTCCCAGGGCATCACGTGGCGAGGGGGCTTAGGAGAGAGAGCCAAGGTAGCGCTCTGTGATGGCCACAAACGGCTGGATTCATTCATGAGGACAGAGGCAGTCACCTCTTAAAGGCCCCACCTCTTTTTTTTTTGAGGTGGAGTCTCCCTCTGTTGCCCAGGCTGGAGTGCAGTGGTATGATCTCGGCTCACCGCAACCTCTGCCTCCTTTGTTCAGGCCATTCTCCTGCCTCAGCCTCCCGAGTAGCTGGAATTACAGGCATGCGCCACCATGCCCAGCTAATTTTGTATTTTTAGTAGAGATGAGGTTTCTCCATGTTGGTCAGGCTGGTTTCGAACTCCCGACCTCAGGTGATCCACCCCCCCCCTCGGCCTCCCAAAGTGCTGGGATTACACACATGAGCCACTGCGTGCAGCCAGCCCCACCTCTTAATACTGTTCTGTTGGGGATTCACTTCCGTGTGCATTTGGGAGGGGACATTCGAACCATAGCCCTGCCTGGGTGGAAAGCCGGCTGCTGCAGCCGTGGGAGTGAACACCAGCAGGGAAGGGAAGGGAAGAAATTGTGGGGTTTTTGGTGGGAACAGAAAAGAGACATTTGGGATTAGTCTGCAAGTGGAAAATTAAATTCTGTGCTGGTCTGCCCTGGGATGAGAGCGAGCCCCGTGCAGTGTTTGTGGGGGACCCTCAAAGACTCCGCTTTGTGAACTCAGGACCCACTGACAAAGCCAAATTGTGATTTTAACTTCCCGGAGAACCAGATGGGTCCCCTGTGAGGACGCCTGTCTGCAGCTCTTAAGCAAGGAGCTGGGAGCACTGGAGTGGGGGTGTGAGAGGGTGTCACGTCCCGCCTTGTGAAAGCCTGGTGTGTTTTCTGTTTTTTTGTTTTGTGAGAAGGGAAATCTTCCCCATGCAAGCCAGTGGGGCTGGACAGAATCCATGCAGGGGGTCAGAGGCTCAGATGCAGGCAGTGGGCGCCCCCTCTGCTGTCCGAAGCCTGTGGAAGGCCATGTAGGCAACCCCTGTGCTGCTTGGTGCTGACCTGCTGCAGAAACAAAGGGGTGCTTTGCTGCTTGGCGTTGCTCAGGGTCCCTGCTCACAGTCCGGAGAACTAGTCTCAAATCCCAACTGTGGCAGGCCGGAGTCAGGAGACAGCAGCTCTGTAAGGGCAGCGGGTGCTCTCTCAGGGCTGGGGCCTGCTTCAGGTGGGTCTCCCCTCTTTCTGCTGCTGTTCTTGGCCCACTCCCTTACCGTAAGTAGCCACCATACAGGCCAGGCTCATCACTGTGCTCCTCCATGGCCCAGGTCTGTCTGTCTTGAAGCCACTGATGGGAAGGGGTCGCAGCAGTGCGGGTGTATTCCCAGAGAGCCTCTGCAGATGTGATGAGGTGGGTCCCTGAGTGACTTGGCCTTCCAGTCTGGTCCCCCTTCTCGCCAGTCCTGGGCAGGTCAGGCCAGCTAGGTTTGCTTAGATGGTTTTATGCATGGCTCCAAAGGTGAGGCCTTTTAGAAACTCTGTTTTATCATTTTGCTGCACTCCTTGAGGGCGTACAGGATTGGTGTGTTTATGATAATCCTTAAAATCAGGACAGATGATTGCCCTACACTCCCCTCCCCCCAAGTCTAGGACCTGAGCCTGTCTCTGTCACATCTTGAAAAGGCAAGAGTTCTGTGTGACTCCTGGTGCAGAGTGGGCTGAAGCTTGGGCAGGTGTCTCACACTCCAGGTGAGTGAGGTGGCTCCTGGCATTTGTCTCCTTTGCCTCTGCTGAATTAAATGAAGATTTTTCTGAAGTAATTCAGTCATTCATTTGTTCACAAGTCTTTGCTGTGTGTTTCCATGCTCCTCCTATGATCCTGGCAGGTAAGGCTGTTTCCCGCCCCACCTACCCTCCCACCAGGCCCTGAGGGGTCAGCCCTCCGTGCTTCTGCTCCCCCACCCCATCCAGCACTCCCTCAGAAGGAGATTCCTGCCTGGGTGCTCCCTGGTCTATTCCGCTCCTCTCGTTCTTGCTTAAATTCACTCCTGCTCCCAAACTGCATTTGTCAAGGTCCTGGTGGCCTGCCTGTGCCCCCTCCAGTGGTCAGTCACAGCCCTGTCCTGGGAAACCAGGCAGCTGGAGTGACCCTGGGCAGCCCTGAGCACTTGTTCACTCTCTTGGTGGGTGGTCACTTCCATCTGACCCTTCTTGAATAACTTAATCTGTAGGGTACAGAAGCTCTCACACTTTCCCACAAAACCAGTTTTCTTTTCTCAGATAAAGGGAATTCCTTCCAGAAAGTTTCTTCTGTCAGCAGCGCAGTCTCGGTTCCTCAGCGTTTCTTGAAGTACCCAGGGAGGAGAGGGCTCTGTGGCATTGACTTTGGCTGACAGTCCCGGGGGCCTCTTCCCTGTGGGTAGAATGTGGGAACCCAACACTGCATCTACTCTGTGTGCCCCTGTCCAAAAATCACTCTGCCTGTGTGGGACATGTGCCTTACCCTCTTGCCTCTCTTCCTCAAGGCCCTTCTTTGCAGAACAACCCCAGTGGAGACACTTCAGGGTGATGGGGACATCTTAGGTCATTAGGGCATCATTGAGAGAGACTGTGAGTGATGACCCTGTGTGACGACCTCACTTTCTCCAGTCTTGTGAAAGAATGGCTCCTGGAGATGGCCCTGGGGAGCGAGTGTCTGTAACACACACCAGCGACGCCATACACAGAGAAAGGCCCTTAGCCTTGTCTGTCAGGGTCTCTTAGATATAGAATATTCTAGATCTGTGGAAGGCCTGCTGGAAAATCCCGACCAATGTGAAGAGTGCCTCCTCCTTCCATAATGGCCACGAGCCCAGCATGTGGCCTGCCATTCACTTGAGTCTGCATTGATGGTGCCAAGACTTTGACACTTGAAGCGTGATATGAAAAGATAAAGGCATTTTAACAGAAGATACTGGGTCAGTGGAGGTGACCAAAAGCAGCATTTGATTCCCCAGGTCATCCTGGGTATTGGGATAAGCACGCTGCCACTAAGGGAAAGGTGTATTAGTCTGTTTTCACACTGCTGATAAAGACATACCTGAGACTAGGAAGAAAAAGAGGTTTAATTAGACTTATAGTTTCACGTGGCTGTGGGGCAGGGGGTGCCTCAGAATCATGGCGGAAGGCAAAAGGCACTTCCTACATGGAGGTGGCAAGAGAAAAATGAAGACGATGCAAAAGTGAAAACCCCTGATAAAACCATGAGATCTCGTGAGACTTAGTCACTACCATGAGAACAGTATGGGGGAACCGCCCCCATGATTCAGTTATCTCCCACCAGGTCCCTCCCACAACATGTGAGAATTATGGGAGTACAATTCAAGATGAGATTTGGGTGGAGACACAGCCAAACCTTATAATTCCGTCCCTGGCCCCTTCAAATCTCATGTCCTCACATTTCGAAACCAATCATGCTTTCCCAACAGTCCCTGTTATGGCTTGGCTGTTTCCCCGCCAAAGCAACTTGAATTATATCTCCCAGAATTCCCACATGTTGTGAGAGGGACCCAGGGGGAGGTAATTGAATCGTGGGGGCCGGCCTTTCCCATGCTTTTCTCGTGATAGTGAATAAGTGTCAGGAGATCTGATGGGTTTATCAGGGGTTTCTGCTTTTGCTTCTTCCTCATTTTCTCCTGCTGCTGCCGTGTAAGAAGTGCCTTTTGCCTCCTGCCATGATTCTGAGGCCTCCCCAGTCATGTGGAACTCTACGTCCAATTTAACCTCTTTTTCTTCCCAGTCTCGGGCGTGTCTTTATCAGCAGCCTGAAAATGGACTAATACAGTCCCCCAAAGTCTTAACTCATTTCAGCATTAACCCAAAAGTCCACAGTCCAAAGTCTCATCTAAGACAAGGCAAGTACCCTTCTGCCTATGAGCTTGTAAAATCAAAAGCAAGCTAGTTACTTCCTAGATACAATGGGGGTACAGGTATTGGGTACATATGGCCATTCCAAATGGGAGAAATTAGTCAAAACAAAGGGGTTACAGGGCCCATGCAAGTCCGAAATCCAGCGGGACAGTCAAATCTTAAAGCTCCAAAATGATCTCCTTTGACTCCAGGTCTCACATCCAGGTCACCCTGGTGCAAGAGGTGGGTTCTCATGGTCTTGGGCAGCTCCACCCTTGTGACTTTGCAGGGTACAGCCTCCCTCCCAGCTGCTTTCACAGGCTGGCATTGAGTGTCTACGGCTTTTCCAGGCAAACGGTGCAAGCTGTTGGTGGATCTACCATTCTGGGGTCTGGAGGCCCTCTTCTCACAGCTCCACTAGGCGGTGCCCAGTAGGGACTCTGTGTGGGGGCTCCAACCCCACATTTCCCTTCCACACTGCCCTAGCAGAGGTTCTCCATGAGGGCCCTGCCCCTGCAGCAAACTTCTGCCTGGGCATCCGGGTGTTTCCATGCATCCTCTGAAATCTAGTGGAGGTTCCAAACCCTGATTCTTGACTTCTCTGCACTCGCAGGATCAACACCATGTGGAGGCTGCCAAGGCTTGGGGCCTGTACCCTCTGAAACCACGGCCTGAGTTCTGCATTGACCCCTTTCAGCCATGGCTGGAGCAGCTGAGACACAGGGCACCAAGTCCCTAGGCTGCACACAGCACGGGGACCCTGGGCCTGGCCCATGAAACCATTTTCCCCTAGGCCTCTGGGCTTGTGGCAGGAGGGGCTGCCCTGAAGACCTCTGACATGCCTTGGAGACATTTTCCCAGTTGTCTTGGGGATTAACATTCAGTTCCTCATTACTTGAGCAAATTTCTGCAGCTGGCTTGAATTTCTCCTCAGAAAATGGGTTTTTCTCTTCTATCACATTGTCACAGCTGGGCGCAGTGGCTCATGCCTATAATCCCAGCACTTTGGGAGGCTGAGGTGGGAAGATCACTTGAGGTCAGGAGCTTGAGACCAGCCTGGCCAATATGGTGGAACCCCGTCTCTATTAAAAATATACAAAAATTAGCCGGGCGTGGTGGTGTGTGCCTATAGTCCCAGCTACTCAGGAGGCTGAGTCAGGAGAATTGCTTAAACCTGGGAAGCAGAGGTTGCAGTGAGCCAGGGTCACACCATTGCTCTCCAGCCTGGGTGTCACAGCAAGACTCCGTCTCAACAACAACAACAACAACAACAACAAAAACTGTCAGGCTGCAAATTTTCCGAACTTTTATGCTTGGCTTCCCTTATAAAACTGAATGCCTTTAACAGCATCCAAGTCACTTCTTGAATGCTTTGCTTCTTAGAAATTTCTTCCAGCAGATACCCTAAATCACCCCTCTCAAGTTCAGAGTTCCACAAATCTCTAGGGCAGGGGCAAGATGCTGCCAGTCTCTTTGCTAAAACATAACAAGAGTCACCTTTGCTCCAGTTCCCAACAAGTTCCTCATCTCCATCTGAGACCACCTCAGCCCGGACCTTATTATCCATATTGCTATCAGGCATCTGGTCAAAGCCATTCAACAAGTCTCTAGGAAGTTCCAAATTTTCCCACATTTTCCTGTCTTCTTCTGAGCCCTCCAAACTGTTCCAACTTCTGCCTGTTATTCTCTTCCAAAGTTGCTTCCACATTTTCGGGTATCTTTTCAGCAACACCCCACTCTACTGGTACCAATTTACTGTATTAGTCCATTTTCACCCTGCTGATAAAGACATACCTGAGACTGGGATGAAAAAGAGGTTTAATTGGACTTACAGTTCCACATGGCTGGGGAGGCCTCAGAATCACAGCAGGAGGCAAAAGGCACTTCTTACATGGCAGTGGCAAGAGAAAAATGAGGAAGATGCAAAAGCGAAAACCCCTGATAAAACCATCAGTCCTTGTGACACTTATGCACACGAGAACAGTATAGGGGAAACCACCCCCATGATTCAAATTATCTCCCACTGGGTCCCTCCCACGACACATGGGAATTACGAGAGTATAATTCAAGATGAGATTTGGGTGGGGACACAGCCAAACCATATCAAAAGATGGCCTGCAGGACCAAGGAGCGGACAATGCCAATGACAAATCCTTCAAACCAGGTGGTTTCTGCTGCTTTGACTTCAATAAAATTGAAGGAGGGCTTGGTTGAGTTGCAGCTGACAGGGCGTTAAGAATGACTTTTGGTCGTGAAGCAATGATTCTTAGCCGATAACTCGGCCGTTGTTCTCGGAATGACAGGAAGTTCCTCTATTGCTCGCCCCGCTCCTGCTGACTCAGCCATGAGAGCAGGTTTCTTGGCACTCACCTAAGTCAAAACGCAGGAACAGCCTTATAGCCAAGGCCAGCCTACTTTGGCAACGAGTAAGTTACCCAAAGAGACATCAGCTAGTCAGCCCCGGATGCATCCACCCCATCAAGAACTACATTTCTATTAGACACCTTTCTGTGAAATGATGGTTTACCAAGATGTGTCACATGTTTATGTTGTTTGATCAATTGTATAGTAATACTATTAGGTTGTTGCAAAAGTAATTGCGGTTTTTACATTGTTGACTCAGTGTAGAGAAAATGTTAACACTCAGAGCCTCACAAAAAATTTAAAAATTTGACCAGCCTAGGCAACATGGCAAAACCCCGTCTCTATTAAAAATGCAAAAATTAGCTGGGCATGGTGGCTCATGCCTGTAATCCTAGATACTTGGGAGGCTGAGGCACAAGAATCTCTTGAACCTGGCAGATGGAAGCTGCAGTGAGCTGAGATCATGTGACTGCACTCCAGCCTGGGTGACAGAGAAAGACTCTGTCTCAAAAAAAAAAAGTGTGAAAATTTAAAAATTTAAATCCCATTTATAGATTTATAAATATGTAATATTGATATATATGTTGCAGAGAAATTTGACAGGTGATCAGTAAGGACTTTGAAGCATAGAAATGTATCCCATGAGGATAAAATTACAGGAGGGAAGTGGGGTGGCAATGTGAATTCAAGATGGCGGAGGTGTGCGTGCCATCTCTGCACAGGAGGAGTCCTGCCCTATTTGTTAAGGAGGGGCAGTCAGACGGGGGCGATTTGTCGTCCAGGAGTAATGGGCCAATTTTGTTGCTAAATGTCAATTATTATAATGTGCTGACAATCTGAGCCTCTACATTCTTGTAAACTTTAGCCGAACATTTTAGCTGTCAGCTTGGTTTTTCCTGATTCTGTTAAGAGGAGAGAGCTTTAAATTTGAGGTGCTGGCATAGCAGGACAGCTCTTGGCCTTGGAGAGCAGAGAATCCCTTGCACTGCCCACCTGCTCCCGGGTCTGGACAGAAGCTGGGGTTCTGAGATTTCGTTTTCTTGGTAGATGAGGAAACTGTAAGTCCCTCCCATTGCCTTCTTTGATTGTTGTGGGCTCTGTCTCTCCCTGGAGCAGTCCCCCCAATGTCCACACCTGCCTGCTCTCTGGCACAGGTTCTGCTGCCAGCATGGTGTGGACTGGGGGGCGTGGCCACTCTCAGATGCTGTCTGTCCATGTGACCAGCCCCCCTCTACCCCTTGCTGTCATGAGACAGCCAGGCCTTGCTGGGTGGGCCAGGCAGGCAGGCCCCTGGAGTTCTGGACACCTTCCCAGTGGCTCACCAGGATGCCTGGAGCCCAGAAACATCCAGGTGCAGATGTGCCCCATAGAGGAAGAGCCCTCTGCTCAGAGCCTCTGGCACCAGCGCCCACCCTTGTGGGAGTCTAAGGTGGTTTGGGAAGGGGCAGGTGGACCTTGATTCTGATTTGGCTTCAGTTTGCCTCTTCTTTCTTTGGGAATAATCAAGATCTGTGGCAGGCCTTGGGAGAATGAAAGGCTGGGTG